>NC_083359.1:18179375-18807500 GCF_030254825.1 Meriones unguiculatus
AAGAATAGCACCTCAGGGCAGTCCTTGAGAGCCCTTGGGTCATCCTCTTCTGACCCTTCTCCCACGACGTTCCCTCCTCCCACATCTTTCTACCCTGGGTCACAGGAACCAGAGAAGCGACCATCACCTAGATCACCAACAGGTTCCCTGGATGCCTAGAGCCTCCAGATCTTCTCTTTTCAAACTAGCCCAGTCCCAGTTTTCTGTACTACCCAGGAGAGCCTACCGTTTTCAAGTGTCACAGCCAAATCAGGCCATCATGGACTTCCCAGGATCGCCAGGGCAAGGCTACTCCTCCTGACGTAGAGCAAGTAAGAGATGTTGTCTATTTTAATGCCCTCGGTTGAATGTTTCATGGGCAAAGACTGAGGCCAGACCACTTTATAACCATTCTTCTGGTTCCTGCATAATTGATGTCCCTTATGCACTTTTCATGATCTAATTTATCTACCTCCTAAAATATTATGTAAAGCTCGAATCCCATCGGTAATGATCTATGTCCGATTATAAAGTCCACCAAAGGATTTGCTACCCACGCCGTGTTTAGGGACATAAACTAAGCTGCGTTCTGTGGAAGCAAGACAGGTTCCAGGCCAGAATGAGAGTCTGTGGTGGGGGCCAAGAAAACTAGCCTTCAGTTTAGAAAATGAACTAACGACAGACAACTCAAGGGGACTGCCCAACTCAAGGGAGGAAGGGAGAGATGGAGGGAGCAGAGAAGATTTCCCAAGTTCAGCTACAGAGCACCATTTGGCCCCCTCAGGTGATGATGTTGACAATAAAAGAGATAAGGATGGCAGCTGCCACAGTATAGAGATGAAGGGCGGGACAGCCACTAGGTCAGCAGTTCCCAGGCATTCTCCCATAGTCTTTACTGGGATGCTAGAGACTACTGGGACACTCCCACTTCACAGGTAAGAAAACTGAGGCCTGGGAAGGTCCTTGCTCAAGTTCCCAGACTTAGGAAACAGAAGTAACAGAGTTAAAAATACAGGTAGTAAGGTCCTGGGTGCTTGGCAAGTTCCAGTGTTCTGGCACCAGCCACTTGCACAACCGTGATGAGCTCTCTCCAGGGCCCCAGCCATGCGGCACTGCTCATAGCTCTAACAGCTTCTCCAAGCCCAGCTCCCTGCACACACACACACACACACCCTGCCCTGAAGCCAAGACCAAATCAAGATGGATGCTCTCTCCCTCAGCAAATACAACCCCCTTAGTCAATCTCTTGGCACTGGAAGCAGGCTCCGCTGTTCTTGTGTGGAATTCCACAGATGCTTATAAACACTTCCATTACTTCTGAAGTTTTATTTATGGCTTTTGTTAAACCTTTACTCTGAAGTTTGCCATTTTAAACACTCCCTGACTGAGAGAGATTTATATGGGTCCCTCACACTGAAGCTACCTGAAATGGACAGGGCCGGAATCAATTTATAGGGCTTCAAGAGTGGTTGACGACTCATTTTTTATTGAGAGAGGGTTTCTCTCTGGACAGGGAGAAACGCTTAGAAACATCCGCATTCCTTTAACAGTCTGACTGTTGCTGGGCGCCATCTCTGCCTCTCTATCTATACAAGGGCTGGGAATCAGCGTCAAAACATGTTGCTCTTCAGACTAGAGATGAAAACAAAGGTGCTTGTCTCCCAAGAAGACATCCTTGCTTCCCAGTTCGCCCAGGAGAGACACACCCTACACCTAAACCTGTTGATTTATAGGGAACCAAGAACGGGTGATAGCAAGAGTAGGGAGTGGGGGACGGACGCCTTACAAATTCATTCAGTATTCTAAAGGCTCCATCCGAAGGGAACATCAACCCACATATTTCCAGGCCTTGTCAAATAAATTGGGAAATCTCTCCCTTTGAAGATCAATGGTCTAGAGATGACTTTGAACTCTTAATATCAGGCATTAGCGACATAATGTTGGGTTTTATTAAGAATGAAAGGAATTTATCAATTTTCTTCCAGCGATCCTCTCTGGACTCTGCAAGGGAGCTAATCACTAGATAATTGTTCAATGGCTCTTCTGGTCCATTCAAATCCATTGAATTGTTTGGAGAGGGAAAAGCAGAAGTCCCCTTGAGGGACCAATTACCAAAATGCAGAGACCTGCAACTTGGCAGAAGACACATTTTTAGGAAAAAAAAAAAAAGCAGCTGTTAAGGAGGCTGGTACAGTAACTAGCCAGAGCTGTCAGAACAATGCAGCACAGGCTGGGTGCCATAAATTAAAGACATTTCTTTTCCCACAGTTCTGCAGTTCAGAAGTTCAAGACTAAGGTGCCGGCTGATCCTGCTTCTGTCAATGCCCCCTCTCTCCCATTCTTACCGTTTTAATACACCACACGTGGGGGTGGATTCAGACATGCCTCTTCTCAGGTCATGGCTGCACATTTTCAACATCTGTACTGGTTACTTTTTTCAGTTCTGAGAACATTTCAAACCTTGAAAGTGGTTTTTTTTTTGGGGGGGGGCTCATGGTGGGGGACGTGGAACTGAACAGACTGATCTACATCACGGCAACTAGAAAGCAGGGAAAAAAGGGAATATGGAAAGGAGTGAGGGCAAGGCAGTCCTAGAACCCACCCTCAGGTGCCTGCTTCCCCCCATCAGATCCCGCTCCTTGCCTTTCACCACACCGCAGCTGTGCCATCTTATTATCCACCAAGGGGTTAATCCGCACATTTGGCCAGAACGCCAATATCAAATGAGCTCTAAAAATGCCCTCATAGACCCACTCCAAGGACACAGGGGTTTATATGGGCAGCCTTGGATGTCCTAGAAAAAAAATTAATGCGGAGGGCATGCGTGTGTGTGTGTGTGTGTGTGTGTGTGTGTGTGTGTGTGTGTGTGTGAGATGCGTGGAGGTGTGGCATCTGGGAGAATATTCCTTTGCATGCGTGGGCAGAAGAGTTCACCTATGCAGGGGAGGTCAATCTCAGGGGGCTTCCTCTATCACCCTCTACCTTATGTTTCGAGACAGGGTCTCTCGCTGAAGCTGGGGTTTGCTGTCCCCTAGGCTGGCTGGCCTGCAAGGCCCTGGTATCCCCTTCTATCCACACAGCAGCACTGTGGTGCCCATGCCAGGTTGTGCATCAGTTCTAAGGGATTCAAACTCATGTTCACACAGCAAGGATGGTACCCACCAAGCTGTGACTCCAGCCTCTCCTGGGTATTTACAACCAGTGCTCAGAATTAATCATCATTTCACTATTCCTTTAAAGGCTCCCTCCTCCAAACACAGCTACCTTGAGCATTAAGATTTCAACTTACGAATCTAGAGGACACATCCGGTCCATAAACTGAGTTGCCATTACTTGGTTTTTGTACACTGAGGAAAATCCTTCTCAGAGTTCTCTATTTCACTCAGTCTGGGAGCCCATTCCAAGCCTTCTTCCTTTAGTCTCTTTCCCCTCCCCACCAGCACACTCCACAGGAGCCTCAGGTTCCAGAGCCCTCTTCCCAACCACATCCCTGAGTCCTTTCTCAGCTTTACACCAGCAGCTCCTCCTGCCTCCTGCCCACCATGTACACAACTAAGGATGAAAATCAAGGAGACAGCAGATACATGATATTTTTTTTTAAGTTGGAGTCAAGTAGACAGACACACAGACAGACTCTGGCCCTCAGTACCTGTGTGATCTTGAGAAATTTTACTTATATTTTCAGATCCTGAAGTTCCTTATCCGAGGTAAAACAGAAAAATAATACCTCTCACTCTATTGCATTCTGGGAATGAAAAGGAGACGATGCTGGGAAATGGGGATGCCTGGCCCTTGAACTAAAGCATTAGTTATCATTACTCTCACCACTGACTTCTTGGTAGGGAGGTCTTATCCCACCTTCTGGTCCTAGCAGCACTTAGAGGCAAACAGGCCCTGAATTTACATCCCTGAACCTTTCTCTAGAACTCCATCCAAGAAAAGCCACCTGCCCTAGAGTCTCCATATGTCCAAAAGGCAGCTAAGGCTCATTGTGCTGGCTAGTTTGTTGTTTTCGCTTTACTTTGTTTTGGTGGGGATGGCTGTTGTTAGGGTTTTTTGTTTTGTGTGTGTGTGTGTGTGTGTGTGTGTGTGTGTGTGTGTGTGTGTTTCAATTTAGCACAAGCCAAACTGACTTGGAAAGAGAAAAACCTCAAGTGATAAAATGCCTCCATCAGATTGGCCTGTGGACAAGTGTGTGGGGCATTTTCATACTTAATGATTGATGTGGGAGGGCTCAGCCCACCATGAGCAGTGCCATCCTGGGCAGGTAGTTCTGGGTTGTATTAGAAAGCAGGCTGAGCAAGTTATGAGGAGCAAGTCAGTAAGCAGCACTCCCCCGTGGTCTCTGCATCGGCTCCGGCCTCCATGTTCCTGCCTTGAGTGCTTGCCCTGACTTCCCTGGATGATGGGCTACAAGTGGGAAGCTGAAATGAATCCTTTCCTCCCCAAGATGCTTTTGGTAACACTGTTTATCTCAGCAATAGAAGGCTAAGTAGGACCCTTACCATGGTGAAAGCAGCCCTTAGCCACTCCCATCTAATTACAGGACCACAGCCTCCTGATCCTGACATCTGGGGCCAAACCCACAGAGTCACCTCACATTCCCCTTTCTCTCTTGGCCCATGTTGTTACTAAGAAACCTTCCTGGGGCTGGGGAGAGATGGCTTAGTCCATGAACTACTTGCCTTTGAAACAGGAGGACCTGGATTTGATCCCCAGAGCCCACACTAAAAACAAAACCAAACCAAAAGGCAGATGTGGTGACTCAGCTTGTGATCTCTGAGCTGCAGAGGCGGGGCCCTTTTGCCTCACTGGCCAACCAGATCAGCCTACTTGGCAAGTTCCGGGCAAATGAAAACCCTCATCCTCAAAAGAAAAAAATAAAATAAAAATAAAGGTGAACATGACTGGGGATCAATATCAGTTTCAGCATGGCTGAAGAGAGGTACCCAGCTCTCGCTTCCTCCACAAATAAGAGCCAAATCCCCAGGAAGATAATGACATTCTGAGGTGAATGAGGAAGCTACCCAGGCCTGCAGCTTCATCAGGGACTGACGTGGACTCAACACAGTCACTTCACTTTGGGGAGAAAACCCACCCTGCCAACTTCCAGAGCCTGTCTATCCTGTGGGGGGAAGGATGCAGCCAACTTCGCATGGCTTCATGGCAATGTGAGGTAGAAAGCGAGTGCCCACGTGGTGCCCACCATCATACGTCCTCCCCTAATTCTGTCTGTACATACTGCTGTCAGGACTGGAAGCATATTGCACGGAGGGGATATCATAGCCCCCGATGCCACCTCGCCCTGTGTGGTCTGCTCTGACAGCAGATGCATCGGGTCGTCTACCATCACTGAGGCTGCCAGTGCCCAGAGGTCCTTGCCATCAGCATCGCTTCAGCAGGGTCTGAGGAAATATCCATCCCCTGACAATGACACCATTCCCAGTGTCAGAGTGCCATCACATTGCGTATCCCGTACACCTTGCTCTCTTCCACACCTGTAAAAGTTGACAGAATGTCCCCCCCACACATACTTGGATCCCAACTATAGCACACACAGTGCCCAGAGTCATCCTTTATAGCCTCAGAACTGTAGAGTACTCATCTGGAACCGAAGCAATATAGCATCAAAATGCCCAAGACTCCTCTCCAGGAAAATACTGCTTACTAGAAGACCACCCATAGTTGGTAGAGACAGCTGGTCCACTAGACATATAAATCTCCATGTGGGTACACAAGCATGCCTTTAAAACAAGGTAATATGGTAGCTCCTTAAGAAGATGGTGACTCTATGGCCACAGATTCCCAAAAGAAAACCAAAAGGAATGAAGTGCCTGGTAAAGAATAAAAGCATTACCATAAAGAAGTTCGGGAGGCTAGGGAGACGGCTCAGCGGGTAAGAGCACTTCCTCTCTGAAGGCAAGCGGAGCAAATCCAGAGCACCCACATAAAAGTCCAAGCACAGCCATGAGACCCATAACTCCAGTAATATGAGACATGGTACCACCCACACACAGGTCCCTAAGGCTCATATCTCTGAAGCAATGCACTACGCTGATCTATTTACTGCTCCCCCAAACAGAAATGAGGTGTTATCGCTCATCTCTACCAGCCCTGTCCTTTAGGAAAACAAGCGACACCCAACCTGTGACACCCCAGGGTTCATGTGTCACCAAAGGTTGTCTCATCCATGTATGTCCCTGCCAAGTCTAGACACAGCAAGCACCTTCTGTCCTTCCAGTAGCTCTAGATCTCACCGGTTCTAACCCCTACTGAGAGCCAGGGTCAGACTGATGACATGGAGTCCTGAGGAAGGCCAAGTTTCCGTTGCTCTCACATCTTTGCTGTATTTTGCCATCTTCCTAGAGAGCACAGTACACGCCATGGGAAGTGGGAGGAGCAGGAGTCTGTTCAAGGAACAGGTTCAACTAGACATCCCTCCCCCAGTCAGCAGTGGCCCCACAGCCCAAAGCAGCAATCCAAGTTTTATTCGCTCATAAACATTAATGGGACCAAACCTCAGGGAAAGAAACAGGAAAAGCTAAATGCCATGGAGCACACACGGCACCATAAAACATGGACTCTGAGAAGGAGGGGGAAGGTCGGAGCATTGGAGAGGGAGCACCATCTCATACAGATGAAACTGTCCTTGGTGACTTCCGGGCATGGATCTAGGTAGGTTTTCCATTTCCTTGGGATTCTAGAAGTACTCTTCCTGGAGTGGAAGAGAAAACTTTAAAGCAAAAAGTAAATCCTTTCCGTGCTCAGAAAAAAAAGCGAGCTGTGACCACTGAGGCCAACTCAGAACAGTCTTGGACATGCTCATAGATTTCCTGGTGTGGAGGCAGAAGTCCTAATAGAACTCAGAGGCCCCAGTCCCAAGTTCTACTCATCAGTGATGACCCTGAAGATGTTTGGAAAACACATACTACCTCTGTTACTCTCCACTTTGCCATGACTACAGTGGGGCAAGTCACAAATGCCTGTTGAGGACAGGGACAGGGAACTGGCGCAGCGTTGCGTTGTGTGCTCGGGAGCCTGCAGTCTGCCTCAAGCCCTGTCCAGGAGTCTGCAATGCCCTGTTCATTCAGTCCTTTCACCAACCAGCTCAGGATACCTGAGGCTCTGGGAGGAGAAGGCTACAGTGCAGGCTAGCATGGGCTAACATGAAAGACCAGGGCTGGAGCCCAGCAACTCCAAGATGCCATGCTTTCCAGAGAGGCGAGAGGCACACACATGTGCATGCTAACATATACACGCATGCTCAAATGTGAAGGCCAAAGGTCAATATCTGGTGCTGTTTACCTTGCTTATCTGAGACAGGGTATATCACTGGTCTGGAACTGGCCAAGTAGGCTAGGCTGTCTGGCCAGTGAGGGATCCACCCTTCTCTGCCTTCTCAGGCCTGAGATGGCTTAGAATTGAACCTGGGTCCTCATGATTACGTGGAAATCACTTTCTCAACTGAGCTGTCTGTGAAGCCCTGGGTTGATATATATACATTGAACCACAAAAGGTCTGACCCAATCGCATACAGTATCAGCCCAGGACTTGGGCATCTAGGTCCTTAAGCAAAGCCATGGTGTTGAATTGAAGCCCTCTCCCTCAGGCTCACATCTCTTCACTCCGAAACCCCTCAGGGTCACCCAGTCATGTTAGGCAGAGCCCCATGTGTGTTCTCCCTCTTTGTTTTCTGTTTAGATATGATCTTCTAATGTCATCCAAGCTGCCCTGGGGGTGGTGATCTTCCTGCTTCAGCCTCCTGAGTTCCGAGGTCCCAGGCTTCAGCCACCACACCCAGCTCTTGTCCCTCCCTCTGGGAGGGGACCGTGCGATTTCAGAGGTCCTCCTCTGACCAGCTTTGAACATGGAAGGCGGAACACAACCCACTTCCTTTCCTAATTTCCTCTCTCATTTAGGAGTTGCACGCGGTGCTGGATTTTAGAAGCCTGGCTCCCTGGAGGAATTCCTAAGAAGCCATCTGTTCATGTGCTTCTGAGCTGCCTTGGCAAACTGAAACATGGATGCTCATCAATCATCCAAAGGGAGATGCTCATTCATTCTCAGGGAGACTGGTGTGTATATGCCCTTGAACATGGCGGCTGCTTCACCGGGGAGGCTCACATTCAGATCTTGCAGATGCTCTGACCATTCAGAGAGAAAGAAAAGTGTGTGAAGAGAAGGCTTCTAAGCAGAATCCTATTCTGTAGCCAAGACACACCTCACAGAACAGGCACCTGTCTGCCTCGGTCAGAAAAACCCAAGCCCTGAAAGGAACAAGTCTGCTCAAGGGTAACTTAGTATAAGGCTCCCGATCCATGCTCCTTCCGAGCGCTCACCAGAATGCTGACCCTTGAGACTCAGGATCAGCAGCACTCGTCTTCCTCAGTCAGCAGGGAGTGAGTGGGTAAGATGGCAGCCTCTAAGCCATCCCTGGCCCCGCTGCTTCCTCTTCTACCTCTGCTTCTCTCTCTGGTTCCTGAGATTTATGTCCCATGTTCAGGTACTCGTATTTCCACAGTAAGATTTTTAAAACTGGGAGAATGCCCTTCAATATTTTATTAGTATATACAAAGCAAGGCAGTCAACAGCCCCGGGGCCCTGAGCTGCTACAGGGGAGCAGGGACTCGACAGATGGAATGCTTTGCTCACATCCTCTCTTCCGTGGGGCTTCCCGGCCCCGGGTGAGCTCATTTGGCCATGAAGGTGAATGTACAGATTACCTGCCCAGCCCAGTGCTCCCACTGAACCAGGAAACAATCTGCCTGCAATTGCAGGTCCCTGATAAGGCCCTCGAAGGGGCCTTGAAGCAGTGCTGTGTGAGCAGATGTGTAACGTGGCTCTTGTAGGCTTGCCCAAAGCTCAGAGGAAGCCACAGCAGGGCAGATGGTACCGTCTTGACTAAGCGTGACCGTAGGAGCTGGTGGGTGCTGTGGTAGTTAGCACGAAAACAAGACACAAAGCGTGAACAATTCCAGAGGATTTTCCTAGACTTTCTGGGACAAAAAAACAGTCTGTGGTCAGAGCCAGGGTGGTGGCGCTCATCTTATATCACTCAGGAGGCAGAGACAGATGAAGCTCTATGAGTTCAAGGCCAGTCTGGTCTACTTAGCAAGTTCCAGGACAGCCATGGCCACATAGAGAGACCCTGTATGGCCCCCTCCCCCAAAAGAATCTGTGGTCAAACAGGTATAGGAAATACAGGATTAAGAAAAGTTTAACAAGTTCCTTTTCCTTTGAAATGTTTGTGCTCCTCAGAATCTCCCAGGGAAGAAAGGTTATTCCCAGCATCACTTGGTTATCATGAGTAACTCTTCCAAAGCACCTTATAGGGCCAAAAAGGACCTTAGGGAATGTGGACTCAGAAGGTTCCAAGAAGAGACACAAGCACTCACAGGAATCAAGCCTTTACGGGAGGCTGGAAAACTGCCTCCTCTCCAGTGAGGCTCAGACTCACCACCCAGAAATGGCCCGTTCTTCTCACCCCACACTGGTTTGAGCAGAAAGGAATCTCTGGTCACCATAGGCCCTTCTCCCCCATTGCCTCGATGGGAATTCAGAGAGACTCCATACAAGAGATCGTTCAGCCAGAGCCATGCGCCCAGCGTGTATGCCTCCCAACTCCTGGCAGGAACGCAGCTGCGCCACCATGTCTGCCGCCCCCCACGACCCTAGGAGCGAAGGCAAACCTGAAGGTGCTCTGTGCTCACTGCTGGCAAGTGTGTAACCCTCCCCCTGCCCACCTCTACCTGAAGGCTGTGTGCCCACAGCCCTCCATGATCGCATCCATCTCCCAAGCTGAGGATGCTTCCAGCGGCCCAGCTATCCTCAACCAGGGTAAGAGAAAGGTCAAAACACACACACACACCATGCTACTCGTTCTTCTTACTTGTATTGCTAGACTACATAAGAAAGCCCTAGGCACCAAGGGCCAGCTCTACTGCAGCACTTTGGCCACTTGGCAAGAAGAAAATCAGCTTCATGGCAGCTAAGCATGAATCCCATGCTGGCACCCTGAGATTCCTCTTTCTCTCGCCTCTCTCTTTCACCTCCCCCCACCCCCCATATATCTCACTTCACTGGGAGTAAACTGAACTTGTATGACATCACATGAAACGTCATGAGCCTTGAAGTTGTCATGGGCCACAGAGGTTCAGGGGACAGTGTCCTGGCACAGCGTCCTCATGAATCCTGGGAGTCCTACTGCAGAGCAGGAAGCCAGAGTGAAAGGCATCCATTTACAAAATGAACTGGTTTCTGGAAGTAGTGTGCTGTGCAAGGCAATTTTTCCAGACCAGGCGGCTGTGAGGACGGGGACAGAAAGGGACTCCCCAAGGCAGAGACGGGCAAGAACTGCTTTTCCTGGCCTAGGCGAGAGGTGAACAGCCCTGTCCCAAGACTCAGGTGGATAGGGGCCAACCATTTCCTCCTGTGCCCCTGAAGACCCCAAAGCTGGCATTATCACCTCCCCCAAAAGGTTTCTCCCTTTCCCAACGACATTGCGGCCCTTTCTGAGGGGATTTTAATGGCTTTTGAAGCACAAACCTGGCGCTGCAAATGCCGCCTGGCCAATTTCCTGGAACACTTCGCCTCCCCAGAAATCTCTCCTCAAATGGCTTTACTTCTTCTGCCACAAACAGAGCCTTTGGGGCAATGGGCCTTTTAATCAACAATTATAAGAAGTTTGAAAAGTCACTTTTAAAAGGCTGTCACGGTGGCGAGCCTGCTCAGCTCTTTGCTGTGCTCCCGAGGGACTGCCTCTGTGGCGGCAGAAAGCAGGCGCAGGCGGAAGGTGGGTAGGTGGGGAGCAGCGTCATCCATCACCCTGCGACAGGTCCAGGGTGCCCAGGGGTCCTCTGTGCACACATCTGCAGCCTGTGTAGTGCTGGCGTGATTTATCACAGGCAGGTTGGCACCTCCCGCAGTTGGGCTTATCAGTTTGGTAGCTGCTTCTCCTCTCACTGACCTCCAAAGGTGTTTGAGCCTGGGGACCCAGGCCTGGCTTTCCCTGACCCCACCACACGGGTATCCAAGCCAAGGCCTTCCTGCTGCAGTCCCAGTCCACTCTGGGTGTCCAATGGCTCCCCTGGGGTCTCCTGAATCCAGAATTTCTGAGAAAAACACACAGAAGGCAACTGTTTCCCTCCAGTCACCTCCCCTGAACTCTGCATCACAGCAAGTGGCATGTCACTGCCAGGCCACACCCTGCAACCCCCTAGGACCACAGACTTTGCCACTGACCTATCCTCTATGCCAGCCAACTCCAGCCAGGCTTTTCGGGAAGACCTCCTCCCATACCCGCACCACTAAACTGCAGAGCCCTGCCTCCTCTCCCTTCTCCTCACCCAGCAAAGCCAGGGAGGACTTGCTGCAGCTTGACCACATCAGTGTCCGCACTCTGCCTCCGACCAGTGCCTTGAAATACATGCCAGTATGCCGCAAAGGGTGCCCTTTCCTCCCTGTCAGCTGGGCTAGAGGCTGCAGAGACAGAGGTGGCATGGGTCAGCAAGATAGTGGCCATTTCCTTCACGTTCACCAGAGAGCATCCTAAAAGGGCAGAGCATATTTCTATACTAGGGAGAATGGAAGGGGTGATGGGGACCCTAGGATATTACCCCTCCATCAACAGGTCCGGCCACTTTCACTCAGAAACCCCATGCTCCCCATTCATCCCATCTCTCTTCATTCCTTTCCCAGCCCTGTTGCCTCAACATTTCCTGTCTACTCCATCCTTCCGCTCTCTTTAACATACCCTGGGCAAGTCAGCCCTGATCATCTCAGTATTCCCTGCTTCCCCCTTGGGAGGCTGATGATTTCTCTTCACTGTCTGATGGGCTGTGCCTTCAAACTATGAGCCAGAACAAAATCTTCCTCCCTCTGTAGACCAGGCTGGCCTTGAACAAAGAGGTCTGCTTGCCTCCGCTTCCCGAGGCTGGGCTTAAAGGCACGCACCACCACCACCGTCCAGTGTAGACCTGCCTTCCTTCCTTAAATTGCTTTTGTAGCGTGCTTCATCACACACAGTGCGAAAAGCAAGTAAGTGACCCAGGAGTCTAATCCCGCCGGTGCTGAGTGGCGTCTGAGCCCCGCATCTGACTCCGCTGCTGCTCTTTCACCCCGCTAGAGGACTTGGTCTATTTAGTTTGAGGCCACTCCCGGAGCGTTCGGTGTATTCTCAGCAAATGTTGACTGAAGAACTGTAAAACTCTATGGTGGGAAACTGGGAAACTGCTGAGCTTGTAGGATGTGGGAAGAAAGGACGGAGCAGCTGTGTCCATCACGGCAGGGGGGTGTGGCAGCTGGTCACACTGGGTTCCCAGTCGGGAGCGAGAAAGAGAAGAGTGCTGGCACTCAGCTGGCTTTCTCCTTCGGCCTCGAACCGCGAATCACCCAAGGATCTTGTAGAGCTGTCGATCATAGGTCCCCTCCTCCCCTCTGACACAGAGGTTGGTGGGAATACCAAGCCGAAACGATTATAGAACTGCGTCTCCCCACAGGAATGGATCTAGTTGGATAAAATAGAGCAAGGCCAATCATTTCCAGGTTTCACAATTCATATATGTAAAGGAAGACTGTGTTCCGCTGGTTTGTAAAGCTGGAAGTGGGTAGCCGTTTCTGGTGCAGTAAGACAAAAACCCACCTGAATGAGGGGAGATCAAGCACTCAGAGAAAAGGGGGAAAGAGGGGGGGGGAATAATCTGTGTTGTTGGATCCAGCCTTGCCTGGCGAAAGCCTCTGAACTTGCCTGCTCTTTAAAAGCAAGAATCGGGGAATATAGTTTTTCTCCATAGAAGTTACCCAAACCGACCAAGGTATCTACAAATGAACTTGCCTCTTTAATCCCTTGACCAATAATCTTATAGCCTATGATTTTTAGTGTCGATGCCAACTTGACAGGATCTGGGCTCACCTAGGAGACAAACTTTCAGGCACATGTGTGAGGGATGGTTGTTGAGGTAGGAAAACAGGCCCACTCTGAGTGGCACCATTCCCTTCGTTGGGATTCTGGACTGTACACAAAGAATAAAGTGATCTGAGCACTAGAAAGTATCCATTCCTGCTTCCTGACTTTAGATGCCTCAAAATTCCTGCTCTTTTGACTTCTACACCATGATACAGAAGAGGCTTTTGTCAGGGTGTTTTATCACAGTAAGTGGAAAAGAAACTAAGAAACAGCTCATACATAAGACCTGGCGGTGGCACAGGAAGGGAGAAGAAAAGCAATCACCATTATGACCAGTCTCTACATCTCAACCTACCCTCCAAGGAGACACTTCTATCTCTTCTATTCTGGGATCAGGAACTTCCCCACACAAAAGACTGAGTTTCCATTTTCCCAGGCCTGGGGAGAGGTGTGATCTCCTTCCACATGGGAATGAATTCCCAACAGGCCGACCCACACACACTCCTGTGTGAGAACAGAAAGACAGACTTCCAGGGTGCATGTAAATGGGGTGCCCCTCCCAGGCGTGCTCCTTCCCATATTTTATCTTTTCAGTCAACATGTTCCATCATCTCATGCCAAGTACTCAACAAGGGAATTCCAGAGAGGTTCTTCCAATGAAGAGCCCTCGTGTGAAATCTGGAAGACGGAAAATAAGCCATGCTTTTCAAGCAGACGTTCTGAGTGGGTGATTGGGGACTTTGCCAAGAGCTTTCTGGTTTTCACTGAGCACCTCTCACTGGGATGTCTTAGGTCATTGGCAGCTGCCTCGGATGTTCCTACCCTTCCGAGTTTCCTAAATATGGCTTTCTCATCTCTGTTTCATTTTGCCCCACCTCGATCATTTGGGTAAGCTTCTACATCATTTTACTCTATCACATTCTGCTTAAAATGCCTCAAGTGCTTCTTGGTTCCATTCTTCTAGAGGACCTGGCCAGGAGTCTAAGTGAGCAGGATCAGCAAGGCCAGGTTTCCTCCAAAGCTGCCTAGATGAAAAGCTGGCTCCATCCTAGAACTCTAGAGAAAAGCCTTGTGGTGTATTAGTGTCTTGTATATTTTGTCAGATATTTTGCTTTGACAAAATATCTGACAAAAGCAACTTCAGAAAGGAGGAATTTATTCTGACTCACAGCTTAAGGGTATTTAGTCCATCGTGACGGAAAAGTCACAGCAACCAGAGCCTGAAAGAGTAGGTTACATCCATCGTGTTTGTATTTAAGAAGTAGAGGAAGATGGATGCCGGTTTCATCTGCTTTCTCCTCTTTGTGCAGTCCAGAATCTCATCCCATAGAATGGTGTTGCCAGCATTTGGGGTGGTTCTTCAAGCCACCTCGGTTAACCAAATTTATAAAATCTCTCAGATTTGTGTGGCTATTTGTCTCAAGGTGATTCTAGACTGGGTCAAGTAGACCATAGACACCATCCCAAGACCAACCCCTGTCAACTTGACACCTAAACACATCAACTTTAAGCCATAACCTGCCATCCACTGTGCCTGTAGGCCTATGGCCCTCTCATAATACAAAAATGCCTTCAGTCCAACTTCAAAAGTCCTCACATTCCTAACAGTTCCGAGAGTGTTCTATAGTACATATTAAGTCTATCCTAAGTCCCAACTGTGAGCCCCTGTACAATTAAAAAAAAATAATGGTAAGTCACCATCCCAAAAGGGAAGGCTGAAGATGTGACGAGGAGTGGTCAGACCAAAGCAAAGACCAAAACCATCAGGACAAGTCCTACAGCATCACCAAGTCCTACAGCACGTAAGGCTTCTGATGGAATTATACGGGCTCTCACGCCATTTGTAGCACACATATCACTTCTCCTGGGCTAGCTCTACTCTATGCCTTTACCTTTCCTTAGCAGAAACCCTATGGTGTTGACACCTCCCATAACCTAAGGGCTCTGTTGCAACTTGGGGTTTATCTCTCAACTTCATTCAATACCCTCTAAAGACCTCCTTGCAGGGACTCTGATCCTGCCACACACTAGCTTCAGTGGTTCTCTGGAAATGTGGTTTAATATCCCAGGACCCGCTTGACATGTTATGTTTTTAAAAAGATTTACTGTATGTTTTACTTATATATGTGTGTTTGTATGGATATATGCTATGTGTGTGCAGGTGTCCACAGAGGCCAGAAAAGGCCATCACGTCCAACCAATCCCAAGTAACAGATGGTTGTGAGCCAGGTAATGTGGGTGCTGGCAATGGTGTGTTCCTTTGGAAGAGTAAGAAATGTTCTCAATCACTGAGGCATCTCTCCAACTCCTCATCCCTCCATCTTTAAGGCCCACAAAACAAGGTTAGTACCAAATGGCCAATACTGCCATGTTGGGCTGTCAGCTTGGAAGGGAACATGGTTGATCTCCTTGGACCACAGTCTTACAGGCCTTTGTATGCTGACCCTGGGGAAACAATTTCCTAAAAGGAGATTCCTGAGTATGGACCTCCCCCCAACATCTCATGTAGGCTGTCTTCTTTCTAATCAATTTGCATTTCATAAGACTGAGCCTTCGATAGGTGGGGTCTTTCCCTTAGGACCCCTTTTCTGTTGTTCCTGTCCAAAGTGCCACGTAGAAACCTTAATAACATTGATCCCTTTAACAGTCAGAAATAATTGGTCATCTTTGTTCCTCTTGTGGAGAACTTTAAACTTGCATATACCTCTTCTCACCAAATTTCACATTTTTCTTAACTTTCTGCTCCACTTTTTTTGATCTCTCTCACTTCGGATCTGGACGCAAGCTGTCAGTAGTAACTGTGGCACAGCCTGAATGCTATTCTGTCTGGGAACTTCCTCAGCCAAGGGACCTAGTCCATTGCCTTTAAGTTCAGTTTCATTCAAGCTCTTGGGACACAGGCAGAATCTAGAAGAGTCTTTGTCATAGGGTCACAGCAGTGTCTCCATCATCTTATTGACAGAATCTTTGTGCCCCAGTGAAACTTCATGAATGGGGTCTCTACTGTTCCCATTTTTTGCTATTTTTGTCTTCTAAGCTCTTACCAGAACATTTGGTTAAGTTCTACTTACAGCATTCAAGAGCCCAAAGTTCCAAAGTCTTCCACATCCCTCCTGAAAATCAATCCTAAAAGGCCAAGAACCATATGGTCAGCTTTACCACAGTAATGACCTCACTTCTTGGTGCCTATTTTCTGTATTAGTTGCTCTGTTACAACAAAATACCTTAGGAACAAAGGGCTTATTTGACAGTACAGTTTCAAGGGACCCAGTGCAGCATGGCAGGAAAGGTAGAGCAGCAGGAACAAGAAGTGGCTGGTCACAGTGTACCTGTGCTGGCTGGCTACTTTATGTAAACTTGACACAAGCCAGAGTCATTGGAGAGGAGGGAGCCTCAACTGAGAAAATGCCTCCGTAATATTTGGCTGTAAGACATTTTCTCAGTGATTGATAGGAGAGGGCCCAGCCCATTCTGGGTGGTGCCATCCCTGGGCTGGTGGTCCTGGTAGAAAACAGGTCAAACAAGCTAAGGAGAGCAATCCTGTAAGGAACATCCCTCCATGGCCTCTGCATCAGCTCCTGTCCTGTTTGAGTTTCTGTCTTGACTTCCTTCAATGATGGACTACAATACGGAAGCTTAAGCCAAATAAACCCTCTCTTCCTCAAGCTGCTTTTGGTCATGGTGTTTCATCACAGCAAAAGAAACCTTAATTAACTAAGGCAGCATCCATGATCAGGAAGCAGAGAGCACTGAGGAAGGTGCCCGGCCACCCACCTCCTTTAGCGCAGTTCAGGACCCTAGCGCACAGAATGCTGGGTCTTCTCACTTTCATTGACCTAATCTAGAAAATATCTCACAGATTGTCCCAGAGATTTGTCTTCAGGTTATTTCTAGATTCTATCAAGTTGACAACCAACATAAACCATCACACATGGTCCACAGGAGCTATAGAAATCACAGCACTGATATAGTGTACACCCACTATAGCAATCAAAGCAGCATGGCCAAAGACTATATGGCCATTGGAAACATAAACTATTGTAGGATCACACCAAAGGTAAGTGAACACAAGCTTATAGGTATACTATGACTAAGAACATATGGGGGAGGGGGAAAGAGAGAGAGAAAGAGTGCTGTATCCTGGCTTCTAAACATTGAAAGGACAAGCTAGACAAACTCATAAGACAGACCAGGTATTAACTAATAGTCATCCACATCTATATGGAAAGGAACAGAGCCTATGTCACTCAGTGTCATCTAGAGAGAACTTCTAGATGGCTTCTCAGCTTTCTTTGTGACTCTCAGACATACTTATGTTGGGCTCCTCAGAAGTGTCTTTCTCCAAATTCCACCTCTCCTAGCCTCAGGTCCATTGCCCACCTGGTTCAGGCCCCATAGCCTGTATCTCCCAAAATCACAATGTTGTACCCTTCAGTCTTCAGGATTAATATACTTTCATCCAGCTTGTCTGCTTCTCTTCCCTGCCCAACCCATTCCCCACCAAGCCTAAAGCTAGGCACCCAGGAGAGTGAAGGAGAGCTGGGTCTCACTGTCATACATGCAATGGGCAATCAGACCCCTATTCTGCCAGAAATCTCCACAACAAGGGTAATGCTATGTGTGCTGTCCAGCAAAAGGCCACAGCCTTACACAAGAGCCACTTCACATGTATCTACATGGTATATACCCCATAAGGGAGGCCTGTGCTGTGCTCCAGCTGGGACAGGAGGAGAGAGAGGAAGGAAGGAAGGAAGGAAGGAAGGAAGGAAGGAAGGAAGGAAGGAAGGAAGGAAGGAAGGAAGGAAGGAAGGAAGGAAGGAAGGAAGGAGAGAAAGAAAGAAAGAAAGAAAGAAAGAAAGAAAGAAAGAAAGAAAGAAAGAAAGAAAGAGAAAGAGGGAGGAGAAGAAAGAAAACACATGCATTATATATATGAAAAGATGTGTGCAGAGTGGGTGCTGTTCTATCAGAAAGGTGTGGTTGCAGCAGTATTTTTAAAAGCTCTTTCTGTCATCGTGCCTTGTGTTTTTAAAAAAGAAAAGGGGAAAAGCAAACTGGGAAAAGCTTCTCTTTCCCTCTGGTTTCTCAGGTTTGGGCGATTCTGAAATTGCTCATACTGTAAGAAGAACATTCCCCAGCCTCTTCTCTCAGAGTGAGCTGCCCAACTGCCCAGGCCTCGGTTTCCTCCTAAATGTATCTTCTCCTAAAAGTCACTGCCTTGTCTCCTCTCTCTGTGGCCGAATGCGCAAGCTGAGCCAACATCATAGCCAGGCTGAGGCTGGAGCCCCCATACCACACTTGAAAGGTCCGTTCTGATTGGCTAAAGGGCCTACCCTCCCCACATACAGTGTGTAGTCTGGTGGAATTTTCTGGAATCACCCGCAGACAACACAGTTAACTTTTTCTTTTATCGTCTGTTCTGAAAACCTGTCAAACTCATCATCTCTGGCCCACAAAAACAAATTTATTTTTTGAGTCATGGAGAAAAAAAAATTAAAGTTGAAATGCTGCAAGGGGAGAGGCTTTTTGTATTGGTGTCAGGCATCTGTGAAACCTAATGGAGCTGTTCTTTGACAACATTATCTGTGTTTGGCTAATTTGGTAAGAGTAGACAACATCCTCTATTGAATGGGGAGAATAGAACACACAGTCCTAGGAAAGCAGAGAGTTGGCCCATTGTGGGTAATTTGTTTCCACTATTCATATTGCAGAGAGGCATACAATTATAGAGGCGCTCCTAGGTAAATTTCTATTCATTCTTTTACCACCTTGCAAATGAAATAGTCATTTTTTAAAATAGCTCGAAGCAGAGATGCATGTCAGTAAACAAAAGGGCAGGCTTCCTTATCACAGTATATTTTGCCCTCATTATGAGTTCTCCCACCCCTCAAAAGCTGTGCAACTAATCCAGAGAATCCACCCCCCACTTGGGGACATTTGTCTTCGGAAGGCAGCCCAGATGGGGACAGTGACAAGAAACAACAGGAGAAAACTATTCCTGAACACAACCTTCAGTGCGGAGAACAGAAGGAGGACAGGCCGTGCTGTTACCCCTGAGGGGCCCTTGGGTGCTGCCGTGGGAAGGCAGTGGGAATCTGAGCTTCTGGTGTCAGGGCTGCCGGCCACCTCATGGCTAAGGAGTCGAGAAGGACTTGGAGCCACCTGCTGAGCACAGATGGGATGACAAATACTCCAGGTAAACCTGCGGGCAGGTGTCATAAGAACAAGCCCACCAGGGTGGGTCTTTGCTGCCCACCAGACGGGGGCAGTTGCCCAGGTCCCCTGGCAGCATCTCAGATATGGCCGCCTCAATCACACCCACATCGTACAGATGAAAGCTAGGTTTCATAAATATTCCTGAGCATCCCATCAACCCGGAAGTTTCCCCTTACAGGAGTGGAAGTGTGCTTCCCTGTTCTGTCTCCCAACAGCAAGCCCAGACTAACATTTAGTTCTTCTAGCTAACATGCGCTGGGAGGCGGGGGCCCGGGAAGGTGCTTTTAAAATCTAAGCCAGAGGGCTGGTGAGATGGCTCAGAGGGTGGAGACAACTACTGCACACAAACTTAACGACCTGAGTTCGATTCCCAGAACCCATGTGAAGGTGGAAGTAGAGAGCAGACCCTATGGAAATGTTCTCTGACCTCCACACATGAGCCATAGTGCTTGCTGCTCTTGCAGCAGACCTGGGTTCAGCCTCCAGCGCCCATGTTAGGTGGCTCACAACCACCACACTCTAGCTCCAGCGGTTCCAACATCTTCTTCTGGACCCTAGGGCCACACATGCCCTTGTGCACATACCCACACAGGGACACATGCGCATACAAATAATTGAAAATGTAAATAAATATTTTCAAGTAATAATAGGTAAAAAAAAAAAAAAAAGTAATGTGTTTTTTTAAGTCCTTAAAAATATAAGCATGACCCCAAGAGTTCCACCCAGCTTACCCAGCTCTGCACACGATCCTGGCATCAATCTGCATTTCTGTAAACAGCATTCTTCTTCAGAGCTTTCTTCTCCTCTTCCTCCTCCCTCTTTCTTCTTCCTCTTCGACTATTCTTTTGTGGCAAGCCTATGTGCAGTCAGGAGGTTCCTCCCCTCTGGATGGTAGGGTGATAAAGGTAGTATTCACCCAACAGGAGGATGCTCACCATCTAAGGAATCTCGGCAGGCCTCTCTCCTCCTGAAACTTGTTCCGACTGTCACCCCTAGCTGGGTTTTACCCCTGGAAGTCAATAATAATGATCTATAACCAATAAAGAGTGAGGTCTTGGAGGCTACATGCAATATCCCAACACCTTTGGTAGACGAGTCACGAGAACAGGATCTAGGGGCTGCCTCTTGAAGTTTCAGTTCAGTGAGGGTCAGGCCTCAAGGCCACACCCAAACGTTCCTGAGGGAGGCTCAAGCCACAAGCTGAGGCAGCAGCTCCTCACAACTAAGAGAACGTCTCTCAACTCAGATTATGATTTCTTCTTGTGCTCAGCGTGTCACTTTTAGGAGAACCAACTCCATCCCCGCCCTGAAGGCCCCCGACCCTACCCTCAGTTCTCAGCACCCACCTCCCCTGCCCAGCCAAATATTAACTGTCAACATGACGTCTAGAAAGCAAGCCTCCAGGTACCTTGTGAGGGCTTTTCTAGATTAAGATTAGACTCTGCGAATGCCTAGCAGGGACTATCCTGACCGACTTCATCGATATTGAGAAGACTCATCTTAATTATGGGTGGGACCATTCCCTGAGCAGGGCATCCTGAGCAGTATAAAATGGAGGCACGAGCTGAGCACGAGCCCACATACATTAATCCCTGCTCTCTACCTCAGGATCCTGCTGCTTTGCCTTCCCCACAATGACAGACTGTAACCTAGAACTCTGAGCCAAGTAAGTGCTTTCTCCCCTGGGTTGTTTTTGTTAAGAGTATTTATTCACAGCAACTAGGACATCAAATATCCCGTCTTTGCCTCCACTCACCAGACACTACAAATTCCTTGGCCAAAAGTGATACTTGCTAGGTTATACACGGACATCTTTGCATGTGTGTGCGCGCATGCGTGCATGCGTGCATGTGTGTGCATGCTTACGTCATAAGGCCAGAGGTCAATGTTGGCTATCTTCTCTCACTCTCCGCCATATTTTTTGAGACAGACTCTCTTACTGAACATGAGGCTCTTTGATTCAGCTAGGCTGGCTGGCCCCAGAAATCCTCCAATCTCTGCCTCCCAAGCATTGGGAACCACAGGCAAGCACCATGGTACCTGGCTTTTTACATAAGTACTAAGTATCTGAACTCAGATTTGGTGTTTGGGTGGTAGGCACTTTACTAACTGAACCACCCCCTACTCCATGAACGTCTGATTTTTACAGCGTAAATATGAAGTCTTCACGGAGGCTCGATTTCTTAATTTAGTCAAATATTTATCTCTCACCACCTTGGGAATCCAACTTCTGTAAATGTTGTAATTGCAGACCCAAACCATCTCCAACAGCACAGGACCCGTGGCTTCTCCAAAGAGTCAGGGTAAAACCTCCCGGGCAAGGTACAGGGAGAATGGGCAGGGGCAGGGTACAACCCTAGGCGAGACAGGCTCGGGCAGAACACATCTCTCAATCAGGAGTACATCTGGCAGAGCTCAGTGTCGGGTCCTGACGGTCCAAGCCAATTAACCGCTACCAGACATGACTCTCGTCATCCTGTCCTAAAGCCCATCCAGGCTTGAGGGCCAGTGCGGGGAGGGAGCCAGCGAGAATACCTGCAGCTGGAAGCCCAGATGTTAAGGGACTTCCGCGTGAACTTCGCAGTATTAAAAACAAAATCGAAAAAATTAAAGAGAAAAGTTAAGCACGCTGTCTTGGCTTGTATCCTTCAGGATGACTTTGAAAGCCTGGTGGTAAAACGGGGTCTTCTGGATTTTTTTTTCCCCTGGTGCCTCCCTCAAAGTGATTGACAGAGACATACAGGAAAAAGCTGATAGGATCTCCCTTAGCTATCCCCTCCATGCTGGAAGAGAATTTGGGGAGTCCCAGGAAATCCTGTGACAATCCAAACATCACAAGGGACAAATACACCCCAAACAGAACTTGGTCAGACATAGAAGAAGAGCAGGAAAATGATGGAGGCGGTGAAGCCCCGGGATGGCGTGGACCCCAGCATGCACAGTCATCAGTAGATTGCTTGTCATTGTTTTGAATGACTCCTATGAACCTGAGCCTCCTCGGCAGCCACTAATATGACCTCAGATGGTGACAGAGATGCTGCAAAGGGTCTCTGGCAAAGGGGTGCAAATGTATTTTGCCATCCCCAAGAAGTTTGTCATGTCCCTCCTGGGCCTGCACTCCACCCTTGATAGAACTGGCCTCAATGCATGCCCTAGATTCATTCTATTGATGTGATTTAAACACACACACACACACACACACAAAAAAACACTGTGACCAAGAAGGACTTGAGGGAGAAAGGGTTTATGTAAGTTACACATCCAGGAGGCAACAGTCCATCACTGAGGGAAGTCAAAGTGCAGAACCCGGAAGCATTGCTTCAAGGGAAGCATTGCTACTTCCCTCACACACAGACACATCTTAGGAAGCATTCTTATCAGCCTAGGGAATGGTGTCACCCACACTGAGCTATGCCCATTTATATCAATTGACAAGACAACCACATACACACACATACACACATCTACAGGCCGGTCTGAGCTGGGTAACTTGAGACTCCCTTCTTAGATGACCCTAGGATATGGCAACATGACTGTCAAAGCTAACTAATGCAACACATAAAACCTAGAGTTTCAGGAACTCAGGAAAGTAGTGTCCATCCCATACCAAGGTAGTACCAAAAAAAAAAAAAAAAAGGAAAAGAACACTGTTGGGAAACAAATCCTAGGTGACCTTGTGTTCAGATTAAACCAGTCTCAAGAGAGAGTCAGGGGGAACTCTATCTGCCATGTGACACGGGGCTTGCATCCACCCCAAAGTTACAGTGAGACATTGTGTTGTGAGAATTGCTGAACAACTCATCCCCCATCCCTGGTTTCTCCACCCCTGGCCAAGTTTTCCACTATCCTGTGGAGACATCCCTGTGCTCAGGATAAAGACACAGCTGGAATGCTGATGTTTCGTGACTTTATACCTTACAGCCACACAATCAGCCACCGTAGACAGCTCCACCACCCGAGGAAATCTAGACTTAGGTCCACTCTCTCCCCCTCCATGGTGGAGTTCTGGGTAACTTAGTACAGCCCTTGCCGGGGTTGCTGGTCTGTACCCATCTCCTTGCATCTACACTTGTCTCTCTGAGGTCCACAGTGATCATGGAAACTGGAAGGGGTTCCCAGACTAAAATCAGAAGATATCACCACTGCTGCCAGGCCCTGCTGATAGATTCCTTCTTAACACATGTCCTGTCATGCACCTTCCTATGGCTCTTGCTTCCAGTCCTAACACACCAAGATGGGGGCCCTTGCCCAAGCTTATACCTCTGCTTACCTAAAGCATTTGGCCTTTGCATTTCCATGTGTTGGACTCCTTATCATTTATATCTTAACCCAAGTGTCCCCTCATTATGTCACAAGAGTTCTTGCCAGGTCTTCCCAGGTCTTTCCCTAGCCCTTAATTGCAATTCCATTTCAAAGAGACAGTATGCATCACTGAAACCCCAAAACAGTGCTCAAATCGTACAACTTCACATTAGCAAATTCTGTCCCTGGCTCCTACAAAGAGCCCCACCATTTTCAATGCCCCCCCTTTCTTTTATATCCATGTGACTCCCCCTGGCCAAAGGAATCTTGTTCATTTACGAATGCCTTTCTCTATAGCCTGTCTCCTTCCCTGGAATGTAAGCTCCAGGCTGTACGAACCTATCTGCAATGAGAAGCTGCTGCTCCTCAGAGCCCAGGAGAGCACCTAACACTTCATAGATGATTAGCAAATGTTCAGTGATGTTTCCTAAACTCTAGATGTGTGGCCAGCCCAGGTCATCATCTGAACAAAGAGTAAGGACTGGGATTTAACTCCCAGAACCCACTATAAGAAAAAGAAACAAGCAGTGGTGGTACATGCCTTTAATACCAGCACTTGGGTGAATCTCTGTGAGTTCCAGGACAGCCAGAACTACACACACACACACACCCAAAAAAAAAAAAAAAAACCTGTCTCAAAAAAAAAAAAAAAGTCAGTTGTAGATGTACATGTTGTGGTCAATGGAGCACATCTTTAATCCCAGCACCCAAGAGGCAAGGGCAGGAGAGTTTCTGTGAGTTCATAGCAAGTTTTAAGCCAGCTAGTGTAATGGAAATTTTGGTTTCTTTAAAAATCAGTTATGTTATATAAATAGTAATCCCAAGTGTGGGATATGGAGTTGCTTTTAATTTGTCAACAGCTGATAATTACCTCAGGCAGCTTAGAGAGGGGCATGGTCTTTGCCAGCTAGAGATAGTTTACCTCTAAGGACTCTGAGAGGATATAAATGCCAGAGCCAAGAGAGATAAAAGGGTGCTCTGAGGGAGGGCAGGGAGGGACAGTCGGAGGAGAAATAAGGCTGATGGTTCACTGGACTGCTGGATCCCGTGATTGTGATTGGTATTGCCCCAAAGAACCCGGTGACCCTCATCAGAAGGAACTAAGTCTAAAGTAGGCCTATGGCCCCTACCCCTTCTAACCTTCTTTCTCTCCTACCTAGGGTTGGGAGGTGAGGGTTGGAAGGGAGGTAGAGGAAATAGAAACCCAAAATAAAATAGAATAATAAAAAAAAATAGCACCAAAAAGCCAAGGCTACACAGTGAGACTCTCCCTCAAGAACACTGTAAATGTCTCTGGCTGGTGGCCCCTCTGGGCTATAGCACTGGCTCTCCATTGCTTTGTTTCCCAGAACTGGCTAGCTCTGGACACAGCATGGCTTGTCCATCTCTAGGTGAAGTTAGCAGCCTCCTGCCCAGCAGTGGATGGCCCGCCCTCCACGCTGTCCTGCACAAGTGGAGCATAATCTGCCAGGGCAAGCCGCAATGTAAGATTTTTTTTTAAGGAAAAAAATAATGTGAAAGTAACTTCAGAAGCATGCTTTACTTACTCCAGTGTCTCTAAAGCAGTGTTGCAGGCAATATAAAACACTCGTACAGGCAATATAAAACATTGTACTTGTTTTTGGTTGGTTGGTGGTTGGTTGGTTGGTTGGTTGGGTTTTCTGTGCCAAGTACTTTGAGTTGCAGTGTGTTTTATACTTGGAGAACATTTCCATGTGAATGAGCCACCTTTCAAGGGCTTAATAACCACATGTGACTGGAGGGTGTTATACAGACCATGGAGGCCATGAATGAGCAAGCATCGCACGTGGCAGATCTGAGAAGAGCATAACGTCAGAGCTGGAATGCACTTGTTTTTCATGTCTAACCTTTCTGTGGAGTGCCCTCAGATTAAAGCCACGGAGCTCTGTTAAACACACACCCACCCACACACACCACAAACTCCTTCGTGGTGCCTTGAACTTGCTGCATGTGCAGGCTATAGGAGCCAGCTTCCCCTCAGCAAGAGACAGAAGCAGTGGGATACTAGGCTCCAGACTGTCCTAGCATCAGGTCCACACAGAGACTGTCACGCTTTATTAGCTGGCTTTAATACAGGTGTGTTTGTGACAGAACTGATGAATCCTATACACCAGTTGCATGAGGTGAAAGCAATTCCACCTCGAAGAGACAGGATATGTATTTGGAAATGCAACGGTGAGCTCCATTCACACACTTTATATTAACAAAACCTATCCTTCAGCAAACTTATTGTCCTGGGGCAAACACCTGATGGCGGGGCCTGCAAAACCATGGCATGTCACCAACAAGGACAGCAACAGCCTGCTGAAGTGAGAACCCACAGCCTGGCACTAATATTCATCATACTTGCTTCCTAGAGAGGGCTCTGCCTGGGAGAGGGAGAGCTTCAGCTGCACTTAATACAGGAGTGTTTCCTGAGGGCCAGCTGGGTGTCAGCACAGGGCTCAGGGGCAGGGGGAGGGGAAGGAGGAGGGGAATGAAGAGCAGGAGGAGGAGGAGGGAGAGGAGGAAGATGTGCTGTCTCTAGAGATTCTAAAGCAGCCATGCTTGGTATAGGAGAGAACAACTGTTGTTGTTTTTGATGTAAAGAGAAGACAGTCCTTTTGGAAGTCAAGTCAGGCAGGCAGGCCCGGGGAGGGGAGGGGTATGCTAATGAGAGACCTTTGCTCCAACCAAGTGTCCTTCACGCACCTTGGAGGAAGAGTAGTACCACCCAGCCCTGAAGATACAGGAGATGGAAGAGGATCTTGAGAAAAACCACAAAAGAAACCAGCTAAGACGAACCTTCTTAAGTGGTTTCATGTTCTGCATTTGTCAATGCAATGAGAAAAGGGGCCGCTACAGCAAGCCTTGCCGCAACCGCTGGAGAGACTTTGGGCCAGATGCAAAAACATCTGTCATACCATTCAGAGAGGCGGGCATGGGGGGAGTGAGGTATGGACAGCAGCAGGGGTTTCCTTAGAATCTGGAAGAGCAAATCGGATCTGTGTTCCCAGAGACGTGGGCATTCCCGCCAAAGTCAGAAAGGAGGTCTGGAGGGAGAAGCATGGACCCTGGACTCTAACCTTCCTCACAGAGAGACAGTCATGGGACAGGTGGGCTCCCAGCAGAGGCAGAGGACCCAGTGGACTGCTGCATCAACTCAGAGCCCTGGCCCAGGCTCCCCGGGAGCCTGGGGGACAGTCAAAGTCTCACAGATTGTAGCCAGGTAGACAGGTCTCTTCTGCATGGGTATCTGTTTAGGATGCGGATCGTGTCTGCTGATTCAGACCATCCCAAGGCTCACCAGCCTGAGTCTATTCAGCACAACTCTCCCCTCTAGAGATAAAATGCCCAGGAAGAGCCATTTGGAGCAAGGATGCTGACCTGGTGCTGCTAGTCCTGAAGGATGGTCCATCGATTGGTTCTCCAGCCCTGCAACTGTCAGATAACCTACCAGGCAGAGCCAGGGCCACCAGTCCCCGCTGGGGGGTTCTGAGTGAGCAAGTGCTAGAAGTTTGGCTGTCAAGTGGCAGAAAAAAAAATATTCTAGCTCTCTAAGTCCCATGAGTGTCATTCTGAGCGGAAAATGACATTATAGGTTGTGTTAGGTCACTGGATGATTAGGTAAAATGAATAAGTAGCTTCTAAACGCCGTATTACCAGTGCGTCCTCACACTCAGGTGCTGACCTGTCCTTATCTGTTTGAGCTCTGGGGGAGAAAGGGCCAACAGTGTTCTCCAACCTGGTTACCCCAGGGAGGGCCCAGCCCCTGGTGCTCAGCTGGAGCTTTGAGCTAAACTGGGAGGAGGTAGGGAAGGAGAAGCTCAAAGATGGTTCTAGGCTAGCTCTGCCCAGGGGTACCAGCTCTCTGCCATCCACAGATACCCCAGCCCAAGCCTCACACCTCACCTGTCCTGTCCAGTGGCATTTCTGCTTAACCTGAGAAAAGAGAAGACCCCTCTAAAAGAATGTTTTCCTGCTGTGTAGCTGCTCAGTAGAACGCTGGGCTAGCTCTTTTTGTTTCTGCCCATGCCTCCATCCATCGCAGCCAGACCTCTACAAAGCTGAGACTGTTACTGTCCCAACTGTCAGATGCTCCGGTAACACAGAAAGCAAGGGGCAGAGTTAGGTTATGTAGACGCTGCCTGGTGTGATTCCACGGCTCACGTTGTGACTGATGGGCTGGACTCAGCAGAGGCCAGGCAGGGAATAAACCTGCGCTATGCCCTTCAAATGGATGGTTACCACAGCCAGCTGCTTACAAGACCAGAAAAAGAAAAGGCCAGGGGAATAGAAGGCGCAAGAAGCTTTCCCCGAGCTGTGGGTGTCACCAAGAGAGGAGATGGGGTCACCTGGAGTGTAGGCAGGGGGCCAGGAACTGAAAGTATAAAAAGCAGCCCATCCTCCACAATAGCCCTGCTTTTCAATCCTTCTGGCCTCCTATGAACAGAACCTAACAGGAAGTAGCTGGGAAATGGATGATGGGAAATGTAGTTTGGGTACTCCAGTCCAGAACCAGGGAATGTAGACAATAGCAACAGAAGCTGAGGGGAACCAAAGAGGTACCAGCACCCAAGTTCCACAGTGTCAAGTCTTCCCAAAGGCCCCTGTCCATATGATGATGCACTCCTATCTACACTCAGTCCTCAGCCTTCCTGATGGCGCTAGCCAGAGCCAAGAGCAAGTTATAGAATCCACAGCCCCTCTCTCCAGACACTGTCAGGACCTGGCGCACACAGCATCTCCATGGAGGCAGCCTAACCACAGAGCCCAGCCACAAGCAGGATCACAAGGCCTGTGAAGTGGCATGTACCACTTCACCCACATGCCAAATTGTCCCCTCCCTCAGCCCTGTCTCCTCGCTGGATGCGATTGCTAGTGAAAGGAGCCTGCTGTGTCACTGGGGAACTTAACAAGGCTAATTCCACTGAAACGTCCATTAACTTTACTACTTTTCCGTAAGTGCTTCATTGTAAATAACGATTCCGCAGCACCGGAACACTGCTGGGATCTCCCAGCGGACAGAAAATTAAAGCCCGCTCCCGCCGCCTGCTCGTAGAAGGCGTCTGCATAAGCTTCCAAACCACAGAAGGGCTGCAGACATCTCCCACTGGTTCCAGGGGAGCCTCCTGTCTAACCTGCCCTAAGGAACAGATCCGCGTGGCGCTACACTGTCCCCGGCACCACACCAGATCTCACTCCCTCGGGCTCCTCTCAGGAGAAAGCACTGCCACAATTGTGTACACAGTGAGAACTCACTCCTATCAGAAAGCCGCACGGCTTGGTTCCCCACACTCAGCCCTTCTCTCTAACAAGTCTCATGGAGAGACAGGTCTGAAGACAAAGGACAAAGGACATGTTCATGCTATTTCCAAGACCTATACATATATGTGTGTGTGCACACGCGTGTGTGTCGTGTGTGTCTACTCACATGTGCACACACATGGAAGCCAAAGGTCATATTGTTTTTATTGTGTTAAAGATTTACTTTCTTTTTATTTATTTGTACATGCCTGTGTAAGTGTGTACGTGTGTCTGTGGGCGCCCACAGAGGTCAGCTAGAGTCACAGGCAGTTGTGAACTGCCAGGCATGGATGCTGGGAATTGAACTTGAAACCTTAGGAAGAGCAGCAGGTGCTCTAACCTGCTGAGCCATCTCTCTAGTCCCCCATCTTGTTGAGACACACTTTCCCTCTGGCTGGAAATTTTCCTGTGTGGTTATGCTGGCTGGCCAGTAAATCCCACCGGTCACTCTATCCCAGCATGCCCAGCACTGGGACTGCAAGCATGCGCCACCAGACCTGGCTTTTCACGTGGCTTTGAGCCTTTTCAGAGGCTCAAACTCAGGTTTGCACTTCTGCAGTGTCTTGAACGAGAAGGAGGATGTGTGTACTTGGTATAACAAATGCCATACTTTATTATGCACACAAAGATCACACTTTAAATTCCTAACTGTGGTCCTAAGCCTACCCCCACCAAGGCTGCTCGGGTCCATTCACCCAGCAGTCTCCAGTTCTAGGGTCAGGATCCTGGGTTTGGGGAGGCTCTCAGGACAGATCAAGGTGGTGTCTCCCCAGCAGTCCTGAAGATGTTCAGAGCACAGCCTTATACTTGGGCTCTGCTTATACACAGTCAGAGGGCATCATGGATTTGTAGTCACGTGTCTGGGTATCCTGAGTGAGTGACGTCACTGGGTTCTGGCTATCAGGTGCACTCTTGGGTGTGTGGGGTTCCTCAATAAGCTATGTCTACAGGTCTCAAAAGGTTTGTTTTTTTGTTTTGTTTTGTTTTGCTTTGCTTTTTACTATGTCCATCCTATGCAGCAAAATCTTTACTGACTGGGCCATCTCCCTGTCTCTCAGCAGGAACTTAGAACTTTACAGACCTGCCCCAGCCCTCCACTCATACACCCCCCCCCCCAGACAGAGCTGTTCCCATCCTGCCTCAGTGCTTCAGTCCCAAGTGCTGTGCCCCTGTGTCCGAATCTCAAACATACAGAGCACACTTTCCCCCAGCCCAGGAAAGAGTCGGCACAGGGAAGTCGGTAAAATAAGAACAACCTAGAACAGGAGTAAAAGTCAACCTCATCTCGAAAATAACCTCCCAGAAGCAGAAAGACACACATGGTATATACTCACTTATAAGTGGATATTAGACATGTAATATAAGATAATCATACTAAAATCTATACTAAGCTAAGCAAGAAGCTAAGCAAGAAGGAGGACCCTGGGTAAGATGCGCAATCTTCATTCAGAAAGGCAAACGAGTTAGACATCGGAAGGAAGTGAAAATAAGGAACAAGACAGGAGCCTACCACAGAGGGCCTCTGAAAGACTCTACCCTGCAGGATATCAAAGCAGATGCTGAGACTCATAGCCAAACTTTGGGCAGAGTGTAGGGAATCTTATGAAAGAAGGGGGAGATAAAAAGACCTGGAGGAGACAGGAGCTCCACAAGGAGAACAACAGAACCAAAAAAATCTGGACTCAGGGGTCTCTTCTGAGAGTGATACTACAAACAGGACCATTCATGGAGATAACCTAGAACCCCTGCACAGATGTAGTTCATGGTAGCTCAGGGTCCAAATGGACTCCCTAGAAAGGGAAGCAGGAGCTGTCTCTGGCATGAACTCAGTGGCTGGCTCTTTGATAACCTCCCTCTGAAGGTGGAGCAGCCTGACCAGGCCACAGAGGAAGACAATGCAACCAGTCCTGATGAGACCTAATAAGCTAGGGTCAGATGGAAGGAGAGGAGGTCCTCCCTTATCAGTGGACTGGGAAAGGGGCAGGGAGGAGATAAGGGAGGGAAGGAGGGCAGGATTGGAAAGGGATAAGGTCGGGGCTACAACTGCAATACAAAGTGAATAAATTGTAATAAATGAAAAATCATATTTGAAAAAAAAAGAAAATAATCAGACATTCTGTCTGGCCCCAGCTACATAGGGACAGGGAAAGCATGTGGTATAGAACCCTTGAGAGAAAAATTCTGACAGATGTTTAGATAACATCAGATGTCATGGAGTGCGGGCCTCACCTCCCTACTCGGTGGCTGGAAAGTACAGCTATGTCTCAGCTGAGCTCCAAGCAACCCTGGGCTTAGTTCTGGCATCGGCACAGCACCAGGCCCCAGGCTGCAGAGTGACGCGGAGCCTGAGGGCCTCCTCGACTCACAGTCTCTAATTTAAGTGTCTCTCCGCGTTCCACACTTGTTCGCCTCGTGCCTTGTTGGAGCCTTGCTGGAGCGGCAGGCAGGTTTAGGTGACCCGAGAAATTCACAACGCGAGCGCAGATCAAGAGGGAACTCTACACCGCCCACGCACATTGTTTCTGGGAGCTAGGAGGCACCTGAGCAAGCTCTCGACTTCAGTTTCCCAGCTCTGATTTCACACGGGAGAAACTGTCTTCCCCCAGAACTAGACGGTCTTAACCATGAAGGTATTTTTAGGGTAGGTAATCTAATATAAACAGTCCCCCAGCCAGGCCTTCTTTGGTAATCAGATGACAGTGTGACAGCCCCTCCCCCACTGCCCTCAGACAGATGCCTGTCTTCAATGCCCCCAGCAGCCTGAGCAGGAATTATTCGTCCCAGCTCCATTTGTCGTGTGGTTGGTGACTCACGGGCACAGATCACTCAGCTATAGGAAACAGCAGACGGGAGACTCAAACCTGGCTCTTGGGGCTCTGGATCCTTTTTCCACTTTGCAGCACTACATGGCTCCTGGGCCAGAGCCCCTGAGATTAGCAGTCCTAAGGGGTCAGTGCAGGGTCACTCCAGGCAGCTATTTCCAGAGTTCCTTTGGACAGCCCTGCAGGCGGGGGCAGCTGTCACTCCAAATTTTTCTGCACTGATGTCAGCCTCCCTCCTGGCCTCAGTCTCATCACAGCTTGCCTTTAAATTTGATCCCAGAAGGAACTTCAAGGCAAATTTTCCCCTTCGTGATGTTTATGAAACCTGTCGTTGTTTATGCTATTACAGGGCCATCCAACACAGAGGAGCAGAGTCCCTAGTCACAGCACGGCTTTGCTTCCCACGGGGCCTGGAGACTATCCCACACAGAAGACCCCAGAGCCTGGGGACGACGCCGGAGGCCATCCTCTTGCTGCCATGTGAATAGACATGGAACACACACACACACACACACACACACACACACACACACAGTCAGGGGAAGGTGTTCCTCAGGTGTTAGGAGCTTCGGCCGTTTCTCCAGGGGACACAAGTTTAGTTCCCAGGACCCACTCAAGTGGCTCATAACAGTCTCCATTTCCAGTTCCAGGGGATCCAACACCCTCTTCTGGCCTATGCCAGAACTGCACTCATGTGGCATATATGCACACAGGCACACACACACACACACGTAAATAAAAATAAATGTTCCTTAAATAAAGAGGCTTGCAATAACTGTACCAAGAGGTTTTTTTTTTTTTTATCTTTAAATCCTGCCCCAAATCGAAATTTTACATAACATTCACACTGGTAGACTGAAAGAGAAAAATCAGTCTATGAAGAGGTACTGATAAGGCCAGGCACAGTGGCACTACCTGCAACCCCAGCTCTTAGAAGGTTGAAGCAGTGGGATTACTATGCGCTCAGGATCAGCCCAAGGAACGGCATATTCAAAAGCAACCTGGGCTACAGTGTGAGACCCTAACTCATAACCCATCCCCCTCCCTGAGAAAAGGGGCGCTAACTGGAGGACCAGGGAGTAATAAATTCGGGGAAAATTTAAAATGGGGGGAGTGTCGGCAGGCACTCATTAGTTACCGGCTGTAACAAAATGAACCCGCTAACGAAGCTTCATAGCCTTACCCGTTGGGACATAGACGTAATGAGACTCCAGACACTACACAGACGAAGACCATTGCATCACCACAAAACAGCCTTTCTCAGGCAGTTAAGCCTGAACCTAATCAAGCCTTTCCGGGCTCACCAGGAAACCAGGGAAAAGGCCTAACACCACATCACCAAGGACAGCCCTCCAGAAGCATTCCAGAACTGGTCCCAGGAAGCCACCAGCTATGGCATGGCAATGAGGGCCAGCGCCTCAGCTGGAGCTGCCACCAACACCACTTTAGGGCACTGTCACTAGACCACTCAAGTATTGCTGACATCCACTCCCGTCTAGAGTCCAGATGGTTCCTCCCTGCAACCCAACCCAGGAAGCCAGGAAGTACACACCAGGTATTTTCAACCGCACATGGGAAGAAACAGGCTCTGCTTTTAGAAATGGACATTTTTTTAAGCACAGGAAGATCCAGAAACAAAAGAATGTAGACATGATGAAGACTGGCTCAAGTCGGTAAAGTGCTTCCAGTACAAGTGTGGGGAGCAAAGTTCAGATCCCAGCACGCATGTAAAAAGCCAACTGTGGTGGAGCATGCTTGTGATCCTGGCACCGGGGAGGCAGAGACAGGAAGCTCCCTCTAAATTGCAGGCCAGGTAAAATTGCCAAATTGGTGAACCTCCAGGTCAGTGAGAGCTTGTCTCAAGAAAAAAAGATGGAGAGAAAACAGAGAAAGACACCAGCATCCACCTCTGGCCTCCACATGCATGTATGCACATGTGAGCATGACACATACACACATACACACACACATCTACCCCACATGCACACATGGAAAAGATAACACTTATGTACGCAAACATACATAACTGAGGGACACCAGGCTTATGGCCCAGTTCCTGGTACTCAGAGTTACAACCCGTCCTGCTGAAGACCCTCCCCCTTCAAATCCAGGCTCCATCACCCACTGACTGAAAGTTACCCAGTGACAAGCACCCAGCCAGGGAAAACACAGGGGCCCTCATGCATAGCATTAGAGCCTCAACTTAGAAGCGCAAGTGTCACTTTTAAAAGAAAGCTTCTGAGGAGTAGAAGCCATGGATGCCAGGCTAGTAAGCCTGGAGAAGGAGAACAAGAGTGGGGCATGGCTGAGGCACCCAAGCTCTCTGAGAACACACTGTCCTGTAACGAGCCAAAACTATTACATTAATATCATAAGGACCTCTCCTGGGCTCGCTCAGATTATCTGCAGGCGCCGGTCAATGCTGCATAGAAATTGAGGTCTCCAAAGGCTAACTTAACAATTAATCAGAGGCAATGCCAAACCCCTCAAAATGGAAATCGCCCCGCAATTACAAGAGAAAAATCTACCTTGGGGAAACCTCTTGATATTGGAGCTGTTCCTCTTAGACCCATCTAGTGACCCTAGAGTGAACTCTGTTTATAAGGGTCCAAAAGGGCGGGGAGCGTTCATACATCAAAGACATAATTCTTAGCATTTTGTCATTATCATCTCTTCCCTTTCTTCCTACGCCTTGTCTTGAAGCAAAATCGTTGCTGTCAATCAGAAGTCCAGCACACTTGACTTTGAAACGTGCCCAAGTCTAGCCTTGTGGTCACTTGTCTTCAATCTTCCCTCACAACCGAACCCTCTCTACTCTCCAATATGACACTTAGTATCCGGTTCCCCTAACTTCCACAGCCTTTCTTCCTGCACCACCACCCCACCCCACCCCCCGCCCAGGCTCCTAGAACTCCTGCACGCTCTCCTCACCGTTAGCACCTCACTTCCTGATCTCTCTGAGCGTCTTTCCGTTTTTGATGACTCCCTGCTGCCCACAAGATGTGGTGGGGGCTTCCTGGCCTCCAGGCCCTGTGTAACCCAGCCTGGCCCTCTAGAACGTACTCCGTTGCCCACGTGGAAGGCACACATAGTAGTGCACACCTGTAATCCTGGCATTTGGGAGGTAGAGGCAGGAGGATCAGGAGTTCAAGGCCAGCCTCAGCTACACAGCCTGGTCTCAAGATGAAGAGGGGAGGCAGCACGCTGTTGTTTCGCCTGTCAACATGAGCATGTGCAAGTGTGCACAAGTACGTTATTATTGTTGTTGTTATTATTATTAATTATAATGAAGAAGAAGACAGCCTACGGGGGCTAGAGAACTAGCTCAGCAGCTAAGAGCACTGGGGGGGGGAGCTCTTCAAAGTAACTCTAGTCCCAAGGGTTCCAATACCCTCTTCTGGCTTCTTTGGGCACTTCATACATATATGGTACATGAATACACATACAGATAAAACACCCATATGTATAAAATAAAAATGGAAAAAATGTCTTTTTTAAAAGCCATCTCCAAGAGGCTGACGCATAGGGACCTCTCACATAATCCCAGCACTCAAGTAGCTAAGACAAGAGAATCATGAGTTTCGGGGTAGTCTGGGTTATATAGCAAGACCCTGCTTCAAAGAGATAAAATTAAAAATTCTCCAAGCTGAGGTAAATGTCTCTCATGTGGCAGCAAACTCCAGACTTGCCTCACAGAGTCCTCTTGATATTCTTTTCAGTGATAACGGTGCTCAAATAACTTACACCTTCCTGCAAACCAGCTCTTCATTCCCATTCCTCTACCTCTGCAGCCATTTGCCTCTGCGCTGACCTTTGCTTCTAGGTTAATTATGAATAGTTTTGTCTATCGGAGAAATTGAGCTGAATTAGCTTACTTTTAATCTCTCATCAATAATTCAAATGACCATTTCCCACAAATGGAAAAATATTCGGGATGGGTGGATGGTTCAAACCCCCCCCATGAGGTTTTGCTGGGCCAGGCAGGGCAGATACCCTCCTCAAGTAGGTGCCAATGCCATCCTTCCAGCATCCCCATGCTTGAGCACTCTCTCTCTCTGCCCTGGACATGCACCAGGGAGCAGGCAGGATGTTCCAGGCTGGCCCAGCCCTGCCTGACAGTCCATTAGCCCCGGCTGTTGGAGACATCTGCCTGTTCCGATTACCATCAGAGCAAAGAAGAGGCAGCAGGCCCCAGCATCTCGCCGTCTCCCCCGTGCTCAGCCGTCACCAGATGACCGTGCTTTCACTTCCAGGCACTCAGAACCCATCCCTGGTTGCTCTTTATAATCCTCCTGTGGGGTCAGCTGCCGGTAAGGCAACCCAAAACAGCACTAAGTTCCTGCCAATCCCCCCCAGGTAAGAGAAAGGGCAGCCTCCATGCTGAGCCAGATCCATTCATAAAAAATACATTCAACATCAGGTCAGCTTTCACTGTGCCGCACGGTTGGGGACCCCGGGGCGCTCAAGAAGGACACAGACACTATGGTGCCCGCCGTGTCATCAGAGGCCGGGGCAGGTAGAGTCAGAGAGTGTTGCATGGCTCCCCATCCAGGCCAGCACCAACAGGACCGCTTCTAATACTCAAAGTGATAATGCCTTGCTGGAAAGGGGGCCACCCTCCCCCTACCCCAGTTCCCAACGCATGCTGATCCCTTAGTGATTGTTTCCTGGGGCTGTGGTAATAAATGACTGCAAGCTAAATAGTTTATAACAGCAGGACACAGTTCCAGAACCCCAGGAGTCTTGAATCCCGCGGGCCATGGGCCAGGCAGAGCCTCTCAGGAACAACCACTATCTGCCGCTTCCAGCCTCTAGGAAAGGTTCTCGGCCTTGCTAATGTGGAAAGATTTTCATATAGTTCCTCATGTTGTGGGGACCCCCTCCCAACCATAAAATCATTTCACTGCCACCTCCTAACTGTAACTGTAACTTTGCTACTGTTACGAGTCATAATGTAAATATCCAATACGCATCCCCAAAGGGGTCATGACCCTCAGGTTGAGAACCTCTGCTCTAGAGACATTCAGTCTCCCTTGCTCGTGGCTGCGTCTCTCGCTATGGTCATATCAATGCCCCTTCAATCCATGTCTTTTCCTGAAATCCTCCTTGACCATGAGCGTGTGTGCGTGCGTGTGTGCGTGTGTTGACCAGCAAGCCCCAGGATCTCCCTGTCTCCATCTTCCAGCTCTAGGCTTACAGGCTCACACTGCTGTGCCTGGTTTCCACGCGTGCTGAGGGTCGGAACCCAGTTTCTCGTGCTGGCACAGCCCAGCTTGATTAGGAGGGTCATTCAATATCAAGATCTTTAACCTCTTCTTCAAAGACCTTTTTTCTAAATAAGCTAATCCTCACAGGAGATACATATCCAGACAAGTCTTTTGGGAGTGTGGAATAGTAGTTACTTTTTATTATTGTGACCAAAATACCTGACAGAAACAGTAATGGGAGGATTTGTTTTGGCTCACAACTTCAGAAGGTTCAGCCCGTATTTTTGATCCCTTGTGCCCAGGCGGACCCAGGTACCTGTGCCCAGGGCAACAGGTATTGTAGCTACAGCAAATGAAGCAACAATAACAAATCCAGGACACTATGTGGCCTTCAAAGGTACACCCAGATCAAGGCTCTGCCTCTCAAAGTTTCCACAATCTCCCAAAATTGTTGTTGAATGCTAATATTCACTATTGATTTATCTTTTGTTAAACAGCAGTTATTCCTAAACCAATTGTATACCCAAATCACCACACAGAGACTAGCATGTATTTAGTTAAGCTAGAGCACAATGCTGGGCAATAGTTACTCCGACCTAAACCTCCAAGCCCGAATAGCTTTCTCCCAGTCAGACTTGTTTTTTAGTCATATCTTAGGTCCAGCTCATCTCTCCTCATGGTTCCAAATAAGTCCTATCCTGCCGACTCTGCTCTCCCACTCCTCCCAGTAGCTTATCTCTTCTCCCGTCCAGACCAGGATGTACCTGGTCTCCATTGCGGAGCATTGGCTGGTTGTATTATTTAAAATGCAAAATCAAATGGTGGCATGTTTACATAAACTTGAGACAGGTGACAGAGTAAACATCACAAGGCAATGTCTGGATTGAAACCAGATAGCAGGGTAGAGAAATCAGCATTCGAACGAACAAGGGTAAATTGTATACATTCCATAAGAACATAAGACCAACACAAAACATTGCCAACACCTGGGAAAGAAACATGCAGAACATGAGTCTATGGGCAATGTCTCAGATTTGAACCATAGCAGAGGGCTGCACAATCACACCATGGTATGCCTAGACTATGGAGGGGAGAGTAAAGGTGTGAAAAGTTTCAGGTGTCAGGCTCTTACTGTCCTTTTTGTGTATCTGTTTATCTTTCGTTGTTGTTTTGTTCTTTGAGACAGGGTTTCTCTGTGTAGCCTTGGCTATCCTAGAACTTGCTCTGCAGATCATGCTGGCCTCCAACTAACAGAGAACTGCCTGCTTCTGTCTCCCAAGTGCTGAGATTAAAGGCGTGTGCCACCACTTCCTGTCTTTAGTTTGTTCTCTCGATGCCTCTAACACGCAGTCTCATCCCAATAGGAGAATCACCTGGGCGGAGATCAAAGAACAGACCATTCTTTCCCCCTCTCTCACTCCAGAAGGCCAAACTAGCTCGGAGACAGGATCATACCAGACCCAAAGGAAAACAGGAACATTGTAGGTCTAAAGAGATGGTCTATGGCTTGGGCTGGGGCTGGTGCCCAGCAGTTGGTAAACTGCCTGCCTAGCTGCACAAACCCATCAGCTGTGGGTGGTGGTGGATGGCTGTCATCCTAGCATTCATAAAGTAGAGTTCAAGGCCATCCTCCACTATACACCGAGTTTGAAACCATTCTGGGTTATATGAGAGGACATCTCAACAAAATTTTTATTTTATTTTGAATACCTTAAATTAGAGCCAATTTCCCCACTTCCCCTCTCTCTGTCTCCTCTCCAGAGGTCAAGACTTTCTTGGCTCTGCCACCCGGCTTGTCTTCCCTCTTCAGTCTGTCTCAGCACTCCCAACACCACCAATTCATCCTCAAATAGTCATTGTTTGCTTTTAATTACTGGGCTAACTAAGTGAGCCCCCAGCGTGGCCGTGTGCAGACACGCCTGGCTGCCTCCGACAGGTAATGAATCGCTCAGCCATGTTCAAAGACAGGCCTTCAGGCTACCGGCCAAACATCGACTGAACAAAGACAGGGTGAGCTCGGAGATCAGGGAGTATTGACCGGGGATTCGTGTCCCAGTCCCAGATCACCCCGCCTCTCCCCTTGTTACCCTGCGTTTGACTGATTTCTACACAGATACGGTCTCAGGACAACACCTCTCTGATAGGAGGAGTGCTCCCTGGGAAAATGGACAGTAGGTACTGCATCAGCATCAAAATGGAGGCCCTGGCTTCCCTTGTAAGTGAGCTTGTCCTAAGGCCAAAGAGAAAACACAAATGGTTGAAGGGCCCTCTCGAACTGTTTTCTACCTCAAGGCCTTCACAGCAAGAGCTCCCCAACTCTGTTGCACCCAAATACTACATTTTGCACACAAGGCTGATCGCACACCTCCACAAAGCCCAAATACACGAAGGAGAAGACCATGTTCACTGATGGAGGTAGTGACCAAGGACAGAGCAAGAGCCTGGAGAACAAAGAGATCAAGCATTACAATCTGCCTAAACCTGAGAGGCAAACAGGGCCAACTGTTTTATATCCAGTGCTATCCCTGCCCTGGGAGCAGGGACTCAGAGCAGCCCGGTATTTCCAGATTGACTGACCCATAGAAGGAAGCTAGAGGTTGGCGCATCCCCATTGCTGTTCCATGGCCGAGGCACGTAGTCCAACAAACACAGAGCTGTCAGCACTGGTGATAGACGAGGTCGGTCTAGTGCAGTAAAACCGAGACCATTCTCCAGGGGAGGGCAATGGCCAGGGTGCACAGAGGTCCTGGGTGAGCTGATGCACCAGGCAGTTTCCTGGGAAACCACAAGCACCATGGTTATGGGAGTAAAGAGCAAATACACCTCGGGTCCTCTTCCCTAAAAGTGGCAAGCACCAGGGCCCAGAGAGGTAGCTCAGCAGTTATGAGCACTCGCTGTTCTTGCATTCAGCTCTTGAATTCAGTTCCCAGTGCCAATACGGCGACTCACAGCTACCTGTGACTTCTGCTGTAATGAATTCCATACCTAAAAGAATCTGAAATCCTGCACTGCGAGATGTTGGTCATGTTCCAGCCTAAGTCCCAAGGCCGGGTTTTATTGTTGACCAGGCTTTGTCTGGGTTTTACAAACTTTCTGAAGTCTATACCATATTGCTCTTACCAATGAGGCAAAGAGATCTTCTTAAGATATACAAACTGGTCATCTTTCTAACACTCAGATTGTTATGGGGTGCTATAAGACCCCCAGTTGACCTGTTAGCCTCACCTGCCCAAGGACCAGGTGACTTCCTGGAATGCTGGAAGTTGTAGTTCTTAGGAAATAGCAAAGCCACGTGGGAAAATACAGTGACTGTGGTTTTGTCCTTAAAAGCACCCGCAACACATGCCTCATGGCCACTTCTTGAGAAACTAGGGGTGGTCCTGACCGAAGTCCCTCCTGGTCAGGGTTTAATTAAAGCTTGCTTCAAACTTGGTTCAAAATTGTGGAACTGATTTTTCTCTTGCAAATCTCAGGATTAACAGTACCTGAAGAGAAAAACTTCCAAGAGGCCCAAGTCAGTCCAGGGGAGTCTTTGTCGACTGCCTGCAGGAGTGTCCCAAGCAGATTAGTGGGAAGAAGCCTCGACCCCCAGTTGGTTTGAGTTTTTAAGGACAAAAGACACACTTGTGACGTATACAGAATGGCAGCTTTGGGCATCTACAACAAGCAAGCATTGTTGACAGAAGTGGAGATAACAGTTAAATGATCGAGCAGTTAAGCTTTAGCACAGGATCACTCTGTATAAGAATTCAGGGCTGGACCAGAGACCATTTTGCCTTGGGAATTTACACTTGGTCTAAGTAATCAGAGATCAGTTGTGCCCAAGATAGTTTTAGCACTTAAAGTATCCTTAGGAATACTCACATGAGATAGCATGACTTTAGTTCAGTAACCTACTACACTAACCCCACCCCCACTGTGTCGGAGCCTGGGCCCTATAAGCTGATTATTAACAGCAGTTTTGATAATAGAGAAAATGCATCTGTACCCTGAGTCAGGTTCCAGAGTTCCAGAGACTGTGACCCTCTGGGATCACAGGGGACTCCGGAGCCTCATCCCCCTAGACAAATGCTAGAACCCCAGCTCCACGGTTTATCCCACTTAAAAATAAGCAAAAGAACAAAATAGATTTCATCAATCACTTAGGCCTTACAGCTTCATCCTCCGGGACTCAGCAAAGACGATGGGAAGTAACAAGACAGATGCAGTTGCTAACACAGAGTGCCCGGTTCACTAAACAAACAGTTTCTGATGCTGTAACTCAATTTCTGCTGGTGTGGTAGGATCTGAGTGGGGCTGGGAGAAGCCACAGGACAGTGGAGGGGCAGTCTTGCTGCCAAGGAGCGGGCAGACATTATCTGGCTTCCCCAGGCAATGTGTGTGTCACCCCGCCCTCTCCTCTGAGACCTCCCAAAGGCTCTACCCCATCCCAGAATATTCAGAGCAATTCTCTCTTTCCTCCAAGGGAGACCCAGACATTTTCTTGACTCCTCTGGTGTTGAAAGCCAAGCCAAACAGCCCTTTCTTTCATTTGCCTCCCTGTTCATTCATTTACTGAGCACTAACTATATATATATATATATAAAACCAAGTATTTAAAGTGTCCACTGTTAGGTCTCAAGCTGTCCAAATATCCAGAAGTGAGCTCAAGTTGGACTACAGGATTTCTGGGGGCTAGATAAAAGCCAGCATTCCTCAGGAACTTATGAAATCGGTTCCCATCTGCCAGGCAGAGTCATTTCCCTTACCTCTGGCAAAAGGGACACATGGCTCTCCAATGGCATGTACCCATGGCTGCGTATCAAGGCTCATGCTGGCCCCTGGGCTCCCTCAGTTCCTGTTCACAAGTACTTATTGTACATTATACCAGTCTCCTGGCCCTTCCCTCCCATCAGCTACTAACCCTCCTTATAACCCGCTACTCTATACTATTCCCTGACTCTCTCTCTCTCTCTCTCTCTCTCTCTCTCTCTCTCTCTCTCTCTCTCTCCTACAACTGAAACTTTAACCACATCATGGAGAGGTCATGCTGACAGTTTCTTTCCTGAGCCCTCACCACGCATCCACCACACTGAGGACACAGAGGACAGAGTTGCAATGTTTAGGAAGTGAAGAGGTAATGGATGCTGCCAAGGGTTGTCAAAGGTGAAAGAGAAAGAACAATAGTCCTGCCATCCCTCATTGTCCTCACCTTGGAAAAGAGCCTATACCATGGGAGTCAAAGGTGTTCAGAGAAGCGTCTTCATTGCCAGGCCTGAGGAAGAAGGCCTTGCCCGAGACCAGGTTCAGCTCCCAAAGAAACTCAGGGTAAATGATAACTAAGATACCTGCTAACATGCCAAAGTGTCTGCTTGGCCTCCAGGCTCACCCAGTTCCTGTGGCTCCTCTCTCAGCTCTTCTCACCAAGCTCCTTCCCCCATCCTCTCCCACCTGGAGCCGTCACTTCTCCTTCCCCAGCTTCTCTTTCCTGTATAGCCCTGGCATTTTGCCGTGTGTGCTCTTGATTCTCTTGGCTCTCCTATAGTCTCCTCTCTTGCTCCTCTCTCTATTCCTCTCCTCACTCATTCTCCCTCTCTTCCCTCTCATGCCCAGTTCACTCTGCTGGCCATGTTCAGTCTGTTATCTTCTCTCCCTGCTCTGGACTCCTCCAGATGCCTCTAGCTGAACCCTCCCTCCTATCTACCATAAAAGCTGCTCCTCAACCGTACCTAGGAGCTGTCATGGACTCATTTTCATTCACCAAACATGCCAGGCTTGCTCCAGGAGCTAGCCAACCTTCCTCATCTTCAGAGCCAACCTTCCTCATCTTCAGAGCCAACATCTCTCTTGTGACGTTGGGAACAGGCCACCCTTGCTATAAGAAAGGGTCTATGTACTCCACAGGGAGACTAGAACCAAGGCTGGTCCCTCCAAGGAGCAGAGCTGTCCCTAGGGACGACTAGGGTTGGCTCTGATCTACCTTGAAGATATTCTGAGTATGGCTTTCTGACATGTAAGCTCCGGATTAACAAGTATAGGACTTTCTCTGTGGACACATGCCCTAATGAGATCAGTGGAGTCCTGAGGCCCCTGCTGTGGGTTTTATTTTGTGCTGGGCTTGAATTCCAGAATGGAGACAGGACTCAGGCTCAGAGCAGTGGGAAGTCTGCAGCAGCATGATGATGAGGTAAATGGCCTCTTGGCTATACGTCAGGAGGCTGCAGCAGAATCCACCAAGCCAAGCACAGCTTCCCAGAGCACCTGTTAGGATTCCAAGATGGAAGTACCTACCATCCAACACATGGAGGAATTGAGGGCCGCCATTACCAAGAATGGAGGCAAGCACCGAGAGAAGGTCAGCTGACTCACTATGCTTACTCTTCTTCCATCCCCAGACAAAGGGAAGGATCCCACCTGCCACATGCTTTCACAATCCACGGGATTCTCAGAAGCAAAGGACAGAAAGGATCGCCACTTCACAGAGGAATGAATGGAGGCTCAGGCAGAGCTAACGGACAGCTCTGGTACCTGATGTGGGCCCTGCCTTCAGCTCTAATGTGCCCTTCCCGACAATGCACTGTAGAGTCTAGAAAACACTTTCTTGGGTAAAAGACACGCCTAAGATTCTTGGGGTTGGGGTGGTGGGTGGGACGTAGGTAATGGTCTAGGCCACAATTAAAGGCCAGGCATAGAGCCGGGCAGAGTGGCACATGCCTTTAATCCCAACACTTGGGGAGGAAGAGTCAGATGGATCTCTGTGAGCTCGAGACCAGCCTAGTCTACACAGTGAGTCCAAGACAGCCAAGGCTACACCTATCTCTATCTCAAAAAAAAATTTTTAATTAATTAATTAAAAAAATAAAATAAAAAAGCAAGGCATAGACTGGGGAGATGGCTTGGGAGTAAAATGCTTGCCTTGCAAGTTTGAGGACCTAAGTTTGGACTCCCAGGAACCACATAAAAGCCTGTTTCCATGCCCAAGTACTTGCAATCTTAGTGATGGTAAGTGGGAAACAGAAACAGGAGGAGCCTTAGAAATTTACTATCCAGCTGGTCTAACTACTGGGTAAAGTTGCCGGCCAAATGGGGACCCAGCCTCATACAAAACCAGCTCTAGCAGAACACACGGCCTGCCTGAGCCTCAGCTTTGCCCAGCTAACCTAGGCAGTTTCTACAGCTCCCCAGCTCTCTACTCTGAACTTCTTAGGACCTCCAGGAAGTATTCTGTACCTTTGAGGAGGGCTAGGAAACACAGACGAGGGGTGAGGGCTCAGAGAGAGTACACAGGGCCTATTTCTGCCCTGTGTAGATATAAAGGGTACTTATATTTCCAAAATCCCCATGAGGACTAAGGCTTTCCAGAGGAAGCCACAAGAGAGCTAACCATCACAGAATGGTATGCCTAGGTGACACGGGGTGTCTAAAGAACACAATGGGTCCTGGGCCACAATGATCTGTACCCAGATACCCACAGGCTACTTACAGAGGGTAAAGGCCCTAAATCTTGGTGTCGCCATATTATTTTTAATGAATCCTGAGTTATTCCTTGCAACTTTCTACAAATCCACTGGCTCATCCATATCCAGAAACTTTGCATACAATCTCATTAGGAGGCATTAGTGTTGGGAAATATTGATACTGCTGGCTAATCGTGTTATTAATACCATAACCATTCATATGGCCTCGTAAACAACTCTTATAGGACATTTAGCATGGCTAAGTACAAATGAAGATAATACCACTGCTAATTATATCTCTATAAACTTCCTTTATGGCAGCAACAAGGGCTCTTATATCCTCTGATTACTCAGCTGCCAGAACCAGAAGGAAGGAGGAGAGACTTCATGAAGACATGCCCTCTGGGGATGATTCATTACGATTAATTGTGGTTTGCCACAGTACAAGAGCTATCTGGAGATTCTTAGAAAGAAAAGAGTTGTAATTTGTGAGAGAGAGCACTGACCAGATCTCAGACAGCGCCAGCTGAGTGGGCTGGTGCAGCAGAACCGTGGGCAGGAGGCCCAGCCTCACCTGCTTGGGTCTGTGTGTCCCAGGGGCAAAAAGTGTCAGTGAGGGTCAGAGGCCATCCCTAGCAGCCCTCACAGGCCGGGCTCAGTCGCCATCATCAATAGGCCAACGACACTGACAAGTGATAGGTTATCTCTCATCGATGAAATGAGCCAATTCAAGACAAATTAAAGTATAAATGCAGGTTTATTGGGGGCAGCTCTCCGGCAGGTTCACTGACCTCACGGGAGGGGGTCAGTGAAGTCGATAGAGATGGTAAAATGGGGGGGAGGGGCAGAGAAAGAAAGTGTGCACACAGAGAAAAGAGGAAATGGAGAGAGAGAGCGAGAGAGAGCACAAAATGTCTGGATTATTTGGGAAAGACTTCCTGGTGGAGGGGAAGCCCAGCCCCTGAGCTGGAAAGTTCAGGGCAGAGGGCATAGGTCGCCAGTAACAGGTAGGGTGAGGCATGCTGGGAGAACCTGGAGCCAGACCCACTTTGGGCACCTCAGTCGCTTGTCCTGGGTCTGAATCCCAATAACAAGTAATACGAAAAAGCAGAGAAGAGATTTATTTGAATGTGGCCATTTTGGGAAGGGGAGCAAAGAGGTTCGGTGACCTCCTCTCCCCGCCCCATCCATTTTTCAGGATCCTGACCTGATTATTAGAGTCCAGCAGAAAGCAAGAGGTATACATAATTAAGCAGTTGTGGACAAGGTGTGGTCCTGCCCATCGTCACTATACAGGCTCCGTCTCTCCTTCAAGGTGAGCTGACAAATTGTCAGAACTGTGGGAAATCTCTTTCCGAAAAGACATTTCTGGGACTCAGACTTTTCCTTCCCCCAGCATGAGACCAGTGGGGAAATTCTGGTTTCTGAAGGACCATTGTTTTAATACTCTGATAGGCCAAAGGAAGATGTCTTTGTCTGCATGCTTGACTAGGACAGAGGCAGGACACACACAAGCTGCCGCTGTAGGGTGGGAAACGCACAATATCAGGGGCTTCGGAGCCCCAAGGCGGGTCAGGGTTCAAGCATGAAGAGCTTGTCCGTAACTACTGGTGGTGGGGGGGTGCATTCTACCCTGTAAAATGAGAGCCTCACATTTCTTCCTTTGTATTGTTCAGACAAGGATCAAAAGCACCTCCTGAAGGGGCTGGAGAGATAGCTCAGCAGTTAAAAATACTTGTTGGTCTTTGCAGAGGACCTGGGTTCGGTACCCAGCAATCATGTTTGGATCCCAGCAACCCCATACTGGCTCACAGCTGTCTATAATCCTAGATCCCAGAGATCTGACACCTTCTGACCTCTTCAGACACCATGCATGCTATTACACACAGGCAAGCATTCATCCACATAAAAAAATTAATTAATTGAATAAAGCACCCGTCAACGGGAGACTATGACTAAGAAAGTAGATGCTTTTGCCTTTTGCCTTTTGTTTTCGTTGCTTTCTCTCTCTCTCTCCCCCCCCCTAGCTGAGCTCAGGCAATTTACAGTATTAAATGTCCCCTTACACTTTGGGAAACTGGAATTGATTTTTTCCCCTTAAACTGCTCATTGGGCTGCTTACAAATTTCTCCAGCTGTTCTTATCAAGTTGTAAGTTGCAGTTATGAGCAGAATTGCAGATCGATTGCATCATTCTGAGGAAGGGCCCGGGCCCGCGCGGACAGGGCTAATTCGAGCTCTTGACAATCATTCCTGGTAAAATCATCATTAGCTCAATTCAATTATGAATAAGCAAGACCTTGGGCTGGGGCTGCAGCTCACAGGCAGAGCGCTTGCCCAGCTAGCACGTGTGAAGCCCTATGTTTCATGCCTGGGCGAGAGCTATCGGTCAGCTGTTGTTCCTCCCTAGATAGCTCCTGTCTCTCTCCTCCAAGCAAGGACACAGGACTTGTGGCAACTGGAACCCGAGTGAGGAAATCAGATGGTAGAGGATTGGGTGGTAAGAGTATTTGCCCCGGTCCATCCCCAGCACCTCATAAACCAGGCGTTTTGATGTACACCTGTGATCTCAGAACTCAGGAGGCAGCACAAGGTTCAGGAGTTTAAGGACATGAGACCCTATCAGAAAGAAAAGAAGGTAGTAGTTGGGAGACGTGGCTCAGAAATGGGGAGCACTTACTGCTCTTCCGAAGACCCGGGTTCACTTCCCACCTGAGGTAACTCACAACCACGGTGACCTACAGCTCAGGAAGCCTAATGTCCTCTTCCAGCCTCCACGGTCACCTTGCACATATCTCCCCCTTCCCCCCCCCCAGTCACACACACACACACACACAAATAAATAAGTACATTTGGAGGGAAAGAAGCAAACGCATGCTGCCTCCAGGCAGCTGCTTTAAGGCTGGGTATTAGCAAAGTTCCTAAGAAAAGCCAGATGTCGGCTTTGTGGGCCAGATGCCCAGAATCACAACTATTCAACCACGAGCCCCTGAGGCACCTCAGCACCACAGTCACCACAGAATCGTACGAGTGTGGCTACATTCCAATACAACTGCATGCGTGGATGCTCGGCCTGGAATTTCATTCTGTTTTGATGTGTTACCAAATACTGTCCTTTCGATTTTCTTAGCTGTTTCAAAAGATGGACAACACTTGTAGTTAGAAACCGTACTGAAACCGGTGACAGGTCAGACTTGGACCCAAAGACCACAGTTTGCCGACCTCTGACTTAAAAGTGGGTGATTATCTGCAGGCTCCTGCCCCATCCTTTGCACAGCTGACCATAGCCTTCTTCAGAGGTGATGAAATCTATCAGCCCAGGTCTCCAGGCCTGTGGGAACCACAGCACTTTGCCAACAAACTCTCCGTGTTAGCCATTTTTCTCGTTGCCATAGCAGAATACCTGGTAAGAGGCCATTCACAGGAGGAAGAATTTGTTTTGGCTTGCAGTTTGGAAAGAGCGGCTTGCAACTGTGTCTGTGAGAACAGGAGGATCCCATCTCTACGCACAGGAGCCACGCTGAGCTATGAACCTCCAGCCCTACCCCACCGAGAACTACACTTTCTCCAGCTTTGGTCCACCACCTCACCAAACAGTGCCACCAGCCAAATGTTCAAACATGTGAACCTGTAGGGGACATTCTACAGTCAAAGTCCCCACCCCCCTCCATTGGCCATGCAGAGAAATAGAATTTCGCTTGTTTCTGCCTCTGAGGCTTGGGGGGGAGGGGGCAGGGGGCGGTCCTAGCTTGCTTCTTTGTTCCTGTGAGAAAACACCAACCAAAAGCAACTTGGGGGAGAAATGATCCACTTCATCTTAACACTTCCAGATTACAACCTGTCACTGGGGGAAGCCGAAGGAGGAGCTGAAGCAGGAACCTGGAGGCAGCAATGGGAGAGAGAGAGAACACTCCAGGAGGCGTTAAGGCTTCCCAGTGGCAGGGTGGACCTGTCTCTGATGGACTGAACTCCAAACCCTTTGCAGAAGCCTCCCTACTGTTACACAAAAGGCACTTTTAGCGAGTCCGCTTCCACATACCCAAACCTCCTCTCTGATCTAGGGGTTGTCTGAAGGAACCGTTACCTAAGCAATCCTTGGGCCACACAAGACTTCCTGGTTTGCCAGGTAGGGGCAGGACTAAGTTATGCAAAGGTTCCTCGAACCCATCAGGAAAGGCCTCAGAGAACAACCACTGACTATTTACAGAGGGTCACTTCAAGGCCTAGGTCCCATCCCTCCAGAACGCATGTCAGATACAATGGCTCTGCTAAAGTTCCCTCCGCTTACTGGCTTGCTCGGCCTGCTTGCCTATACCACCCAGGACCAATACTCAGGAGTGGTACTACGCCCCTCCCACCCCGGGGGATGGGCTCTCCCTTCCATATCAATCATTCATGAAGAAAACAAACAACCAAACAAACAAAAAACACTCCTACAGACTTGCCTACAGGCCAATCTGATGGAGGCAACTCAACTGAGGTTCCCTCTTCCCAAATGACTCCAGTGTGCATCAAGTTGACAGAAACTAGCCAGCAGAGCGGGTCAGGAACTGCAGCGCCTAGCTTCTAAAATGGCGGGGGAAGTATTTCTCTGAGAATATTAGTGGAATAAACCAAAAAAAAAAAAGCAATATTAAAGGTGTGTTAAGGAAAGAAATGATTTTAAACACCTTTTATAGCACCATTTTCAATAAAAATCATAAATTATGCATAAGTGATTTTAATCTGTTCATTAAAGCAAATGATTAATATGCGAAAACATGGCAACATCTCTGCAGGCTACTTAGCATCACAAAGGGCTGATTTCCAGTCGTGACTCTGCATTGCTTTTTCAAAGACCTTCCCCTTAGACTGGCCTCTTCCGTCCTGTCCCAGCAATGAACAGCAGTCTGGGAACTTTAGGGTCACGCCTGATCTTTCCAACTCCAGCCCAGGACAGGAGCAGGAAATCATGATGTTCCCAGACAAGAATGAGCCATTCCAGATGCTTCATTTGTTTCTGCATGTATATGTGTGTGCTATGTGTGTGTTCACAAGTTTGTAGCTGCACGTGTGTGTGAAGGCACATGCTCACGTGCTTGAAGATGCGTGTGGAAGCCCAGAGGTTGGCGTGGGGTATCTTCCTCGATCACGTTGCACCTTGTCTGCGGAGGCAGGGTCTCTCAGGCTCACAGTCTAGCTGGCCAGCTTGCTCTGGGGATATCCTGTCTCCTCCTCTTGAGTGCTGAGGTTACTGGCAGCTGCCACACCCACCTGGTATCCATTTACATATGTGCCAGAGGACTCCAGCTCTCACACTTTTGAAACAGGCACTTTAGCCACCGAGCCATCCCCCCAGCCCCTAATACCACACTTTAATGATAAAGTAAGAACGTGGCAGACAGACTCAGGAAAGCATAGCCTCTGACTTCAGATGTCGGGAACCTGGAGCTTTCTGGGCCTCAGTTTCCCATCTGTCAAACTGGGAAATGGAACAAATTGCCTCGACTAGCTCTTCTTGTTTAGCTCCTCTAGCTGTGATTTCTGGGAGACAATCTTAAATAAACACTTCTGGATTTGACTACAAAACAAAGCAAAAAAGGTCTTCATACAACTGGTTCTAGTCTGTATAAGAACCTTCACCTGAAAAAAATCAAGAACATCCTCACTTGAGCCCATAGAACTGACCTGGACCATGAAGCCAACAAAGAAAAATAAACATATCATGAACATACGAAAACTGTGCAGACACAGCCGAAGCTAAAGATAAAGAACCAAACCCTGAGTTCTTTTGTATCTGTCTGCTTAGCAAAACCTTGTAAGGTGAACCATTCCCTGTATAGGTGAAAACGAGAATTAAAGAGCCCCATGCTCGTGGGAAAATAAGCCACTATGGCCAATCAATCACGTTGACTGTCAAGACTAACCATCATACCCTTTGCCTGACCACTTGTACTACCTTAACATTTTTTTCCTAGAGAAAAGAAAGTCTACATTTGTGACAAAACATATGAAGACACAAATGATAGGTGAAACCGTTTCCAAGGACAAAAAAAGGACATTAGAAGCAGCAAATGACCCAATGTGAGGAGCTGGATAAATAAAAGATGGCAGCCTGACACAGCTCCACACCATCAGCCATTAAAACGCTGCTCTGTGTGGGCACGGTCTAATAAAAAGTAAAAAGTGTCTCTGTGTGCCAAAGAAGCTGGAAATTGTTTGTCACAAATGGAAGGGGTCATTCTGAGAGACACTAATTTTCTCAATTTTGCATTTTTTTTTTTTACATTTTTCACACTGTTAGGGAATTACAAAAAATAAAACAGAAAATAGTACTAAAAATTCAAATAATATAAGTTGGGCCTAGAGAGATGGCTCAGTGGTCAAGAGCACTGGCTGCTCTTCTAGAGGACCCAGATTCAATTCCCAGGACCCACATGAAGGCTCACAAACTCCAGGTCCAGGATATATGACACTGTCTTCTGGGCTCCACAGACACTGCATACATGTGGTGAACCAACATACATGCAGGCAAAAAAAAAAAAAACAAACATATAAACTAAAAATATTTTCAAATACAAATCTGTGTGTGTATACGTCTTTTCTTGTTTTAAAAATATACCCTTAGATAAATATACTCCCCAACTGTGTAATGGGTCGACCTTAAATGATTCCTTCCTCCCCCATTCCTGAGTGGAACATTTTCAACATTTTAGTTAAAAAACTAAAAAGCTATTATACAATATGTGTTTAGATTCTGCTTTAGAAACTAAGAAGGCCGAAAAAAAAAAATGTAGTAGCTATCTCAGGGTCAGGATCATGGGTGATTTGTCTCTTCTCTCTTGAGTGCTCTTTCTACACTGAACATAAATAACTTCTGAAACTTTCAAAACCTAAAATAAATTAAGAAACATCCAGATAGTTCAGGCAGGTTTGCTCCCGGAACTAAATAAGTCACCTAGACCAGTTCCTTGCACACAACCTCAGTGGTCCTAGTCTGCGTCAGTACTGATTGAAAACATTGTGTCATATTTTCTTGTTCTGTTGCTCTCCTTGTGGAGACCCTGTCCTCTCCAGCTCTTACTATTTCCCAGTTCTTACCTAAAATTCCATTCACTCTGCCCAACAGTTGCCCATCAGGCTCAGCATCTGCTTTGATAGTCTGAAGGGCAGAGGCTTTCAGAGGCCCAAGAAAATTTGAACACGGAACTTCCCAGAGACTCATACTCCAACCAAGGACTATTCATGGAGATAACCCAGAACCCCTGCACAGATGTAGCCCAGGGCAGTTCAGAGTCCAATTGGGTTACATAGTAATGTGAAGAGGGATTGCCTCTGACATAATCTGATTGGCCTGCTCTTTGATCACCTCCCTCTGGGGGGGGAGCAGCCTTACCAGGCCATAGTAGAGGACAATGCAGCCACTTTTGATGTGAACTGACAGACTAAGATCAGAAAGGAGAGGAGAACCTCCCCTATTAGTGGACTTGGGGAGTGGCATGCAAGCAGAGGGAGGAGGGAGGGTGGGATTGGGAGGGGAGGAGGGAGGGGCTTATGGGGGGATGCAGAATGAATAAAGTGTAATTAATGAAAAATTTTAAAAAAAGGGAAAAAAAGAAAAAAAAGAAAAAAAAATTGTGTCATGGTTCGTTTTATGTTGCTATAGCAAAATGCCCAAGGCTGGATACTTCGCAGAGAAAGAGAAGTCTGTTTGCTCACAACTCTGGTGGCTGGAAAGTCTGAACAGCACGGTGCTGTCTCTGGTAAGCCCCCCCCCCCCCCGACTACATAACAACACGGCAGGCACTTGGTGCACAGACTGAATAACAAGCACCAGAAGGGACGAGACAGAAGAGTCCGGTGCTAGTAGCCACCTGCCCTCAAGAGTAACGGAGACAGCTAGACCTCCTCCTAGTTAGCTTAGCCCGGTCACGAGGAGGCAGCTCTCACCTAGGCAGCTCAAAACCTCCGCTTCCTAGCACAGCCCTATGGAGGAACTGGGTCTCCGTGTGAGTTTGGAACGGCAGACTGCACTCAAAGAAGAGGATGTGGGCCACGCAGAAGAAGCAAGCCCAGGACATCCGAGAGACTCGGGATACACCTCGGACTTTTGCTACTGTCCCTCCAGGGTCCTGAGCCTGACACTCTAGTGGGGGTCACCTCACAGCCCTTATCCTTCAGCACGCACCTCAGTGTGGCAGTCTCGGCCGTGATGGCTCCGATATAAAATGTTAGGCAATAGGGAGAACAGGACTCCTGAGGACACGGAAACGAAGGCCTGGTGTTCCGTGTGGTACTTACTGCTGGACTCCAGACATGACTGCCCTCACCCGCTCAAGAGGAGACGGCAAGCCCACTGGTGAGTCTCCCCTTTTAACACACTCTCTAGACGTCTGGGCTCTGGGAGATGACTGGTGCCATTCTAACTTCCCCAGGGAAGTTTCCAGACGTCAGGTTGCCAGACTCTGGGACATGGGATAGCAGCAGTGACAAGGTGACACACCCCACCTGTATAACGGGTAGCCTTAACTAAATGCGTTCCTCCTCCTCCACTTCCTGAGTGGCACATTTCTTCCCTGGAATTACCTCCCGACCATGTGCTATTGTTTGGATTTGTTAGCCTGGGACCTTGTCCTATTTAGTATCATGAAGTGATGTCCTTATCTCTGGTGCCCTTATCTCTGGTCCCACTTCTCGCCTCTAACTGCTCACAGTTCCTCATGCTCCTGACTGTCATTGGTGGTTGTAAGCTGAGCACTGGCATTCGGCTCCCCCTGCTTCCCTGACTGCAGATACAATGGCACCAGCTTCCTCAAGCTCCTGGCACCATGTCTTCCCAGTGTGGTAAACCACATACTTGGCTGTGCCCCAAAACAAACGCTTCCTTCCTTCACTTGCTTCTGGTGGATGTTTCACCCCAGCAATATATAAAAAGCACTTACAAACCCTAGACTCACTCAGAAGATGGTTCCAGAAGCCCACCAGCAAAAGAAAGCCATTGCTCACTCTGGTCCATCTTGGTTTCAATTCAGTGAGTGGAGTCTGTTAACCCCTTGGTCCTACAAAGATGTGAATTTCTATTATGGGAATGGCTCAGCAGGTAAGGCTTGCTACCAAGGCTTGTGTTTGTGTGTGTGTAGATATGTGTTTGTGGTTTTTTGTGTGTGTTTATGTGTTAGTATGTATATTTCTTTGTGTGTATGTTTGTATTTGTATGTGTGAAAGTGTTTTGCATGCATATAAAAACACATTTTTAGCAAGCCTTACCAGCTGAGTTCTATCCCCAGGATCCACACAGCAGGTGGAGAAAACCAACTCCTGCGAGGTGTCCTCTGACCCTCACACCTCACCGTCACTACACAAGAGTAAAATTTACAGGTTTAATCTTTCTCTGAATTTTTTACATATGATTGTCTCTTCTTCCAGGTTCACAATGCAGATTCTCATGAAGATCCTGAAAGTTCTACTGCAAATAATTTTATTTAGCTTTGTTCCATACTTTATGAACTTATTTCATCATGGGAAGTAGACCCAGCAAGTTAAAAAAAAAAAAAATGGAAAGAATCTAGCACAGCACAGACATCCTCAGACTTTTGCTCTCATCACAGCTCTTGTGGGATCACAGACTGGGTTGTGCACAATAAAACGTTCTGCTTCAAATTGCCTTCTGGGAGCTAGGTCAAAGCCCATCCATCCCCCGCCCCCACCCCCACCCCCACCCCCACCCCCACCCCTCCATCTCTTGCTGAGTGGGGTGCATTCCTGAGTCTTCCAAAGCAACTCCGCGTTCCATTTTCCAAATTAGACTGATGGATGCATCAACCTTCTCTACCTGCCAGTAACACAACAGGAAGTTTTTCAAAGGCTTTTTGTTTACTGTCTGCTAATACCCATGAGGCCATTAGCCAGTTGGCAGGCCTCGCATGTGCTTTGTGTCTGCCAGCTTGCACTGGGCCGCCCCTCTCCATGTCCCACGCACCCACTGAAAGCCGTGCTCAGTGCCCCTCCGATGTTACAGGACTTCAGGGGGGAGAGATGGGAGAAGCCAGGTGATCTGACGAGGGAGTGAGAAACAGAGAGAAAGAGAGACAAAGCCTCCCTTCTTTCCTCCCACTCATAGCCTCACTGTAGACTTTGCTGCCTGTCTGTTCTACCAATCTCTTGATAATTTAGATGGGCTTTCCCGCTGAGTGCTGTGTTGTTTAATAAAGCGGGGGTGATTGACTCTTCCTGTGTTATAATAGCCTCTCCATGTGTTTACTTGAGAACAAATGCCGTTATAATTTCTTTGAGGAATCAATATCTTCCCATGCATACACACTGCCCTGTTGCAGGTTTGGACTGTGAGGAGAGAGAAAGGGAAATTTATTGCCTTGTAAATGCCGGCAGAAGGTAGTAGGTTTACTGAGAGCTGTAATTAAAGTTTTGCTGATTAAAAAAAAAAAAAAGAAAAGAGGCGATAAACAATCAGGTAGATTTCCCAGTATTCGGCTGAGCCATCTCAGTGCCCCAGACTCTTAATAATCTTTGATCAATTAATCTATGAAGATGACAGTCTTAGGGCCCCCAAAATACTGGCAACTGCTGGGCCCTGGAGCTGCCCTTTGTGTGTTCCCAGGCCCAGGCAGCCTTAACCATTCCCCTTTCCGGCTGCTTACTTCAGCACCAAGGACAGCAGACAGGAAGGCCAACTCCTGTTTTACTGACTGCTTCTAAAGATGGCTGACCCTGGAAATGAAGAGCCCATTGTGGACATAAGGAACTAGACTCCAAAAAGTCGATTGTTCCTCTTCCTGCATGGGATCACACACCTCCTAAAGCCCCAGAACAGGGAACCTCCAAACTAGGGAGCAAAGTGTTCTAAGGTGAGCCTTGGCGGACATTCTCATTCAGAACACAACACTTGAGAAAGGAAGAGGATAGGGGAGAAAGGGGCCTTCCGGTGCCCATAAGAAACTAAGAAATGCAAGCTATGTCCTCGGATGCAGACTTCCTGCCATAACAGAGGAAATCACCTTCTCTCCCTAAGACCCCTGGCCTCATCCTATCTCTAGGTCTTGGTACTGGGAACCAGAATGAGATTAAGTGTCCTGAAGAAAATCAGAAGCCCTCTCCACCAGACCCAGCCCATAAATATAGAGCTCCCTAGGCTGTCCACTCAATAAGCATTTATTGAGCACCTACTATTTGACATACATGGTATTGCCAACATACAGCACCAAATACTTTCAGAAAAGAACAAGTCAAAAACTGACACCCCCCCTTTGTATGCCAGGAAGTACTTATGAGAGTCAGAAAAATCTTTCTAGTGTTAATAGTGTACCCTATACTGAATGCCCCCTATATGCCAGAGATTTAAAAAAAAAAAAAAAAACTTTCTGTGTGTTCATTCATTCACTCATTCTCTTTTGGTCCTTACTACCATGGCTCTGTGAGTTAGAAGTAGTGGTCATCACTGACAGCTGAGGGCAGTCGGGCCTACAGATGCCAGTCACATATCTAAGATGGACATCATGGGGACAGCACACTGGAGGGCCCGGGGGCCTCATAGAAAGAGTGGAACAAGGACTCACCCTGTCTCCTGCCCAGGATTCACCAACAGGGAGGGTGGCTTGGGGGAGGGGGTCCCAAGCAAGTGCCACAGCTCTGTGGCTTTTCCAGAAACTCCAGCTGAGGCGTTTCAAGTTCAGGCTGCTATGGAGACCCTGGGCTGTTGATTATTCAATAAAATCACCAGCAGGCCTTAAATCTATCCTCAGTTAACAGGGTGTCTTTAATAATAAAAAAGATTTTGCACTGGGGATAAATACAGTGTCTCATTTTCTCACTCTCACTGGCCTCCTGTCACCATGCGCTTATTAATACAGTTGCTAATATACGGGTCCCAATCAGCCACTAAAATGCTGCTGTTATTCCTGCTAATTCAACAATAAAATGTGGCTGTGCTAGACATAAAAAAAGTGAGCTGTCATGTGACTCTCAGGAGGTCTGTGGGAGTTGTGCCGCAAGACCACAGGGAACTGAGTCACCACAGCCACAAGATAAGTTCCTTCCTGGCCATGGCCTCTGCAGTTCCCATATACCCAAACATCATAACACTGATGGCTATGACCCATCTGCAGTCAATGTCTGTTCCAACTAACAAGCGTGACCACTGATCCAGCAATTTCAAGTCACTCGTGTGAGTTATCTCACATTTCTGCAGCTTCCTGGATTCTCTGCTGTAGAATAGACACTTGGGGCCATGGATACCAGGGGCCACAGACTCTGAAGGCTGCAGACAAAGGCAGTTCTGGGCTGTGTTCTCAGCTGGAGACTCAACAGGAGAAGAATCCACTTCTAAGCTCGCTCACACCGCTTGCAGATTCAGTTCCCTGAGCCCCACTTTGCTGGATGCCAATTAGTGGGGTTCACTCTCAGCTCCATGGCTTCCCTCAGGCCCCTTATCATCATAGCAGCTCACCTCTTCAAAGCCAGCAGAGGACTCTCCCTCCAGCTCTGTACTCCGTGTCCGGGGAATGCCGACTATCACTCCCACTGTACAACCTTAAGTCTAATCCCAGCCCCCTCTTCCCACGACAGAAAAGAACACAGAGGGTCTTCCAGCAAATTACCAGGTCTTGACTCCAGGCCCAGGGGAGAGGCAGATGAGAGAGCAACTGGTGGGAGTCACAGAATGAGTGTGTGAAGTGGGAGAGGGAGATATTGAGGCACACAGAGGCGGTCCCTCACGGAGGAGCTCAGCATGGCTGGGGCAGTTCCCCACGTAGCCTGTTCACTGAGTGACAGCCATTCACAATCAACAGGAAAGAAGCCTTTCCTCAGACCTCTTGGCTTCTGCCCGAAAAATCTCCCACCCCTTCTCTATCCTTCTAGAAAGACAGAGGGGGCACAAATCCCGCCAACCATGGGGTCATGTCCTTGCCTACTCCCAGACACCTAGCTCTTCATAAGGATGTCAGCAAGGGTGATGGATGGTCCAAGGCACTGAGGAACGAGGAAGACATGCAGGTTCCCAGTTTTCACCCCAGATCCCTGGACCAGCTTAGCAAATCCCCAAGGCTTTGAGGGAGAGGCCCTGCCTGCTGTCAGCTTCTGCTGAGGGCTCCACAGGCTGAGGGTGTACCAGAAGCTGGTTGCCTCTAGATTTTAAGGGCCTGGTCTGTACAGAAACGAGTCCATGAGAATTCAAAGTAGGCCCAGATGGTGTCAAGTCCAATACACCCACACTCATGCCGCTGCTCCCCAGGTCTGCACAGAAAGCCCCTCGCTGGTTGTGTTCTCATCACCCATGGCTCTTGACCCCTACGGACCTTTGCTCTTCAGACCCCTTCAGATAGAACGCCCTGTCCGCCTTCTCTCCTTTGCTATGCATCCTCTCACTTACCCTGTTTGTCTGCTGTCCAAGTTTGACAGCAAACTGAGTTTGTGTACCAGCAAGTCTGCAGGTTTCTCCACACCCTCCCATTAGACAGGCGAGACAGGATTCTGCCTCCATGTGAGCTGGCGTGACAGGTTGATCCTTATGGTCAACTTGACTGGACTTTAGAATCCCACCAGAGACACCTTTTCTGGGTGTGCCTGTGAAGGTATTTCTAGAGCGGTCTAACTGAGGAGGGAAGAGCCCCCTGAATGAGGGCGGCATGAGGACTCGAGTCCCGAATGGAATAGCGAGGAGAAAGCAAGCAGAGCACCAGCATCCTCCCTTTCCCGCTCTTTGACTGCGGATGCCGTGTGACCGTCTGCTTCATTCCCCTGCATCCACCTTCTCACTGTACCCCAAAACAAGCCCTTCGTGTTTCCGGTCACAACAATGAGAGTGTGACTAACACAGCTGGCCAGTGAGTCCCTTCTAATAAACCGAGCAAAGGCAGAAAGAGAAAGAAGTCGAGGGGAGAGGGAAAGGTTTTAGGGTAGCTCACAGCCGGACAGTACTGAAGCAAGCCGGCTTCTGCCCTGAGCCCTGCCCCAGACTCACCATGGAACATTGCATTTATTAATAACGTTGTTATTTTTCTCATTCCTGTCACAAATCCCTGGCAAAAAAAATAAAATAAGATAAAGCACCTGACAGAAATAGACGTTTATGTTATGTGATACAAACCATCATGGTGGCAAGGCACAGTAGCATGCATCTCCATAGGGACAAAAACACATACGTGTATGTGTGCTCCATCTCCTAAGGGTGCCACAATCTCCCCCCAAATGGCACTACTTATGGAGCTGGTAAAACACTGGACCTCACTCTTTCTCTTTGCAAAATGGAGACAGCAATGCCTGTCTAACACCAGGTGCTGAATCCAGGGAAGACTGGAGCGGGAGAGTAGGACTCGGTAACAGAGGCTTCAGCAGAACAGAAATGGACACAGCAGCAGCAACGCCAGGCCTTCTAGGGGTGGGAGTACGTACCCACCGCAGGGCTCAGAGAAAAGGGTCTCCATTTCACACTGAGCCTGCTGAAGGGCACGATCCCCCTCCAGAGCCACCCTGAGCCATCTGGGAAGGGCACTTTGCTGTCACTGTGACTCGAGGAACTGCAGGCAGATAAAATTAGTGCCGCCCACCCATCCCAAGCTGTTGGTAGAGCTATTCTGAGCCCCGCCCCCACCCCACTGAGTCCCTCTTCCCATCTTTCACTCTGACTTTTCTGTGATGAATTCAAGAGCTGAGTCACTACAAAGGTGGGTCCTGGTAGGCGGTCCATTCTGGCTGCTCCCTGGGTCCCAGAGACCTGGGGGAGAGCTGGGGGAAGAAATTCTGAGGAACACAGGAGGAGGTGGGGACAGAAGGTTTGCCACATATCCTGCGAATGGCACATTTAATCTTAGCTACCCATACTTTCCAGACATCAGAACGGAGCATGAAGAGAAAGAGAAGGAGGAAGACGATGAAGATGAAAAGGAGAAAGGGACAGGGAAGTGGGTGTCAAAACAGACTAGGCAGCCTGACAATTGAACCCAGCAAATGCTGTCCAGGACCCAAGCTTTCTAACTCTTTCCCCTGTGAGGTCACCATATGACCAGGTGCCAGGTGAACCTCTAGCATCCCTGGTTCCCCCTTGGGGCACTGAATGAGCACTAAGCTGGCCCAGGCTCTAGAGAGCCTCCTCTCTAGCCCAGGACACAGCTCACTAAGTGGGTAGACAGCCTCCTACCCCGGGCCCAGACTCCTCCAGCCATAAGACCAAGAAACCTTGTCAGTGTCCTAGACCCTGCCTATCTCCATGTTCCTGAAGAAGACACCTCACCACCCACACCCACCCACACCCATGCCAGAAATACATATAACCCAAGAAAGAGCCAAGTCCACGTTCAACAAAGACAAAAAGAACCCCTGGGCCCTTGTATGCCACACAGGAAGAAAAGAGAACCTGATAGCAAGGTCATTTCCTAGTGACGAGAGGAAGAGGAGGAATCAGTAGGAAGGACCATTTGAGGACTCTGATCCTTTTATCACCGTTGATGTGAGTTATTTACTAACAGTTCTTGGCTTGGCTGCAGTCAGTAAAATAATTAATTGCTTCCCTTCCCAGCAAGCAGCACTTGTCAGCCAAGTTCTTCTCTCTGGGACATATGACAGCCATTTTCCCCACTCCGTGTTGTCCCCTAACTGGTCCAAGCGTCTGAGAACAAGGAACACCCTGTCTCCAGCCCCCACCCCAAAACTACCTCATTGGACTCTGGAGCCAGTTGCCTGTCCCTGTCACCTCTAGTCTTCTAAGCTGCTTGGGTCTGGCGTGTCCTCAACCCCATAATATTCCTTCCCAAAGTGCCAAGCCTGAATGAGACAGGCCGGGTGCCTCATGAAGAAAAAAAGGACCCCATCTGCTCATCCTGCAGTGCTCAGACTAGGTATCGCCTCCTTTAACTAGGAATCCCTCCCTTAACTAAAGTGGGTGCCCTTCTTCTCCATACCCCAGCACTCTCTAACTCCCCCCTTGACAGAATTTACCACCCCACCAGACTGGGAAGTAACCCGGCCTCTGACTGTGGCCAGTGAGTCAGATGCAGTCTGGGCTCCGTTAGTTCTGGTTTATAGAATATTCAAGCTGGCTTCTTAAATCCATATGGCCCAGGGCATTCATACCCACAGCCACAAACTTCAGCCAACACCCTCCTGAGTCACAACAGGAGGGACCTGCTGATGTAGCCTTTGAAGATCAAAGACAAGACAGGCAGGCCCCTCCAGCCTTATTGGGGGCCAGGGGTGGAGACAGACCCCCACGGGTACCATCCTTGCCCCACCCTTCCCCAAACACCCCAAGAAACTTATCCAGAACTTCCACAGCCTTCTGGAAGGGGGGCGGGGGGAGGGAAGAGAAGCCTAGCAAAAACAGCAGCCGCCTCCCTGACAGACAGCCCAACCCTCCAGCGAGTTCTAATGGAATTAAAATAATCTCGCCACAGTGCCCCAACTCCAGATAGGCACCATTTGAGAAAGCAGAGCCGCTAACTGCCGCTTTGAAGACTCTTTACCCAAAAGCTATTTGTCCTCTGTAAATGGGATTTTAGGTACACGGCTGAAAAGGGAAAGCGATGGCCTCCAACGCCTCGGTGTGTATAATACAGCAGACAGATATTTAAAAATAAATAGCGATTAAAAGGAAAGCTATAAATGACGGAAGAGAGCACCAGACCCTCCAAAACCTTCATGCAAATGTCTCACTGCTCTCTCGGCTCCAGAAATCTGGGACAAACTGTAATCATTTCCGTGATTTTTAAAAAATGTTCCCATCCAGCTGCTTTGGAGGGGCTGGGCTCAGCCTCCGATGGAGCTGGAGTCTGAGGTGGGATGCACAGAACAGGTCCTCAGAGCTGGTGCCGGGGCCATCCCGGAGCCCGCCTACTGCAAAGGCCAGTGCGCATGCTCACCAGCTCTCGCTACAGCCTACAGCTGTTGCCTGGTACTAGACATACTCTGCCCACGGGTTACATGCACTGCAGCCAATAACTCATTTTTCTCACCATCATCATCACCGCCACCATCATCAGACTCGGTGCTGATTAGAGTTTTAGCCTTTTGTTCTAAGCCTTTAATCACCAACAAAACAACAACTCCTTGCAAGTATTCTGTGCTAAACTTCTCAACCTGCCCTTTTTCAGAGAAACCGAACTTATCATTTAAAAAAAAAAAAAAAAGAAAGAAAGAAAGGAATAAAGAAAGAGAAAGCCTAGAAATACACATGCTTTATTCAGATTTTATTGGTTTTTCCCTGATGGTGTTTCTCTTCCGGAACACCAAAGACACTCAGCTACCACACGGAGCCCCGTCAAGCTGTAAGAGTCCTCATACTTTTCTGGGGTAATGACCATGACGGCGTGGAGAGGCACGGCTTGGGTATTGTGTAAAATGTCTTTGGGGGTGCGGTTAGTGTTTTTCTCATGAGTAAACTATGGTTGTGGGCTTGGAGGGGGAGAGCATTAAAAACTATCCATCCTTGATGCTGACCTTGGTCATCTGGCTGACACAGTATTTTTCAAGTTTCTATAAACTGTTTTCAAATACATCTATTTATTTGGTGGGGCGAAGGGGAGGGCTGATACAAGGAAGTCAGAGGACAACTTGTGGAAATCTGTTCTCTCCTTCTGTTAGGTCTCAAATAGCTAACTAAGGTGTTTATTAGCATATCAAAGTGGACTCTAGCTGCCAGGCTCTACCAGCATTTCCTCAGACTCTACCAGCTACAAGGTCCTTTTGGCTGGTACTCCCAACCTCCTACCCTAACCATCCCTAGCCCAGGCACTGAGCTGAGCTTTCCCTTCCCCCAATTTTCTGACTCCTGTATAACTCAGCCATTTTGGTTACTTGGTCCTTTTACCTGTTGGTCCTTTGGCCTCTTAGGTGATGTTCCAGGGTCCCTTCTCTCCTCTCCACATGACCCAGCTCAGTTGGCCTATCATGTTCAGCCTAGACCCTTCTATAGCCTCTGGCTATGCTCTCTCATATCTACAATAAACCTCCTCCAACACCATACCCAGGGGCAGTCATGTCCTCCTTTTTTTATTTGTTTATTCACCTTCCATCCTGTGGATATAGGGATCAAACTCAGGCATCCAGGTTGTCAGCAAGTTCTTTTTTACCCCCTGAGACATGTCAACAGACCTAGTTTTTTAAAATGGGCTCCTTTTAGCAACCTCCCTGGGTTACGCATGGCTCTCGACACTCGGGCACGGCTCCAAGTGGGTCACGTGGCTATGAACCTTCACTCACTCAGCTCCCCACTTGCAGACTCCCTGAGGGCAGGGACTCTGCACCTACCCTCCCCCCCCCCCCCGTTACTATAAAGTGACTTTTTACCTAGTGCTCACTGAACGCTTGGCCCATGCTGAGAGCCTCTGGCACTACCTGACCAGAACCCAGGGAAGGTGGCTCTCTTGTGACCGTCATCCCATAGGTGAGGGGGTGGCCGAGAAGACTCTGCAGTCCCTTCCTTTGCCGTGTAGGTGCTTAAGCTTCTGTCCTTAGTGCTCACTGATTGGCACGAGGACATGCTACTACCACAAAGACAGAAAGGTGGAACGGGAGGCGGAATGACAGCATCCAGAGCAGTTTACTGTTAGAGGATTCAGGCTCGAGGTTCAAGGGGGACACTGAGGCAGGTTGTCCTTTTGGATAGAGATTCACTAGCACCGTTATTAATGCCATAGACAGGCCGATGCCAGTATGATCAGGGCTGGGGAGAGTTGAGGCCCGTGAGGCAGACGGGAGGGTCCCTTCTTGTGGTTGTCGGAGGAATGGTGGTATTTCACATAATCAGGCTGTCTCTGACTCCCTGGCCTGCGGCAGGGGAAAGGGAGATTACTTCTTACAGTGCCAGGAAGAAATGTGCAAGTAAGAGAATGACTGGGGGAGGGAGGGGGAGGAAATGGCATATCTTGTCAAGTTGTACCTTTTACACTGGTTGCCATGTGATGTGCCAGAGTCCGGCAGCCTGGATCTGTGGACTTCATTGGTGCAGTGAGTTAGTCTGCTGGGGACTGAAGATACACAGACTGGGGATACACAGGGCCCTACTATTTTCTCCAGCTCTAAGAAAGAAGAGGCCACTAGGGGGTGTGGCCTGAGTAGCAGTCGGAACTGGAGTCTAACCCTGACTCAGTCTGGGGACTTCCACAGTGCCACCAAGGACATGACCGCAGCCCAGCCTGACCTCATCTCAGCCCTGGTGAATACCGGCCATGCCACCAGTCCGTCTCCAGCCCCACAAGCCATCAACTGCCACCAAGCCTTCTACTTTCCACATCCAGAGGATGGGAAGCCTGGCTGTGTACAGACACCTTACTTCATCAGCAGGAAGTGGACTGATGTTCACAGAACGAGATCCTCCTCCCCCTCCATGGATATTGTTTTATTAAGCTTTAAACTTTAATATCCCTGCTACCCCTCCATCATGTGCTTCCAAGAACCTTCAGACTGTAGGACCTTCAGTTTCTAAGGCCTTCTTGGGGTGTTGACATTTGACACTTGGAACCCTGAGTAGGAGATCAGGGAGAACGAGAGCCAAGAAAGAATCGATGCTTTATCAGATGGGACCCAGACAGGATGTGGGCTAGGCAGGATCCGGGTAATTAAATTCACTGGTATGTTAAGACTGTCAGCCCACTGTGGGCAGCATCATTCCTTAGGCAGAGGGGCCTGAACTGTACAAGAGTGGAGAAGTGGAGCTGAGCACAGCAAGTCAGTGATCACGTGTACATTCATTTCTCTCTGCTTTCGGCTGAGAATGTGATGTGACTGGCAGATGGAAGATCCTGCCTTGATTTCCCCACTATGGCCAATTATAACTTGAAACGATGACCCAAAATACACCTGTTCTCCCCTAGGTTGCCTTATTGTCAGGGCATTTTATCACAGCAACAGAAACAGAACAAGGGTGCCAGTCACTCTCTAACTGGCAATGTCTCCAGATTCCCTTCCTCCTGTCTCACGGCCCCTCCTCCTTCCCAGACTCAACTAAAACAAATTCTTCTCAAAAGTTCCCCTGTGAAATCCTGCAGAAGCCCAGGGAACAATTTCTTCCCCTTGAGAGCCCTCTCCTTGTTACAGAAAGTCCCTCTTCACAACCCTTCTTGCCCCCTGCTAGGAGCGCAGCCAGCCATGGCCATGAGGCATTGTCTTTGCTAATCATCAAGCTTGTAGCCACTGGGAAGAGCATTTTGTAAACCACCCCCCCCATCCCAACCAGTCTCATACTGCTAGCAATAAAAGGCAGCAACTATCCTTCGGGAGAGCAAAATAGTAGCCTGTGAGGAGCCAGATTCCAGAAGACGAGCCCAAGAGCCACCTGCTAAGATCGGACAGATGGCAACCAAGCTCTAGAGCAGTCCACCTCCCCTGCTCTCTAACAGCAGCCCCCTGTCTCCTAGGGCACTGGACTGACTCATCTCCCTCCAAATCTAAATTTAAGGCAGGGAACCAAAGGCTCAGAAGCCCAGGACTCCCTTCTCCACGGCTCATCTGCCCTGATCCTGCCATCATCATGTTGGCTCTTATCTGGGGGGATGACAGCAGAATTGTACTTACACCAGGCTAAGTGGGGTCCTTACCCCTGGAGAGCAGTGGAGTTCCAACTCCTTTGTCACATAACAAGCCTCAAGATTGCTAGGACCAAATCCCCCTCATCATGCTCTGGGTGACACCCTTCCCAACCTGGGCTTCTATAGTCATTACAGAACACGCTGGAGGCTGGGGGTGCTGCCCCTTCAGTAGAGGGCTTATCTAGTGTGCACAAGGCTGTTGGTTCGACTCCCAGTTCCACATAAACCAGGTATGAGAATTACCCTCCCATGATCCCAGCTCTTGAGAGGCGGAGGTTGGAGAAGCAGAAGCTAAGAGCTAACCTGGGAATCATGAAACTCCATCAAGAGAAGGGGGAGGATTAAGGAGGAGGAGGAGAAGAGAAGGAAGGGAGAGGACGATGAAATGAAAGACTAAAGCTAGCATGCTGGCCAGAGAGCAGAGAAGCAAGCGCTAAGCCCAAGAAGCCTACCATGTTTGCTAGCTCATGATGCCCAGAGCCAAACCCTCGGGCTCTTTATGGGACTCATGGCATTTTGAGCACTTCCTGCCACAAAAACCTTTTTTCCAGACCAAGAGTTCTGTTGAACAAATGACGGAGGAGAGAGAAAGCTCTGCCGGTCTCAGCCCTCACCCACGGTCGCAACAGGCTGTCGGCCTTCACCAACCTGTACCCTTTGTAGGTTAGCCATCTCCCGGCACACAGACGAGCCAGCTGAATTCCACCGATGCCCCAGGCATCCATAGTGTTTGCACTATCAATGCTCCACCATGGGGTGAGATTTTAGGTTGACCCCAAGACAGCTAGCTCCCTAGGCAGCAGGTCCTCCTCCGTCGCTTGCAGACCAAGCCCATTTCCTTCCCTTTCATTCTAAGCCCTTTCAAGGATGAGTTTCCTTCAATTCTCTATGGCTTTCAAGGATAAATATTTTTTTTTTTTTCAAATTAAGAAGCGTTCTTCTCTATTCTTTCTGGGCACCAAGGGCAAGACTGTTTTACACTGGGGAGAAGCGTGGGGGGAAATTGTTCAATTAGATTTACGAGGTAAATCTGCCAAACCCCTTCTTTTATAATTGGAAGTAATGAACTTTAATAAAAAAGAAAAAGAAAAAATTTTTTTAAAAAAAGCCAGCAAAGCCCCTTCAGCATCAGAGCAGATGTCACGGAAACTCATTTGTGCACTGTCTTTCAAGTTTTGCTCCTGTAGGGCATTGTGATGTGTGGGAACCCCAGGAGAAGTAGAGGGGTTAATAGCCCTGACTCACTCTAATACTTATCTGAACAAGATGCCGGGATCAGGAGCCTTTCTGCCAACCACGTCTCCGCTGCCTAAAGCCAGCTCCAGCCTTCAAAGTCTTCATGTGATGATTAAGCCAAGTCCGGGAAACGAGAGAGAGAGAGAGACAGAGAGTGAAAGACAGAGAGAGAGAGAGAGAGAGAGAGAGAGAGAGAGAGAGAGAGAGAGAGCCTCTTTCTGCCAGCACCCTCTCTGAGCCTCCAGGGCCCTTCCATTAACTGATAGGCAGTCCCCAGTGAGCAGACTCACAGTGCTTAGCCTGGCCCAGGACCTCAGGGATAAGTTTCATGAATTCTCTCCTTGAACCTGATCCTCTACCACTCAATACAAGTAAATACACCCTTCTGGTCTCGTCAACACAAAAACAGCAGCTCCTCCTGATTTCCCTGGTCTCCTTTTCAGTGCTTTTTTATTATAAAAGTAAAGGATGCTCATTATAGACAATGCAAAAAAAAAAAAAATATATATATATATATATATATAGCTAAGCAATAAGAAGAAAATGAAAATACTTCCTAACATCACTGTTCCAAAATCCTATCAGCACCTTGGTTTATAGCCCTCCACACATTTCTCTATGCACATAAAGACAAAGTTTTGTTTCCGTGGGGTTTTTCTTCCCTATGCAAAGAACTGGGATCAGAATGCAGACCTTTCGTCTCTTCTCCTCTTAGAGGAGGTTCGACGCCATGACTCTCCTCCCTGCTGAAAGCAACTTCTGGGTGCCACTGGAGTGGGGTTCCTCCTTCAAGCGTCCTTTCATGGGCTAGTCTCCTACCCTTGCCGAAGCATCCAGACCCAGCCCTGGAGTCTCTCAAGGCTCCTTGTTGGTTCAGTCCCAGAACAGGTGAAGGAGGTTAATTAGCTCTGGCCACCATATGCTCACACTGTGAACACATCTGAGCCGAGTTCAAGAACGGTACCCTCTCCAGTCCTCGGTCATCAGTCCCAGGGACCGGCTGACGACAATACAGCCCAACGGCAACACAGCCATGGAGAAGCAGTGCCGTCACGCAACGTCCAAGACCCAGAGAAATGTTTAACAGACATCCAAGACCCAGAGAAATGTCTAAGAGAGAATATACAAAGCTGGTGTGATGGCCCGCCTCAGAATTCCAGCACTCAGGGGGATTGCTTTGGGGGTGAGGCCAGCCTGGGCTACATAGTGAGTTCTGAGTTAGGCTAAACTTCAGAATGAGACCAGACTTTAAAAAAAAAATCCAAAACAATAATTAAAGCAAAAAAAAAAACAAATCTCAGTTTTCTCAAACATTCTGGATATTTGTAAGTCTACCCACAGTAATAACAAAGTCATTTTTTAAAAGAAATGTCAAAAGTTTATTAGGAATTTTAATAAAAAAGCAAGAATTGTAATATTTTTGTCTGAACCAGAGTCACTTGGAGAATATGAGAACACACGGGATTTGAGGGCCACACACCAGAGTGTCCAATTCAGTAAGTCTAGGGCTGGGGGCTGGGAATGTGGGGGTTTAAGCAGACCCAGATGGGGTTCATGAAGCTGGTTCCCAGCCTTTGAACACTATTGCTTGGTGGCTTCTGGCTGATGGTGTTGAAGAGCAAGGCACACTGGTACGCTGAGTCCAGAAGGGAGAAATTTGTGTCACTGCTATAGGGAGACGTTGGCCAGGTGATCCCTCTGTCTATCCCCCACTGGGAAGGGGTCTCTGCTCCCCTGACTTACATCTAAGGGACATTATGCCTTGGGCCTTGGACACTTGTTTTTCGCACTGTACCACGTAACCAAAGAAAAGGCATCCAAGAACTGAAGGACTGTCAGGATAGCAGCCAAGCTGGTGAGTTTCTACAGCCCTGGGGAAGCCATAGTTAACAGAATACAGGAAACAGACATCTGTCCACACAGTCCTCTCTGTCCCACAACTCCTCACCCAAATGCCCTGTGTCACTTGGGCAGCTCTCTCTCTCTTCAGCCACACGTCAATCATTCCTTCTTTCTCCCACTGTTTTATCTTGTCTCACCGGGCCAGCTTAGAAAGACAGACATTAAACCAAGCACAGTGACGGTAAGTCCATGCCAGGACAAAGAGGTACACAAGTGTTGTGGACGAATCTACGGGGCCTCCAAGGGTGGCTAGCATGGCACTCAGATGTCATCTAACAAGAGAGAAAAATGGTTGCGGATGTGGGCCCTGAGCCCCCAGAGCTGGATGTAGGTTCTTGCTGGGCTTAACTAGCTCAACTCCCTGGTCCCCTACTGTCCAGAAGGGCAATGTATTTCTTGTGACTGTAACAACAAACCTGCAAAAAACCAAATCAAGGGGGCTACAGCTTAGATACAAGTGAATAAACTGTAATTAATATAAAAAAATTAAATTAAATTAAAAAATACCAACTCAATAAAGGAAGAGTGTATTTTTGCTCGTGGCTCAAAGAAACACAGTCCACAGTGGCAGGGCAGGCATGATGGCAAGAATGTGATAACAGCTGCTCACGCTGCATCCAACATTCAGGAAACAGAGATGGATGAGTGTCATGGCTCAGCTCATCATCTCCCTTCGATTCAGTCCAGGACCCCAAGCCATAGAACGGCATGTACACATAATCATGGTAGTTCCCCCCTCCTTAGTGAAAGCTCTCTGGAAAAGCCCTCAGAGACATGCCCAGAGACATGTCTCCTTAGTAATTCCACACCCCATCAGGATAGCAATCAAGATTAACAATCACAGGAAGGTAGCCGGGTCCTGAGACAGTCTGCAGTGACCTCTGCATTCGGTATTCGCACCCCTGTGGATCCTCGCCATATGATGCTTTGCAATTTGAACGGCTTGACCTTGTTTGTTACACGGTAGCAGCTAGCTATCACAGTGTGGCTAGCGCCTGACAGAGGCCTTAGGAGGACATAGGGTAATACAGGCAGAGCTCCTACACGGAGCATCACACGCTCATTTCTACACGCACAGCAAGTTGTAACTGTAATAAAGAACAGCCGTCTCCCACACGTGGGAAATACCAGTCTGATGGTGTCGTTTGGAGTAATATAGCTGCAGGGAGCGAGATCCTGGAACCCAGACGACAGCCTCCTAATGTTGCCATGCCAAATGACAGCAAATGCAGTTGCTTGAAACAATACAAATATATTCCCTTCGGTGCTTAGGAAGCAGCTGCATCCTCCCTGCAGCGGACGGTCCCTCTTCCCGCCCCTAGAGGCTGCCTACTCCAAATCGTCCTTCCGAGGTCACCTCTCCTATGCCTCTGACACTCCTGTCTCCCATAGAGCGCAGCACACCCTCTCCGCTTCAAGAGATCCATCTCAAAACTCTGCACGGTCCCTTGGCCACCAAGGGTAGATAGGCACAGGTCAGGAAGTAGGCGGAGCTACGACTTAGCCTATCAGAGTGGAGTCCCACCCCTTACTCTCTGCAGGCGAAGCGTCCCCAATCCCAAGGGTTCCGGAGAATCCACTGCCCTCATCCACAGTCCCCTTCCATGGTTCCCAGCCCCCAGCCACCTAATTCCATAAGAATCTAGGTGAGAGAGAAAAATCTTGACACTGTTTTCCCACGGGACTGAATTTAATAAGTGAAGACTTGGGTTCTCACATTTTCCGACACTTCAGGAAAGCAAACAGCAATGCCTGCTTCCCTGCTAACACCACCTTTGTCGGCATGAAAACCGCTTCCTATTTCATTCGGTGCGAAGTCGCTCACAAGAAGAAAGGTAAATTATTCAGTGCAATGTTTAACTGCCACTTAATATTTGCTCTATTAGCATCCTTTGGTCCTTTTCCTAACAGCAGGGGGTCCCTGGCTGCAGCAGCAGGGTGAACTCAGCTTGCTGCTTGGGCGCGTGTGGGTGAACTTGCATATGCCCAAGCAGAGGCGGAGGCTCCTACACCAAGGGCATCCTTGTGCAAATCTGAGACCCGTGAGGTGCACATCTAGCACACAAAGGCTAAAGCTTGCCCTTAGTAAGGTGGCCATCTCCCTGGGAGGCCTCACCATGCCTAGCTGTCGTCCTGTCCCCACCAGCCCTCCAGAGGTCAAAAGCACAGACCCTGGCACTGGGCGCATCACCAGCTAGGGTCAAAGAAACCGATGGCTTAGATTTGGGGGCTCAAGGGACCCTCCAGTTCCAGATCACCCCTAGGCTTGGACTTAGCACAGTGCCTCGCCTCCTACCCGAAGCCACACAGGGACTGTGGAGGAGTTTGGGATCTTAGAGAGAATGTTCTTTGTCCTAAAAAGGGAGTTAATTAATCCCCCTCAGGCGGACTGTCTTCCGCTCTGCCAGTGTGTCACTTGCCAGAACTGGATGCCTGGATCCTGAGCCTCTGAAACTGGGGATTCTGCAAAAGAGGAACACTATGTGTGACTAAGCAGAAGAAGTATGGCCCATCTTACACTCACACACACACACACACACAGAGAGAGAGAGAGAGAGAGATTCACAGACATACTTGGAGACATATATATATACAGATAGGCGGAGGAAAAGATACAGATGTACATAGAAACACACATAGAGACTAGAGACACACACACACAGGCACAGAATGCAGAGACAGATATGCAGATAGACACACATAAGCACACACACACACAGAGGCAGACATGCAGATATAGACACAGACATAGACACACAGACACATGCACACAGAGACATAGACACAGATACACATAGAAACACACCAGCATGAAGCACAGACACACATCTGTACCATACACATATGTATGCACAAACACACCTACTGAGACACAAAGATAGATACAAAGAGATACATAGAAACAAATGCAGAAAGACACACAGAGACATACGGATACACACAAGCACATACTCAGACATCTACACACAGAAATACACCTGTATACATTTACACATACATTACACACATATGTAATGTAGAGATACAGAGATACAAGGATATACACATATAGGCAAAAATACAAACATGTACATATATACATAGATATACTTGGGTACATGTATGCACAGAGATTCATAGGTAGACAGACAGACAGACACAGCCCTGTAGGGTCCACACAGCCATACCCAGGCATCTGGAGAGCTAAGAGTGGGGGCTGATCTTCGTAAGGCTCCCTAGACACCCAAAGAGCTTCAGCTCAAGGCTTCTCGTGGATGGGGGGCTATGGGGGGCAGTTGGGGCACAGCTTCCAGTCAGATGGGGGGGGACCCAGTCACGACACCAGCACCCTCCTGTACCTTCTGATAATACCACAGTCTCTAGGGCCTGTGGTAGCCGCCTGACAGCCTCCAGTGGCGTGATGGCTGGTGTGTCTCTGCACCTTCCCACTGGGATGTGAGTGTCTGTGTTTCTCTTTATTTGTCCCCAACTGAGAGCACCAAGGAGGCTTCTGTTTGTAGGGCATTATTAAAACACAATCTCCAGCCACCTTCTGCCTCTGCCATGGATTGAGATAAATGCATTATTTTTTTTTCTAGAAAAAAAAAATGGACACCTAATTAAGCCCCTTTGGTTCCACTTTCTCAGTAGCAGAGGTGAGTGAGAGATGATTCCTTGGTACCTATTATTTTAGTTTACAGAGAACAAGGCTGGTGCCGTTTTCAAGGGCTATTGAATTTTCATAGACTATTGGCTTCCATACACCCCTATGTGATAGAAACCTGAACTCGGGAGGTTTTATGCAGGAGGGGAAGGGGGGAGTTGAGGGGGGATACAATTGACATATGTTATATATGAACTTCTTGCAAAATAAGTTAAAATATTATTTTCAAAAAAGAAGATGATTGGGTGACCTTGAGCCCTCAAAAGGGACATGGCAGTTCTCTTAAAGCTGGGAGCCCTTTGCAGTGGCCATGGAGGCCAAGTTCTGCTATTCTGAAACGCACGGTCCTGGACAAGTAGTTACTGTCTACAGACATGGAGACACACCGCAGAAGGCTGCCAAGGCAGGCCTCTTGGCCGTCTCACTTTGACCTTCACTGGGCTTTGGCATTTCAACTACCCCAATGTAGGCATCTGCAGAGCAGTCGCCATGCTGTGGAAGCTCTGACCTCTTCGGTGCAGCCTTAAATTGCATGCCTCTTAGCCTCTGCTCCGTCAATGCCATTCGACTCACAATGAGGAGGGAATGAACGATACACCCATGGGTGGGCAGAATTTCCTCTAACTACATGGTTATTTACCAGGGAGTTAAGTTCAACTGAAGGTGAGTCTGAATTCATTTTTGACTTTTCAAGATTTCTCTGTGTAGCCTTGGCTACCCTGTTACTTACTCTGTAAACCAGGCTGGCCTCAAACTCACAGAGATTCACCTGCCTCTGCCTCCAGAGTGCTGGGATTAAAGGAGTACACTGCCACCCGGCTTAACTACCATTTCTTGAGGAAAATTGAACTTATTCCTCTCAGGATGAGAGTAGACTCCTCTGTTTGGACTGGGAGGGAGGACTGTTCGTTCGTGCCTGAGTCAGACTTCTCATGAAATTGGCAAGTGTTCCATTTGGACCCTTCCTCCCTGTTCAGCTGGCACTAGCTGTTGGTGGCTCTGTGTCTAGGGAGCTTCAAATCAGCAGGTGCTTATATCTCAACTTCCGTACCTTTTAAGTCTTAGGAAGGAAATCAAGGAAAGCTGGAGTTACAGAAGTTCACGGTCGAGAGTTCCCCTTTGTGGATGGGCTAAAATGTGACAGATTTCCAATAGACTTATTCTTCAAATGCGTTTTACTTGTGCACAAATGAGCTGTCCACAAGCATAAGGCTATGTAATAAAGTATTTTTCCCCAATGTGGGAATTGCTGATGAGAAAGTGTCCTCTGAAAAATGCAAAAGTTTTGAATAAACTATTACATAACGAAAAGAAGGTCGAGGTCCCACTGGCTCGTGCTGGTGAAGACCGCAAAGGCCTCGGCTATGAGTATGTCTGAATGTGTGGGTGGGCGCTTGTATTCACCTGCGTGGATGTGTTCCTTCCATTAACACACCTGTACCAAGCACCGTGTGTGTAAGTGCCAGACCCAGAGGTAGGCTCCAAGATCGAACAACAGAAGCAGATAGTCCAGTTGAAAACAGAGAAGCAGCTTTCCAGTAAAATGTAAAGAGTGTGAAGGAGACACAGGAGGAACTGATTTTAACATCAAAAAGGTTGCTCTGAGGTGCAGCTACTGGGAAAGAGGAAGGAAGAAGGGGCTGGAGAGGTGGCTTCGTGGTCAGTAGCCTATACTGCTCTTGCAGAGGACTGAGTTTCAACTAGAACCCATGAGTTTGGTTCCTGTCACCCATGTTGCATTGCTCACAACTGCCCATAATGCCAGGTCCAGGGGATCTGACGCCCTCTTCTGGCCTCCACAGGTACCCACCCCCATATGCACATACCCACACACAGACACACAGACACACACAGTTAAAAATTAAAGAAAATATAAAGAAAAAAGCTCTATAGAAACCTACTACTTAAAAAATAAAACAAGAGGCATGCAATGTCTGAGGAGGGAGCAGTAACATGTCCCTACAAGGCTGACAGAGGAGGAATATCAAGGAGTCACCTGACAGGAAGTGAAGCCTTCAGCAAAGGGACCCATCTGACAAATGTTACACCCTTTCCCTCTCACCCTCCCGATTCCAGCCTGTGTGCCCACTGGATGAACGTGACAGGAAGTTTGTGGCAAGGGAGCCACCAAGCCATCCCTCACAAGGCATCCTCTCCAGCAGAGAGCATGTCAGGAGGGGTGTAGGAGGGGAAAATGGATACACGATGGTAGGTAGGTACCCTCTGGAATCACTCTGATATTCACAGCCAGAGATGTGCTTTCTCCTCAGTTTCCCAGTCCAACCAAGAGGAAGGTCAGGCTGACTCTGCTTCATGCTGGCATGTTATGCTCAACCTCTACCATGTCTTCGTACAACCTTATCTGTGACCCAAACCCCAAGGCAAAGCCCTGAAGCTGCAGAGACAAAGGAAGGAAGGAACGAACGAAAGAAAGAAGGAAGGAAGGGAAGATACCCCGCCAAGATACCGAAATATCTATAGGAGAGGCCTAGGCTCAAGAGGCTGGCATGTGCGGTGAATAATGAGCCCTGGTTGGAATGCGAAAGAGCAGGATCATGTGAGGAGAGAGCTTCAGTTGGGAAATTCTCAGATTAACCTGTGTGCATGTTTGCTGGGGATTGTCTTAACTGTTAATTAATGAAGGAAGAGCTAGCCCAGCTCGAGTTACTTACCTCAACTCTTAGCTGTCAGGAACAGTAACCGGGACCCAGTGTCTACTTCCGTCACCCTGGCCTTCTAACCAGTAGCTACCATGAGAGAGTGCATCTCCATCCACGTTGGCCAGGCTGGTGTCCAGATCGGCAATGCCTGCTGGGAGCTCTACTGCCTGGAACATGGCATCCAGCCTGATGGCCAGATGCCAAGTGACAAGACCTTTGAAAGGGTTGGGGTAGGGAGATGACACCTTTAACACCTTCTTCAATGGGACAGGCACTGGCAAGCATGTGCCTGGGCAGTGTTCCTAGACCTAGAGCCCACAGTCATTGATGACTTTCGCACTGGTACCTACCACCAGCCCTTCCACTGAGCAGCTCATCACAGGCAAAGAAGATGCTGCCAATAACTATGTTCGTGGCCACTACACCATTGGCAAGGAGATGGTTGACCTTGTCTTGGACAGAATTCACGAACTGACTGACCCAGGCACAGGTCTCCAGGACCTCTTGGTTTTCCATAGCTTTGGCTGGGGAATTGGCTCTGGCTTCACTTCCCTGATGATGGAGGAGCTCTCTGTTGATTATGGAGAGAACTCCAAGCTGAAGTTCTTCATTTACCCCACTCCCCAGGTTTCCACCACAGTGGTTAAGCCCGACAATTCTATCCTCACAACCCACATCACCCTGGAGCACTCCGATTGCCTTCATGGTAGACAATAAGGCCATCTATGACATCTCTCCTAGAAACCTCGACACTGAGCACCCAACTTCCAGCCAACCAGATAGTGAAATATGGCCCTCACCACGATAAACTCATGGCTTGCTGCCTCCTGTATCATGGTGATGTGATTCCCAAAGATGTTGATAGATGGTGGCTGCTATTGCCACCATCAAGACCAAACGTAGTATCCAGTTTTTGGACTGGTGCCCAACTGGTGTCAAGATTGGCCTTAATTACCAGCTTCCCACTATGGTACCTGGTGGAAACCTGGCCAAGGTCCAGAGAGCTGTGTGCATGGTGAGCAATACTACGGCCATTGCTGAAGCCTGGGCTCACCTAGACCACAAGCTTGATCTGATGTATGCCAAGCGTGCGTTTGAGCACCGGTATATGGGTGAGGGCATGGAGGAGGGGGAGTTCTCTGAGGAGGACTATGAAGAGGTTGGTATGGATTGTGTTGAAGGAGAGGGTGAGGAAGAAGGAGAGAAATACTAATCCATTCTCTCAGCCCCTGTATCGTGTCAAACTCCCCAAGACTTCAGCTTCAACATTAAGCTCATAGGCATTGATGCTACTAACTTTTTTTCATTCTATGATCATGTCTTCTCCATATGTCCATGTTTTTTTTTTCCATGATGCCTCAAAGTAAAAGCTTTAAGAAAAAAAAAAAAAAAACCTAGCCCGTTATGGGTGGCACTGTTCCCTAGACAGGGAACACAAAACTACACAGGTAAGGGAAAAGCTAGTCGCAAAAAGCAGGCGATATAGATGCATTCCTTTCTCCATGCTGAGGATGGGATGTAACGAATTACTTAAGCTCCTGCCTTGACTTTCCCTTATGAATGATGAGGTGAGGACTGATGGGGGAGGGGGATAAGGAGGAGCAGGATCCCCTCGAGAGAGCTTCAATTGGGGAATCCTCTAGATCAACCCGGCCTTTGTCATACAGACCGTATCCCAGAACTGTAAGCTAAAAGACACTGGTTCCTTCCCTGTTATGTTTGCTCTGGATATCTATGAGTTACTTCTCATTTCTTCGATAAGACACCAAAACCAAATGTGGCTCATGGAAGAGTTTGTTTGGGCTTATGGAAGAGTTTGTTTGGGCTTACGGTTCCAGAGGGGGAACCCATAATGGCAGGGAAAGCCTGGCACTAGGCAACCCCCTCAGGAAACTGAGAGATCACATCTTCAACCTCACATAGAAAGCAGAGAAAATGAAGTGGAAATGGGTGGGGTTATAAACTCCCCAAACCCACTCCCCACGTCATGTCCTCCAGCAGGAAGACAGGAAGAGGAAGTCAGGGAGGAAGGACAGAGGAAGTGCAGAGTTTGGTTCTGGTCCCTCAGGCATGCTGAGATCTGGCCTGGAGAGCAGAATAGGCTCCCCTTCTTGTACCCCATGAATCATACAGACTGGGTCATGCCTTAAAAGGGCCCCCTTTTCCCACCTCTCAGCCGTTATTCTGAACTCCATGGCCCACCTGACTCTGACCACCATTTCTTCTACTGGACATGATCACAGGGGAGCATCCGCCCTGTTGAGCGTGCAAGGTCATCATCGGAGTCATAGCCACTTCACAGCGTGCAGATGAGCACACAGGCGAGCATGTATCACAGAACCCCTGCCCCTCAGTCCCACAGACGTCACAACCGATACTGTGCTTTCTTGCTCGGCAGCAGGGGAATAGCGTTTGAGAAGGGAGAAGAAGCCCCTTCAAGGGGAAAACACCCCCCCCACACACACACACAGAACCACATCTTTGATCTAAGTAGAAGAAGAAGAAGAATCAGGGCCTTGAGGCCTGGGGGAGTGGGAATGTGTCAAGCCAGGGTCTCCCTACTGCTTTCCCTGCCTCTCTTCCTGACTACAAACCTCACTCCTGCTTTCTGGCCTTAACTTGTGGCCTTCCTCTCCTGATGTTATCCTCTCCTCCCTTTGATCCGCCTGCCTCCTTCAGGAGCCACCCTAGTGCCTGTGGCCCAGGACTCTGTCCCCCTCCTCTGTCTTCTAAGCCCTCCAAAATCACAGTGGTGCCCTTGAGTACACCCAGAATGTAGGACTTCCCCACCCCCACCCCCAAGGCGGCCCACACGGCAGAGCAGTGCTTGCCCAGGGTCTGAGTAACATAAATCTAACCCTGTCTCTCTGGATACTGGTCCCACAGGTTGATAGCCTCTCGTCAACCAATGCCCTCAGAGTGCCAAGCACTGCACTGGCAGTGAGGGGACAGCAGGAAGGGGAACCCCTGAAGCCCTAACCCACAGAGCCAACGGTCTGGGAGAGAAGGTGACAGCCAAGCAACAGTGAGGCACTCAGGCTGAGCCTGGCTGCTTCTCCCTCTGCCCAGTGTGGGGAGAATCGCAGCACTGCCACCCCACAGTCTCCATCAGCTCCCCTGGCTGGCAAGGGAAGTGTCGGGACCCAGGAGGCTGCAGCTAAGTTTGTCATCCAACCTGGGCACTCATAAGTGTATGTAAGTGTGTATGTGTGTGTGTGTGTGTGTGTGTGTGTGCATCCCTAGATCTTCAAAGATTTCTTTCAACTTTGCAAAATAATGAAGTCTCTCCCATAAAAATAGCCCATCGGCTTCAATCTGCCGTTATATTTTTCCTGGGACCCTGGGCTGAGCACCAGTGTAATCTGTAAGATAATATAAGCACTAATAATGTTTTCCAGAGATGCATTCTTCAGCCTAACAAACGCAAACTGCTACTAGGGGGTGCATTTGTTAGCATTGATGAGGCCTAGATCACCCAGCTTTGGCAACAAGATGAAAAACAGGCGGATTTTCTCCCCTTCTAAGCTGTTCAGCTTCTAAAAAAAAAAAAAAAAAATTAGCATAAATGTGTTGAATGTTCCACACAAGTCTAAATTAGTCTTAAAAACTCCTTTGTGGTTCCTCTCCCATTAAAGACTTTAAATATCGTTATCCTTCTTTAATAGAACAATTCATCAACGTGGCCCTCTAAAAGGTAAGCAATGGAGATGGATTAGACGTGGGGGAGGGGTGTGCCGTAGTGAACACTCCCGCAGAATCTGCTAATGCCGTACCAGGCACTTAGTAGGTACTTAATAAACGGATATTCTATTCATTGGCTGAAATTCCTTTGTGTCTACAAAGTAAGTCCTTTCGGTACTGTTTGAAGATCTTAAAAGTCGGGAATGCTTAATCATCGTTTCCCGTTTTATTTGAGGACTTGGAAGCTCCCGGGGAAAAGCTTTTTCTCTCTAGACTAGAGCCTCGGACTTTGACGCAGCGCCACCTACTGGCAGAGCACGGCCGTCTTCTCTCAAAGCATCCCCAAAGCCCCGTGGCATTTCTTTGCCATCATTCTACCCCGTGGGGCAGACCCCATAGTGTAGGATGGACTTAAGACAAGTGTGTTCAGTGGACAAGAAACATAACCAGAGACTCAAGAATAAATGCCCCAGATGCAGGCATCCTGCACCGGTTTTCTTTCTGCCCCTCAGACCCCTCCACACACACCCAACGTGGCGGTCAAGACCTTGCTTGGTCCTAACTTCCCTGTGTTGCAGCAGCAAGATCCGGTCTCCGGGCATAAAGGCAGCTCCAAATCGGAGAGCAAACAAAGGCTGGGGCAGATCCTCAGCTCAAGGTTGCTCTCCCTACCGCAAACAGATTGTATCCCCCTGTCAACCGGAGATGCAATTAAGCTATTGATCCGACTGCAAAACGGGCATTGATAAATCAATACCGTGCAGATGCCGTAGATAAACACCGCCCGTCACCAGGAGGCGCGCATGTGTGAACGATTCCACGCGTGGTATCGGGGGGTCACCGCCTCAATATGGCCAAGCATGCCGAACACCGTGAGGATGTATGGCCGCCTCTTCCGCCCTAAACTGTTGCTGCTCTCTCATTCATTCCCTAAGTAGCTTTTGTGTGACTGACTGTACACCTGGCCTGGGGCCACGAGGACTGCTAAGCCTTCCCAGCGTTCCCGAAGCCTCATGACCTGCAGAAGAACTAGCAGAGTTGCCTTGTGACGTGGGACGCCCTGTGGTGGGCAGACTACACAGGTTTTCAGCCTCGGCGATAGAAGTGGCCCCTGAGATAAGCCTTTGTCCCTGACTCAGCTTTACAACTGAGAGCGCAGAGGCTCGGAAAGGCTTGGAGTGTGGGGGAAGGGAGCTGGCTCTGGCTAAACATGACAGCCTGATCCAGGACATCCATGTAAAAATCCAGGCATGTGCACTTAGCCCTAGAGAGTTGGAGACAAGAAGGTCCCTGGAGCTTGATGTCCAGCAAATCTTACCCAACAGGTGAGTGAACTCCAGAGTCTGTGGGAGGCTCTGTCTCAAAAACTACAGTGAAGGGCCAGTGGGATGGCTCAGTGGGTGAGGGTACCCTCCAGCAAGCCTGGACAACCCAGGTTTGATCGCTAGGACCAACATGGTGAAAGGAGAAAACCCACTCGTGAGAAATGTCCTCTGACCTCCATACACATACTGTGGTGTGCACACACACAGACACACACATACACACTAATTGAATGAATGATGAATAAATGAATGAATGAATGAATGATTAAAACTGTGTTGAGGTAAATAAGTTGAAGAGCAATAGAGTAAGACACTGTCAACATATAATTCATGCACATATGTACATACTCAAACACATAAACACATGCACAGAAACAGAGAAAGAAAGAAAGAAAGAAAGAAAGAAAGAAAGAAAGAAAGAAAGAGAAAAAGAAAGAAAGAGAGAAAGAGAGAAAAAGAAAAGAAAGAAAGGCTTGGCAAACAATCAGATAACAAATGTTGAATGAGAATTTGAAGCAAGACTGCCAGGTTTTAAAACCTATTCTTCTCCATGGCAGTGTTTATACAACCCATATCTTGGATCTGATCTTGGAACAAACTTTCCCTGTAACCACAGATGTCATTCCACCCCAGGGCAGCCAAGAACCACCAACCACAGGGGACTAGGAAGTCATCAATCAGGGCAGCCTTGTCTGACTTTTACAGCCCAGGTCTGAGGCAGCCTCTAACAGGCTAGTGGACTCGGTACTCCAACACTGCCAAACACCTACCCCATATCCAAGACCACCAGTCCTCCTTACGATTAGAAACCCGGTGTCATACAGGCACTATGCAGTGGGAAGGCTGGCCCAGGTCCCAGGCCCACCACAGGAGGTGAAACTAGATTAACTTCAGACCAATTAGGGTGGTTTTGTTCCTTCTGTTGATGGATGATTTTGGAAGGGACACGTGACAAAATTCTGGCCAAGGAGACATTGCTCAGAAACACAGGAGTGCTGGAGGAGCAGCCGGGAATGGTCTCTTAGCACTTAAAGAGAGATGCACAGACCATGTTCATCCGCCAGATTGGCAAGACACCAAGAGGCTGAGAACACATTGCGTTGGTGTGGAGAAGTAAGTCCTTTAAATATTGCTGACGGGAGCATGAACTGTGCAGATCCTAGGAAGGGCAATTTGAAGATCGCTGTCAAGGTTACTAACGTACGTCCCTCTTGCCTGAGCTCTTCCACCTCTGGGAATTTATCCTACAAGAATGCTAACATATTCGCAGAATTGGTTATAATAGCAAATTGAAAAACAACCTAAATATCTATCAAAAGATGACAGGTTAAACAAATAGGGTTATATCTACAGAATGCAATATGACACAGCTATAAAACCATAGTGAAGGTACATTTTCTATGTCAAAATATTTCGATAGGCGATAAAAGCAAAATGTCAGAAAATTCATACAATATGCTATTGTTTGGGAAAATAGGGATAGGATAGACAAAACTATACTTCATATTTTCTTGAGCAATGTTATATAAAGAAGTTATGGGAGAACGTGAAGCCCAATTTGCAAACAGATAAAGGCAGGGGAAAAAAGGGACACGTTCTATTATGTGCCTTTTAAATTTGCAAACCTATGTAGATAACACTTACTCAAACAATCAGCTATCTTGAAAGGAGAGAGGAGGAGCTGCTCCAGATGGCTTAATCAGAAAATGCTTACCTTGCAAGCACAGGGGGCTGGATCCCCAGAATCTGCATAGTCAGATGTGGTAGTGGGAGGACTTGCAACCCCAGAGCTGGGAAAGCAGAGACAGGCAGGTAGATGCTCAGGGCTCAGTGGCCAGCCAGACTACAGTATTTGGAGAGTTCAAAGCTACTAAGAGTCCCTGTCTTAAAAAAAAAAAAAAAAAAAAGTGGACAGCTTCCTGGGAATAACACCTGCAGCTGTCTTCTGTTTTCCATGTATTGTACACCACACACACACACACACACACACACACACACACACACACAGGAAGAGAGGGGGGAGGGGGTACCAGGCCTTGTAATAAACACCTATAGTTCCAGCACTCAAGAAGCAGAGCCAGAAAGATCGCCACAAATCCCAGGACAGCCTGGTCTACCTAGGAAGTTCCAGTACCTCCTGCAGATGAACAGCAGGGGTTTTCATCTCTTCTCTCTGAGGACATTCGCATGCAAGAACGTGGGCTGGCAGGAACAGCCGAGAGAAAACAGCCTTTGCTGGAACTAACATGGCCATTGCACGCGCAAACCTATAGCAGCTGGAACTAAGTGCTCAGAAGAAAGCCAGAACAGAATCCCATCGTGGGCAGAGAAGGGACTCAGAAAGCCCTATCCCCAACCAAGGAGCCGTCGGGAACTGGTGGCTGAGGCAGGAGGAGAGTTTTCTTCAGAGATGCAGTCCCCGAGGGGCTGCCCACCGTCCTACATCCAAACGCATGCAGGTAACACTAAGTGACTTGAGAGGGATTAGAAAAGGTCACATGAAGTTGAGAGGGAAGGGGGGGAATGGAGGCATCATTGGGAAGGAGGAAGTCATATGATCGAAACACACTATATGCATATAGGAGATTCTCAGATGATAAAATAAACACCAAACAGTTCAGAACGGGAGAAGGGGGGTAAATAAGGTCCCAGCAGCCACTGTGTGACCATGAAAGAGACCACCGCAGAGTGAGCAGATAGAAACAAAGGGTGGCCTTGGTAACACTGCCGAGGCTCCGTCCAAGCCAGGCGCTTTCAGATGAGACAGTTGTCCTGTTCAGACCATCAGACTTGGGGTTTTAGCACCTTGTGCAACAGCGCGCTGCTGAGGAAACAGGACCCCTGGGAAGAAGATTCTGAGCACTGGAAAGCAAAGACGGCCCCGAACTTGATAACTGAGCAGATCAGGTACGGATGACACCTAATCCTGGATGAGCAAATTCATTCACCATCTACATTCCCAGTGAAGGAAGATTGAGGGTGCACACGACAAGCTAAAGCCAGGGTGCCACGGAAGCAGGCTCACTGAAAACATACTGCCGTGGCCTGGGGTCAGGGACTTAGGCCATATGCACAAGGAAGGGGCTGCTGTACCTGGCGGGTGGGCTTCACGGGGGCCTGGGCCCCTGACGCGAGGCTCAGTTTAGTGCCCGCCCACCCATAGGAAGCGCTGATCTCTGGAGAAAACCCCACCAAGGAACTCTGCCTCCCTGCATGAAGGAAACAAAACTAACCCAAGGGGCTGGAGTTAAGGGCTCAGAGGCTGAGAGCGCTGGCTGCTCTCCCAGAGGACCTGGAGTCCTTTTTGATACCTTTCACCTTCATGATGGCTCGGAACCAACTGTTAACTCCGGCTCCAGGGAATCTACTGCCCTCTTCTGGCCACCATGGGTACTGCATGTACCCCATGCACAGATACACCGCGCAGGCAAAACACCAGTGATCAACTAACTGATGAGCAGAGGACAGGTAACCACCCCACCTTTCACTCTCCCAAGGACACGGAACCCAAGGACACAAAGAAGGGGCAAATACCCACTCTTGCCCAACCCTCAGTGGGGATGAGACTTTGGGTTGCTTTGGTTGGTTTGGTTGGTTTGGTTGGTTGGCAGGTTGGTTTTGGGTTTTTGGGATTTTGTTTTGGTTTTGGTTGTTTTTAACATTCAGACTCTTTCTGAGGAGCGGACAAGATGACTCAGTGTGTTCAGGCGCTTCCAGCCAAGACTGACTACTGTGCATGATCCCTGGGACCCACGTGGGGAAAAAAAGAGAAGCGACTCTCCCAATTGTCTGATGGCTACACACAAGCCATGACACACACATACCCATATGTATGTGTATACACACACACACACACACAATTTTTAAAGGCTTTTTTGTGTTTACTGACTGGTATATTTTTTTTAACTTTATGTCTCTGACTCTCCCTTCTCCTCCTCCTTCTCCTCGTCCTCACCCTGCTTTCTGCCACTCTCTCTCCCTTTTTGTTCTTCCCCTCCTCTTTTCTGCCCTCCTTCTCTCTCTCCTGCCCCTCCCCCTCCTTCTTCCTCCTATTCTCTTCCCCACCTTCACTTTCTACCATTCTCCTTCTCTTTCCACTTTTTGAATATCACAACATTCTTTTCCTCTCCAGCCCGTCCAGATGGAAGTGCTGCCCATCCCAACGCACACACAAGTCTTAGCACAGAAATGTGAGACTACAGAGAGAAAGCATGAGGCAACCTGAAGCCTACAAGAATCCGTCTCCTGAAGAGGGGCTCCCAAGATAGAATGTTGGAGAGAGAATCAAGTGAGCTTTTTTTATGCATCAGAGGGCAAGGGTACAGCTCAGTAGTGGGGTGTTTGTCTAGCATGAACTAGCCCTGAGCTCCAACACCAACACCAAAACGTTTCCTTTTTTTTTTTTAACTTTATTTTTTTACCACCTGGAACCACGGAGACTGTACCAGAGAAGAAAAAGAAGGTTCCTGCTGTGCCAGACACCCTTAAGAAAAAGCGAAGGGATTTTGCAGAGCTGAAAGTGAAGTGCCTGTGGAAGTTTCACCCTGAAGACGCTGCGAAAGGCAAGGAGGAAGCTCATCTAGGAGAAAGCCAAGTGCTACCACAAGGAGCACAGGCAGATGTACGGGACGGAGAATTGGAGGGCCAGGATGGCAAGGAAAGCTTTGGTGCCTGCAGAACCAAAACTGGCGTTTGTCATCAGAGCCCGAGGTATCAATGGTGCAGGCCCAAAGGTTCGCAAGGTATTGCAGCTTCTTCACCTTCCACAGATCTTCAATGGCATCTTTGTTAAGCTCAACAAGGCTTCAATTAGCATGCTGAGGATTGTGGAGCTGTGCAGTGGGGGGAAGGGGAGGAGTTGCCCCAACCTGAAGTGCATGAATGAGCTCATCTACACATGAGGCTATGGTAACATCAATAAGAAGCGAATTGCCTGGACAGGTGATTGACTGCTCCATCTCTTGGTTTATTCAGCATCATCTGCAGGGAGGATCTAATTCACAACATCTATGATCTTGTGAGTTAGAAGACGCTTCAAGGAAGCGAATAACGTCCTGTGGCCCTTCAAACTGTCTTCTCTGTGAGGTGGAATGAAGAAAAAGACAACTCACTTTGTGGAAGGTGGAGATGCTGGCAACAGGGAAGCCGAGATAAACAGGCTTATCAGACAGATGAACTGAGGCATTGCCCAGGCGTTGTCTATGATATTTTGGTAATCTGGTCAGTTAATAAACAGTCACAGATCAGCAAGTTAAAAAAAATTTTAAAAAACAGATGGCGGTTGGTGTTTCATATGAGCATTTGAAAGGCTGAGGCAGGAGGATGGTTATCAGATTGAGGCAAGCCAGGAATATATAATGAGTTCGGGCTTTGCTAAACAGTCCCAGGGCAATGGGCACACGGATGGCATTGACTGGCCCAAATGCATCCCCCAACAAAACCAAAAGACATGAATCTGAGAGAGAGACAGGTGGGGAGCTGTTTGTTGATAGGAATGGAAGAGGTAAGAAGGTTGAAAGTTATCTGCATGTGTTAGATACATTATGAAACTGTCCAAAAGCTAACTTAAATTTTTTTTTAATCTAAGAGCCCTATTGACATTTTAACAATAGCTTCATTTATCAGCAAGCAGCTCATTTTGTGTTCTTTGCAACTTTTTTGTATTATGGATCATACATTAAGGATGATTTTATGTAAGTCTTAGACCTACACTCTTATCGTTTCTGTCGTTATTGGTGATAAAAACAAACAAACTTCTACTAAATGCAATATTGTCGGAGAATTTTTAAAGCATAGTTTAAGGAGGGGTGGGAGAGTGGGGGTAGGTGCTGGAGAGAGAGCTCAGAGAATAAGAGTGTGTTCAGGCGCTTCCAGCCAAGACTGACTACTGTGCATGATCCCTGGGACCCACGTGGGGAAAAAAAGAGAAGCGACTCTCCCAATTGTCTGATGGCTACACACAAACCATGACACACACATACCCATATGTATGTGTATACACACACACACACACACACACAATTTTTAAAGGCTTTTTTGTGTTTACTGACTGGTATATTTTTTTTAACTTTATGTCTCTGACTCTCCCTTCTCCTCCTCCTTCTCCTCGTCCTCACCCTGCTTTCTGCCACTCTCCCTGTTCCCTGCCACTGTTCTCTGATCCACCAAGCTCTGAGCAGGCTACACCACAAGCTCCTGCCAGCACAGACGGAAGCTGAAACAACCACCGTGCCGCCATACTGACCATCTGTCAATATGGACAGATAGTCCCTAAAACCACGAAACTGTGCAAATCTTTTCTTCAGTGACTTGTTTCTTTCAGGTACTTTGTCGCATCAATGAGAAGCAAATAATAGCTATACATTGAAAGGACTGAAAAAAAATATCCCTAATTATATAAAAGATGGGGCATCCGGGTATAGAAGGGCACTTAGAACCCCACACAGACATGGCCATAAAAGCACCGCCCGGAGCCATATTAACGCTAAAACACCGGAAGTATAGGACAAAGAAAGAATATTGAAAACCGTGGCAGAGAAACACAAACTCACGTACAAAGACAAACAGCCGAGGAGTACCGGTGAGTTGGCAGCGTTCCTACCTGGCATGTGGTGCAAAGCCTCGGGTTCAGTCACCAGCCTCACACAAAACTGGCCGTGGTGGCATGCGCCTGCAAGCGTAGCACTTGGGAGGTAGAGGCAGGGTGATGAGCTAGTCAGGGTCATCCTTGTTTACACAGCAAGTTCACAAGACCTTATCAAATACGTGTATGTATATGACATGCATGTATTTGCATGTGTGTGTGTGCATGTGGTGTACATGAGGTCATTGTATTTGGGGTATGTGCATAAAAGACAAACTCACCAGGAGAGCAGTAGATTTTCAGCAGAGGCTCTGATAGCCGGGTGAGCCTGGAATGATACCATTCAAGTCCTGGAAGACAGTAGGTCCAATTTAATTTGCTATTCCAGCAGTTGTCCTCCAGAATAAAGAAGAAGAAATAAAATCTTTCCAGGACAAGCATAAACTAAATAATCTACCAGTACTAAGTCAACACTAGAGAAGCTACTTAAAGACACTCCACAGAAAAGAAGAGATGGCCACATAGTTGCAGAGAAAAATAAGTCCCACTAAAAAAGGAAATACGCAAATGAAAATCAGGAAAGTATCATAGATAAGGAGGAAAAAAAAATCACAAAAATATATTCTTCTCAGTTATAATTCAGAATGTGGAGATCCTTAATTCTTCAAATCAAAGGCACAGAGTGGGCCCAGCACCGTGGTATGTGCCTGCAATCTCAGCACTTGGGAGGCTGAGGCAGGAGGATTGCGCATTCAAGCCCAGCCTTGGCTACACAGAGGAACTCTGGAAAAGAAAAAAATAATGTAGCTGAAAGGTTGGCTCAGCAGTTAAGAGCACTCTAGTGACCTAAAACAACTTAGGGGAGGAAAAGGTTTATTGAGTTAACACATCCAGGTGACAGTCCGTCGTTGAGGGCCGTCAGGGCAGGAAGATGAAGCAGAAAGCACGGAAGAACGCTGCTGGCTGGCTTACTCGTTGGCCAGCTTTCTTACACTGACAAAAACCAGGTAACGATGCTGCCCGTAGTGGGCCGGGCTCTAAGACCATCTGCCACAGAGATGCCAATCGTACCCAGGCAACCCCTCAGTTGAAACTCCCTCTCAGATGACTCTAGGCTGTATCAGGGTGACAGTTAAAACTAAGTCCATGCCACTGCTAAGAGACTATGGAGCCTTGCATGAAGGAGTTAGTGAGAAAAAGGTCATGCGGATCAGGCCCCTGGAGACGGTATTAAGACGCTGTTTGTTCCTATGTGCAGAACACAAGTCCCAGGGAATACCCCAAAGACTGTGACTGAAAAGCTCTACAGTGAAAATCCACTAGAGAGCAATGGCCCAGGTGGGGAGACACTAGAAGCCTCTTTCCTGACCGCACCCAGAGCAAATAAGGCAAGCAGATTGCCTGGCATGTTTGAAATATTCAGAGACTGTCAGTTCCATCACGGAGCTTGGGAAATAATCTGTACTTGGTACACGGGATGCAGAATAAGTGAAAGAGAAACCGAGCCATTATTAACTTCTAAGAGCATTAAAAAAAATTGTAGAAGGGAGAAATATAATCCTAGTGGTTACTGTAACGCATGGCTCACTGTGAAGAATGGTTTGCATGTACATAATAACGCAAACACTGGCTATTGATCTGCCCTGACTAAAGATTTAATGTGCTCCAGCGGAGTGGGGAAGCTTCTGGGAAGGTAGAGAGGCTGTCTCCCCTTCCACGAAGGGAAACTTGATGGATCATCTCAAAAACTCTTAGATGTCAAGAAACAGCTGTTAATTTAAGTTGTGTAGAAATGTGGCAAAGATGTAAACAGTACAAGAATAAAAAAAAAGCCTAAATATTGGAGCAGGTATTTCTTGGAAGCAGATGCCTGCCATCTTTCATTATAAGTCCAGTAGCCATATTTAGGTACTCTTGTACCTAGAACCTGGGTTGGTTAAAAAAAGAAAAGTAATGACTAGAAAGCAGCAGGTCCCTGAGTCTGTAAGATTTGTTTGTACTTCCTGTCGGTTGTGACGAGATCTGTTTGTACTTCCTGTCGGTTGTGACGCAACTGGAGATCACCACCTGACCTCAGGAACTTAAAACCTAGCAAAGACTCACAAACTGGCTGCCTTCCCTGACGTGAGCTACATTGCTGGACATGCCTCTCTGTCAGGTAGGCAGTAGAGCTAGAAGCAGGTTGTTCAGACAAATGTGTGCCACACACAGACACACACACACACACACACACACAACAATCTGGATCCACTCACGCCCCTGTCAGGTAGCCAGTCAGATTCTGAGCAGGCTTGAAGGTCATCAGGATGAACCCTAACCCTAGTAATCAGCAGACTGTAAAACCAGGAGCGCAAACTACAGAACTTTGATTACCGGTCAAAAGAGCAGAGGAGTCTGGGTCTTATCTCATGCCCACACGGAGACATGACATTCTCAGCTGCTCAAAAGATGGTAAGAATGCTTAGAAGCTGTAGACACACTGTCTCCTTTTAAGCGTTAATCCAAATGGGCTGTCAGTCATCCAGACAGGGAGTCATTCCCAGGAAGCTGTCTGTCCCAGAAACTTTTAAAAAGTAGAAAAAGGCTACCTTCAACCGCAGGCTGCCAGGATGGTCACTCTGGTCACTGGCTACTCTCCGTTCCTCGATATTCCTTTGGCCATGCCCACACCCATCCCTTGAGGAGATAGATGGATACACTACCTATCTCCTATACTACACCCTGGGAATTCTTTTGACAGAGACACAGGGACCATGGAGCCAAGAATCTGCCACAAGATCCCAGTAACTCTTTAACCGACACGCAGAGAAAATTCTACATAGTCCCTGCTGAGTCTTTCCTTCCTTTCTCTCCTCCCCACTCCTGCCTTTCTCCTCTTCTCTTGATGTAGGACCTCGTGTAGCCCAGGCTGGCCTCCAACTTGCTATGCACTCCAGGATGACCTTGACCCTGATCCACCTGCCTCCACCTTCTAAGTGCTGAAATTACAGTTGACCAGGCTTGGGCAGCGCTGGATGAGGGGCCCAGGACCTTGTGTGCTGGTCAAGCGTTCTACCAACTGAGTTACATCTGCAGCCTTCAGCCTCTCCATAGTAACCGCCTCTGCAGTGTTTGCTCAACTGCCAACTGAAAGAACGACATCTCTCTTTTTTTAATTTTATTTTCATCTTTATAATTACTAGCATACATTGCATGAATGAGTAAATGCTGCAACAATTCAAAATAACGAGGTGCTGGCAGAAAAGTTTATCTCCAAGGAGCGTTATGTGTTAAGATAGGTAAGGTGCGAGTAATTAGATACTGTGTCGGTTCCTTTGCTATTGCTATGATAAAACACTCTGACCAAGACAGCTTATAGAAAGAGGGGTCTCTTGGGAGCTTACGGTTTGAGTGAGCATGGTAGCAAGAACTGACCAACCAGCTCACACCTCAGAAACTATGAGCAGGAGACAGAGAGGACACACTAGAAATTGTGTGAGTCTTCTCAAACCTCAAAGCCCACCGTGAGTGATGAGCCTCTTCCAACAAGACCACACCTCCTAATCCTTCCCAAACAGTTCTACCAACTGGGGACCAAGTATTCAAATACATGAGCCTATAAGAGCCATTGTCATCTCAAACCACATGTACTAAATTTTATGTTCAAACACCCGCCACACACACACAACATATAGTTGTAAAAATTTATACTAGTTTGCCTTTCCGTAGCTGTGGTAAGACACTAAGGTGGCTTACAAAAGGAGGAGTTTGTTATGTTTATGGTTTCAAAGAGATAGATTTCATCATGGCTGCAAAAGGTGGCGGCAAGCGTTGGACACGGAGACTGGAGCAGGAAGCTGAACCTTGCATCCTTGGCCACGAATGGGAAGCATAGAATGAACTGAAAGTGGTGAAAGGCTTTAAACCCTCAAAGCCCTCCTCCAGCAACATTTTTTTCTCCAGCAAGACCATAGCACCAAAAACCTCCCTAAACAAAGCCATCAGATAGGACCAAGGTTCAAACTCCTGAGTCTAGGGGAACATTTCTCACTGAAACCATCACCAAATTGATCAGTTATGTAAGTTATGAAAGAGCATCACTTGAGGCCTTAGAAACTGCAGGTCAGGAGACATGGATTGGCAAAATGAAGGTGTAGTCTAAGAAGAGAACAAAGGCCTTTGGTTTAGGAAAAAGCAAAATCCTACACAGGTTGGCAAAGGCTAAGGTAGAAGTCTATGCATCTGTTGCTGATGGGTCAAATTGTGATGACAGCTGCAGGCAGCTCAGAGGCAAAGTCTTCATCACTTGGCCCTAAAATGTTCTAACTCTGACCAAGTTATTCCGGGAGCTCATAAAACTTGTGAGAAAGAGACTGATATAAAACCTACCAAGACATAACTCTGGGCCTCTCTGGAGTGAGATCAGGGGAGGGGACATCCCACAAGGGACCTTTGCGTTCTCTAAGGAACAAATAGAAGCAATTATAGGAGGAGAAAGAATAATTTTCCTTGTGCCTTCCCAAGTTATCAGTGGGAAACCCTCTAGCAGAAGAAGGATGATTCAGAGGAAAACAAACAGAAGACGTGAACCTGGACATCTCAGTATGCACGGACAAAGGCATAGGGGCACAGTAACTCAGAAGCAGCAGCTTGGAATTCTGGCTTCTACAACACATTCACCAGAGAAGTGTTTAAAGTGGCAAGAACCTTGAGTCTCTAGGAATTGCCAACTGTGGGAGAGAAACACACATGGAAAGAAAATGGTTGATGAACCAGTTAGCAAGGTTTGCTATGTAGAGTGCCTCGGTGTAAGCTAAGGCCAGGAAGGACCTAAATTTTAATCTCTGGTGGTCCACTTTCGGCAGAGAGCTTATGTTGAATCTGTTTTCCTCTCAGTCATGTGCGTGCGTGTGTGCGTGTATGTGTGTGTGTAGGTACACATGCAGAAGCCAGAAGTCAACCTTGGCTATAATTTACGATGTCATCCACCTTGTTTCTTTGTTATTACTTTTGTAGTTAGTTAGTTAGGGGGGCCGATACATACATGCTTGCCATAGCCCATGTGTGGAAGTCCGAGGACACTTTGCAAGAGTCTATTCTACCCTTCCAACATCCAGGTTCCAAGTACCAAACCCAGGACATCAGGTTTAGCATCAGCTAGGACTTTCACCTGCCGAGCTTGGCTCGTGCTGACCTGCAGTTTGCCCAGCGAGTGAGGCTGTCTGGTCAACGAGGCCCAGAGATCCAGCTGGGTCTGCCACACCCCAGCACCAGAGTTATAAGTGTGCATCCCCGTGCCTAGATTTTAGCATACGGGTTCTGGGGGATCAAACTTGGGTCTTTGTGTTTGCGCGACAAGCGCTTTAGTGATTGGGCTGTCTTCCCAGGGCTCTTCTCAATCACTGTTAGCTCAAAATATGTCTTACACCAAGGCAGCACATCCATGGAGAGCACAGCACAGCACAAGAATCAAGTTTATAGGATCAGGACCAGCCTGACCAGGCTCTAAGCCCGGCTCTGTAACCTCATTACGGAACGTGTCCATCTTGGGATCATGCAGAGCATCACCACACACACACTCTCATAAACACACGTGAGACAGTCAGCTTGGCTCTCAGGGAAGAGGCCCAAGTGAAGGGCATAATATCCCGGAGCTGGGCTTCTAAGCCTGGAGTCCTAGCCTCATCCATTCCCCTTCAAAGCCTTAGTTTTCTTACTTGCTGGTAGCAAGAAAAGATCTGAAGTGAAACAGTCTCTGACCTGGCCTCACCTCCTCATCCTATCAAGTCCTCAGCCTCAGGACCCAACTGCCAAGTGCGGATGCTGCGGTGGGTCTGAATCCTGCCCCCACCACTAGAACTTCTGTTCCCGCCCACTGTCACCTGAAGGTCGTCTAGTCTCACATCCCCAGGAACACGACCTGCCTCCCTCCCTCCCTCAGAAGTGAGGGCTGCGATTATGGTTCCCCCATATGGCAGAATACAAGTCAACCATTTCAACAGCAGCAGCTTTCAGAACAGTATCCCACCTGACCCCAGCTGGGCCCCAGGGACCTCAAAACCTCTCACAGCATGCCCATGTTGCTCAAAGCCTGCATCTCGGCACTGGGCCAAGTGGCAGCTGCCACCCTCAGCGGGCAGATATCCTGAGGCTGCTACCCACCTTGCTGGGAACCAGGCTCCCTGTTACACCACCACATTTGAGAGGCCACCCGTGCCCACTCACCTTTCTCCCTCTCTTTAAACCACTCCACACAAAGCCGCTTTTATCTGGTTCAAAAACATGCCTTAAAAGCTTTCAAAGTCTTTGCAGTGGTTTCTCCTGTTCTGGTCTCTTTCAGATGATAATAGTTTTTAATTATAACAATCATTATAGCATAATACCTTCAATTTAGGCAATCAGCTCCATTCAGAGTATTCAAATAGAGGAGGCTGGGGTGTGGAACTGAGCCTCACTTTGTATTGGTCCCAGAAAAGAAGCTTCCAAGAGTGGCAGGTGCCAGCTGCCTCCTGAGGGCAGAAGACTACTCCATGGAGAATGGCCTGGGCCACCCGCACCTTGCATCCCCCCAAAAAAAAAACAGACCTCCAGGGAACCCCCAGAAATTCCCAAACAGGAGTCCCCCAGACCTCTGCAGAATAGCCCTATAGGCTTCCCCGATACCCAGAGAAGATTTTTAAGTCCTCAGCTCTCTCTCTATGGTCGTCCTGAACACGGTGCGTGCAAACCATCTGCAGCTGGCCCAGCTGTGCACGCGTCCTCACACGTGAGACGCACCTGCGGCTGGTGAGAAGGCTGGTGACTGCCACCATGCCTGAAGACCTGAGTTCAGTCCCCAGTACCTATATGGTAGAAAAGCAAATCAACCCCCCTGTAAGCTCTTTTCTAACCTCCACTCAGGAACCACGGTAAGCGCACCTCCACATACGGTAAGTAAACGTAATTAGAGAAAGAACTGCCGGGTCAATCAGGCACCAGCTGGCATGATAACCATGCGTGGTATGACGGCCGACCAAGAATGGCCCCCGTGACTTCATAGATTTGAATGCTTAGTCATCAGGGAGTGGCACTACTTGAGAGGGATTAAGAGGTGTGGCCTTGCTGGAGAAAGTACGTCACTAGGGGGTGGGCTTTGGGGGTTTTAGAAGCCCAAGCCAGGCACAATCTCTGTCTGTCTTTCTGTTTCTCTGTGTGTGTCTCTCTCTCTCTTTCTCTCTTTCGCTCTCTCTCTCTCAGCTACTTTTCCAGTACCATGTCTGCCAGGATGCTGCCATGCTTCCCAGCCATGAGGACAATGGACTAAACCTCTGAAACTGTAAACAAGGACCAATTAAATGCTTTCCTTTATGAGGGTTGCCATAGTCATGGTGTCTCTTCATAGCAATAGAACATTAAGACACCATGTTAGCAGGATGACCAGTTGTCCCCCAAAAATCCGCTATTTCAGTTTCAGTCCATGTGTTTTTGGAACACCCAGTTAAACCAAAATAGTTGGTTACCTGATTTGCAGGGCAGAGACATTCAGCAGCGACCTAACCCTTACCCTTAGGTGATCATGCTAGATTCAGAGGTGAGGGAGTGACAGCCTACCAGAGACTAATAGAATTATCTTGGTATTTTGAGGATGCTAAAACAAGTTCCCATAAACCAAGTAGCTTAGTAATGCAGTGACTGCTCAGCTGGTAACATGCTTTCTTCACATGAGTCCAATTCTCCAGAACCCACGTTTAAAAAAAAAAAGTCACACATGGTGGCGGCACACATTGGCTTTTTATTATCATTATTAAGTTATTTATCTACTTTACATCCTGACTGCAGCTTCCCTTCCCCCTTCTCCCTCCAGTCCTTCTTCTCACCTTTCTCCTATCCAATCCTCCTTCATTTCTCCTCAGAAAAAAGGAGAACTCCCACAGCTGTCAAACAGCCTTGGTATATCAAGTTGCAGTAAGACTAGGTGTGTCTTCTCCTATTGAGATTAGGCGAGGCTGCCCAGTCAGAGGAGAGGAATCCAAAGGTGGGCAGCAGAGTCAGAGAGGCCCCCTGTTCCCACCCCCAGGAGTCCCACATGAAGACCTGGCTGCACAGCTGTTACTTAAGGTGGCGCACATTTGTAATCCCCGTGCTGGAGAGGCAGAGACAGAAGGAACTCTGTCCTCACTGGCCAGTCAGCCTAGCCTGCTTGGTGAGCTCCAAGATGGACAAACTGTCTCAAAATACCAGCTGGACAATGACTAAAGCATGATGGCAGCCTCCACAGGACACACCCTAATACATACCTGCACACGTATACACGGAAAGAGAAAAAAAATCAGAAATTACTCCCTCACATATTAGGAAGCCAGGAGTTCAAAGCCAAGGTTGGCTGGTGTTTCCTGGAGTCTGCAGTAGAGCTAAGTCCCTCTCTTAGCTGCAGATGGGAGCCAGCCATCTGGGTGATCTGCGCTTCTGGTCATATCACTCCAGTCTCCATCTTGTCTTGATCACTATCTCTGTCTTCCTGGGTCTCCTCCTTCATCTAAGACATTAGTTATTCACTTTAGCACTCACTGCAAATCCAGGGAGGCTTTCATCTCAAGATCCTTAACTAATTACATCCACAACAGACCCTGTTTTCAATCAGCTCACAGCCTAAAGATCTCATTGTACATGGATTTGTAGGGGCATCACTTAACCTATTATAGGAATAAACTTGTAAATGCCAGCTGGGTGTTATAAAAATATAATGAGACTCCTAAACTGGAGAGAATAGAAAAGCCTTGCTCATCCATCCATCCATCCATCCATCCATTCATTGCATAAATGGTCACCTACTTTACACCAGGCTCTGCTTACAGGGATCCTACTTGTTAAGTGGGGAAAAAAAATGGTCAGGCATGAGGTTAGTTAGCTTCATGAGGGACCACTCAACCACTTCCTAAAAACAGGACATAAGGAACAGCAGGTGCTGGTGGTCACCAGAGCTGGGCCAGGTCAGGATCCAGAAAACAGAATGCGAAGCTTCCTAGTGATTGTTGGCTGTAGCCAGTTAGGCTTAAAGGCTTCAAAGACTTCCTCCCCAGGGAGATGTGATCCGTGTTACCCTTCATCCTGTGAACTTCTCAGCTTTGGAGCACTTAAGTCCTTGAACATATTTACATTAGTTACTTTTCTGCTATTATGATAAAACACCACAACCAAAAGCAACTTAAGAAAAAAAAATGTCTGGCTTGTTCCAGAGGGAGAGTTCACCATGACTAGGGAAGCATGGCCGCAGAGCTAAGAAGCAGAGAGAGCACATCTTGACTGCACACAGAAAGCAGAAAGAGAACTAGACGTGGGGTGAAGCCAGAAACCCTCAAACCTCGTCCCCTGTGACATCCTGCCGGCAGCAATCTCCACCTCCCAAAGACTCCAAAACCTCCCTAAGATGGCGCCAGCAAGCGGGAACAAAGTGTTCAAATACACAAGCCTGTGGGGGACATTTCACGTTCAAATCATCTTACATCTTACACACGCGCTTAGAAAAGTCTGGAGTCTAGATTTAAAAAAAAAAAAAAAAAGCCGAGAAAAAGCATTCTCCTTCTCCAGGAGTCAGAGACAGAGGCAGGTGGATCCCTGTCAGTTTGAGGCTAGCTTGGTGTGTTCCAGACCAGTCAGAGTTAGACAATGATACCCGATCTCAAAAAAAATTTGTATAAATGTAATTATATATACATAATTTTATAATAATATATAATTATATATTATGTGATATATAATTATATATACGCACATGCTTTGTGTATGTGTGTGGGAGGCAGCATGGCCCTCAAAGGGAAGTCAGAGGACACCTGTAGGAGTTGGATCTCTCCCTCTACCATGTGGTCCAGGGATCAAGCTCAGGTCATCCAGTTTACCCACAGGGCCTCTCGCCAGCCCCAGCTGCGCTTTGTTACAAGTGGGATCTCACCCTCTCATCTCAACTAGCACCCCCCCCCCCAGGTATTCTGATTCACTGTGAAAAACAAGTTGTGTGTTTCCTTTTCTGACCTCCATGCTCAATGTCTCAAGCCCCTCCCTTCTCCTTGGGACTGATAAAAATAATGCCCCAGCCACAGACCTTTTAGCAGACTGAATTCTGGGTGGAAGGGACCCCTGAGGAACACATGCCCTCTTTCTCAGCAGTGCCCAAAACAGAGGAGTAGATAACAGGAGGAAGAAAAAGATGAGCGCCGTGCTTCTATCTCCTGCTTTTGGCAGAATGAATAGTCCCCTCCTCCCTAGCCTTCTACCCCTAAATACATAGCAGCCACCAACATAGGCATTGTAACCACAAAGGAGCCTTTCCTGCCTTGCCTCCAACGGTTGCTCCTTATAAGGGGCAGGCGACGCGGGACTCATAAACCTTGGATCATTATCAGCCAGCATGTTTCTTTCCCCAGAGCTATAATCTTTTCAATAGCCACAGTTGGGCCACAGTTCCCTCCAAGATAAATGCGTACATCTTGGTGAACACACTCACCAGTCACATGGGCTCAGAAGGCGCCTCACACACGCAGCCTCCAGCTCTGCCTGGCCTCTTCTGCCGTCCCAGCCCCCGACCATTGCAGAAGACAATGTGGCTGGGTTTTCCCACCCCTCTTCAATCTCAAAACGGACTCCGCCCAAGCCAACAGGGACCTGTTTGGTACCCAGACAGCGCTTGACTTGGGTGTTCTGCCCCAATTCCAAACAGCGAGTCACCAAACTAGCCACAGGAGAGCGACCTAATCCCCTTGAGGACAACCGTTTTTGCAAAAATGAATTGGTTTTTCTTCTCCATGTTTCCAACCCTGGCGTGGCCTCCTGTGTCTTTAGTCAGGATTCCCCAGACACCAGAGGCCATATGAAAGTGAAACGCACCCCAATAAAACTGACACCTCCATAAATGCTCCAAACCCTTTTCTCACTCCTTCTCATACTCTAGCTCACACACACTCACTCATACTCTAGCTCTCATACTCTGGCACACACACACACACACACACATACAATGTTCCCCCAGCAGTCCAGGTTTGACTTGGTGTCTGGGAAGGTCAGGATGGCCAGAATAATTCAGTATACAGATTACCCTTCATTCGTTCAGTCTTCATTTTGACTTTGGTCTTTTCTGGCAAAGTCCTCTAGCCCAGGCTGATCAAGTACTTGCTATACAGCTCAGGCAGGTCTTAAAATGGAGACAATCCTCCTATCCCAGCCTTCCAAGTGCTGGGATTGTGGGCGTGCGCCATTTATATCTTCAGCAAGAACGCTGGGTGTGGTGGTGTACACCTGTAAGCTCAGCACACAGAAGTAGAGGCAAGAGGACCCTGGCAAGCTCAAGGCCACGCCAGTCCACACTGTGAGTCCTAGTGTTTTAGAACGAGACTTTCCTGTTTCTTTCTTTCTTTTGTTTTGTTTTGTTTCAAGACAGGGTTTCTTTATGTAATCCTGGCCGTCATGGAACTAGCTCTGTAGACCAGGCTGGCCTTAAACTCAAGAGATCTGTCTGCTTCTGCCTCCTAAGTGCTGAAATTAAAGGCATGTGCCACCACCGCCCAGCTGATTTGTTTCTTTTTGAAGGGGAGACATTAGGGGACAGGATAGATGGCTCAGCAGTTTCAAGCACTTGCTGCTCTGGTAGAGAAGAAGGGCTCAATTCCCAGCACCCACAAGGCAGCTCACAACAGTCTGTGTGACTCCAGTTCCAGGAGATCTGAGGAGCTCTTCTGGCCTCTGAAGGCACCAGGCACCTACACAGTGCACAGCCATAGTGTGGTGGTTTGAACAGGAATGGCCCCCATACACTCATGTGTTTGAATGCTTTGGTCCATCCGGAGTGGCATTATTAGAAGGTGTGGCCTTGCAGGAGGAAGTGTGTCGTGATGGAGGTGAGCTTTGAGGTCTCAGACGCTCAAGCCAGTTTGTTTTTTTCCTTCTACCTACAGATCAAGACTTAGCACTCTCAGCTCCTTCTCCAGCAGCATGTCTGCCTGTGTGCCGTGTTTCCTGCCATGATGGTATAATGGACGAAACCTCTGAAACAGTAAGCCAGCCCCAAGTAAACGTTTTCCTTTGTAAGAACTTGGTGTGGTCATGGTGTCTCTTCACAGCAATAGAAACCTTAACTAAGACACATACATTCAGACAAAACACTCATACTCAGAGAATAAAAATCAATTTTTAAAAATAGCTGTTAAAAGCAGCCAGCGATTGACAGAAGGGGCTTTGCAGCTAGACTTGGGGTTCAAATCACAGGTTCCTGTCTCAGCAGCTCTCTACCCATGGGCAAGCTTACTGTTCAACCTTGCTTCCTGTGTTAGGCCCCTACCTGCTACAGGGCATGGCTGGCATATCCTGCCCTCTACCTAGGGAGGGGAGTCCCCTCCCCCAGGGGCCCTTCACTGCATAACCCAAGCATTTTTGGTTCCTCCTAGCCTTTTGACCTTCACCTCTCCCATCCCCCTCCTCTTCTCCTCCTCTCTCTCTTCCTCCCTCCCTCCCTGCCACGCTGCTACCAAATAAACCTGCACTTATATAATTTAACTTCATATTACTAATAGCTCATTCCAATAATCAGTTACTCTGTCTCTGTGGTAAACACCTTGAACAAAAGCTACCTCAGGATGGAAGGGTTATTTCAGCTTACTTGTTACGTGCTCCATCAACAACACGCTCCAACAACAGAAGGCAGCACAGGAATGGAAGCAGAACCACAGAAGACTGCTCTTTCCTAGCTCCCTCAGCCAGCTTTCTTACAGAAACCAAGATCACCTGCCCAGGTGTCTCTGTAGGTCTTCTTGTTCCTGCCCAGGGGTGGTACCACCCACAGTGGGCTGGGCCCAGCCCTCCCACACCAATTTTTAATCAGGAAAATGCCCCACAGACATGCTCACAGGCCCATCTGACAACGGAAATGATTCCTCACCTGAGGCTCCCTCTGTAAATGTAACTTTTATTCACCAGATGTAATTGTCCTCTTGGAGGCTTACTGCCTCAGTCTGCTAACCTAGGCCAAGTCCCGGAAGCTTCTAGCCTCTGTACAATCTAATCCAGGTCTAGATATTTTCGGCCTCTGAGACTTGCTGCTGAATAAGCTCACCCTTTCTAGTTCTTTCTGGCTAACTGGTTCAACTCAGCTGTCCTGGCTCAACCTCCTCTCCAAGCTGATTGATTCAACTGCCTTCTGTCAGCATCTGACTGAATTATTCTGTTTGATCTCATACTGACTTTGGCAATCTGTTCTAATCTTCTGGCTCCTTCTCATTCTCTAGCGTGTTCTGTCTTCACCTGTGTCTAGCTTGTTCTCTCTCTGCAGCCTGTCTCTGTACAACTGTCCTGGTAAAACTGCCTCCTCTCTCCCTCCCTCCTCTCTGTGCTGCTCTCTTAAATCGCCTCTCTTTCCTCTCTCTTCTCGTGAGAGTTGGGCTTATTCTATTCTGTCAGGATCTTTTCTGATTCCTCACTTTTTCTGCCTCTCAATTAGACATCCCTTTCAAACATGGATGCTTCCTTCTACAAACTTTACCTTCATTGTTTGGGATTAAAGGTGTATCCTAAGGGAGTGTCTGCCTTCCAGCCGGACCACGCAGACCTGGACAGTCCTGTGGTCAGAGCAGCCAGGTTGATGGATTAAAATTCCTCTTAACAACCAGCATACCTGCCAATGTACAAGCTAACCCTTTCTATGCCTGGGTTTCCTCATCTATGAAAACAGCTGGGCACAGAGCTGTGACAGAGGCAAGCGAATGGCCTGGTCCCTAGCAGGAGCACTGGCACGTATCTGAAAGCCCAGCACTCAGAAAGCTGAGGCAGGAGGCTCACCAGAACAAGTTCCAGACCATGCCAGGCTACAAAGCAAAGCCCTGTTTCAAGAGAAAAGAAGAAAAAAAAAGCAGGAAAGAATGAAGGAGGAAGAAATGAAGAAGGAACAAAGACGGATGGAAAGGAAGGGGGACAGCTGGTCCTGAGTCGTTCTTTTGACCATTATTTTATATTTCCCATCATGCTTTTCACTTGGCCTCCCCAGCACTCTTTGCAGTCGGTAAATGCCCATCTGTATAAGGGTTACTTGCCGACTGCTGAGGCCTAGGCCCCATAAGTGAGCACAACCCAGTGCCTGGCATGGTGCCCAGCACACATGGGCACTCAATAATTAACACTTGTTGGTTAAAAAGTAATAATAACTTGCGCTTTACGGCTTTAACGGTCATTGTCCTGATGACAGGGCTGTGCAGGGGGCAGGCAGTGGGGACACATTCAGCAGTGGCTAGTTGAGCCCCTGCCAAGGACACAGGTGGGCAGAGCGGCCTGGGAGCCTCCCATAAGCAGCGAGGGATGAAAAGCTGGGAGCGCCTCACCCCACACAGCCATAGACAGGTTTCTAAAAGCTCCCTCTGCTTGTTTTTCTCCATCTTCCGGTGGGATACCTTCCGTCTAGTTAAAGCAACACCCCCAACGGGAAGCACAAAGAAAGGCTGGACCCCTCTCTGGTGGCTCACGGCGGCTCCTGGCCGTACCTGGCATCTGCAGTACCATCTGTAGCATATGTAAATCCACACGATTAATATTCCCCAGAATCTTACCACAACCATTTTTCTTCCCAAATGTGTTTGGATGCAGCCCTGGCGGCGTGTTCGAGAGACGCATTTACATTCTCTTATCTCCAGGAGCTCTACTGCTGTAGCTAATGCTAGATTAATACGCTGCCCATTGAACAACTACTTTAAGCGGCAACACTTGCACAGTCTGGGGGTGAGGGGGAACAAGGCCAAGGCTGAGAAAGGGCCATTTAAAATAAAGCAGGGTTAATGCCTATGTCTCCCTCAAGAGACTAGTTCCTGTGCCTCCTCAAGAGACTCGCTATATTGTTCTATCTAAGCAATTAAGTCTGAGCCAAAGTATAAATTTTCCAGGTCCCAATAAGCCCGGGTCTTGGCCAGGTCAAGTCTGTGCAGAATACCTGGAGGGGAGTTCCTGATCCCTACCCTCCCAGGGCCTCGACCTAACAGGCTCTAAGTGAGACACCTAGCCCCCAAGCTGTGCGTGCCAAGTTCTGGACAAGAAAAGTCTCCCACACACAGCCTTGAAGGAACAGAAATCAAGAGCCAGCAGAGGCAGCCCCTGGAGCCGGTGGATGACTCAGTCAGGGAAGTGCTTGCCTTGCAAAGTGTGAGGAGCTGAGTTCAATCCCGAGACCCCATGCGATAAAGCTGGGTACAGGAGTGTGGACTTGCAATCCCAGTGGTGAGGATACGGGTGTTAGAGACAGGCAGATCCGGAGTTCCGGGCCGGTGAGAGAACCTATCTCAAACAAGAGCTGGGTGGTGCCCAAGGAATGGCACCAGGGGTTGTCCTCTAAACTCCATGAGCACACGCACGCACACACACACACACAGACACACACACATTCTCCTTTGTCTGGATATCCACAGGACAGCCATGGGGAGAACTAATGAGGCAGTCACAAGCACCAGGCTCTCTGTGACCTTCTACTGCAAGCCAGCCCTGGAGGCACACACTTCATAATCCCAGGCATCGCTGTGCAAGGGGGTGAAAGCACAACTGTGTTATCACGCCCCGAGTAAGAGCGCACTCTCACAGGCCACTATCAGTGGAAAAAGAGGGCAGGTGTCCACACATCCTCTCTGAGGTCCAACCCCTCTGACGCATCCCAAGACTCCTGGTGTTTTGGCTCAGACAACGGAATGGGGTCTGGCTGCTCTGAAGTCTTGGTTTGGGGAAGATTTTTCTCCCACTAGACACCGTCCAGCTGTGAGAATGAAACTGAAGTTGGTGCAGGACCCTCACCCACAAGTCTAGGCTATCTCCGATTCTGCCCTCCAACCATCCTCGCCCATTCTATGCCTCACGTGCCACGGACTCTAGCTTGCCCTTCATAGATGAACTGGGCCTGCCCATGCATGCATGGCCTTGGGCTCAGCCAACCCTGGGTCAGGTTTAGAGACTGAACTGTGCCTTCAGCCTTAGAACAAACAGCAGGCTCAGGAGAAAGAAGCCTGGCTCCCAGCAGCTATCCATGCAGGTACCCAGTGTCCTCTAGCCCTTCCACCCACAGCCCTCTGGGCTCTCTTTAGGCCCTTGGAATACTGCCAATGCCCACCGCAGGAACAGTGTGATAATTACCCGGAAGTACCTGGAAACTGCCTGCTCAGGGACATTTCTCCATCTCCCTGGGAGATAGTCAGAGCACCTGTGGGGTCACACTCAAGCCCCAGGGGCTGGCATCTCCATCTCCACCCCAGACATCGCCTCGTTTTCCCCACACATAATGTAGTAATTGACCTCAAGTTCCCTAGAATTTGAAAAACCCAGTCACTAACATACTCCTCCCACCTGTACCATTAAAAGCCCCTTTAAACAAGACATGGTGGCGCACACCTTTGATCCTGGTGCTGGGGAGACAAAGGCAGGCAGATCTATGTGAATTCAAGGCTAGCCTGGTCTGCACTGAGTTCTAGTCAAGCCGGGGATATATAATGAGCCTCTGTGTTGGTCTCTGCCTCTGTCTTTGTTCTCTGTTTTCTCTCTGTATCTCTCTCTCTGTCTCTGTCTTTCTATGTATCTCTCTCTCTCTCTCTCTCTCTCTCTCTCTCTCTCTCACACACACACACACACACACACACACACACACACACACGAAGTCTCATTCACCAGGAAGAAGAGACTGAGGGTTCTGGACACAGCGAGTCTGAATTCCTCATTGTGAAGGTACCCACCCAGCAATGCACACTGCTCGACATTGCATGGACAGTCCAGCGCAGCCAAACTGCACAGGACAGGCTCTCTGCCACTAGCCACTGCAAGCCAGGCCCAGAGGCACACACTTCATAATCCCAGGCATCGCTGTGTGAGGGGGGAGAGCAAGACTGCATTATCATGCCCCGAGTGAGAACCCACTCTCACAGGCCACTGTCCGTGCATTCCACAGAATCACACCTGCACAGTGATTCTAGAAAAGCTCACCGGGCCAGACAGCAGCGCTGCCAGCCAGAGCCCCCTGCAACACCTCAGCCAAGATCAGGGAGGTTAATAAAAACAGGACGAGGGGCTCCCAAGGGACAGTTCTTGGCCGCCTCTGAAGTTTACAAAAGCATGGCTCCTGATGCCTCAAAGGCGCCTGTCGAGGCCAGGGTGAATTATTACACTGCAGGTTAGCTGGACACTTTGTCTGCAGCGCCTTGGGAGTTGGGGTAATTGTATTTTATCTGTTTGCCAAGAGTTTTCAGTAAACTCTTTTAATGTACTTTAAACCTCAACAGCCCCAAATAGCAATGCGTGCCTTCCTAGCTTATGCACCAGGCACTGAATAAACGCGGGGTGATATATGGGGCTGGCAAGGATGCTATTTATATATTTACACCCTCTCCTAAAACACACATTCATCTTAATGACATGACTTACCACATGCCCAAAAAAGGAGCCCTGTGAAGGTCATGGTCACAGATATTTCTCCAAGATGGCCCCTCAGCGCTCAGAGGCCCCCACAGTGGCTCCTCTCCCCAGCCAGCTGAGGAAATCATATGCTCTGCTCTTCCCCTCTGAGCCAAAAGCTGGCAAGAAACTTATCTCGGACCTTGCTCTCCTAGCCACAGGGACCAAATACCATGTGGACCCAAAAACCCATACCCACCCATGGATCCCAGCAACAGGCCACCCCACATCGGATTGAATTCGGATTGAATTCAATTCTCCCCCTAACCAAGACAAGAGGGGCATCTTAGTTAGGGTTTCCGTTGTTGCAGCAAAAACACCGTGACCAAAAAACAAGATGGGGAGGAAAGGACTCATTTAGGTTACACTTCCACGTTACTAGTCTGTGTTCTCTGTCTCTCTCTGTTCTCTGTTCCCTATTCTCTCTGTGCCTCTCTCTGTCTCTCCATATCTCTCTCTCTGTCTCTCCATATCTCTCTCTCTCTCTCTCTCTCTCTCTCTCTCTCTCTCTCTCTCTCTCTCTCTCCAGGACAGGAACTCAAACAGGGCAGGAACCTGAAGGCAGGAGATGATGCAGAAGCCATAGAGAGATGCTGCTTACTGGCTTGCTCCCCATGGGTTGCTCAGCCTGCTTTCTAATAGAACCCAGGACCACCAGCCCAGGGATGGCACCACCCATAATGGACTGGGCCCTTCGCAGAGATCACTAATTGAGAAAATGCTCTACAGCCAGATATCATGGAGGATGGAGGCATTTCCTCAACTGAGGTTCCTTCCTTCCTAGTGACTCTGGCTTGTGTCTCATTGGCACACAAAAAAAAAGAAAAAAAAAAAAAGAAAAGAAAACAGCCAGTACAAGGGGAAAGAATAGAGAGGAAGAAAAAGAAAAGTGGAGCTGGTGAAGGAGGAGGAAGGATAACCAAGGAGTGGACAGCATGTGAAGAGGAGATTCGGACAGTGGACAAGACAAAGCAAAACTTATGTGGCCTCCAGGCTGCTACCCCAACCCTTCAAACCACCGGTCCCATCCAGTAGACGCATGGAGAAGAAGCACTGCCCAGTGAGCAGAGCTAGGGAAAGGACCGGATCTCGGATCCCATTCAGCTGCCTGTTCTCGGGGTGACTTGACGAGGGTCTCCTCATCCGCGCCTTCAGTTCTCCACCTGAGGCACAGGTAGTTGGACTGTGTGACTTTTCAAGCATCCTCTGCTCTCAGCCCACCATCGCACCCATCTCCTGTCATGGGTCTCCCTGTATCCACTCTTACCCTCACACAGCATATTCTCTGAATAGGAACCACATAGATCCTTGTTGGAATGGAAATCACTTGGTAGCTCAGGTGGTAGAGTGACTGACTAGCACCCATGAAGCCCTAGGTTCAAGTTCCAGCACACACCAGGGGGCACGCACAGTCAATGGCCTAGGCTGGAGAAATCCCTAGAAGACTATGTGATGATGGTGAGAAGCCCGGAGCAAGCATCTCACAAGATGTCTGCATCCCCAGCACTCAGGGGCTGCAGGACACAGGGTGTTGTTGCTCGAGAACATGGCTGAGGTGTGGTCCACAGCATCCGAAGATGGGGCACTTTGGTTTTTTTTGTTTGTTTGTTTTTGCTACTAATGACGCTCAGATCTGTCATTCTAAAAATATCCTCCAAAGTTGCCTGTTGTCGCTGCATTTTTAGCGCATTCTGACTATTTCCAAGCCGAACATATTGGGAAGGGGGTGCTGAGGTGCAACCAGGGCCTGGAGGCTTGAGAGACGAGCAGCACTAGGAGGGGACATCACTGAGCCACTGTCTCTGGCTTCCTGCCCTGGGCTCCCCGAGCCTAGTTGGCATCAAGGTCTGCATGAACTTGGTAAACTTCCTCTCTCCTCTGAGAGACTTTGGCTGCCATAGCGAGGAGATTCGAAGAATACAGGGAGGATGTAAGATAAAGATTCAGCCTTTGTCTCCTGCAGCCTACTCCTTCCCCGTCAAGCTGGGAGGACAGTAGATGATGTGATGGTTGGTATTGATTATGAACTTGACAGGATCTAGACTCACCTAGGAGACAAACTTTAGGGTGTGTTTGTTTCTAGATTAGACCAACTGAGTCAGGAAGCCCTACTCAATGTGGGTGGTACCATCTCATAGGCTGGGGCTCCTGACTGGGTATAAAGGAGACGGTGAGCTGAGCACTAGCATTCAGCTCCCTCTGCTCCTTGTCAGCAGATTCACTATGACCAGCTGCACTTGACCTAGCCAAGACTGGGAAGGCAGGATCCCCGACTGTGACCTCAGCTCTCAAGGTCAGAACAGGAAACTCCCAGTATGGGCCACATACCCCTCCCCCATGCAGCTTGGTTATGGATTTTCAGGGCTTCCCCCTCTGAGGATGGTTGGGTCAATGAATCTGACTAAGTTAAACCTTTCAGCCCAGAAGGTCAGAGGGGACTTAGCCCACTCAGCTGCCGTTAACAGAGTGTGTTTCGGCAAAGGTCACTTAGCTCGTGAAAGCTTTGGGGAGACATTGTGGGGTGATGGATGCTCTCACCCTAAAGGCTAGATGGGAGATGGAAATCAAAATGAAAAAGGAAGATGTGCTAGACAGAGAGGCTTCCATCCAGACTCCTGCTCAGAATGGGCCAGCAGCCAGAAGACTGACACTGTGGCCTTAGCTGTCCACTCTGGGTATAGAGAATTGGGTGACTGGTGAGAGCAGGATCGGCCTAGCACAGGCTCACCACGGTCTGCCAGCTGCCCCATAGCTGAGACTGCAGGCATATACCACCTTGCCTGGCTTGATCGATTTTCATGGAGGGTAGTCGAGGGTGCCATCTCTTCAACGGTCCTGCCATGAAACCATCTTCCTGCTAAACACAGAGCCATCACCAACAAAGTTCTCTAGCATGGCAAGGTCTGTGAGGGCAAAGACAGGGACACGTGTCCCCAGTGCCAATCCATGTTGTCTGCATGATAAGTCATACCTGAAACTTTTCATGGATGAATTCTGAAATAAAGTTAGCAAGGACATCTATGCCTTATGGAACCCCAAGTTATAAAAAAAAAAAAAAGCCTAATTCTAAATAATACAAATGAAAATGTTTTCTTGCTACTCATTGTCTATACATAAAACTTTAGCAAAAATTACATTACAATGAAATATAAATGGAATGGCAACAAACGTGAGAGTCACAAATTTACAACCACATAGCTTTTAAACATGAAACAGTAGAGCTAAAGAGATGCCTCAGCTTTTCAGATCATATGCGGCTCTTGCAGAGGACTTGAGTTCAGTTCCCAACACTCACACCAGGCAGTTCACAACCTCTTGCGACTCAAACTGCAAGGGGACCTGATGCCCTCTTGTGGCCTCCAAAGGCACTGCACTCATGTGTGCATGCCCTAAGCACAGGCACACACATACAATTAAAAAATAAAATAAATCTCCAGCTATAGTGGTGCACACCTTTAGTCCCAGCACTCTGGAGGCAGAGGCAGGCAGATCTCCGGGCTTGGGGCCAGCCTGCTCTACAGAGCAAGTTTCAGGACAACCAGAATACACAGAGAAACCCTGTCTCAAAAACCAAAACAAACAAAAGTAAATAAGAAAAAATCATTTTTTAAAATGAAACAATATTGATGACAAAACTCAAACACCACAGCCACAAACAGGAGCAAAAAAAAGGATAGAAATGCTCCTGATGGTTCCTTCTGTTTTTCTGAGTGACAGAGAAGCTTACTGGGAGTGATGGGGACATTATAGACCTAAGCAATGTGACAGATGTGGCCCAGTAGCTGACCTAGGGAGGGAAACTGTTTCTGTGGCTGCTGGAATAAAACAGCAGACAGTATAGTATGAAACAGAAGTTCTGCAGGGAGGTAAGGTTGGCAGAGCTGTGCTTCCTCTGAGGGCCTAAGTAGGAGTCATTCCTGAGGCATCCCTGTCTTCTATCGGCCAGCCCTTGCAGTTCCTTAGTCTGAAGTCTCCCTCTTCCTACACATTTGTCACACGGGTTTAGGGTCACCTCTCACGACTCCACTGACTTCACCGGGGCAATTACCTTTCAAAGGCTCTAGTTTCCAAAAGAGGGGACATTCACAGATGCCTAGACTTTAACATATCTTTGGGAAGGACACAATTCAACTCATAACAGAGCCCAAGGGCAAAGCAAGAAGCTGCATTTTCCCACTAAGGAATAAAAAAGGAGGGTGATGGAGAAGATTCATTTGGTAAATCACTTGTTTTGCAAGTGTGAGGATCTACATTTGATTCCCAGAACCCTCGTGAAAAAGCCAGGCACCAAGGCATGCTGTGTAATCCTGTGCTGGGGAGGCAGAGACAAACAGAATCCTGGCACTTGCCGGCCAGTTGGCCCAGATGATGAAGTGAGCATCAGGTTCAATGAGAGACCATGCCTCAAAACATAAGGTGGAGAGAAATGAGGAAGACACACAACATCGACCTCTGGCCTTTACACACATGCACAGTGTGTCTGCATGCACAACACACATAGAAACATATAAACGCACATGCATATGAAAAAAATGGTGCATGCCTTCTGGAAGCCTGCTTTAGTGTCAGATGCAGTGACTCAGCCTTTCTGCAGCCATGCAATGACGTCCACAAATAAATGAAATCAATATTTTACCCAAATATTAACAAATCTCCTCTGTAGTATTTACTGTGGTTCATGTTTTGTTTCTGTTCTTAGTTATTTATATATTTATAAATATATTTATATTTCTTTGTTCAATTGGACTAATGGATTTCAGAGTTCTAGTTACTAGTTTTGCCCATCAAGTCTCATTTTTTTTTTTCTGTCTTATTTAACCAGATTTTTATTCTTTAGGTGTCTGATACTCCTGGCTTCTTTCTTGCATCTCTAAGATCTTTAAATACCTGGGTTACTAAGAGTACGTGTGTCTTCACTGGGTTTATTTTTGTATGTTCAGTGTGCATGTGTACATGCATGTTTACATGTGTGGGCACATACGTGTGTGAACATGCATGTGGAGGTCAGAGGTTGACATCAGACGTCTCCCTTGACCACTCTTCAGCTTGCTCCAGGGATCCCGTCACTGCCCCTGGAGCCCTGGGATTATAGGCAGGCTGCTAGACCCAATCAGCTTTCATGTAGGTAATGGGGAATCCAAACTCTGGTCCTCACCATTGCACCACAAGCCCTTTACTGGCCAAGCCATCTCTCCAGCCCCGCTTACTGTTCTGATCCTCCCAAGCCACATAAGGTTTTAGAATAACACAATTTTACTAAATGAATTGTTTCGGCAACATCCATGTATTTTAATATTGCATGGATTTGTAAAGCCTTACTTCTGTTTTGAACTATTTTGAGCCTATGTATGGCTATGTGCAAGTGAGTGCAGGTGCCAAGGAGACCAGAAGAGAGCGCTGGATCCCCTGAAGTTAAAGGCAGTTGTGAGCCACCCAATATGGGTGCTGGAAACTGAACTCAGGACCTCTGCAAGCACAGCACAGTTTTAACCTCTGAAGCAGCTCTCCCACCCCGACACAGGCAGGGTCTTCTTAGATCATTCCGATTTTTGTCCTGAATTTTCTTCTTGGCTTATGTGTCTTTTAAGGTAACTTTTTAAAAAGTACCTATGTAATAAGATACCCAAAATCACATCTTTAATTTCTGTCTAACCTTTCTGTGTGCAGTGGAGATCTATGAGCCAGCCCGACAGCAGATGACTGGGAATCTGTAATCATCAGACAACCAAGGACGGTTGTAAGCACGCACCAGCTCCAGGCACCTCACAATGACCTATGAGATGGCTCTCCCTTCCACCCCACAGATGCAGAGGCTTTGGTAGAGAAAGCCCGCTTGTCCTCAGTCCCTCAGGCTAAGGAACAGGGTTTTAAATCCAGAACCTGGATTTAAAACCTGATTCCAAAGCCTGACCTCTCAGCCTTTGAGGATTTTGACCTTAATACTACTGACCTGAAAGCCCACCTCTGCCCCTGCACCCTCTACCAACCGACCTGGGTATGTGGCTCTTCAGCCATAGTTCCCCCAACTAGACTGGCTCACTCTTTGCTTTTGCCACTAGTTCAGGAGATTTTTGCACTTAGGTTGTAAGGAACAGAGGACTCAGTATGAGCTCAATGAATTGTGGCTGGACTAGTAGGTAGATGGTAAGGGGATGAGTGGGTAAATGAGTGGATGGACAGGTGGGTAGGTGGACAGACTTCTGAGTGGATGAATAAGTGGGCTGACAGGAAAACAGATGGTTTGATAGAAAGATGGGTGGGTAGGTAGGCGGACAGGTGTGTGGATAGATAGATGAGTGAACAGATGGGTGATGGACAGGTAGGTGGATAGGGCGATGAGTGGACAGATAGAGACATGAGTGGACAGATTGGAGGCTGGATGGAAGAAAGAAAGGGTGGATAAATGGACGGGTGGAGAGGTGCAGTCACTCTAGAAGAGGAAACGCATAACGATGAGATGGTAGTGCTCAGAAGAGATCAGAGCATGTGACGGCTCAGTGCGAGCAGCTGGCCAGAGCCTGGTTCAGAGGCACATGCTCAGTGAAAGCTCCTAGTCCACAGGATGCTGGATCTGGACCGGTCCCTGAGCTGAACCCTTCTTTCTGTCTGCTCTAACGCTGAGAAGCAGAAGGAAACACCATGGCCGCTCAGCAGTCTCAGCTAAAGGACAAGCGGGCCCTGGTGAACTTTGCAACACGTTCTGCAGGCGATGGGGGCAGGAGGAGGGAAACATTCCAGTTACCACCACACCAGCACCCAGTGGAGGGGTGCCTTGGAGCCCAGGCTCCATTGAGCTGTGGCAGATGCGAACAGAAGCTGCAGGATTGGACAGCTAGTCCAGGCCCTGTGGTAATTTTCAGAAGAGGGATTTGAGGGTGTTTGCAAACAGGGGGGATGCAACACTGTGCGCAGACCAGGATTGCTATGGTTACCTGTATCTCAGGATGCTGTGGGTGAGAGAGTGACACTCCGCAAAGGGCAGGCATCCCAGGCCTCTGGCTGGTCACGGAGATATTGCAGATATTGCTCTGATCCTGGAGGGTCAGGTGCCCCCACCAAAAAAAGAATCGAGAGTTGAATCCCCTAAGGAGCCTCTGCCTCTCTAGAACAAATCTGTAGAAACCTAGGGAAAATTCTGGGCCCTCAGGTGGCAGGAGCTGGTGCAAAACGGACTGAAAATTACAAACTGTCAGAGAAGTTTTCTGCCTAGTTACACTTTAGCTATTTGGCTCCCCAACATTAATTTGAATATTAATCATTTTGAAAAAACACATCCACGCAAATATTTTTTTTTCTCTTAAACACCTGTCGCCGAGATCCTGATAAATGGCTCAGCAGGCAGCACCACTTATACTCTGAATTCTGAACGGCAAACCCTTTCCTGAAAGCCTCACAGATTCCTTCCTTCACAGGGGCCTCGGAAAGTGCTCTGACTCTCCCTCTCAGCAGGTCCGTCGGCCTCATCCTATCCAGGACTTCCCCCAAAGGAGGCAATGCTGCTCTTCACCCACCTACCCAAGACACCCTCCACCAGCCCTAGCATGGCCAAGTGCTAGGTATGTCTGTGGACCATCTCCTTGCCAACATAGTCAAGTGTCCTAATGATGCTGAGCCCTCCACTTCCCTTCATCCCTGCGCACATGTAAGCTGGGCCTGTGGGTCAGGGCCCAGAGGAGAGGAAAGCAGTGAGGAAGCTCCAGCCTCCCAGATAGTGGCCACGAGAGTCCTGGGCAATAAGTTTCCCTAGTGGCCTCTGAAGGAATTGTGGTAGGTATAGGCAGTGTGTCCAATCCTCTCTTTGCATCTTAGTCCTACTTGGCCAGGGCCCATGAGGGAGGTTCTGTCATCTGGGGCAGCTGAGGAGATTCTAGAAATCAAGAATGATCACATGAGTGGTCACAGGGCTACCAATCCTGGCAGGCATGGTGGTTAACATTCACTAAGCCCTTCCGGCCCGCCTGCTCAAAGGCCTCGCATTCCCAGTCCCAGTCCCATGGCTGTGTCTCCTTTCCACTGCGCAGCTGGGGAAACAGAAGCTGGGGAAGGTCACACCTCTGCCAAGGAAGTGACATTAGGAATAAACATAGGTCCGAGCAGAGGGCTTCAGCCAGGCTGCCCTTATCAGTTCTCCCATCCCATGATGCTTGGTACCTCAGCTTAGTCCGGTAACCCTGGCTGCTGGTTTATCCTCCCCATGCTCTCACCAGCAGCCAATGTCAGTCAGATTCTGATCTTACTGCCACCCCAGAATCCCTTCGAGCTACGCTCGCTTCATTCATAAGCTGAGCCCCAGTCAGGATCCATATGTAGATGGGGCCTCCTCCATCAGAGCAGGACTGAGGGGCTGAGCCATTCTTCCTAAGGGCCCTGAGTGAGTCCCTGACGTGGCCACTGACCCTCCTCCCTCATCCTGTGGTCCGCAGGTCTGGGGCTGCACTCTGATGAAACCCATAAGTACTTTGATTCTTCTGCCCTCACCAATGGAGCATCCCGGACAGGTGTCTGTGTCAGAGCCACTTTTACATCAGGGGTCAGAAGTTACTGTCACAAGCAGCTAGAACCTCTCCTGGGTATAGCACGCCACGTGCGGGGAGCCGAGACCCAGGCATGCTGCCCGGCAAAAGATCTGAGGCGGGGCTGCATTTTCTTGGGTATTTGCTGAGGTCAAAGGCAGGCACAGACCAACCCTTCCATCTCCACAGCCCTCTGGGATTTGCAGGGTGCCACCCATCATCTCATTTCCTTCTCCCAAGGGCACAGTGTACCAAGCAGCCCCTGAAATAGCCTGCCCAGCTCCTAACTGGACAAACTGGGCCTTACTATCTTGTTCTGGTGTGTGTATGTGGGGGGGTGATATTTATGGCAGCTGTGATGATATGTGTGCATGCTCACACACACAAGAGTGCACATGTGTGCACATGTATGTGGGGGCCAGAAATCAGCTTCAGAGGTTGTTCCTCAGAACACAATCTTCTTCGGTTTGTCATTGTTCAGTTTCTTTATTTAGCAGTACTGTGTGTGTGTGTGTGTGTGTGTGTGTGTGTGTGTGTGTGTGTGTGAAAGAGAGGGGGAGGGAGTGAAGGAGGGAGGGAGGGAGGAGAGAGAGATCAGTTGCACACATGCCACAGCATGGCTGTAAAAGGCACAGGACAACATTCCGATATTGCTTCTCCCCTTCTGCTTTACAAAGCATCTCCTGTTGTGTCTGCCATGATACATTTGCCAGGAAAGGCGGCTTGCTAGCTAGCTCCAAAGCCGTTCTCCTGTCTCTGCCTCCCTCTTCACCACAGGAGTAGTGGTGGAGTTACAGGTGCATCGTACCAATTCTCTCCTCTCTTAACCTGCATCCCAGGGATCAAACCGAGATCAGCACTGTCCTCCAGCAAGCACTTTTACAAGATGCTCAGGCGTCTTGGCAGCCCTCGCTTTTTGACCCAGGGTCTCTCACTGACCTGGAACATGCCAGCCAGTTCATCTAGGCTGGCTGTCCAGGGAACCCCTGGGAATTCTCTTGTCTCCAGACCCCCGAGGAACAAGCGTGTATCATTGCGCCCAGCTTTTGTAGGTGTTCTAAGGGTTGAACCCAGGTCCTCCTGCTTACATGGCAAGCACGTCATTGACTGAACCCTCTCCTGTATTTTGAGACAAGATCCTGCTACCTAGCACAGCTGACTTTGAACCTACAGTACCTGACAGAAGTTTCTCTTCTGTAACAGAGCTCGTAGAATGAGGTCACTCAAAGACACTTTCTCAAGCAAGATGGACGCTCTTCTGCTTCTGTGAGCTGCCCTGCCCGTGGTTTACTGAGGAACAGCCACAGACATCTGAGATCTGAGAGGGAGAAAACCAATTGCCATTTGTCTCAGCAGCAAGTGAGCTCCTCCATGACAAATTACAGTACCCAGGATCCCCCCCCAACCCCAAGGCACACTTGGTCCCTTGCAGTCACGACCTGAGTACAACAGTGGCCTGTGCCGGGCCCCTACTGCGTGGCCGCTGCCTCCCTCTGTGCCCCATGGGATGGAGAAGCTAATTTATTTGGATATGTGACAGCTAACAGGCTTATCTAACTACAGTAAGATAATTTTCTGAATTATTCATGTGATATTTGAAATCATGATTGTAGGAACAAATTAGCTACCCAAAAACTAGAAGTGAAGTCTCCTCATTAATAATGCATTGGGCAGGACAGCTGGGTGCAGAGGACTCATCCTGGAGCACACTGATGGGAAAGCCTGGCTCCCATAGGACCCCTTCCCACACAGGCATCACACGCCGTCCTCAGAAGGGGTGCCTGCAGCCTGGGTGGCACAAAAATATCATCTCTCTTTGAGGTTGGTCTGCTTAGAGATCTTTTTCCCTCCTTTCCCACCACCGGAACCATGTCCTCAAGACTTGCCTTCCTCATCTGGTCAAGAGCATTCCCTCCGCCCTCTAAGATGTCCCAAGAGCCAAGAAGAGCTGGTTCCATGCTGGCTGTCAGCACCCTAATTCTCTCCCCTGCTGTCTTAGTCTTCTCTTGTCCTGGAATATGCACAGGTGAGCGGGGAGGATTAGGAGGGTAGGGAGGTGATTCAGTATTTAGGAACCAACCAATGAGGACCAGAGTTCAAATCCTCAAGCACCCACGTAAAATGCCTGATATGATCAAGTACACTGTGGGAGATAGAGGCAGGAGGATTGCCAGGGCTTCCTGGATGCCTGCCTAGCTCTAGGTTTAGTGAGAGACCCTGTCTCAAGGCAGTAAAGCATAGAGTGTTAGTGCAGGATATCCCATGTCCTTCTCTGGCTTCCCTATGCCTGCATATGAGCAGGCACCCACACATACTAGTGTATATAAAACACACACATACACACTTTCTGTCTAGCTGAGACTACACAAGACCCTAAAGTCACAGGAATCTGGAAGTGGCCCTCGTAAAGCAAGGTGACCATCACCAACCCCTTCTTCCCCCTTCTGTGTAGATTTGGTTTGCATGGGTTGGGGGGAGGGGAGTATTACATCCCTTTGCAACTCTATGACATAATCCTAGCGAGTCCAACAGCCTTTTCACCTCAGTTTCCTCATTTGGCCTACGAAGCTAGTGACAATTGATGTCAGGGGACCATTGTAGACAGAACTAATGAGAGCTCAACCAGAGAGGCTCTTGGGTAAATACGAATGTACCATAGTGAATCAGTGTGCCCGATTCATTCATTTACCTAATTATACTGTAATTGTCCCACAGCAAGCAGACAATTATAATAGCAGTAACAATCTCTTTAGCCACAGCCTCTAGGGCTAAGTTAGGGTTCACGTCCTGGGTCTTCCAGCCATTCTAGATGGGGGAAGTCGAGGAGAAGGAACATCCTCCCTTTTGTCTCCAGAGGCCAGTTTAGAAGACTGTGTGGTTCTATAGTCAGGACCAGATCCAGCCTTGCAAGTGATTAGCCAGTGTCGGGGCCAGCTGTAATGCAAGAATTTGCTAGAATTTGCATTCACAGGTGCATCCGGAGCTCCTGTGGCCCCACTGGATTGAGGGCAGAAAGCAGAAGAAGAGAACAGGTGAAGCTATGGAAAGAGAAGCACAGTCACCACCTTCATGCTGGGGAGGGCCCCCAGGGCAGACAGCTGGCCCTCCGGAAAGTCTCATGGGATGGGGATGCCTTGTGTTGCTTTGAGTGACATCACCTCGTCACTGTCACTTACCCACAATGTCCCGGGCCACTTCTAAAGGTATCACCAGCTATAAGCCTACTGGCCACCTTGAGCCTCAGGGAACACGAGACACACAATCTGGCCACACCCCAATAAGAGAGATGTTTCCATCCACCTGGAGGCCTCAGGAAGGAGTGAGAGGCCTGCTCAGCTCGGCTTGCTTCTCAGTAGCTTAGCTGTGAAGATACCTCACTCTCAAAGCTGGAAAATAATCTGTTCATTCTGTTTTATATACATACATACATATGTATACATGTATATATGTGTATATACATATGTACATGTGTATATGTGTATATATGTGTGTGTATGTATGTGTATATATATAGATGTAGTCAAGGAGACTAGGGGGATGGCTCAGTGGGGAAAGTTCTGTCACACAATCATGGGGACCTGAATCCACATAAAAAGCCAGACAAGAGTGAGTGCATCTATCTATAATTCCTGAGCTTGGGAGGCAGATACTAAACGGAGTTTGCTGGTCAGCCAGTCTACCCAAATCAGTAAGCTTCAAGTCCAACGTGTGACCTTGTCTCAAAAAAGAAAAAGAAAGACAAGAACATTGCAGGAGGAATGTCTGAGGTGGTAAAAGCACAGGCCGTCCTTCCAGGGGACCTGGGTTTGCTTCCCAGAACCCACGTGGTGGCTCACAACTGTCAGTAGCCCAGCTCTAAGGGACTTGACAACCTCTTCTTGACCCCACAGGCACTAGGTATGCACATGCTACACACTCAGGCAAAACACTCACACACATAAAATAATAATAATAATAATAATAATAATAATAATAATAATAATGGAGGAAGAAAAGAGGGAGGGAGAGAGAGCAAGAAAAGAGAGGAAAATTATTAAGGAAGATACCTACACAAATGCATACACATGCATGAACACACCTCTCTCACACACACTCACGAAATGAATATCAAGAGCATGTCTGAAATCTGTGTCAGCGAGTAAAGGAATTTGCCACCAAAGTGACTACAACACAGAGCATGTACACCTGTCAGCTCTTTCACCCTCAGCCCGGCGTGCGGCTTTGAATGATGGCTCTTGCTCAGAGCAGTGACAGAACCCTCGAGTGTTTAGCAGGCCTACTAGAAATGAACTATTCCTGAATTCATCCTGACAGGGCTTGTGGCACACCACAGCGCCCCAAGGCTGAGAGAGGGAGAGATGGGAAAGGAACAGTCAGAGACATGGGCCCTTGAAAGTTCTGGCCCAAACTAATTGGAACTGTGGCTGGGCAGCATTTCCCAGCAGCCCTTGCAAACTTACCCCTTGTCTTCCTCAGATCTCAGCTCTCCCCCATCACCTCCTCCTGGTAGCCTTCTGCCTGTGTTCAGTGACCAGGCCAGACCTCCACACTGGAAGCTTTCCATCACCTTTGGGTGCCTCACCCTCAGCATCTACCACCGCTGTAGATTTATGTCTGCTCAGGGGGCAATGGAGCCGTCTCACAGATGGCACATGCTTGGTAAACACTCCTTGACTGAGTGAGGGAGAACTGAACTGATGTTTCTCTGTCTGTTGGCTGTAAATATAGAAGAGGCTTCAGAACTGAATATAGGTGTAGGATAAGGAAAACAGCAAGAGGGTTCTGACCCACTGGGCCCTCCGTTCCAAGCGCCCCAATATCTAGAAAGTTCCCACTCCGGGAGACCTTCACTCTGATGATGGAGACAGCAAGCAGGTTAAGAAGTCTCCGTTCGGGTGTCCAGGGGAGCTGTGAAAGGATCCCAGCTGTGAGGGCCAGCAGCTGAGCCGGCTGCAGCTTGAACTCATAAAAGAAATTACTGAGGCTACCAACTTTAAAAAGCAATCAGCCAGGAACCACGGTGGTCAAAAGTAGGCAAACAGACAGAGGCCTGGACCTCACCCTAGCTGAGCCAGTATCGGTCCGAGAGCCATAAAGTAGGTCACCAGCTCCCTAGTGGGAAAGAGCTGTATATTTTTATAACTGGATTTGAACACTGTCAGGTGATAGGCTTATAACATTTCTGTCCCCTAGGGTGTGGCCTCGATTTATGACCCTTATTTTTAAGGAAAATTTTGAAGGAAAGAAGGGCTGAATCAAATGTCTCTGATGCACAAAGATACCCTGGGCCTCAGAATGTGGCACTAGAAGAACAGGAGGTGGCCTGTAGGGTAGGTACCTGCATGGCCATGCCCAAGGCTAGGAATGCCTTTATGAATCTCCCTTCCTCTCTCTCCTCCACAGCTTGTCTTCCCTGGCTAACAATGATTCCAAGAAGGAAGCTAGCCTCATGAGGCATGAGAGGCTGTGAAGCAGGAGGTCTCACCCAAGGGCACCTGGATCATCAAGTAGGGTAGAATCCATCCCTTCTCTCAGGTTCACTACTTAAGAGCTCCTGATTCTACAAAGACACCAGGGTCTTCGGAAAGAGGCTCGTCTAGCCCAAGAGACAGCCTTAGGAGTGGTAGGTGACACACAGGCATTCTGGGGCTGTACACAGCCAAGTCAGACCTGAAGGCATCACGCTGTGTAAGATAGGAGTAAAACAAGCCAGGACAACAGCCCCGTCCACTGGGCCTTCACGACCGGGAGGATGAAGGAGAAGAGGCAAAGGCCCAGGAAGGCCTCACTTCTCAATCTGCATCCATCATTGAAGGTAGGTATGGTCACAAGCCTGAATCCTGATCAACGGTGATACCTCACTGTCAACTTGACTGTGTTCAGAATCCCCCAAGAAGCACACTTGAAGTCATTTCTAGAGAGCGTTAGCTGAGGAGAGCAGACCCTCCTCCGTGGGCAGCAGCATCTCACAGGCTGGGGTCCCCGGCTAAATGAAGAAAGGAGAGCAAGCTGAGCACTGAGGTGCGCCTGTGTGGTTGTGCATGCTCGTGCAGTGCCCTCAGAGGCCAGAAGATAGTGTCCGCTCCTCTGCTGGAGCAGCGCTCAACCGCTGAGCCACCTCCAGAGACCCCCGGGCTCTGCTGTGTGCTGAGAACAGCTCCATTCTGTGAGACAAGCCTGATCTACCCTCCCGTCCCCCCTCCCTCACTGTCAAGTCAAGAAATAGTTCCAGTGCCTTCTCCCAGGTGGAGGGCAAGTAGCTTTCTACTCTACCTCACACTGACCCAACTGACAAGGCCACCGTGGCAGGCAGGCAGGCGGTGAAAGGTCACCCTTCGTTCTGAACAAGCTGAATTAGGGACCATGGTTTAAATGTGTAGACAAGGGGCCAGCAAAGCAGCTCAGCAGGTGAAGGCATTTGCCACCAAAGCTGAGGACCTGAGTTCAATCTCTGGGACCCACATTCTAGAAAGAAAGGACTAACTCCTCCTACAAGTTGTCTTCTGGCCTCTGCATGCACACGCTTATTGAACACATAAATGTCATACACACATACGCACACACATGCAAATGAAGACAGGAAGCTGGGGCAATAACCCAGTCAGAATAATGCTTGCCTTGCAGGCTGGGGATCTGAGTTTGATTCCCCTAGAACCCTTGTGGGGGTTTTGTTGTTGTTGTTGTTGTTGTTTTAATAAAAAATCCAGTTTTGTTGAATTGCACTTAGAATCCTGCCTCTGGGAATTTGGAATCACTGGATTTCTAAGGCCTGCTAGCAGCACATCCTGCTTGGTGCATTCCAGGCTGAGAAGTGACCCCAACAAGGTGGGTGACACCTGAGAATGACAGTGGAGGACTTTCTTTGGCCTCCACACACACAGCATTAAATAAATAAATAAATAAGTCTGAAGGACAACGACTTCTTCATGGTCGGCCTTGAGATCACTCAGGAGACCTGGAGAGCAGTCATGGCGCGCTGCCCATGGGCTCCTGGATCAAGACACCAGCAGGTGCAGCCATCCCTCAGTGTCCACTGGGAATGGGCTCCAGGACGCCTCCCCAGATGCCAGTCCCCTATACAGAAGAGTGTGCTGTCTGCATATACCCTCTGCTCCTCCTCCGGGTATTGAAATCACTCTGGATGGCCCACAACACAGAGCACCATGGAAATGCTGCGCATAGAGCTGACACGCCGTGCTGCGTGTGGAATTCTGACAAGACAGCAGTCTCCACAAGTACAGTATAGGCACAGTTCTCCCCCAGGAACCTACAAGCTGTGGTTGCTTAGGTCCATGGTGGCAGAACCTGCAGACTGACAGTGGGGAGGGTTGGGATACAGCTCAATGGCTGGAGTGCTTGCCCAGCATGCATGAAGGTGCTGGCATGGTGGCCCACACCTATAAGCCCAGAGCCGGGAAGTAGAGTGTGACCAGAAGTTCAAGCCCATCCTTGGGTACCTTGTAAATCTGAGGCCGGCCTGAGCTATACGGTGCCCTGCCTCAAAAAAAAAAAAAAAAAAAAAAAAAAAAAAGATCAAAATCTATGTTCACTTTGTCTCAGTCAGTCAAGAGGCTAGGAACAGTGGAGAGCCAGGTGTATGGGAAGGGACCTGTCCCTTAACATGACAGCATACGCAAAGGTAAATAAGCTGGAAGAGGAGTGTGATGGCTTAAATGAAAATGGCCCCCATTGGCTCAGAGACTGATTAGGACGTGTGGCCTTGTTGGAGGAAATGTGTCACTAAGGGTGGGCTTTGAGGTTGCAGAAGCTCAAGCCGGGATCAGTGGTTCGCTGTCTCTTCCTGTTGCCTTTGGATCCAGATGGAGAACTCTCAGCTACCTCTCCAGCACCATGTCTGCCTGTGTGCCACCATGCATCCTACCATGATGATAATGGACTAAACCTCTGAGCTGTAGGCCAGCCTCAGTGAAATGCTTTTAAGACTCTTCCCTTATAAGAGTCGCTGTGGTCAGAGTGTCTCTTCACAGAAATAGAACCCCAACTGAGACCGAGGGAGGGCCGAACAGGAGTGGTCAGGACCAGCGGCTTTGAGAACAAGACCTTCAGCCTGATTCCCAGCTCTGTGATGCCATGGAAGTTCCCTGACCTTGTTGAGGCTGCCTGTCACCCTGTATAAAATGAAGGCAGCCGTGACCCTGCCTCCCGGGGAGGCTGAGGAATCAAATGAGATCATTCACGTTCAGGAAGTAGCCCAGTGTCTGGCACCGATGGTGCTGGCCGTGGAGCCGTCACAGAGATGAGCCTTTCTTCCAGGTACCGCAGCCCGGTAAGCAGCTGGTCACAGAACATGACGAAGTGGATTTTAGGACCTTTGTGAGATGCTGTGGCAAAGGGTTTGGTTTGAGGGAAGGAGCATGGGTAGTTATCCAGGAGAAAGCGACATTTCATCATGGAGAGTAGCTCCCAAATAAGGGACACTGTGATGGTACTGGAGGCAGCAGGAGGGAGAATGAGGGGGATGAGAGGGTTTCGGGCAGGAACACAGCCTTGGTATGTATAAACTGGGCAGGAATGACAACATTAAAGATCCAGGACATACCTGTAATCCCAGCACATGGGAACAGGGAGGAGAATCCATAGCTCAAGGTCATCCTTGGCTGTATTAAAAATTCAAGGCCAGCTTGGGTCTCATGAGACCCTTTCTCTAAACAAACAAACAAACAAACAAACAAATCTATCTCTGCCTTTTGACTCCTACACTCTAGCAGGGCAAACAATAAACAAGAGTACAGAGCAAAACTGAGTGTGGGGAAATAAAAGAGAAAGAAAAGGGCTGGTAAGATGGCTCAGCAGTCAACGGTAACTTGCCACCAACCTTGATCACCTGAGTTCAAGTCCCACGTTATGGAAGGTGAAAACGAACTTCAGCAAGTTGTACAGATAGATAGATAGATAGATAGATAGATAGATAGATAGATAGATAGATAGATAGATAGAATTTTTAAAAGAAAAGAAAGAAAGCAGTGAAGGGGAATGGGTGGTTACAGTGAGTAAAGCTGTGAAAGAATGGACAAGAAATGAGCCTGGGCTACTGTGGAATAAGGCTGTGCTGAATGTAGAGAACCCTGTGCCCCGCTGGCTAAATCCCATGGCTCTGCAGGATCCCCCAAGACTCACACATTCTCCATCGAATCTGTGAAATTCATCCAGATGACCTGGAAATGGTCCGGGCCGTGTTGTTGGTCTAACAGGTGGATCTGCACACTGCCAGGGCCAGGCACAGCAGGAAAATTCGTTGATAAACAGTACTGCTTTGCAACTGCAGGTCTGAGGCGGTTCTGGCGGTTTGTACCAGCTCAGCAGCATCATTGATTGAAAACAGTGAGCTGCATGATTGGCACGTGGCCTCAGAGAGGCCTTCCAAGGGCAGTGCCATCAGGCTGGAATCCACCTCTCACCAACACAATCTAAGAAGCCTGTACCAAGACTCCCCAGTCAGAACTCCATCCCAGAATCCCACACGCATACCACTGACCGAGGAGAGACAGAACAGGTGGGTGGCCGGCCTTTCCCAGAGGAGATGCCTCTCTGTTCAGAACAGTCTTCCCAGGGTATGCTGCATGACAGTTCCTCTGTGGTATGCTGTTCCCGTGTCATGGCCCAGCTCACACAAATCGATAGATTTGTAAGTATCCGTACCGTGGGCCTTATATTCAGCCACCAAGCCCTCTCCAACAGCCGTGGTGGGCGAGCTCTCCTCCCTCTTCCTGCCTCTGGATCACAGAGTTTCTCTGCCCCTTTAAATTAGACTTTTAGATCAGGCCACATGACAACATGTGTGTGTGTGTGTGTGTGTGTGTGTGTGTGTGTGTGTGTGTACAGAGGAATCAAACCCAGAGCCTCACATGTACAAGGCAAGCATTCTAACCACTGAGGACATCCTCAGGTCCCTTTGTAGCCACTTTCAATTTTGCCTCTCACTCTGGACTCCAGAACCAGGCCCTGCTGATGAGACAAGGCCACAGCTCCCAGGTGTTTTTCCAACCTCTAGGGAGAATGAAAAGTTCTCTGAATTAAAACCTGTGGCCATGGAAACTGAAATTTAAAATCAGACTTTCCTAACCAAGTTGAAGCTTATGCAATTAAGCAAACGAGTGACTAATGACATGATTATAAAGCACTTTGCAGAAAGCCTATGCAAATGGAGGCAGAGGCTAATGAGGATGGTGATGGTCTCTCTGCTCCCACTTGTGATCAGGAGAGTGCTGGTCTGAGTCTTTCCACAGGGGCTGTGATTTGGGAAGAGTGCTATTCTAAGTCCTCCAGCAGGGGCTCCAAGCTTCGGTATTCAGAAACACGTCAGTGACTCAACAGCCCCAAAGATGGAACCTTTAGGAGAAACTGGAGGTCTTGACCACAGGGTTTGAGATTTGCCTGTAAGCCTGGGTACCTGTTGCATCTCACTGGACAGGTGCAATCAGCCTGGCTTCACACAGGACAAGTGGGAGAAGGTCTGCAGAACATCAGGCAAAGACCCTCTTCCCCAAAAACCTGCAGCCAGGTGGACTTGAGGCTCCCGGTGCTTGAGAACATCTGTGAATGCTCCAGGCAGGTGGGAACAAGGACCCTGCCACCTCTCTGTCCATCACAAAGATGGCTGAGGCCCATAAGATGGCAAAGCAGGCATCATTGTGAGCTGCTAGGTAGAAGCAGTTAAGAGGGGTGGAGTTGTCCTCTGCTCTAAGTAAAGAAAGCTTCTCCTGGGAGGCAGAGCATTCAACGCAGGAAGTCCCCGTGGCTGCAGGCAGCCTGTGGCACATGCTTCCAATCTCCCCTGTCTCCAGATCTGACGTGGAAATCCAGGTCCACCATTGTAACTCACTCTCTGGCTCCTCACTGGCCAGGACCACAGACCATCCATCAGCCCAAGAAGAAGTTTCTAGAACTACCTCCCTCTCATCCCCTTCTACACCAGAGTCATTCGTGTTTGTAAATACTCACTTCATAGACTAATGCTCTGCCGAGCAGGCCTCCCCTGTCTTCCGCCATTAAATTCTCCCGGTGTACTCACCCATAAATGGGGCCTATAGATCACATTCCTTCCCTAAGGCTCAGGGACCATTGCGGGAGACGGGGCAGGAGGACTGTAAGAGGCAGAGATCAGAGTGGACCAGAGTGAAACAGTGTCTTCTGGACAGGACAGGACAGCTGCCACGTGCTTCCGACAGATGAACTCATGGCACCTGTGGTTGCCTGCACAAAACCTGTACAAGGTCAAGCCAGTCCTTATTCTAGCATGACAGAGTGGGGGTGGGACGGGAGGCGTGGCTTATGAGTTCCCACCCCTAACTGCAGAGCTATGAACAGTTTATGGCTTCTTGGGGAAGGAGATTCAGTTTTCTTGTTTTTTTATAGCATTCTGCCTGCATGTTCTTCTGCAGACCAGAAGAGGACACCAGATCTCATTAGAGATGGTTTTGGGCCACCATACAGTTTTTCTTTAAGGGTGTGGCTCTTGGTAGGTTGACCACGGTCAGTAGATGGCTCCATGCCCAGGACCGTATAGACACCATAAACTGGAGTTGGTGGGTTATTTTTTTTTTTTTAAAGAGGTGAAGTTGGGCTAAAGAGACAAGTTGGAGTAAAGGAAATACATTATCTGAAATTCTCAGAGAATAAAAATACTATAAAGATTTTTTTTCTTTTTCCTACTGTAGCCACAACTTATCAATAAGTAAAATGTAATGTGCGGGAGCGCTTGGGGAGAGGGCTTGCAACAAGCTCCTTAACCCCCTAAACCATTTCATCAGCCCCTTTTAGGGGAGGGTGAGACCTCAGCCCTGGAGTACCTGAGGCCAGTCCTGAGCAAAGCACCATAGTCTGGCCTCCCTGCCATCCTGACCACACCAGAGCAAGATTAATACACTCAGCTGACAGACAAGGACACTGAGGCTAATGGAGAAGATTAACATGACCCAGCCTTGGCTCTGAGCGGCTCTTAAACACTCCAGCGTTGAGTGGACTTTGGACAAGAGGAGCTGGGAACTTTTAGAGCTTTGTGGTGGATAAGGCCTGGGTCAGCCCCCAGGCCCCTTCCCTAAGCATCACACAATCCAGTTCTATTCTGACTTCCCCGCCACCAGGATCCCAAGCTTGTGAGCCACTGCATAGCTCCTCCTCTAGGCTTTCATAGTCTGGGTAGGAGTTCTTTTGTGAGGTTAATCAATGAATAGCTAAGTAATAGCTCAGGTGATGGAGGTCTTGCCTAACATACACAGAGCCCCGGGTTCCCATCCCACTGCCACAGAGAGCAGGGGTGGTGGCACATGCCTGTAATCCCAGAACTGAGGAATTAGCGTCAGGTGGATCAGAAATTTAATGTCATCCTGAGATGGCTTCAGGCCAGCCCGAGCCACATGAACCCCTATCTTGAAAAATAAATAGTATAGATGATAATAATGGCCAAACAACATTTATTAATTACTTGTTACAGAGCAGCTACTAAGGGAGAAATGACCCGTGAGGCAAAGAATTATCTACTCTAGGGAAGGGTTTATTGGACATTGAACACCGCTTCTAGAAGTAATGTATTATATCTATTTTGTGTGTGTTCGCACATGTGTGTGCGTGCCAGTGCGCAAATGTGGGAGTCGGAGGACAGCTAGTGAGAATCAGTTCTCCCTTCCCACCAGGGAAGACCCTGGCATCAAACCTCCAGTCGTCAGATTTGGTGGCATTCGCCATTCCTTGATAAGCTATCTCGTCGGCCAGAGCGCAAACTCCTTTTTAGTGTGTTTAAACTGACCTGGCTTCATTTCAGGTCTCACATCCATGAGAAACTATGTCTTCCCCGGGCTCCTCCAACTGGGAGGAGGGTGAGTTCGGCAGGAATGCTGAATTCAGTGCCCGGATCCTCCTCCATCTGCCCTTAAAGAGGAGCCCTGGAGCCTTCTGCTGAGCGCTGGCAACACCCTCAGCCTGCCCCAGCCCAGTGCCCTTGAGTGGCACCTCTCCTTCTCCTGCTCTGCTGAAGATAACCCTGGTGGATCCAACTAACCATGGAGAGCACTTAAGGGATGTAAGTGCCCGTGACTGGGGCCCGTAAATTGCCAGGGACGAGCCCTGAGTGTTGTGTTGTGATTGTCAGCTGGGCTGGTTCCCCATAATGACCAATTATCTCCTCAGACCCGAAGCCAAACACTCTCACCCGCTAGAGCGCGGAAGCCACTGACCCAGGTCGCTGGGCCCCTCGGAAGGTTGTGCAGCAATGGGTCCCTGACCGGATGTAGATTGAGGAGACATGTTTAGGGGGTTTGACAGGGAATTAGGCAGTGGAACTGTGTTATCTTATTTTTACAGGTATATATTGAAATAGGGAAAAAGTAGTGTGGTGTCTGCAATGTGTTTTTTTTTTTTTTCTCCTGTACATGTATTTATTTATTATGTAGAGAGGAGGCTGTATACTGCAACAAGTATGTGGAGATCAGTGGCGCACACCTTTAACCCCAGCACCTAGGAAGCAGAGGCAGGGGGATCTCTGTGAGTTCAAGGCCAGCCTGCTCTACAGAGTTCCAGGATAGCCAGGGCTACACAGAGAAACCCTGTCTCAACCTCTTCCCTTCCCCCTCCAAAAAAAATGGGGAAAAATAGGGCAAGAGGAATGGCTCTCAGTGATTGAGAGCACTGGCTTTGGGAAAACAGCCCAGAAGTCCTGGGCCTCCTCCAGAGCCTCTGCCTCTGTGGGGTGTCCTCCAGGGGGCACTTGGCTCAGCCATCTCATCTGCTAGAGAGTGAATGTGGGTAAGTTTGGGGGTCACTTCCCAGGAAGAATGTGTGCCGTCCGCTGAGCCTCACAGGAGGCTGGCTGATTAGAACTTCGGTGACTGAAGAGCTTGCCGTGTTACGAGTCAGATTATCCTGGAGCATCTTTAGTCCACTTAACGATCATTCCTTGCCCTCCTCTGTACCTGAACTAACACCTTGGCGACCATTAGGTAAGTCCTTCAGAATGTCCAGAGAACTAGCGTCCAATGAACCAGAGAGCTAAGAATGTCATCAGATAGCATCTGAGGCCCACATATGAGATTTCCCTAGTCTATGTTATCTGCCCACATAATGTTTCTACTAATGGTCTTTTAAAACGTCTTGATTTGCCAGGCATGCACCTTTAATCCCAGAAGTCGGGAGGCAGAGGCAGGCATATCTCTGAGTTTGAGGCCAGCCTTGGTCTACAGAGCAAGTTCCAGGACAGCCAAGACTACACAAAGAAACTCTGTCTTGAAAAGCCAAATAAATAAATACATATAATAAACATCTTGGGTTCAGACTCCTTATGCTGTTACTATAGAAACGTCATGAAACTGATTCATTGTTGGAACATGGAATTTGAGGTGATCCAAATCTATCTTACCAGGCCACACGGTCACTCATATTTGGCCCCAGAATAAACTACATCTTATCCCCTTTGACATCAGAGTTGTGCCTTTGTGAGGACGATAGCAACACGCATTCAGCCAGGCACCATGGTGCACACCTGCAGTTCAAGCACTTGGGAAGCTGAGGCAGGAGGATCATGAGCCTGAGACCACACTGACTACATAAGAATCTAGACTCTGGGTCAAAAGGAAGGTGGCAAGGGGGGAGGGGTGTCCGCAAGTGGTAGCTCACGCCTACCATCCCTGCGTTTGAGAGGCAGAGACAGAAAGACTGACAAGAGTTTGAGGCCAGTCTGTTTTACATGGTGAGTTTCTGTGCTGCCAGGTAAGAGGGGAGAGCAGGGGAGGCAGGGGAGGGGATAAAAGGGAGGGAAGAGGAGGGGAGGGGAAGAAAGGGAGGAAAGGGGAGGGGAAGGGAAGGGGAGGAGAGGAAGTAGAAGGAAGGTGAGGGCAGGAGAGGGGAAGAAAATGCAGATCCAGCTATTAGGGGATAACTTACAAATGCACTTATTGTCACATTTAATAACTGTAGCTGAGTTTCCTCCCCTCCTTGTGGCTGCTCCGCACTGACATCCCTGAGGAAGGCAGTGACTCAGAGAGCATCCATGAAGCCAGCCTCTAGCCAGGCCCCTCCTGCCTGGCCTAGGCTTCACCGGCCTCTGCCAACACTGACAAGGGACTCTCTCTGCTGACCATTTATCCTCATATTGATTTTGCTATAAACCCACATGGCACTCCTCTCCCAGACCAAGAGGAGAAACCTCTATTGATCATATTGGGATAAGGTTTGTTGTTTAAAAAAAAAAAAATGCCTAAAGCATAGAAACGGAGTAGGCTCTTTGAGGGTTCATAAATCACCCAGGATAATGCCGCAAATGATCAGGGCTTCTTAACCACCTAGAAAATACGACATGGTAAAGGAGCTGTGACAAGGAGTTGCAGCTCCCCTACCCCCCGACCCCCATCTGTAGCTACCACGTGATCATCGTCAATAAATATTGCTGTTTACTAAGCAAAACAGGGAAGTTGTGTCCGTGTCCATCCCCTTCAAAAAGTTCCCTCAAAGTCACTTTGCCCCAGTGACAACATGGTGGGTTGTTTTTTTTTCCCCTCACGCAGTAAATATATCCCAATTATGAGCATGTCATGTTAGCTTTTACAGTTCACTAATCACAAACTTTTTGGAATGTCATTGCCAACCAGCATCTTTCCCTAATCGAAATTTATGGTCCTGTTTGGCCTGTGAGTGAGGAGAAGGAGGGTCACAGCAGTTTTGTTGTTCTGGGGGTTGGAGGGCTCCCCTCCGGCCCAAGGTCGGTCGGATGCTCTGCCCGCTCTCTGCTGTAGGTTAGGCTCTTTGTGTCCCAGAAGAGAGCGAGGTTTCTGTAGGAACCTGTCCTCTGGAGTCTTCTCCCACCAGGAAGGCTTGTGTCCCCTCCTGGTTTATCTGAGGACTCACCTTCTCAAAGGTTCCAAAACACAGTGGCAGAAGCCTATGGTCAGCCAAGCCTGTAGTCACAAGCTCTTGAGGGGCCTGAGTTTCAACTCTGAGAAGCAGAGCCCTGAGCCCCTAGGAACCAGCTTTCCCTAGGTGAGACCTGAGCGGCCTGGGATGGCTTTGCCTCATGTCTACATTCTCATCCCTTCACACTCAGTGTGGGCCCTACGGCAAAGGCTCTTCGCTAAGTTAGATCAGATCGAAGGAGACACATAGGGAAGGAAGCTGGGGAGATGGCTCACTCGGCCTTGCTGCACAAGCATGGAGACCTGACTTTGCATCTCCAGACCTAATGCAAATGCTGGTGTGATGCCGCACGCCTCTAACCTTATCACATGGCAAGCTCCGGGCTCAGTGAGGGACCTTGTCTCAAAACATAAGGTAGAGGGCTGAAGAGAAGGCTTCTGGGTTAGGAGCAATTGCTGCTCTTGCAGAAGACCTGAGTTCAAGTCCTGGCACCCACATTGGACAGCTCACACCCACCTGTAACCCCAGCTCCAGGTAATCTGCTACCCTCTTCATGGCCTCCTTCTGCACTCATATACATACAAACACGCAGAAACACATACGCACACAATTTTAAATCATTTTTAGAAGATAAGGTAGAAAGCAATAAAAGAAAATGCCTGAGGTTGGCCTCTGCCCTCCACACTGGTGTGGACCAGCATACTCACACACACACACACACACACACACACACACACACACACACACACACACGAACATGCTATGGAAATTCCAACACTGAAGAATCTACCATATCCTGGGAGAGACAGAAAGCTCCTCTTTGTGTGTGTGCTAGGAGAGAAGGGAGAACTAGTTACATGTGGGCAGGACCCACATTAAGACCTTGCGAAGGCCACACCCCACAGATGCTTACAGCTTTTACAGGCAGCAAACAGTGCTGTGTCCCCCGTCTGCATGGTCCCCTGGTCACTAGGGAAGCAGCCACCATAATTAAGCATGTTGACAGGAACAGACATGTGCTGGTAGTCATTAGAATATTTCCTTTTTAACAAACAGGTTCTACCATATGATCTTTGAGCAGGGAACTGTGGCAAACATTCCTTAGGCAGCTTCTCCCTAGGGTTTGTCTCCCTAAGAGAAAGGGCCTTCAACAAGTAGGCAGAAATCAGCACCCATAGGCAAAACACTTTAACTCATTCTCCTTCTGCACAATCATATAGTTTCTGGACAAAGAATCCCGTTAGGCTCTTCCAGCATACAGTAATAATTTGTTAGGTGCGTATGCCAGAGCACAAATTAGGGGCCTGGAGAGATGGCTCCGCCGTTAAGAGCACTGACTGCTCTTCCTTCCAGAGGACTCAGGTTAAGTTCCTAGAATCTACAGCTCACAATTGTCTGTAACTCCATTTCCAGGAGATCCAACATCCTCCATGGGCACAGCACAAATGTGATGTACATGCAGACAAAGCACCTACATCCATAAGGGGCTAAAAAATATCTGTCCACATCATCTTCACACACACTCATGGAAGAAAAGGAGGGGAAGGAAAAGTGTCTTCTGTAGCCTTAGCCTAGGAACTGGAGGAGGAGGAGCAAGGGGCTTCTCAGTAAAGCAGCTGAGTCAGTCAAAGCAGTGAAAGCACAATTTCACCTGGCCCTTTCTGCGCTGGGACACAAAGGACACCGGGGCCAACCTCGGGGAGGCTGCCAGCCAGACCTGAGCAAATTTAACATCAGAAAGAAGAACGATTGCAGAGAGGTTCTAGCACACTGAGGAGGGAGTCTATGGCAGAAGAGAGGCGGGGAGAAAGGGAACAATCCTTCCTGTACCTGAGAACGCCAGCTAAGGCGAGGAGAGGAAATGCTACACCCGGGAAGCTGATGGAGGCAAGAGGAGAGGGTGGGAGAATTGGAGGGAGTGAGGGTATGCTTAACCTACAAGATACATTACTGTGAAATCTTAAAAATAATAAAAATGAAAACTGAGAAGGAAATAAAGGGGAAAAGAGAAAGACCCAGATCCAGTCAGAATGTGAACAAGCTGTGGGGTGGTGGCTCACACCTTTAGTCCCAGCACTCGGGAGGCAGAGGCAGGCGGGTCTCTGTGGGATCTCTATGAGTTCAAGACCAGCCTGGTCTACAGAGCCAGTTCCAAGACAACCAGAGCTACTCAGAGAAATCCTGTCTCAGGGGGGAAAACATTATGAATAAAACCTAAAACTGGGTTTTGGATTGCAGCTCAGTGACAGTGTACTTGCTAGAGTGCTTCCCTAGCAAGCCAGAGGCTGGCGGTTCAATCCTCAGAATCACAAAAGGCTAAAACTCAAGACTATCTTTTTATCTGTGAGCTGTGCATATACGCTGGGATCCAGGAGTCCCACAAGGCCAGGCCATGTGGAGAGAATTACGGTAGGGCTGGGAAACAGGACAGAAACTGGGCCAGAGCTGGGGCCTAGAAGGGGGTCAGAGTCAGAGCTGCCTGGAGATTGCATCCAGGTAAGCCTGTGGACAGTCAGAGCTCATCCTAGAGTGTGGGGCACATAGGAGCTAGTGAGTGTCCCAGAATGCATTCCGGAGCCAGGCAGGGTCCCAGACTCCCAAGGCAAAGATGGTAGCCTCCCCTCCCCCACCCTAACCCCCCACATACACACCAGAGACTCTGTCCCTCCTATTTCATGGCTAGTTCACTCTAACGCTGTTATAAAATTTCCTAAGGAGTAACAGGTGTCTCTTGCCAGGTCTAGACAGAGAAGCAGCCGCCCCTCGGGGGCCAGGCATAATCTACACAGCTAGCTCCAGGTTAGAGAAACCACTGCAGTACGGAGTCCCTTTCAGAGACATCCTGCTCTGTCTGGTCATTGTAAGAACAATCAAGAGGCTTGGGACTGGACACTGCCCATCTGTTCCTCTCTTCCAGGGCCACCTCACACCTGCCGCCTATCGTCCCCTAGGGAAGCCCTTATCCACACCTGTCCACTGCTCAGGCCTCCTGGCCACACTGTCCCTCCGCAGGCATGGAAGCGGCCCTCTGTCTTCCTCAGCCTCCAAGACAAGCAGGTGCTGCTGGAGCCGTGGGGTCTGTGTCAAGAGAAACATAAGGTACAAAAGCCACTTGTCACCTGTCACCAAGTGCCATTGCCCTGTTCCTTTCAGCGTCATCTGAGGGCTTCAGGCCTGTTCTGCATCCTTCTTCCCCGGGATAGTTTCTAGGAACTATCCAGCCTCAGACAGAGGGAGCCATTGCTGTGAGAAGTGGGCCTACATGGTGACTGATTGTGACTAGTATTGGTATTTACCACAATAACGTTTTTCATTGGGGAGGGGGGATCCTGTCACTGCAGGAAGTGAAATACAAATTAATAACTGTGAAGAATAATGTGATGAAACAGGACACAGGGCTGAAGAACTAATGAATTAAGTACCTCCAAAGCCTGAAAGGGAAAAAAAAAAATGTCCTCTCAAAAAGCAAACAAGTCAGGCAAGGTAGCACACACCTGTAATCCCAGCACTTGGAGTACAGAGGCAGGAGGATTCCTAGTTCAAGGTTTGAGGTCAACCTGGCATACATGAGACCCTGTCTCAAAAAAAAAAAAAAAAGTATATAAACAGAGAAAGAGATTAAGAATGGGGATATTAGCTAGGGAGATGGCTCTGCAAGCCAAATGTTTGTCACCAAATCTTATCACCTGAGTTTGATCCCTGGGACTTACATGGTGAAAGGGGACAACACACTCCTGAAAGTTGTCCTCTTCTCTCTCTCTCTCTCTCTCTCTCTCTCTCTCTCTCTCTCTCTCTCCCCATCACCCTGTCTATTCCTGATCAGGCATTTGTTTTTCCAACCTATCTAGCCCTTCTGTCCCCTCTCCCAAGACTCAGCACGTTGGGGAGGTTGCAAAGATGGAGGGCAGATGTGAAGGGATGGGGAGGTAAGTGGGATCGGGGTGTGTGTGGTGAAATCCACAGGAATCAATAAGAAGTTAATAAGTAAATATTAGTAAAATAGCTGAGAAGAGTGAATTAATACACTGTGCTGGACAGGTCAAGCTAGAGTTGTCTGAAAGAAGAGAACCTCAATTGAGACGCCCAGTAAGATCCAGCTGTAAGGCACTTTCTTAGTGATTTGTGGGACCATTAATGGCCCAGGATTACAGAGAAAGGGTTGAGAGAGCTTCAACCCCATAGACCTAAAACATGAGGACAGTGGGAGTTGGCTACCTGCCCACTCCCAACCTGGTGCCGAAGCCAGCTCCCCAGCCAGAAACCCCGGTAAGAATTTATTACCCTGACAGTTAGGCTTCACTCCTTGTTTGACCTTATAAGATTTCTCTCCTTCCCTCTCTCTCTCTAGCCCCTGAGTATGCAGATAAAGCATCTTCCATAACCCCTGCCCTGACCAATGGTACACAACCACGCAAACCTTGCCCCAGAGACCCTGGCCACCTCCCCAGGGAGTAAAAAAATGCTCCTTTTACCCTCCACCCCAATAAACCAAGATCCTGCATTGCACTCACCTGCTGAACTTCCCTCCCTCCCTCCGGTTTAGTGTACAACCAACCAGGCTACCCTGGTCGGGGAAGCAGACAGGGTACCACTGATCGATCGGGGAGGGCCCAGCCCATTATGGATGGTGCCATCCCTGCGCTGGTGGTTCTGGATTCTATAGGAAAGCAAGGCCAAGCAAACAAGGCATTGGAGGCAAGCCAGCGAGCCCTCCGTGGCCTCGGGATCAGCTCCTGCTTCCAGGCCTCTGTCCTGCTCAAGCTCCTCGATGATGAGCTGCGATGTGGAAAACTAAGACGAAATAAACCCTTTCCTCCCCAAGTTGCTTTGGTCATGAAGTTTCATCACAGCAATTGTAGCCCTAAGACACCCACTCCACACAACGTGGGGTTCCCTGCCTAGAGAATGGTGCCACCCGAGATGTCTTTGCACTGATCTAGATAACTTCCCACAAACCTACCAACAGGCCAACCTAATCTACACGATGACCACTGAGGCTCCTCCCTTTTGGGGGAATCCAAGACTGTCAAATTGGCAATTAGAAGCCAACCGCCTTCCTGATGCTCTGGCTTCCATCTTCCAGTGCTGCCCCCATAAGTTCTGTCTCCCTTCAGCTTTTTGTCCCAACCATTCTGTTGTCTGAATGTGAAATGTGCCCACAGGACCTCAGCAGGTGGTGCTGTTTTGAAACGTGGTAGACCTTTTTTTTTTTTTAATTAATTTTACATCCCAATCCCAACTTTCTCTCCCTCCTCTCCTCCCAGTCCCTCCCTCTCACCTCATTTCACCTCCCAGCCGCCTTCCTGTCCTCCCTTTCTCCTCAGAAGAGCCTCAGAAAAAAGGAGGCCTCCCACGGATATCAACCCACCTTGGCGTACCAAGTTGTAGTAGGACTGGGAGCATCTTCTTCTGTTGTGGCTGGGCAAGGCAGCCCAGTTAAACAAAGGGATCCAAAGGCAGGCCACAGAGTCAGATACTTCCTGTTGGGAGTCCCACATGTAGCACTCATTTTTAAACTCTACTTTATTTGGGGTGTTTAGGCCTCAACCTCCCTTTCAAACTCCCAAGCCTATGTAGGAGAGAGAAGGTTAGTGGGGAGAGAGGGTCCCAGCTGTTTAGGGTCAATGGGTTCTTTTAGGGCTCTATACCAATATCCATCAACAGCAGACCCAGCCAGTAGCCTTCTTCAAGCCACAGCGCCCCAAAGCGTTTCTGCGTTTCTGTCTGCTCAAACCGCCACACTGTCGTCTCTCTGGTACACGCCACACGCCGACGCTGCCTGCTGCGCCACTCTTTCTGGACTCTCAAATTTATATCCTCAGAGCCCTAGGCCACGGCCCTCTCTATGCCAAACGAGGAAGGCCGTTACCAGCTGGCAAAAGCCATGGCCCGCACTAGACATCCCACACTTGGATTAAAACAAAAGCATATTTACATGACATGACTGAGTTTACAAAGAAACTAAAGCAGCCCCACAACTATCACCTATGTGCCGAGGGTCCATGCCACTTTTATGCTCTCTGTTTGGTGGTTCAGTGTCTGTGAGCCCCTAATGTGCCCAGGTTAGTTGGTTCCATATATTTTCTTGTGATGTCCCTGACCTCTCTGGCTCCTTCATTCCCCCAGCCCACCCCTCTCCCATGGAATTACCCAAGCTCTACTTAGTGTCTGGCTGTGGGTCTCTGCCTCCGTTCCCATCAGTTGCTGGATGAAGCCTCTCAGATGACCGTTATGCTAGGCAGCTGTCCGGAGTCCCTGTATCTGGCAGGCCTTCTTCCCAAGCAGGCAGAGTTGTGGGGTGGGAAATGGGGTGCTGAGATGGGCTGAGCCTTGATATCTGATAGCCAGGCCCCGCTTGCTGTCTGTTCTTTTCTTCCTGACCACAGTGACAGGGTGTTGTCAGGCTCCTGCCCCTCGTCTTCCCGTCATGATGGGCTACACCCCCTGGAACTGTGAGCCAAAGCAAAGTCTTCCCCCTGATTCAGGTATTTGGTCACAACCGTGAGAAAAGTTCGTGCATAGTCATAACTTTCTAATATACCTTATCTTTTGCTCGACTGCTTTCTGTCAACTTTGACATTACTTTTTTCGGTGAGGGTGGGGTCAGAAGACAATTTGCAGAATTAAGTCCTCTCCTTCCACCATGTGGATCCCCAGTCAAACTCAGGCCATTCATAGGCTTGGCTGCCAGCACCCCTACTCACTAAGCCATCTCACTGACCCTGGTAGGTTTTACTGTTTGTTTGTTTGTTTGTTTGTTTGTTTGTTTGGGGGGAGGGGGGTCATTGTCTTTTTTTTCTTCTTCTTCCACTAGAACTCCTTGGGGATAGGACTTGACCTACATGGGTCACACTATTTCCCAGTACATAGACAGCACCTATCATAGTATAGTCTTCAAACGACGGTACACAGTTGTCACGGCTATGCCAGGGTCTAATCTATACTTGCAGTTGTATAGCGCCCCTGAACCCCACATGCTGTAAGTATGGAGAGGGAGTCCCAAGGCAGGTCTGCTCTGAACCGCATAGCAGGAAGGGGCCCCATCTTCAGGCTGGAAGCCATTCGGGGGTGTCCCTCCTCAGAATGGCCTTCTGTGGGATCTCCTGCCTACCGTCCACTGGTGCACAGCAGGGTCCTTGGCATGCGGAGCTATGAGATCAGGGCTATGTGACCTGGAGCAAACAAACTTCTCTTTCTTCAGCCAGAAGTCGCCCACTGCCTTGGTCAGCTCAGGCTGTCCTAGCGAAACCCCACAACCAAGTGGCTTAAACAAAAGCCATGATCCCTCACAGTCCTGTGAAGATGGAGGTCCAGGGACCCAGCGCCAACAAGGTCAGCTCTAATGAGACCTTCTCCGGGCTTGCAGGCAGCCACATTCTGTTTCTTCTCACAGTGGAGCTCTGGTTTCTCTTCTCCGACAGCACTGACCCCATCCTGAGGGTCTTACCGTCACGAGCTCATCCATCCTAAACCTATCCCACTATCGCCTCATGAAGAGGTGGAGCCCAGCATCTGGCTGTGCATTCGGTGTGTAGCACCATCCCTGAAAACACTGAATGCAAAAGAGAGATGACCCACAGAGCATTTGCATTTGTGCCACACTCGGCCCTTGGCGCTCTCTCTCTCTCTCCTGTGCCCAGCTCATCTACAGCTGTTAATCTAGCTATAGTCACCCAGACTACAGGACCTCCCTGCCCCACCCCACCCCCAGTGATATCACCACAAGCCCACAAGCCAGGGAGGGCCAGCCCAGGTCTGGACATATGCTTGGCGACAAAGCCACAGAGATACCATGATGACACAGCTGCTCTGTTACCCAAGGAGGCCCACTCGGGCCATAAATCCCAGCTGAAAGATGCCCTTCTCTTCTCAGAGGCTGGAGGAGCCACGCGTGGGGAGCCACAGAGCCACCTGAGTGGGTGCCAGGGCCAGGCAGACTGCCCCCCCCCCCCGTGCCCACTTACAAAGCAGCCAGTGAAGATGAGCCCTCTGCAGACATAGATTCCGTTTCCCTACAAATGTCTGCAGTTGTAGCAAATAAGGACTGGGAGACACAGACGCCTACTCAGCTCTGTGGAAGATGCCGCCTGGTGTTTGGGGGCGTTTCAGAGAGCTGTGTTAGCCACCTGTCAGGAATGGTGAGGGAAGCAGATGGAGCTCTTTGGAGAGGCATCAAACCGGTGTGAGATGGAGAGGGTAATGTGGTCAGGCCTGGGGAGCTGTGGGCGGAAACACTCCAAGAACCTAATGATCTGCTGCTGTCCTGCCGGGCTCCAGGGGAACAGTGATGGCTACAGGAGTCAACTCCCTCCCCAGCAGGCTCCCTCAGCACGTCTCCTAAGCAGCTGTTTTTTTGTGAGTGGGTGGATTTGTTTGCTTGTGACAGGGTCTCACTATGTAGCCCTGACTAGCCTGGAACTCTTCTCAGCCTGGCCTCAGACTCACTGAGACCTGCCTGCCTCTGCCTCCCGAGTGGAACTGTAGTACTAATGTATTAACAGTTACTGTTGGGATCCAAGCTCTGGCAATAGTGACATTCAGGTTGAGGGTGGGCCTTCCTTCTTCATCTAAACCTTTCTAGAAATACTCTAGAGAACTGGCCAAAAGAGTGCTTCCAAAAGCAATTCAAAATCCAGTCAGGTTGATGGTGATGATTAAGCCACAGAAGCTCAACAGTCCCAAAGAGCCAAGACCGTCAAAGACAGGAGTCCAGACAGACAGTGGCCAGATCCTAGGCTGTCACTCTCTGGTTTCCAAATACATCCTTGCTCTTGCTGTAAGGAAGAAACCATGGCCTCCAACTTATCCACTCTGAGAAGGTGAATATCAGAAGGACAAAGAGAGGGAGGCTAGCTTTGAAGACCCAGAATTAAGAGGGAATAAAGGACACAAGAAAATAATGGTAAGATGGCTCAGCAGCTGTTCTTGTTCTTGACCTCCACATGTGTGCTGTGGCACAGAGGCATGTTCACACACACCAACAAGTAAATAACCGTGATAGCAAAAAAAAAAAAAAAATTAAACAGATGGTTTTGGGTTTTTAAGAAGAGCTCACTTACGCAGCCTCAAACTCATGAGTCCCCAGCCCCATCCACCCTCCCAAGTGCTGTGTGCTACTGTGTCTGGCTGGATTATTCTTCTTTCCTTTCAAGGAAGAAAAGCCTCTCCCTTCACTGCCGCCTTCCATACAGCCCGTGTGCATCTCCTCAGAGCAATGGTCTTTTTCTGGCTTATTGATTTCCTCCCTATTTTGTGAGTTCTCATCCTGACCTACATATTTCTGGGGCAAGGGAACTTACTGTGTACAAAAGGGCTGGAACCTCTGTCATCTGGGAGTTTGTGGCTCCAAGTGGACAAGACATACTGAGCACACACACAGGTGAGCACGTGGCTGTCAACACCAAGGTCTAGACTCCAAAGGGAGTGAAGGATGTTTGAATGATGAGATGAAAAGATGAAATGGCAGAAGCTTTGACTCCTAGGCAGGTCACTTGGACCGTAGCTTGAGGAAGGACAAGGCCAGACACACATCACCATCAGCTCTGGCCTACACCAGCGGTAGCTATGCATCTATGCTGGTGACAACTGTGGATCACCATGACCCAGCCCAGGGTCACAGATAACAGTGGCTCTCCCCCCCAACCCTTTTTCCCACAGCTCCTAGCTTCAAATTCATTTCAGGAAGAAGAAAGCAAGGAATATGGGAATTAGGGATTTCCACATTCAACAACTCTCAGATTAATTTTGTATTCTGCATAAAAATAGGAAAGCGGAGAACAACAGAGAGTGATACAGAGACCCTCATGCTGTTCAATGGACTTGAAATTCTAGTAAAAACCTTTTTAAGGTAATTTAATGAAAGCCACTTTGTTTTCTCCAGTTTGGACATACAAAGACCCTCAGATATCAGCCATGTGTCCTGGGACCTATGCAGGCTGCAGATCTTAAGAATGGAGGACAGACAGGCATTCCATTTGGGGCCAGGCACTCAAATGTCATCTTGCACTCTAACTCCAAACCTGTGACCAAATCCTGAGCCTCCAAGGATGGGAGTCTAGCGTCTCAGTGTCCCAAGCACCGTTCATCCTGGATTAGTCCAGAAACTGGGCCGCTTTAAGCAACTGGAATTTATTCTTTCACAGTTCTGGATGCTAAGTCCAAAGTCAAGATGCCAGTAAAATCCCTTATGGAGTCCTGCCACTAAGCTTCCGGTAGGGCCAGCCGTCCTCACCTGCCACCTGGCTTCTGGTAGGGGCAGCCATCCTTAGATCCATCACTCCTGTATATAGCTACTATTCTCATTGCCGTGACCAAATAAATACCTGCCAAGAAACCCCTAAAAGTAAGAGTTTATTTTTAGCCCCCAGTCTTTCATAGGCATGGTGGTAATAGCCTCCTCAGTCGGAAAGCAAAGACTGAACAGGAAGTGAAGCCAGCCACCCCCAATGACTCACTTCCCTCCCAGTGATGCACTTCCTCCAGCAAGTCTCCACCTACCGAAGGTTCCACAACCTTTCAAGACAGGACCGCCAGCTGGGGACCAAGTATTTAAACACATGACACTGCGGGGGGGGAGGGGGAAACATTTCACATTCAAACTACAACTCCCATCTGCCTCCATTGCTGTGACCTTCCTGTGACACGGTCACCAACGTAGGGTGACCCCACTTTAATGAGCTGCATCAGCCAAGCCTGTACCTCTAATAAGGTCATATTCTGAAGTGTTGGGGATTGGCCCTTTGTCTTTCTGGGTGACATCATTAGACTCATAGCACCTCCACCCCTGTAATGCTCCTCGGCATCACGGTTCCACTCTGCCCCTTCTTCATCAACATCTCAGCTTTAGCAGGAGAGAAAACATTCTGGAAAGATGGACGGAAACTTTACCAGCTGCTGGAACTGCCAAGAGCCAGATTCTGTGTAGTGACAGGATTTGACTCATCCATACTCTAGACTTCTCTCCTCATGGCATCTCTCCTCCCCTAGGAGACGATGAGAACTGTGCTGACTAGTTTTATTTCAACTTGACACAACTTTGAGTGATCAAAGAGGAGGCCTCAGCTGAGAAAACGCCTCCATAAGATCAGGCTGTAGACAAGCCTGTAGGGCATTTTCTTAATCAGTGATGTGATGGAGAGGGCCCAGCCCAGTTGGATGGTTCCATCCCTGGTGGTTCTGGGTTCTGTAAGAAAGCAGGCTGAGCAAGCCATGAGGAGCAAGCCAGTAAGCAGCACCCCTCCATGGCCTCTGTATGAGCTCCTGCCTCCCGGTTCCTGGCCTGTTTGAATTCCTGCCTGGCTTCCTTCGATGATGAACAGTGATGGGAAAGTGTAAACCAAATAAACCCTTTCCTCCCCAAGTTGCTTTGGCCATGGGGTTTCATTACATAATAGAAACCTAACTAGGACAAGAACCTTCCATAAGAGACCACATGGCGCATGCTCTTTTCTGGGGCTACTCAGGCAAGGCCTGCGGCTCAAAATGCTCAACCGGCTACAGCAGTCTCTTGCCAGGAGAAACATTCCAGTGGCTACAAGCCCAACGGTGAGTCACAGCAAGTCCCTCTGCCAGAGGATGTACCATTTGTTCCAGTGACATTTTTGAGTTTCTCTTCTCACCACTTCAGATGTAGCAGGTGGAGGTGGACAGGAGCCTTGAGCTGAACACTCACAGAGGAAGTGTCAGGCACAACAATCCTGAATGCAGAACACCCACGAGAAAGATGGGGTGCATGATGCCCAAGAAGAGTGAACTCCCGGAACAGAAGCCCCCCATACACAAGGTGGACACTGAGAGTCAGCCCACCCCAGATGGCTTGTTTGTGCTTGTCACAAAGCCAAGGTCCTCTCACACTGTGCTAGATTATTTAATTGGTTTTTTTTTTTAAGCTCCACCGTTGACATCTATAGACTCCAAAATTCCAAAATCTTAAGCAATTAATCAGCCTCTGCGTGTGCCTCAGTTTCCCTCTGTATCAACCATGGTGGTCAGGAATGGTGTCACCTTACAGGGCTGTGAGAGGATTTGGATGAGAGCAGCAGGTAACGTGTTTAGCACCTCCACTGGATGGGAGGGAACTGCCTCCAGCACATAGGTGTCTGCCTCTAGCTTTGGGTGACCCAGAACGCATAGTTCTAAAGCCAGGTATACGGCACACACCTATAATCCAAGCCCTCGGGGAGGTGGAGACAGAAGGCACCCAGGGTGGGTAGGCAGCCAGACTAACTTGTCAGCGAGCTTCAGGGTAACTGGAGAAAGTACCATCATTGACCTCTAGCCTCCATGTGCACACACATGCGCATAGTGTTATACATGGGGCAGGGGGGGAGACAAGGAGAGGGTATATGCATAAATATTGATGGATGGACACAGATTGTTTCTGCAACATTATTCGTAAATAGGAGAAGCACCTGGAAAAACCCAAATAACCCAAAACAGAGAAATGGCTGCATACAAACAGATTAAAACAGCAGGATATTGCAGGGCTGAGAGACAAAGACAATCCGTGGGCCATCTCTGGTAGATCACTCTTCTCATGAGTCTGTGGACAGTCAGCCCTCTCAACTCGTTGGTTTCCCATCTAGAGATCCAACCAACAGAAGGTAGAAAAAAATAAGTGCGGCTATACTGAACAAGTACAGAATGTTTCTGGTCATTCATTCCTAAACATTGTCACAGAGGCGCTTCCTGCAAGGGAGGCCTTAGGCACTGGAGGAGCTGCCCAGTGCCAGAGAGGTGACACAAACAGCGAATGCAGGTGTGTGGGGGATGGGACTATGGAAGCTAGAAAACAGCTCAGGGCTTGAGAAAGGCTGTGTGTATCCCTGAAGAAGGCCGGCACAGTTTGCCTTTGCCGTGGCTGTCATCAACACCGTGACCAAAAGCAACTCGAAGAGAAGATGACTCAGTTTAGCTGATATGCTACAGTCTATCATCAAAGAAAGCCAAGACTGAAACAAAGGGCAGGATCGTGGAAGCAGGAGCTGAAGCAGAGGCCATGGATGGATGCTGCCTGCTCGCTTCTTTCCCTGAGGCTTGCTCAGTCTGCTTTCCTAGCACAGCCCAGGGGTGGCACCATGAGCTGGGCCTTCCCACATTATCCATTCATCAAGAAAGTGCTCCACAGACTGGCCCACAGGCCAATCTGATGGAGACGATTCCTCGGTTAAGGCTCCTTCATCCCAGGTAGTTTGTGCTTGGTTGACAGAAAACCAGCCAGCACAAAGCCCCTCTCAGTGGGACCTTTTGGCTGAGAGGCCTGGGCCACTGCCATTTTGTGATGCCTTTAAGAGAAAAGACACGCCACAGATGACTATCAATCCCACCCATGTTTCAAAGGCTTGCACTTAACAAATTGCTGCTTTTAACAATAAAATCCCCCTTGGAAGCAGTCCCAAAGTCTACACTCCAAGAGGCGATTGTCAGTGCAGAGATCAAGCCAAAGGGGCAGCCCTGCCCGTGGCTGCCAGCCCAAGCCCTGTGTCTCAAGGGAGCTTCTAAGAATGGCCAGTCCCCAAGATCAGGGTATGTCTGTCTTCTGTCTTCGCATCTCTTCCTTCTCCCTGACTGATCTCCTTCCTCCTATCCCTCCCTCATCTCCTCCTTTTCCCTCCTGCTCACCCAGCCTTTCTGACTCCCCCTTTTCACATGTCCTCCCACACACAGACATCCAAGCCAGAAAGTCTGTCGGGCTCTCAGTGGCCCCAGGTAGATACACCCCTCCCTGGAAGTAACTTTCTTTCTGTCCCCTGGGAGCCAATGTTCTAGCACCCTGGCTGGGCCTCAATCACCTAGTTGTTACTTGAACACAAAGCCTGGACTCCTTCAGAAAGGCTCAGAAAGGCTGCGAAAACCCAGCAAATACCTGCTCCTTTCCTGTGTGTATCTCCTGACATCTGTTAGAGCCTCAAGCATCCATCCTGGAACCCGACAGGACCACATTGCCTTTACCTGGGGAGGCCTCACCCCTCCATAACCTACCATAGTGACCTGGAGCTATCTTCCTGTGCCCTCAGACCACTTGGGCTGCTGACAAGATGAATGTATGGCATAGCCATCATCTCTCTGCCTTCATGCTCCCGCCTGGAAAAAAAGACCATAGCTCGAAGTATCCCAGCTCTGACCTCAGTACATCATGGCATAATGTCTCAGCTGGCCTCCTACTGCCTTCAGCTGGATCCAGTTGCCACATGTTTCTAGAAGGTTAAAAAAAAAAAGTCAAAGTCGGAGAGATGTGTGTTTCTGGCTGTAGGGAAGTGTGTGCTCTGTTAGATTTTCTTCCTTGCCTTATCCACTGCACACCCGCTTTATGCAAAGCCCCCTAACAGGTGCTGGCGACACAGAACAGCAATCTCTGCGTAGCTTATAAAGGTGTAGGACATTCAGCCCATGTCACTCCCATGGAGCTTTAGTGATTTTCAGAACCAGAGATCCATGTGTGAAATGGAGTGTTTGTGGTACATGATGGGATCCTAGCCTCCTCCTAGTAGAGCCTGGAAGTTCCATCTGCAGAAATGAAGTTGAGACTTAAGGATGGACAGAAGGGACCAGTGAAAGGAAAGAGAGGGTTTTTTGCTAGGCAGGCAAGGAAGGCCACTGTGTAGAGCTGGGTTCACAACAGAAAGCTAACGTTGAGGCTACAGGTGGTTCGGTTGGTAAAGTGCCTGCCCAGCATGCGGGAAGCCCTGGGTTCAATCCCTAGCACTGAGTTAACTCAGGGTGGTGGCAGAGCACTTGGGAGGTAGAGACAGTGGGATCAGGAGTACAAGGTCATCTTCAACTACATGGGGAGTTCCAGGTCAGCCTGGGCTACATGAGCTCCTGCATCAAGAAGAAGAAGAGGAGGAGAAAGAAAAGAAGAAGAGGAGGAGGAAGAAAAGGAGGAGGAGGAAGAAGAGGAGAAGAGGAGAAAGAAGAGAAGAAGAAGAGGAGGAGGAGGAGGAAGGGAAGGAAGAAGAAGAGGAGGAGGAGAAAGAAGAGAAGAAGAGGAAGAAGAGGAAGAAGAGGAGGAAGAAAGAGGTAACTGTGGTCACAGTGTAGAAACACAGTGAAAGGGGGAACAGTCAGGACTCAGAACCCCAGGACTGAGATGTGCCCACTCTTGATGGCTCAGTCACTGGTGTGGAACCTGATACAGGGCCACAGGCCTGACCCTGGATGCTGGATCCTCCCTAGACATGCCCTCACTGTTAAATGCCATCTTAGGAGCTCTTCCAGACAGAGAACCAGAGACAGGTCTCTTGGATCAGACAGAAGACAGGGGTTCACAAGTGAGGGTTAGGAAGCTCAGTGTGGCCAATGGAGCTGTGTCTTCAGGGGCTCTGAGTGACACAGGGACATGCTCTTCCCGCACCTTGCACGTTCCAGGCCACACTGTCACACCTGAGATGACACAGCCCTGCCTCTGGGTATTGTGGCTCCTGGGGGTGCTATGTTCAAGGTGTTTTCACCAGCGCTATTTATAAAATGCTGCTGCTTACTCATGGACTGCGGAGGAGATGGCTGGGCCCAGTTTCCCCGGAATCACAGCTGCTGAGGGGCAGGGCTTAGCCAGGACCAAGAAGAAGCAGCGAACAACCACAGTGGGCGTGCTTGGAACAGGTGGTGCTGTCCTGGCCCCAGGCAGTCAGGGAGCATCACTCTGCACTGGCTGTTCGCCCACCTCCTCCCATCTCCCACCCACCCATCCTCCCTGGACTCAGCCGCCCCCAGCCACCTCTGTTCCCAGCCCTCCAGCCCTCATGTTCTCCTGACTCCCTATCTGGCTGAGCAGATCTCAGCTCCACAACCCAAATAGGCCACTATGCCCTTACTCTCTCATTCATGTCTGAATGCCACCACTCTTTCCAAACCTTCTTCTGGCCCCCACAGGAACCTCGTGAACATAGGGAACAAACTTGCCTGCAGGCAGAACAGCATAAAATAAAAATAAAGTTGAAAAAGATGTTACATGCTGGGTGGTGGCACAGGCCTTTAATCCTAGCTCTCAGGAGGCAGAGGCACGTGGATCCCTGTGAGACCAGCCTGGTCTACAGAGCAAGTTCCGGAACAGCCAGGGCTACACAGAAAAATCCTACCTCAGGGAAAAAAAAAAAAAAAATATATATATATATATATATATATGTAAATGAATAAACAGTTGAAGCTAAAGAGATGACTTAGCTATTAAAGAGCAATTACTACAGGCTGGAGAGTCGGTTCAGAGGTTAAGAGCACTGACTGATTTTTCCAGAGGATCTGGGTTCAATTCCCAGCACCCACATGTTGGCTCACAACCACTATAACTCCAGTTCCAGGGGATCTTATGCCCTCTCGTGGCTTCCACGGGCACTTCATACACACGGAGTACAGGTAAAACACCAATAGACATAAAATAATTAAAATATCTTTAAAAATAATAAAACAAAACAAAAACACTTGGGGGTCATGGCTCAGGGGTGGAGCATTTGTCTAACACGTATGTGGTCCTGGGCTCAACCTCAGCTCTGTACTCATTAGTTAGTTAGCTAGTTAGTAAATTTCTCAGCCAATTTAAGTGTTCCCTTCTTCCCAAGCTTAGACCTGTACCTTACCACAAGGACCAGTGAGAGGTTTGTCTCTGTCTGTATTTGTGTCTGTGTGTGTGTGTGTGTGTGTGAGAGAGAGAGAGAGAGAGAGAGAGAGAGAGAGAGAGAGAATGATGACAGGGATGGGGGTTGCTCAAGTGTCACGGCACACATGGACATCAAGGGACAACTTGCAGAAGACAATTCTCTCCTTCCACTCCGTGACCCCCAAAAATCAAACTCAGATTGTCAGGTTGATGGCATTTGCCTTTACCCTGAGCAATCTTACCAGCCTACCAGTGAGATCTATTAGAGGAGCTGACTCTCTCATGGCGTAAGGGGGAGCTTCCCCAACCAGTGGAAGGCTTGACAGCATTAAAAGGCTGACCTCTCCCAGCAAGAACCCTGGTGGCCTGTGCCCCGGGATATTGGCTCTTCCTCAGGCCCTTGAACTCAAATTGGGACATCAGCTCTGCGGATTCTGGAGTTGTCAACTTCATAATCCTGAGTGTCGATTTAAATGTTAATCCCCTCCAAAAATATCCCCACAGAATCATTCAGAATAATGTCTCATTAAATAGCTGGGCATCATGCGGCTTAGTCAGGCTACACATAGAATTAACCATCACAGAAGCAGGGAACAGGAAAAGCAGACACAGGTCTGGAGGCTGCTCATTAGGAAGTGACGCATGTGAGCCTCTGTTTCTTTATGTCACCAGATGAGGTGATGTCTCGGAAGCCCCTCTGTAAGCTGAGACCTGCCCCCGCTGCTGCCATTTTGATACAGGTCCTTTGGCTGACCCGGAACTCACTAAGTCAACAGGTCGGCCTTGAACTCACAGAGATCTACCTGCCTCTGCCTTCCTGCGTGCTGGGATTAAAGGTGCACTCGTTCTATCATGTTATTGTTATTGTTGTTGTTGTTATTATTACCCTTATTAAATACCCAGAGGTTATAAGGCCGGGTGAGACTTGAAACCCCCACCTCAGCACAGATGGGACCAACCTGGGGGAAAGAAAAGTGCCAAATTCCTTCCTATAATGCTGGTTTCCAGAGGGGATTTATGAGCCTTGGTAGTCATTATTTCAGGGTGACTTATTGAGAGAGAGAGAGGAAGAAAAAAAAAAGCAACCATGGCCTCCTCATGCACACTTAGTCCATGGGAAAGTGTTTGCAAAACACAACAGATATCAATAAGGCTGTCACTGAAGAGGTAAATCTTCGAAGCCCCCCTGTCCTCCCTCCCCTTTTCCTTGGGAACTGAGATACTTGATTTGCTTCTCTGGGAGCTCAGAAGTTTCCAAATAGATAACAGGATCCCCAAGTCCATTAAGCAAGGTAATTTACAATTGTGGCAGGCCAAATGCAGGGAAATACATTAGAGCCTTTCCCCATTTGGCTTGTAGAGCAGACATTATTCTGAGCACATGCGTGCAATGAATGCTGTTAGGTGATGAGGAAGAAATCATCGGTTAGTGCCCCTGACGACTTCATTCCTCCCCCTCACCAGCAGGGCATTAATTCTGAGTGAGAGTTGCATGAGGAGATAAGAGTCTCAAGGCCCTGACACAGACGCTGGGGACCTCATTTCCAGCCCATTAAATGGGCATCACTGGACACCGCAACAAGGAGGGGAGAGAAGGTGACTCGCTTTGAGTTCTAACTCATACTTCAAGCTATCCCTGGAGCTGGGAAACAAAGAGGCAATTTCAAATACCAGGCTGCAGAAGCAGTCAGAGGCCCTGGGGAGTATTTTGGGAGAAGAATTAAACTAAAACACAATATTAAACACAAAGCAAAAAAAAAAAAAAAAAAAAAAAGCTAAATATTTTTTTCACTTGTCATATTTTAAAGGCAGCCGAGAGTTTTTGGCTCTTTTCTCTGCTTAACTCTCCTGGAGCCCCTTCCATTCCCACCTCCTGCTCCCCAACACTCCAACTGTTGGAGGATGTTTCCAGGGGTGGCTGAGAGCCAGGTTGGTGAGTTAGAGACCACAGGTGGAAAAAAAATTTTTTTTGTTTGTTTGTTTTCAAGACAAGTTTTCTCTGTGTAGCCCTGGCTGTCCTGGAACTTATTTTGTAGACCAGGCTGGCCATGAACTCACAGCAATCCACCCGCCTCTGCCTCCTGAGTGCTGGGATTACAGGCGTGTGCCTCTACTGCCTGGCACATGGGATTTTTCATACTATACCTTGACCCAACAAAGAACAACCTTCAGAGATGGAAACTGGAGAGATAGCTCAGCAGTTAAGAGCATTTGCTGCTTTCACAGAGGACCTGAGTCCAGCCCCCAGCACCATCTGTAACTCTAGCCCCAGGGGATCTGATGTCCTCTTCTGGTCTCTACACACAGAAAGAGAGAGAGAGACAGAGAGACAGAGACAGAAACAGAGAGCACATATACAAACAAGCAAAAATAAATTTAATCTTCTTTTTTAAAGCTGGTATCCTTCAGATTTAACCTTCTTGTAAGTACTTCTGTGTCTTCTTCAGAGAAGCAGCAGCATAAAATACTGAGGTGCATTTTCTTCCAGCTCACGGCTTGGCTTTTTCCAGTCTCTGGGACACTGGAGGTCTCTGAGGTCACCTTCTCCTCTGAAGGTGCTTTCTTCTCCCCAGAATGGCCCCTGCTCTGAAAGGACCACATGGGCAACCGAGCCAAGCTCATGTCCTCTCTGTCCCTCCCCATTCTATGCTTCCCCCTTCTCCTCCCATCCAGCCCCACTATGCCTCACTTCTTTAACCCTCCCCCAGCGCCACACGCAGAATGAAGCTACCCAAGTGTCCTTCTGAGGTCCTCACAAGGCTATCAGCTTCGGCATGCTTGGATAAAACAGGTAAAAAGTTTCTTTTCAACCCACTTTGGATTAGCGAGATGGCTTTGGTGGATAAAGACACTTATTGCTGACCCTGATGATCCAAGTTCAAGCCTGGGGACCCACATGTAAAGGGAAAAATTATCTCCCACAAGCTTTTCTCTGAACCCCACATGCAAGCTGTGATATGTGTACCCACGTTCACACACATGTAGTAAAAAAATGTAGAAAATTCTAACCTGTTTCATAAGTGTATCTGATTAAATATGCATGGATGTATCATACCAGCATCAGGGTAGAGGACTGTGGGACAGCAGAATGGTGGCAAATTCATTGTCAACATTTGCCATTGTGTACTGCTTGAATTAATCTGTCATACGTGTCTTACCAGATCAAAAAAAAAAAAAAGTGTAGCCCACTCTAAATCTTTCTTACCATATCTTTTAGACAGGCCTGTAACTACTGTGTAGCCAAAACTGTTGTCCTCAAACTCACAGCAGTCCCCCTGCCTCACATTCCTGAGTACCAGGAGTATATGTATGTGCCAACCACCATGCCTGATTTAAACTGGTTGTTGTTTGTTTGTTTGTTTGTTTCAAAACGGCCTTTTTTCCTTCTGATCTTGCTGGACTGTGTTTCTATGGAAACAGTTTTTCAACATCCAAACTCAAGTCAAACTCTTCACCTTGGAGACAATGGAGCAGAGCAGAGAGCCAGCAACGCCACAAGTGTGAGAATCTCAGCAAATCTCTGCACTGTCTGCCTCGGTTTCCCCATCACAGGACTCCAAGGAGTGAATTCTGTCGGGCCAAAGTCTAGCAGAATGGCTCTCTCGGGCTTAAGGGACAACGCCATGCTTCCTGCTGTCAACCATTAGCTGGAGCTGGGGACGGGACAGTGCAGTACGGATGGCTGTACCTGACGGCAAAGCTCCATGACCTTCCAGATTAGGCAGGTGGCAGCAACTGGCAGGAGGAACTTGTCTCCTGCTCGCCAACCAGCCTCTGCAGAGCCCATCCCCCAGGGCACTGGCTCTAGAGGCCCATCCCTGACAGGCCTTCTTCCATGGAACCAGCCTCTCCATGGCTTAGGTCACCTTACATGACAGGTAACCACAGACAGAGAGATGGCTCCAGTATCTGATATGCGCATTACGTCACAGGTGCTACCTCCATCACAGGGTTCTCTTTTTCACCTTTCCTGCGTCGTCTGTTACTTATTTCGAGTGTATACCCCAGCACTCTCGCGCAGGTCGGAGAACAATTTGGAGGAAGTGGTTTTCTCCTTCTGCCGTGTAGATTCCAGAGTCAGAGAGTCACAGGGTCCTTGTGGGAACCTTGTCCAAAGTGAAGTCTTCAAGAAACATTTTGTTGGTGTTAATATCCACGTTAATATTAGTATCAGTATAAGCCAGAAAAGCGACTGCTCCTATTGATGCCCCTGCTCAGAAACTGGGGAATCTTTTCTCCTGTTCATTTTCAGGCATTGAAAAGGCAAATCTCTGCAAGAGACTGGGAAGGGGAGGGGCACCACCTCCTGTGCAGCTCACATATACTCCCAAAGACACACACACAGGTGTGTGGTGTGTGTGTGTGTGTGTGTGTGTGTGTGTGTGTGTGTTTCCTCTGGCCAGCTTCCCTGAGCTGTGAACTCAGCACAATGGCAGCTGGACTGGAGGAGAAGCTCAGGCCTGGGCAGCCAGAGACCTAAAACACGGGTGCTCCCAGTTGATGTGCAAGGGTCCTCCCAGGCTCACGTGTTTGGCTTGGTCCCCAGCGGATGGCACTGTTTTGGAAGGCTGCGGAACCTTTGAGACTGTGGTCTAGCTAGGAGAAGTGGGTTGCTAGGGTTGAGCTTTGAAGGAGGTGCCTAGTTCAGCTTCCGGTCCGAGCTGTTTCCTAATCTACCAAGCTGCGGGACTTTTCCACAAGTTCCCGCCAACATGCCAACTCCACCGTGCCCGCCTCACTCCACCAGAAACCCCACCAGAAATCTTCACCCATGCTAACTAACTTCTCACACTATGAGCCGAGATAAACCCGTCCCCTCTCCAGTTGCCTCTGCCAGCACTTTGTCACAGGTGTGAGAAAAGTAACTAATCGGATAGGCATTGCCAGTCCACAGCCTGCAGCTCTCGGCACCTGGTTATCTCCCAGTCACAAATCCAAGACAGAAGGCGACGGGCCCAGAAGGCAGCAGAGGGATTGAAGAAGCTGCAGAAAAGAATCAGGGCAGGTGAGCATGTGACTTGTGGCCTGAATTGTGATCTGCTCCCTACCGGCTGCCCAGCCACGGGTGCTGTTGTGGAAGGCTGTGGAACCTTCGGAACCATAGCGTTGCTGGAACAGCTGGGCTACCGGATGTAGACCTGGAGGTTTTACATACAGTCTGGCCCCACTGTGAACTGTCTGTCTCTGCTTTCTGTCTGCAGAAGCTATTAGACCAGCCGCCTCACACTCCCGCCAGTGTGCCTTCCCCACCTTGAAGGGCTATTCCTTGTCATGACCATGTTTCAGCCATATGCATCACAGAAGTTGGTCAGCAGGCACCCAGCTCTGTGTGTGTGTGAGAGAGAGCGAGACCAATGAGTTTAATGAGTGTTATTACAAGAACATAAGTAGGGGGTTATTTACAGGAGAGGAGCATGGGCAACTTACAGCAGCTAGGCCACTGAAGAAAAGAATGTCTCTCCCTGCCTCCTGCAGCCATTATCTTTGCCAAGATTATCTTTGCTGAGGACCGGATACCAAAAACCTCTCCCCATGGAGAAATACGTCAGCCATCAGAGTCCTGAGCAGGCCTCAGTACTGTCACACACTTGTGTGGTGTTAGTCACACCATAAACCCACACCTGGAACTGGGCCGGAGCAGAACAGTCAGACTGAGTCCTGCCTCCTCCCATGGGTGAGAATACTGAGTCTGTCATCACCATAGTCCACCAAAACTCATTCTCTTCATCTCCGACGTGAGACCTGGGCACCCGGGCTCCAGGAAAGAACAGGATCATCCCACAGGCTCAGGCCATCTCAGGCTTGCCTGCTGGCCCAGCCACCTCAAAGGCCTGTCCCTCAATCATAGAGCCAATCCTCAAGGTCACGTGGGGATCCACACATCCTCAGTCTCTCCCTGCGTCTCTCTAAGGAAGCAGCTGTTCTCTTCATGAAAGCCAGTCAGCATCGTCAGCTGAGGCCAAGACACTTCTCAAGTCCATGGTCGTCCTCCACCCACGGTGGAGCCAAGGACAATTTGAGGGAGAATAATGAACTGACGGATCCCAGGCTTCTCTCAGGATTGGGGAAAGAAAGAATGGACCTGGGGGGTTCCTCTGTATGCCTGTCTGTTGTATACTTCAGTTCGCAGTGAAAGCCAGAAGCTTCATTCCAGGAGCTGGCAGAAATGCGAAAGCTCCCCTCTTCCTAAAAAAAGGAGAGGAAGTTTGCGCCATGGTGTAGTCACACTTCCCTCTGCTGGGCAAATTTGGTATGACAAGTGGGGCCTGCTTCTGTGGCCATTAACCGCTAACCAGAACACAGTAAGTGCTCTTTGTTGCTGTCTAGTTATTAATCATGAGCCACCTCATGAGCACCAGAGAAGGGGGAAGGCAGTTTAAGAAGCTGAGAAAGGCAAGGAGAAAGATGTTCTGAGCCAGGCCTAGGAAATGGCCAAGATCAGGCAAGGCTGAAGAAAAGAGGGTCTGGGCCCTGGCAGAAGAGCCAGAGGCACACACGCCACTTCCTGTTTGAAGAAAATGTGCGTGGTGGATGGGGAAGCTGCAGCCTGTGCCCTGTGGGCCCCTCCCACTGCCACGGCAAGGCTCTAGCCAGTCCCATCACCCCAGAGCAGACCCTCTGAGGTCCCAACAGCTCCCTCGCTGTGACATCAGCTCCTCTGACTCAGCTTGACTTAAGCTACAGTGGACTGAATCCCAAACGAGCCAACATGGCCTTGCTGTTTTCAGTTCCATCAAGATAAGAAAACACCACAAGAAGCAATTGACAGGGTTAATAATTTAACAATGCAATAGACCTTGTAATTATTAAAAAATGATAATAATAATAATAATAAGCTGAAGGAGGCCACCAAGTGATTACAGCTCGTTTCAAGGGCCATTCACATCAGAAGTGCCCCTCACTGAGTCAGAAGAGAGAAAACGTAGAGTGGGGCCCGCTAGGGCCCAGGGAAGACCATCGGCCACAAGTGTCACTTCTGGGCCATCCATACACATCAAGTACTGATGGCCAGCCCGGGCTGACATCTTTCTCCCCAAGGCACTTAGGAACTGCCCCCTGTCCCCTGTCCCTTCTCCCTTTTCTGGGAGATATTCTGAAATATCTCAAGCCTCAGCCCCACCCCCTTTTGGAGCCTCGGATCCTTCCCTACCCGGGGAGCTTTAGTGGGCATTATTGAATGGCTTTCTTGTTTTACGCACCACGACGATGAATAGCAGTGTTCTCCTCCCAGGCCTACGTTCATGCCCACTCTCGCAAGGGCAGAAGGTTGTCTTAGAGCCATCACCCAGGTCACGGCCCCGTGGGGCTCTGGGCAAAGTTTGCTCTGTCTTCGTAGGGCCAGCACCAGCCTCCCGTTCTACCCTCACAACATCCCCCCGGGCCCAAGTATTTGCCCCCGGAGGCTCTCAGGAATATAATTTCCAGACCTAATAATTTTCTTTCATTTTAATGCACCAATGTCCGTCATCTTCATTAATCCTGGTTATCATAGCACAGATAGTCTCTCCCTAGAAATAACTATCCGTTTTCTGACAAATCTAAGCTTCTCCATGCAAGGCACCGTGCATACACGTATCATCCTGTCACAAATGATGGAGAAGAGGACCGAGTGACACAGCAGGAGGTACCGGGAGCTGGGATGGGCAGCAGAGCAAGGAGCAAGGTACATTCCATACCAAACCCCACACTGATGGCTTTTTTCACCAATGTGGCCAATACAACTCCCTGTATGACAGCCCTGCCTGCTTTTCCTTTTTTATGCCAGAGCCAGAGGGCTCAAAGACTACGGCCAAGGAAGGAAAAAGAGGTGTAAATATACAGTGCAATGAGGATATCTCTGCAGACCTAGCAGCCTCCTGCAGCCTGAGGCAAAGGACCTTTCAGAGACCTCCCCCTTCAACAGACATTGAATTTTCAGAAAAACAGAACACAAGAGCCATAAGCCCAGTCCTGGTTCCTGCCCCAGTGTGAGGGAGCTCAGGACACAGGAAAGAGAACTACTCCTTCATACTTTCTAGAAACCTACCCACTGGCTCAGCAGTTAGGAGCATGTTCTACTCCTACAGAAGACCCAAGTTCGGCTCCCAGCACCCGTGCCGGGTGGCTCATGTACGATGCCAGCTCCAGGGGATCCATGCCCTCTTCCAGACTCTGTGAGCATCTGCACTCATGTTCACATGTGTAGACCTGTATGTATGTGTATGTGTGATTAAAAATAAATCTTACCTGGGTGCAGTGGCACACGCCTGTAATCCCAGAACTGGAGAGGGAGAGGCGGGTGGATCTCTGAGTTTGAGGCCAGCTTGGTCTACAAAACGAGTCCAGGACAGCCAAGGCTACACAGAGAAACCCTGCCTTGAAAAAAACAAAGGTATATAAATAGATGATAGATAGATAGATAGATAGATAGATAGATAGATAGATAGACAGACAGATAGATCTTACAGCAAGAAAGAAACCCGGAGAGAGACTGATGGATTTTGCAGATGCTGAGAGACCATGAAAGGAGGGTGCAGCCCTGAGCAACCCAGAGATAGGACCTAAGGGATACACCCAGGGCTACAGCAGGCTCTACCTCCTCCAGCTTAGACAGCTGATTTTCCGGAAGAGGAGGGAGAAAACCAGAGACTCCAGCACTCCAAGCTTTTTCATCTTTTCAGCTATGTGTGTGGGTTTGGTTTTGATTGGTTTCTTTGTTGTTGTTGGTTTTCAAGACAGGGTTTCTCCGTGTGGCTCTGGCTGTCCTAGACCTCCCTCTGTAGACCAGGCTGGCCTTGAACTCAGAGATTTGCTTGTCTCTGCCTATGCCACCATTGTCCGGCTTAGGTCCAAGCCACGGAGACTACTTTCAGAGGTGGAAGGACTAGGTGATGCTAACCAGGGCCCCCTCGAGGCAGCAGTCCCTTTCCAACTCTGTCCGCCCTTGCCCTGTATGTGTAACTCAGCCCAGGGCCTGGCTCAGTAAATGCCTGCCGCATGAATAGGCTGCCTATGGGTTCCTGGAGCTGGAGAAAACGCCATTACTCATTACTCTGTAGGTACAGTGTGTCTGAGTGCCAGGCTCTGTGCTGGTGTTTGGCTTGGCTGGAGCCACCTTCCTAACGAGCTCAAAGACATCCCTTCTGGGCCCCTTCTTCTGGAAGACTGTCGATACACAGCTACGGGCTTCCTGCAGGCCCAAAGCCAAGACTCCAGTTTATGTGGTAAAGACTTTCAGCAGTAAAGCATCCCAGCAGGCCATAGAAAGGGCTGCATTCCCTCCCACCCACAGCCAAGCAACAGGCCAGCCTCGGCTTCCTCGATGTAAACAGAGACAAACTGACTCTCTTTGTCGGCAACACTAAGGCCAATGACTTCTTCAGGGATCCCAAATAACCTTGCCACCAAAGACCATGTGGGAGAACTGCCTTTGCTTGGGATATGACTGCAAGAGATCACACACCCACACCCCAAGCAGCCTAACAAGGCATTGCATTGTTGCTCATGAGGACCTCACTCAGGCGAGGAGCCAGGGAGAGCTGCTAGCTCTGCCTCATGCCTGTCTCAGCTTCTCTACCAACACATGGTTCATTTTTATCAAGAAAGAGCCAGCTAAAAGGGGTTGGCCAGGATGCTGGGAGGTAGCTCAGTTGGAAGAGCGCTCGCTTAGCATGGTGCCTTGGGCTTGACCACATAAACCCAGCCAGGAGGCGTGGGCTGGTTGTGCCAGCACTTAGGAGGTAGAGATAGAAGCAGTAGGATCAGAAGTTCAAAGCCATCTTTGACTACATAGAGACCAGCCTGGGGTACCTGCCTCAACAGAAGGGAGGGAAGGGGGATGAAGGGAAGAGGAGAGGGGGAAGAGGAGAGGAAGGGAGGGGAGAGAGGTCTCTAGCTCTCATGGAGCATAGCCCTTCCACCATAAACAGTTATAAAGTAGCCAATGAAACGGTTTACAGGAAGAGACACTTTTCATGCAAGACTGGAGACCAGAGTTTGGTCCCTGAAACACACACAGAAGCGGACAAGGCGAACCAGTTGCAGAGCTGCCTCTGATCTCCACACACGCCTACAGCACATGCACATACGTGTGCATGCATGTAAACAATAATAAACTAATTTTTTCTGGTTTTTCGAGACAGAGTTTCTTGGTGTAGCCCTGGCTGTCCTGGAAATCACTCAGTAGACCAGGCTGGCCTTGAACTCAGAGACCCACCTGCTTCGACCTCCTGAGTGCTGGGATTAAAGGCAGACGCATGCCACCACCGATCAGCAACAAACAACTAAAAACAAAAGTAAGCTGGGAAGCAGTGGTGGTGCCCACCTTTAACTCCAGAACTTAGGAGGCAGAGGCAGGTGGATGGATCTCTGTGAATTTGAAGCCAGCCTGGTCTATAAAGTGAGTCCAGGACAGCCAGGGCTTCACAAAGAAACCCTATCTCAAAAAAAAAAAAAAAAAAAAAAAAAAAAAAAAAAAAAAAAAGAACAAATAAAGTAGAAATAAAAAATAAACAGAGCTTACAGGACCCATGAGGGACATGAACAAGCACTCTGATAGAGGCATTATGGAAGCCCCAGAACCAGAGAGGCAAAAGGGAGAGAAGGAATATTTGAAGAATGACCAATAGGTTCCCTCTCTAAACTGAGAGTGTGAACCGGCTGGGTGATCTTTTATCTCAGTTCTCAGGAGGCAGAGGCAGGAAGATCTCTGTGAATCTGAGTTCAACCTGTCTACATAGCAAGTTCCAGAACAGTCAGGGCTACATAGAGAGGCCCGTTCTTAAAAGCAACAACAACAAAAGAAAATTTAAACCATGAACCCACAAATCAAGTCAGCAGCTCACCAAAGTCCAAGTAGGATGAACTCAGGAGGTCCTCACCATGACCTACTAGAACCAAAGTATGAAAATCCAAGGATTCTTGACTTTTTCTTTTTCTTTTGGTTTTTTGATTTTCTGAGACCAGGTTTCTCCCCTCTCTTGGAACTCACTCTGTAGACCAGACTGGCCTTGAACTCACAGAGATCTGCCTGCCTCTGCCTCCCGAGTGCTCAGATCAAAGGTGTGCGCCACCACCACCACCTGGTGCATATTTATTTGTTTTACGCTACTTTATTGGGGTCTTATACCTCTACCTCCCTTCCAATTCTTATGCACCCTAATCTCTTCCAACCTCCCAACACTAGGTAGGAGAGAAAGAAGGTTAGAGAGGAAAGGAGGTGTCGGTCTCTTTATATACTACTTACAGCTCATTAGGGTGGCTGATTCCTTGGGGCAAATCCAAATCTTCGTAGTCAGGTTATCTCCAACTTCTTCTCGTCAAACTGCAGACAACAGCAGCCAGGAGCAACATGGCGAAGCAATAGCCGCCTTCTTCAGAGCCCCGCCCCCAGCCCCTCTCCAAACTCTGGCAATCGTACCCTCTCTAGAATCCCCAGAATTAAACCTTTGCAGCTGGCACACATCACAGCCCTGACAAAGCATGAGACACATCGTAGTCAGCTGCTGTGGACTATCCGAAGCAGCCCCATATCCCACATCTGGGATCAAAACAGAAACATAGTCACATAACATAACTGGGTGTTTAAAGAAATTATCACCTCAAAGGACCTTGAAGAGGCAAAGCAAATCATCACACGCAAGGGGTCCCTGCAAGACCACGGCCGGGTTCTCATCGGAGACTCGGGAGACTGAAGACAACGCCACGACTGAAGTACCGAAGGAGCTGCTTGTGGACACACGTCTATAAATGCCAGCACTTGAGAGGCTGAGGCAGAAAGAGTGCTCTCAGGTGAACGTCAGCCTGGGCTACCTGGTGAGCAGAAAGACAGCCGGGCGGGACTGCATAGCCAGATCCTATGCTCAGGGCTAAAAGCACTTCCAGAGAAGCCAAGTTCGGTTCCCAGCCCGTACATCAGGTGGCTCACAAATGCCTGTAACTGCAGTCCCAAAGGCCTGGTGTTCTGAGTTCAATCCCTGGGACCCATATGAAGGAAAGAAAGTGACTCAGAAAATTTGTCTTCTGCTGTCCAAAAATACAAACACACAAAATAAAATAAATCTAAGGAAACAAAAATAGACTTTTTTTTTTTTGTCTTAATAAAACAAATTGAGAAAGAGAGAAAGGGAGGTACAGAGGGACAGAGGGAGGGTGAGGCCCAAGCTAGCCTTGAACTCTCAATCCTCCTGCCTCAGCCTCCAACATACTAGAATTTGTCATATGCCACAAACCTTGTAAACCCTTTTTAAAGATGTTTTAACTTACTATTTTGTGCGTACAAGTGTTTGCCTCCATGTTTTTAGCACACGCATGCTGGTTCCCACAGAGGTCAGAAGAGGGTTTGGATCCCCTGGAACTGGAGCTACAGAAGCTGGTGAGCTGCCATGGGGGCGCTGAGACTCGAACCTGAGTCCTCTGAAAGAGAAGGCAGTGCGCTTAACCACGGAGCATCTTCCCAGGCCCATTCATCGTAACTATGTGTACTATTTTTAACTAAGTGTGTCTGCCTGTGTGGGCACAGGCGCCTGCAGAGTTCAGATGAAGGCATGGGGGTCCCTGGAGCTGGAGTTCCTGACAGCTGTGAGCAGCCAGGTGGATGCTGGGCTCCACCTGCAAAAGCATTAGGTGTTCTTACCTGCTGAGCTGTCTCTCCTACCCCAGTGGAAGACACTTGCGTTCCGATATGCTTATCGTATACTGAAGACGTGTGTGTATGACAGGGAATGCATGCCATGACATGTGTATGGAGGTCACAGGATAGCTTTAGGGAGTTAGTTCTTCCACCGAGCAGGTCTTAGGGATCAAACTCAAGTTGTCAGACTTGACAGCAACCACTCTTACCTCCTGAGCCACCTCCCCAGCCACCACTGAGCTTTAATACTCTTTCCCCATAATCTGCAAGTTGAGTATCCTCATATGTTACCAGCATTAGAAGTCTTACATCCTTTCTTTTTTAACTAATATTTTTATTTTATGTGTATGGGTGTTGTGCCTACATGCATGTCTGTGCACTATGTGTGTGCAGTGCTGGTGGAGGCCAGCAGAGGGCATCCGATCTCCCAGACCTGGAGTTACATGGACTCTTGTCAGCAGCCATGTGGGTGCTGGGGACTGAACCCAGAGGAGTAGACAATGAGCCATCTCTGCAGCCCCGCCTTGCATCCTTTCTACAAGCCACTTTCTTCATTTATTTGAACTTAATTCTGCCCTAACAATTAAAGTATGTCAAACATTAAAAATAAGGACATAACCACTATAAACAGATGTAAACCAAACAACAGAGTCTCAGAACGTATGAAGCAAACTGGCCCTCAGACTTACAGGAACTAGACAGCTCTGTAATGATAACTGGAAACTTCCATAGGCCACATCACAAGGAACTAAAGAGAAGAGCAGAAAGTGGGCTGGAAGATGGCTCAGAAGATAAGAAAATGGACTTCTTAAACCAGCGTAATGCCTAACTACATTCTAAGTGTTTATCCTTATAACCACAGAAGTACCCGTCCCACTCTCTTTTAAGAAACACCTCCTAGCAACAGAGGGAGACCATTACAGAAAAGCCACCACAGATCAAAATGCAGAGGACAAGTGACTGTGTGGTGCCCAGCGAGGGTTATCAGATTCCCTAGGGCTGAATACAAATGAAGCATCCACAACACAAGTCCTGTACCTAAGGCTCGATGATGACTGTGGGAAAGGGGCACATTCCCCCTCATAAAAGTTGCTGTGGTCACAGTGTCTCTTCACAGCAATGAATCTCTAAGACAGGGCGGAAAGGCTGTAAGAGCCAGAAGAACAGAAAGTTTGCTCTCAGGTTGTACCTCCTAGAAATGTCAGAGAAGCTACACTTGAGACTCTTCATCAACATGGCTGCCTAAACATGACCCGAACAAGGATTCATGAATAGACATGCCAACGTGGAATGGGAAGATCTTATAGGGCCTCAAGCCTAAACAAAGAGCGACAGGCAACTAAAGAATGCTGAGCTGGACAAATACGTCTCCCCAAGTAATGGCAGGATGTGTGCATCTGAGAGCAACGCTGGCTCAGCCCTCACTCCCCGAGGAGAGGGCAGGCATGCTGTACAGCCTAAAGTCAGTCTGTGTGTGTGTGTGTGTGTGTGTGTATCTGTCTGTCTGTCTGTCCCCCTCCCCGTCCCCCCCTGCCCTTGGCCCCCTGGCCTTGTTTCAGGACAAGGACAAGGATGGAGAAGAATGAGGTTGGAAAGCTCTAGAAAACCTGTCATCACCCAGCAGGGCTACACATGCCTGGAAGGCTCAGCACAGACCTAACCCTGACCAGCTGTGCGCCTCAGAGGAGCCCCTGGGAGCTGGAAGGCTGCCCCAGGACTGTAGGCCGTTCCTGTACAGTTCCCCAGGGAACTGTGGTGGATCCAAGACTTGTGCTGCCGCTTCTGTGGCCAATGACATGGTAAGAAATTTCTCCATCTACAGAGTCCCTTTGGAAAGATTAATCCATTTACTCTTCACAGCAGTCTCTGAACTACTCACTTACCCATCTCACAAAGCAGGAGGCTGAGAGACAACTCAAGATCACCCAGTTCTGGCTTTAAACAACACTCCTCCTTTCCCTCCCTTCCTTCCTCAGTCTGAATTCCCAGCAGACGAGCCAAGAGCAGCATGGACCGGGACTCCCTCGGCTCCAGCAAGGATGGAACATTTAAGCCAGCCCTTAAGATATCTCTTCCTCCCAAGAAACAGACGTGAAATGTGTTTGAGTCTCCCCAAGACTTTGAATGGAAGGACTCGGGCTGGAGGATGTGAGGGAATCTAATCCAGGCCTGTGACTCCAGGGCACACGGCAGCTCCCACGCAAAGGGTGCTACCTCCCCGGGGAGTCTCAGGTGTCAGTGCTCTCCACCTAGGCACCAGGGAGTGGCACAAAAAGTCCCGAGAGAAGGGTGTCGGGACAGGACAGAGGTTAGCAGAACACAGTGTCCCCAGAGTTCTCTACAGAGAACAGGACTAGGTCTCACTACAAAGGTATGTGAGCAGTGGTTCTCAACCTTTCTAATAGCTATAATACAGTTCCTCGTGTTATAGTGACCCCAACCCTAAAATTATTTCCATTGCTACTTTCTAACTAATTCACTGTTACGTAATGTAAATATGTTTTAGGTGACCCCTGTAAACAGGTCGTTTTACCCCCAAAGTGGTTGAGAACTGCCATATTAGGGCAACAGATGGAGCTGTGAGCGGGGGCTTTAAAAGGCCACTGAGAGCAGGTGGCAAATGTGTCTGGGCTCTTTAAGGGTTACAGGAGCATTTGGCGTAGAAACTGTTGCTTGCCTCAAACCAGATCTCTGCGACACAGACAGCAGTTAGCCACAACGGAAGGCTGCCGAGCCCCATCGGAACAGCCCCCACTCCAATTCCAGTGTCTGTCGGGACAACATCCCCTCCTAAGGGAAAGTTAAAAGCGAGTGCAGCCCGAGTTAAAGATTGCTATGCCGCATATCTGACGGGGATTCCCCCAGTTAGGCCACCAGAATGGTACAAGATGCTCCAGCAACAGAGCAAGCTAAAAAACCAAAGAGCACACACACACACACACACACACACGCATTCGTGCGCACACATGCACAAAAAGGGGAGAACTCTGACGAGATCCAAGTATCACTGAGGCTCCTCCATCCCCGGTGCATGCTTTACCTTCCCACAGGACTGTAACAGTTGCTCCTCTGCAGGCTGGTTCTACCCACCCAGTGGAGAGGTGTGCCCTGTGTGTGCAGCTGTGGTAGACTAAGATGCCAACCGTATGATCCTGGGAGGAGCCAGGGGCTGCCTTGCTCCTAATTCCTCAGACACTTTATGGAAAAGCTTAAAGGGGTGTGGGAATGGCCGGGTTGAAGTGGAGGGAAGTAACAGCCCCTTCCTGTCCCAAACTCAAGTCTGTGGGACAATCCACATGATCAGTCCCTCACCCCAAAGAACCCCAGGCCAGTCAGGGCTGGTCACACATGACAAGATCCAGTCTCAAAAACTAAGACATACAACAGCCAAGCCAGGCCTGCACATATTCACAAATGCCGTTTCTACCCGCTTAGCAGGCTTTAACACATGCCTCTTAAGCTAACAGAGAGGAGCTCAGTAGTGCCAACCCTGGACAGAGGTTCGGGAAGGCCAGTCTGGAAGGGAGCAGATCACACCCACTTGGATCCATTAGTGCTACAAGATCCAAATGTGGAAGGCAGGTCCCTCGCCCATCAGGGCTGTAGGCTAAAATGTGAAAGGCAGGTCCCTCGCCAAGCAGCGCCAGTGCGAGTCAAGCCTCCGCAGCATCTTCCACTTATGTGTCACCTGGTAATTGCCAAAGTCGGAGGCCACTCGAAGACAGCGCCTTCAGCAGTGACCACCACCAGGAGGTCCTCCAGAAGCCCAGGTCTCCCAGGTTTGGGCAGCTTCACACACAACGAACCAAGGCCTGGAAAGCACATTGTGATCACTTGCGAGCCTCCTTTTCTTGCCATTCTAGTTTGCTAGAGTTGGCAGATGTGGGCACAGAAACAAACTGGACCTAAGGGAAAAATTGGAGGGTAAGGGCCCCTGAGTTCCTCAGCTGAGCAGGCCTAGGAACAACGGGGGGGGGGTGTCACTTCCTCCCAGCACAGACCCCCTGAACCCATCCAACGTCAGCACTGCAGTGAACACACTGGCAAAAGCACAGATTTATATGTTTACCATTTATTTCTTAAAATCTTATTCAAAATATTAAATAATACAATTTCAGATATGAAAAAAACTACTGCAATAAAACAGTTCAGGTATATTTCACTATGCTGCCCTCCCTTCGGACAGTCAGCTGTGCCTGAAGGGGGAGGACAGCACTGTTGCTTTCGTGTCCACACGGGGACCGTGGCTGCTGGCTCGGCCTGCTGGCTCGGCCTGCTGGCTCACCAGGGCTTTGCTGAGCACGCAGTAAAGACTATGCTTTCTGGAAAGTTGTAATGAGGCCTGGTAGTTAACCATTGTTCAAATCACACATTTACACTCTGATCAACTCTAAAAAAACAGGCGGTAAATAAAATGCGGTAAATAATTCCAGTTGCTGAGGGATGGGTCTGTGGGGGAAGAAGCAACATGATAAAACATGGCAGGGAGTCCAAAGATCACTGTTGCACAGATCTGTGTGTAAACTTTTTTCAGATTACCGTTTTAACTGCAGGACTGAGACACACGATCAGTTAAGTGATAATGGCCTCAGTGATACTTGGATCTGGTCAGAGTTCTCCCCTCTGCGTGCGTGCCTTCAAATTGACTGTGCAGCAAGGAACAAAGTGAAAAAACTCTGATCTAAGCTTTAAATTCTGCTCATCATCTGAACCCTTGGAACTCGTGCTAAAATCAAGTGCTGACTAAAAGTGCCTGCTCATGGGTTAAATATTCTCTATCCTAAACCTCAGTCAGTAATCCAAACCGAAAGCTGGTATCTACCTAACGTTTCAGTGCTCACTGGGAACTTCAGCCTCTTTTGCCAGAATTCCTAAACAAGCCTACCGTGACTGGCAACGCAGCAGCCACATTATCATACACGTGTTTCAAGTGCCTAAAACATCCAAAGCGGGAGGGGGGTGTTACCACACGCATTTGCTGTGTGTATGAGCCTGTGTGTGTAGGTACACAAATGCCATGGCACACGTGTGGAGGTCGGAGGACAACCTGCAAGAGTTCACTCTTTCCTTCTACCATGCAGGTCCTGGGGATCGAACTTGGGCTGCGAGGCAAGGCAGCAAGAGCCCTCACTATGTGTGCCCACCTCACCACCTTTCAGCGCAGCTTTCCAAGAGAGGCCAAAGCAAAGCATTATATCGCCGTGTCCCCGTACATTAAAGTTTGGGACCACACAAAAAACGTTTGAAGAAGATGGTATCTAGAAGTAGGTGAGCAGCCACACCTATATACCACCACTGAGAAGCCACGGCAAGAGAACCAATGGTTCCAGGCCAGCCGAGGCTGCTGAGTGAGACTTTATCGCAACAAGTAGAAACAGAATAAAGGAAAGAGGGAAAACAGCATTTGGATGGCAGCAAGTGATGAAAAACAGCAGTGCTGTGTCCCGTGAGACTTTAGCTCTGGTTTGGGGTCTTTCAAAGGGGGCACTGCTGCCAGAGGCACAATAAATGGAAAATAACAACTACACAAAAATATACGGTAATGTTTAACTCACATTACAGATACCTGATTGAATCTAGATCTAAAGAACAGATAAAAAAATTATATACTTATTGTTTGTGACATTTAGTTCCCAAAGCACCAAGGCAAAAGAGAGCGCCCTCTCAGTTAAGGACCGCTTGCCTGTGGCAAACATCTGCACATCATATAAAAGTCAAGCAAATTAAATGACATAATAAGCAAACTCCAATCACAGCGCTTTAGAAAATATAATCGTTGGTGATCTTCAGAGAAGGCATGGCCTCGTTCACGTTCTGGTCCAGACGATGGTACTCCACAGTTTTGGAACACAAGCCATCACGCCACTTCCTGCTTTGAACTAGGAGGAAAATCTGAAATAAAACAAAACAATTAGACAAGCCGGAGAGAAAACTTAACTGGTAACAAGTAAACTCTATGACAAGCGCAGGATCTTGTTTAGTTGGGACATAAAAGCTAGTACTGGCGAAGCCAGCACCCTTCTGGAGCTTGTCAGCAAGGCTGCACGTGCTTCTGAGTGGGCGAGGGGAGGAAAGCCCTCCCACAAGCCTGAGCGTCCTTTAACAAGTCAGCCTGGCGGTCTGCCTGTGCCTTGTCACTGGCTCACCGACACTTGAAGCGGGAAGACATTCTGAAATTACCTGGTCCACCTCGTCCTTTCTCAGGTAAGAAAACTAAGGCCTCAGAGAAGGAAGGCAGCTTAAATGACAAGATGCGCTACAGGAACCAAGTCCTCAAGAGCGTGCCTGAGCACCCTTCAGAATTCAGAAAGGCTCAGCTACTCAGCCCCATGCAGTGACAGCCGCCCAGTAGCTTATGTCTCCCTCAACCCTGGAAGCTAACAGGAATGGTCATCACTGTGCTAGCTCTGGGCCAAAACGTGGAATCGTCTAACTGTCCAGAAGGAATAGAGCACAATCAAGTATGCAGGCATTAAAGCACATTTTCAAATAATACAGTATAGTGCCACAGTGGACGGTGGGGGGGGCGCGCTCATGAGACCTCAACCCTACACAGAGAAATACAGGCAACTAAGGAATGCTGACTGCTGGGGAACAGTCTACATCAGGGAAGAGCATGACAACTGGCTATCTATAACACTAAAAGGTCAAGCATACACATAAGTCACATTACGCAAACTGAGCAGGTTATATCTAAGAATATATATTCATATTTAAGAACATATAAACACCTAAGAACAATTAATGGAAAAAAAGCGGCCGTGAATTTGAAAGAGCAAGGAGGGGTGGGAACATGGAAGGATTTGGAGGCAGGAAATGATAGAATTATATTATAATCCCAGAAGTAAAAGAAAAAAATGGAGGGGGGAGAATACGCTGGGTAATGTGCATAATTTGTTCAGCACAGCACAAGTTATTGGGGCTGGAAAAGCGGCTCAGAAGTTAAGTAGGTACTGCTTTGGCAGAGGGCCAAGAGGACCCAGCACCCACCTCAGCACCTCACAACAGCTCTAACTCCCTCTCCAGCCTAGCTGGCCCTGAACTCACAGGCACAGGCCCACACAGACACATACAATCAAAAACAAAGCAATAATAAGTAAGATACTGGGCCGCTGGGACGGCTTCTTACACAAGCATAGTGACCCAAGTTCAATTTCCAGAACCCAGAAAAACACGAGCAAACAACCCCACAAAGTTGTCCTCCGACCGACACACTGTGGTATGTGCCCTACACCCACAATTTAAATAAAATTTTATAGCAAAATCCAAAGTTTTACATGAGATAGCATTCGTTTAAAATCACAGCATGTATATATACATATATATGTTTGTGGACCAGGAATAAACGAAAACATAATTCAGTACTCGGAGGAGCCGCATAAATTTTCTTTTTTCCTAAAGTCTTGAGATTTCTAAATTCTCTACATTAAACATGTTGGGGGGGGGGTCGTTTGTAACCAGATCCCCTGGAACTAGAGTTACAGGTTATGAACCACCATGTGGGTCCTAGGAATTGCAAGGCAGCCCCCTGCAAAAGCAGCTAGTGCTCTTAACCACGAAGCCACGTTTCCTAGCCCGAGATGTCTGTTTATTTTTGAGACACAGTTTCATAGTCTAGGCTGGCTCTACCTCCCAAGTGACAAGATTACAAGCATACCCCACCACACCTGGCTAAAAGTCTTTTTTTCCTTTCCTTTCCTTTTTCTTTTTTTTGGTTTATTTGTTTGGTTTTTTGAGGCAGGGTCTTGAATATACATCCCAAGCTACCCTGACTCTAATAACCCTGAATCTCTGACCCTCCTGGGTCCACCTGGGGTTACAGAAATGTGACCATGCTCAGCTTTACATGGTGCTGGAAAGAGAACCCAGGGCTTCATGTACACTACGAGGGAACTCTACCCACACACCCACATCCTCAGCCAATCCTTGTATAAACCAGAAAGTAGTGTTACTGTCAGACCAGTAAGTCAATGCATAATAAATTAAGCTAATATTCTTTTTCCACAAGTATTCCCAATGAGGTGTCATTATCAAATTAAGAAATGCAAGCCAGGTGTGAGGGCTCCCACCTCTGACCCCAGCACCTGGGAGGCAGCGACAGGTGGGTCTCTGTGAGTTCAAGCCAGTCTGGTCTACAGAGTGAGTTCCAGTACAGCCACGGCTACACAGAGAAACCCTGTCTGAAAAATAAGTAACTTGCTGGACTTTGGTCTCATTCATTATGGAAAAAATTCAAGTAATTTCCTAGAAGCACATGCAGCATTATTCCTGATCTGTCTAATGTACCAGACTCGTAACTTCATCAGAAAATGTCAACATTTTATCAGCACTTTAAACCTGACTTAAAAAATGTATACAGACACAAGTGAGACACGAACATTGCAGAAAGGACTGAGATGCCGACTTACCTTCCTTTTGTTGTGATAGGTAACATAAACAACAGCTGCACAGAAAGAAAAAATAAGGAGATGAAAAAAGAAATGGCTGTCCTCTCTATTTGGGGGCTGCAGCTTCACGACCTTCACCGAGTCCTCAAACTCCCTCAGGCGCCTGCTCTCTTTGTTTAACTCTGTGTTTATGTTATCCTCGGGCTCCTCGTCCCTGGGGTTGGTGGTCCAGTCGTAGTCTGGCTCTCCATAGTCCCCATTGTCCAGAGTGTCTTTGGCTGTGGACGGGGAGCTGTTGAGTGCCAGGAGGTCCTCCTCCTCCATGCTGGGGTCTTCATGGCTGTCAGCCTCGCCCTGGGACACAGAAGGAGCAGCGGAGGGGGTGGGCGCTGCGGAGGTGCCTCCACTTTTCTCTGTACTGGCTGGGGGCGGAAGGGTGGTGCTGAGATTGAAGACAGGCTTTTCAGTGTGGTTTCCAGGTGTCAGCTCAGCTTTAGGAGAAACAGCAACACTTTGTGAAGTATTCTCTGCTTTAGCTGAAAAACAAAAGCACCAACATGAGAATATGTTGGTGTTTTAAAATTGTTTTAACATATTTCTCTAAGAGAAAACCATATTTACTGAATTTTTCACTAAGCATTTCTCTTCAGCATAATAAATTTCTGTAGCTTTCTCTTAGATCTAGTTAAGTCTCAATGACTAGCAATCAGTTACGTTTCTTCTTGGCCTGTTAATCTCAGGTAATAATTTCTTTGCTCAGTAACAACTTGAATAGAGCACACTCAATAAGCAAGCACGAGTTTTCAGGTCAGGCAAATGCCACAAAGACCCCATCCCACCTCTACTGTTTCCCTTTACCAAAGACTAGACCTCAGCCAGCCTTGTCCAGACTCCACCTCACGCCCCAGCAGAAAGGGAACAGAATAATCCTGGGTCAAATCGGTCTGCAACTACACCATAAAACAGACACTTTTAGAAACTGCCTTTGTAGCCGTGCACAGTGGCACACGCCCAGGCAGTGGCAGGTGATTGCTGTAAGTTCGAGGCCAGCCTGGTCTACAAATCGAGTTCAGGACAGCTACACAGGGAAACCCTGTCTTGAAAAACCAAAACACAAGAAAGAGACAAAGAGAGAACGAACTTGACTTTGCTAAAAAAAAAAAAAAAAAAAAAATTACTGAATCCTCAACTGGAGCCCAGGAAATGACTGAGTACAGGCTAAAAGCCTTCATCTTGTCTGTGGCCTGATTCCCTCTGCGTGTTGGTATATTAAGTACTCAAGGAAGTGTCTGCTTAGTCAAGGAGGTGTCTGCCTATTTGGGGTCATCTCCCTTCAAGCCTGCAGGCAGGGAAATACGCTGCTGTCCTAAACCCGCAGGCACCCTGATTCTACAGAGCAGACCCTCCAAGAAGAACAGCTATCCATCGGGGAGAGGGGCACCCTGGCACATCTCCTCCAGCAACAGGAACTTCTGATCACTTTGCAGAACCAAACTAGAGACAAGAGTCCCAGACCACACCCTGACCAGGATGCTCACTGATGCCCAATCCTCCCTGGCCCGTGCTTAGAGTCAGGATCTCCTGAAAACAGGGCGATTAGCGGCCACTAAACCCCCTTCTCAGATTCTTTCTCTCCCCAGTATGCCCAAATTTATTCTCTGCTTTTCATCATTCCTTGAGTATAATTTGAATATTGGGGATAGGTAGCAAAGCCTAGTTTGTGGGGGCAGCCAAAACCCAGGCTTTTACTCTAAAAATTTGTTTCCAACATATAACCAGTATACAAAATTACAAACCAGCTGTAGCCAGCATTTCTATGTGATACCTGAATACTCTTTAAAAATAAATAACAATTTTAAAACACCAAAATTCTAAGGGGCAAGAACCAGAAACTAGAACTTGAAACCTAAGTGACAACAACATATTTTGAAGATTGGGAAGGCAGACCCCGGATGAAAAATGACGCCAAATGCTTGCACAATCTTCTAGCCTGAGCCTCTACCTCCTCAGCGAAGTTTGCTCAAGTACAGCTAAGACTGTTTACAGAACTAACTCTGCCCAGCAGGAAGAGTCGATGGGGATACAGCCTACAGAGGAAAGCTGCTGGAACTGAACAGGGTTTCTAATCTGTACCTGAATGGAACTCTACTGAAGAACTGTAGGGAGGGACACCTGTTGCCTATATAATAGCCTGTCATGTCTGATCTAAACCCTCAGTCTATAAAAACCGGCCACAGGCCTTCACAAATATGCCCATGCACAGGCAACAACTCTTCATATACACTCTAATTTAGATAGCACAGTTGACAATTACTTTGCATACAGAAAAAGGAGAGGGTCTTGGGCAGAAGTCTCCCAGAAAAGTAATTTCTAACAACAACAAAAATTGGATTGGGGATGCAGCCTAGTATATGTGGGATACTAGGTTTGATCCCTAGCAGTAGAAAATAAATAAGTATTAAAAGACAGTAAATCAGAGCCAGGCACAGCAACACACACTGTAATGTCACCACTGGAGCAGTGGAGGCCGGAAGCTCTAGAGTTCAAGGTCATCATCAGTCTACACAGCTAGTTTGAGAGCACCCTGCCTCCAAAATAAACAATCAGTCTTCCCTAGCTAACTTTTTGGATAGTCTCTAAAGGACCTGAGCTGGGAAGGGCAGGAACCACTACCAAGAAACCCTCTGCCAGGCCCTCCAGATCTCTTCCCATGCTTCTCTGTTGATGGAAACAGAAATGTGCCTCCCTTCTAAACACGCCAGCCCTGCAGCCCTTTCCCTCCAGACCTGGTTTCTCCCCCACACCGCTGAACAGACTGAAGGAGCAGCACAGCCCTCCACCAACTAGTTTCCACTCTTCTCGGCAAGGGCCACGGGTCTGGGGACACACATCTCCCCTGTCACCAGCTTCTCCTCTAAGGCTTCAGCTCCTAACTGCAGGGCTCTCACTCATCCAGAGAGGACCTCCTATCCAGATTTCAAAATCCATGACCTCTCTCCAGCTGAGCCAGCCCACCCTACCACATCAGCCACCTACTCCATTGCTCAACTCTCCCACGAACCCATCTGCCTGGAATGCTGGCCTCGCTTTCTGATTCAAGTGCTGGTCTTCTCAATCTGTTAAGACTTACTCCCATCCTCACTTCTTCGGCCCTTGTCAGCCACCACCAAATCCTGCCGATACACTCTCCTCTCTTTACCAGAGTTCAACGATGTGGCCAAGCACTCTAATCCCTCTTGCAGTGATATCCAATGGCGGCCCACTCACACACTACCTCACTCGACTGGCAAAGGCTAAATCAAACCCTTTATCCCCAAGTGCATCAGCAGCAGCCCACAGCGGGGAAACAGCCATCCCACTGTTTTCATTTCATCCGAAATTCAATGTGGCAGCTCCTACACGCTTAGTGCTTATGCTGCAATTTCCTAGTCCGTTTCCCTTCCTACTCCCTGAAGCCTCCTCAAAACTTCCAACCCCTTGTCTGGCACCCCCACTTTTCACCTGGTGAAAACCACTGACATTGTCTAACTTCTCTCAGAAAAATGATCATTGGAAGAGACCTTCCAGGAACCACCAGAACTCTGCTCATTCATCTGCCTCAGAGAAGTAGCCTCCTCTGCCACACACGTGCCTCCTACCTGACACACCACCCCCACGTGACGCAGGGCATGGACAGAAACCCCTGAAACAATGGGCAATGAATCCTGCCCCCTCTAAAGCCTTCTCAAGTTCTCTACACCAGCAACAGAGTAAAAACGGACCCCACTGATGAGGCTCCTGGGTTCAACCCCCAACCCAGACTTGAGGGAGAGACTGCAGGGGAGTTGCTGCTGCTTGTTCTAGGCTGCATGCGTGACAGGATGTTTAAAGCCCATCAGTGTAAGCCCAAACACACCACCAAGCCAGATGAACCTAGGTTTCATGCCTTACACAAACATTAAGCCTAAGTCAGGTAAAATACAAAATATTAAAAGAAAAATACAAAGGCGAAAAATCTATAAAATCTGGAGCTGGAAAAGTTCTTATATCTTACAAAAAAAAAAAAAAAGCAAGATGTACAAATGCTAGTCTTCAAAAGGCAAAACTATTGCTCTGCCAATGAGCCTCACAAGATAAAAAGACAAGCTACAACGCAGAGAAACTATCTGCAAGTCCCATACCCAACAAGGGATGTGTGCCTAAAATAAAGAACTCTCAAAGTTCAAAAGTGAAGAAAGCAAACAATCCAATTGAAACAAAAGACATGGAGGTAACAGAGTGGACCCTAGGTTCCCTCTGGCCTCCACAACAGCATGCAACACCCCATCCCACCCCACCTCTGCCTCCAACACACACACACACACACACACACACATACATTAATGCCCATACCTCGCACCAAGAAAGTCAAGAAATAAAAATGTGGAAGAAATACACAAGTACAGTACAGGAAAATAAGCTAAGACTTTATCTGAAAGATTCTGATGTGAGGATGAAGGGAGAACTGAAGTCAGTCTACTCGGACTTGATGGACTTCATGGCTGCGCTTCATAAACACAGGTATCGCTGAGACTGCTAAATGTTCCTTCGGCACCCTTTCCTAATTGGTACTACCTCTATTTTAAAGGTAACATTTGTGTGTGTGTGTGTGTGTGTGTGTGTGTGTCACACAAACTTGGGTGCAGCACCCAAGGAGGCCAGAGGTGTCGGATTACTCCTCAAACTGCAGTTACAGTTGCTTTAGACGATTAAATGATCAAGAAAATTAGGCCGCACCCTCCAGGGAAATCGTTACGTTCTACCAATGATATAAGAGCCCTGGAAACGCCAGTCTCCCCACCCCCATCCCCGCCCTGACCCCCCAGACTCCAAAACCCTCCTAAAAGGTAGGGCAGTCAGGTGCCTGCCTTCAGTGCTGCTCAGGAAACACTGTATGCAACCCAGCTCTGTAAAAAAGGACTGTGTGTGATGGGCTGGACAGTGGACAGTCCCCCTTGGCAAAGAAGATAATTATCCCAGTTCCCACTATTTTTCATTTGGAAAAAAAAAAAAGCTCAATAAAGACTCGTAAAGAGAATGACTGCACCTTGGACAGAAAGGAAAAAATGTGACTACTCAACAAGATGAAGCTTAATCAACTGTTAAATTCTTAATAGTAGGGTTTTCTCACTAAATCTCTGCCCCAGTTTACAGATTTCTTAACTTTCAATAAAGGCTTTAATATCCTGATTTGTGTTGTAACGTTCGCGAGAAAAGAAAGTCCATCTCAAATACTACAAATCCATTAAAATGAAACGAGGGTGCTCTAGTTTAAATCTCAGCTCAAGGAAGGGTACCTATCGACTGACAAAGACTCTTCTTTGTTCCTCAACTCCACTCCTCCTCATGCCCCTCAGCAGTCCGACGCCCCTGGACTCCGCCTCTATACCAAAACCCCTCGGAACCTCAGAGATGGAACCCCCAAACAGCTCCCCCACCTCTTCCACTCTGAACTAGCCAATCAGTTCAGTCCAAACACCGGGTCACTGCCCTTACCTTTAGCTCTGACCTCACCTTTGCCAGCGTTAAACAAAACGAAAACTTGTCTAGCCTCGCTCGTCCCCAGTCTCAAGCCTCTCTCTAAACGCCACTCCCCCCCACCCCACCCCGGCCACCACTTCGACCTGCCTCCCGTCCCACCTGCGAGATCTCTCAACTCCCCACTCCCAAGCCTCTGGGGGACCTCGTGCAACAGCGAGCCCCCTTCCTCCAGACAGCGTATTCTTAGAGACTCTGTCCACGCCACGGCCACTTCCCGTACCCGCCCACCCACTCGGGTCCGTGAATCTCACGAGCCCACTTCCCGGGCCCGGGGAGACCGCACTGGGAGCGCTTCCGATCCCGGGCTCAGCTCTGGCCGCGGGCACTCGGCCGAGGGGAACCACTGTGAGTCGGCGGCGCTCGGTCCCCGTCGGGCCCGGCCCGGCCCGGCCCCTCGTCGTTTCCCCGCGTCCATTACCAGTGGACAGGACGGGCGCGAGCAGCAACGCCAGCACTATGGTCCGCGCCACCGCCCCGAGGCCCGGGGCGCCCGGTCCCGGCGGCAGCTTCTTGGCTCGTGCGGCCCCGCTCATTCTGCCCAGGGCGTCGGCGGCCATAACGGATTCGGCCCCGAGCCTGCGCTGTTGCTAGGTTCTGCGTGATGACGTCAGATACGGGTCCGAAGCAGCTACGTCCCGACGTGATGACGTCGCATGCCAGAAGTTTGAGGGAACGGGCAAGGTTAGGAAGGGTTTGAAAAGAAGGGAGCTGAGAAAGGCGAATGGGGCGGGTTTATTTTCAACTGATTGTTGTTGTTTGCTGCTGCTGTTGTCTTTGAGACGTTATTTTAGGGGCTGGAGAGGTGGCTCATCCCCCCCAGAGGACCTGGGTTTCTAGTCCCAGCACCTATGTGAGGGCTCACAGCCATCTGTAACCCCAAGTCCCAGGGGATGTGGTGCGCTCTTTGGGCATCCTCAAACGCCAGGCATGCAGCTGATGTTGAGACATACAGGCACGTTTATTTTTAAAGATTATATGTGTGGGGCTGGAGAGAGGGCTCACCTGTGGAGAGCGCTCGCTACTCCTGCAGAGGACTGGGTTGGATTCCCAGCAGTCAGGCTAAGTAGCTCACAACACCTCTAACTCCAGCTCCAAGGGATCTGACCCCCACCTTTGGCCTCCACAGGCGTTACACATATGGGGTACACATACATATATCAAGCGGTCATTTCTAAATTAAAAATAGCCAGGCATGGTAGTGCACGCCTTTAGTCCCAGCACTCAGGAGACAGAAATAGACGGATCTACGTGAGTTCAAGACCAGCCTTGTCTACAAAGCGAATTCCAGGATAGCCAGGGCTACACAGAGAAACCCTATCGCGATAGATAGATAGATAGATAGATAGATAGATAGATAGATAGATAAACAGGAAAGAAATGTTAAGTGCAAGTGCGCCAGAGCTACACAGAGAAACCCTGTCTCGAAATAAATAATAGATAGATGAGTGGATAAGGAAGAAATTGTGTGAATGAATAATAAACAGAAGATGGATGGATGGATGGATGGATGGATGGATGGATGGAGAGAGAGATAGGAAGGAAGGAAATCGTGTGTAAGTGCACCAGGGCTACACAAAGAAACCCTGTCTCAAAAAAAAAATAGAAGGATAAATAGACAGATAGGATAGATAGATAGATAGATAGATAGATAGATAGATAGATAGATAGATATTTGTGTGTCTAGTGCCCCCGGGCTACATACAAAAACCTTGCCAAATAAATATGAAATTGTGCGTGTGCCCTCCATGCCAGAAGAGGGGGTGAGATCCCTGGAGCTGGAGTTAACAGTGATTGTGAGCCACTCCCTGTGGATGCTGGGAACCACACCCTGGTCCTCTGTGAGAGCAACAAGTGCCCTTAACTGCTGAATGATTTCCCCAGAGCCCTTTTTGGTTTTGGTTTTAAAAACAAGATCTCCTGTAGCCCAGGGTGGCCTCAAAGTCCCTTTGAATAACTTGAACTCCTGTGCCCCGCCCCCACTTCCCAGGTGCTGGAATTACAGGCGTGAGCTGCCAACCTGGCTTTTCCCTTAGTATTTCGTCAAATATTTAACACTTCTCCATACTTAAGGGTGCGTCGATAAACAAACTCAGTAAACTCATGCCAGCCTTTGCAGGATTTGTTTTCTTGTGAGGGACACTGTAAGAATGGATAATATTTAACAGGCCAATAGTGTTACAAAAGAAAAGCAAGAAAACTGGCTAGAAAATCAGAATGAAACATTGCCATTTAGAATGGGCTCAATGTTCTAAAGATATACTTCAATTGCTTCTTATATTTTATAAAATAAAACATTCAGTATATGAAAATGTAATCCAGCACTCGAAAGGCAGAGTCATGAGGATTTCCAAGTTCAAGGGCAGCTTATTCTACAGTTCCAGGACACCTAGGGCTACAGAGGAAAAAATAAATAAATAAATAAATATATATATATATATATATATATATATATATATATATATATATATATATATATAATGGTTTGCCTAAGGCCTTAGTACAGAGTTCCTATCTGTGGGCATGTTGTATGAATGTTTTCTATACAGCTATAGGTTTCAATCACATACTTCCCTTTTCATTTTCAGGAAAATTGCTGTGGCATAGAAGCTGGCATTTCTCATGCCCACCAACAACTTCTCTGCCATCTGTGACTCCTTCCCCAGAGGCAGCTAAGCAGCCTCCAGAGTAGAGAGGGGCTTGTGTTTTCCCAAATCCAATTTATCTGGCTCTGGACCAGCTCAAAAAACAGACTGTTAAGAAAATGAAGAAGCCGTTCACCGTTTCAGTCTGCAGCAAATCCTTGTATGTGGAACAATGCCCATACCATCCAGGTTAGCAGAGGTCCAAGACCCCCAAAGCTTTGCTTCCTGGATGTTTAGAAAATAGCAGTGTTGAGAGAATAATCTCAGTCCTAGCTTCTGCCTGTTTTAACAGTTTTCAATTGGCACCCTCTGTCCTCCCTAATCTACTCTGTTCTTTCGTCCTCACTGAATTCATTTTTCAGATTCTTTTAAAGTATGTGAACGTCTTGTCTTCTGGGGGTTATGTATGCGAGTAGAGTGTCATCAGAGACTGGAGGACAGCATCAGCTCTCTCCTGGAACTGGAGTCGCAGACAGTTGTGAGCCGCCATGTGGATGCTGGGAACCAATCCCAGGTGCTCTGCTTCGCCATCCAGCCCCACTACTGAATTCTTTTTACTAATGAGATGTTATAAACTCAAGGAGATTTTCACTGATGTTCCATCCAACACACTGCATACTGTAGGTGGACATGTACTAAGTAGCTGGTGAATGAAATCCCTCATACTCAGAGGGCCTTCTAAACACTTCTCAGCATTTACTGTGCCTGGCCCTTGACTACAGAGACCCAGAAAACCCTTTTCCAGAATCTCTGCATTCCTGAGGAAGGCGATGTGACCGACAAGCCTCAACCCGCCAACCTGTTTCGCTGCCTGCAAACTGCAGTGTGCTCCGGGTGATGGCCATGAGCTTTCTTTTACATGTTTTTAATTTACTATTTGAAGAGGCCGTGGCTCAACAGCGCTTGATGCACTCACAGACCCCGGTTCAGTTCCCGGCACCCTTGCCAGACTGCCTGTGACTGAAGTTGTTTAGAACCAGCACCCTCTCTAGCTCCCTGGGGCATCTGCATGCACACAGTGCATATAAATTCCGCACAGCCTCACACACACACATTTAATAAGCTTGGGTGTGGGGACAACACCCCCAGAGAAAGCGCTCACCCAACAGCTATCAACCAAATAGTGCCCCAACCAGGGCACTGAACCCCTCAACTTTTCTCTTGACAGATCTCACTATATATCATTGTGCCTCGGTCTCCAAGGTGCTGGGATGTGCCGCCACACCCAAACACAAATGCTTTTTCTTTTTCTTTTCTTTTTTTTTTTTCAGATTTATTTTTATTCGTGGGGGTGGTGGTGTCACATGTGTGTGGATAACTAAGGAGACAGAAGAAGGAGCCAGATACCCCAAACCCAGAATTACAAGAGGTTGTGAGCAGCCTGGGGGCTCACTACAGGATCGGGAAGCATTCGTAACCCCCGAGTCATCTCTGCAGCCTTCTGAGTGTTCTTTTCTGCCATCAGGGGAGTGGACAGAAGAACAGAAGTTAATATTGGTGCTTACTGCAAAGGAACAAAGCACAGATCTAAACCGATGCCCTGGCCATTCATAGTTTTCTTAGCAAAAGCAACAGGAGGATGAGGTTTCAATATTTTATTCAAGTTTTATTTTTTTAAGTGATGTTAATTACAGCATTTGAAGGGGAGGAGCTAATTCCACACAAAATGGAAGACTCTATAATGTACCCATTAAACTACTAAAAAATAGAGTGGTGAGGCTATAACAGAAGTCAGTCTACATCCCTAGTGTTGTCAGGGTGTGACCACAATCACCTACCCAGCACAGAGCTGGGAAAACCGGAAGCTATTTCAGACTCTGGTGCAGTGGCAAAAAAAAAAAATAATAATAATAATAATAAAAGAATTAAAAAAAAAAAAAGAAGAAGAAAGAAGAAAAGAAAACCACACCACAACACAAGGAAGGATTAAGTCCTGAATGACTGGCTCCGTCATGCCCACCCTCTCCACCCTAAAATGGCACAAAAGAAATAGCTAACCACACCCCGAAGACTACTTTTGGTGTAAAACAGGTAACTGATGGGCTAGGATGGGAACGGGGCGTGACGACGCTCTGTCTAAAACGTCCGTGTGACATAGGCGTGCACATGCTTCCCAGCAGTGAGGATCGGGACACCGGGGCTCGGTGCTCGGGAAGTCACAATGTCATCTGGGGACTTACAAAAGGGCCCGCACATTCCCAGCTTGCTCTTGCTGCCTGGCTCCTCCCCAAGCCGAGCCCACAGCTGAAACGACCCTGTCTGGAATGGGGTTTTCTGCTGTACTCTGAAATGGTAAACACCTTAAAGCCGAGCCATCCTTAGCCTGGAGGTCTAACGTGGTATTCATCAATTCTCGAATCCCCAACATACAACATTGAAAGGTACACTAAATTCTGAAGGTAGCTATGCTGCAAAATAGTTTAAAATTTAATGATTGTACAATATTCACTTATGCTTGAAATTCCAGTCCTAGACCAAGCTTGTGGCCACCCGCATTGACGTTCTTGCCATCCAGCAGGGCTGACAGCGTCAGTTTGATACCTGTGGGGAGGGAGGGGTGACAGGTCGGAGGCAGGAAGAGGAAGAAAGGGGAAAGAGACAAAGGGAAGAGAAGGGGTTAATACCAAAGTCAGACTGTTCCAAGTGACCTGACTCCAGGCTGCGTCCTGCTCTACAGCCCGACCTGCTGCTACCCTCAAACGAACACAGGCAACGGCCATCACTGGCGCAGAGCAGAGACCCTGCTGGAACCTACTTCCGAAATCCAATTCCCTTTCCCTCTCATGCCTCCCCCCATCACAAGGCGCGTGTCGATCCGGGTACTACTCGGTAAGCTGCTTGAGCAGTGTTGCCTCGGAAGTAAACCCTGTCCTGTGACAGCCTGAGAGTTACAGTCATCTTCATGACATGTACACACACACACACACACAAACAACAAACTGCTGTTCCTGGGACTTACTTATAATTTTAGACCAAATGGGCTGATTTTTTTCCCCTGGAGGAACTTGATTCTCATATCACATAATCAGCCTCGAGGGTTCAAAAGAACGACAAGCCCCCGGAGCCCTCATACAACAGTGAGTGGCTGGGATAGCCATGCAGAGCAGACCCACCATTCCTACACCCTTCTCTTTCTATAGAGAAGATGACTGACAACAGCCTGGAAATAACTATCAAGTATCACTCACCGGGGAAAGGATGGAAGGAAAAAACCAGAGATGTAACCCGAGTTAGCCCAGGCATTTTCCTTCCAGCTTTCTATCTTTCACACTCTCTTTTTCTTTCTCTAGTGACCTCACAGCTCCTTTATAAACATCTACGTATAATAGGTTACATTGAAAAAAGTTTATATATGCTCATTTACAATAGCAATAGCAGAAGTAACAGAGCAATCAGCAAAACGTGACAGAGAACGAGCTTTGCACACAGCCAACACCTACCTGGCTTCAGGGTCTGAGTGTACCCCAAGCCAATCAGGCTAGAGTTGTTCACTTTGGCCTGAAAGGAAAAAAGATAAATGCAGGTGAAAGTGTTGTCCCTCGTTCTTGAAAACAGTATCCCACATGTCTGCCTCCTGCTGGTATAATGTTCTTTTGGAATGTATACACCTTACCCTTGTTCATTCAAATGATGATTTCTCTCCCCCACTCTCTGGTTTCAATCCAGACATTGCATTGTGATACTTATTCTAAGCATCACCTGTCTCAACTTTGTGTAAACATGCCAAAATAAAACAACTAGCCACAATGTTGAGCAATGGAAAGGAAACAGGTAGAGAGGGAGGAGCCAGAGGAAAGGAAGGGGAGGGCAGAGGAGGAAAGAAGGGCAGGAGAGAGCTCAGAGAGCAGAGCTGGAGGAGAGGTCTTGGATCGACATGGAGAATGAACCGGACCTAACATTTCACAAAAATCAAGTATAATGAGTGAATCTAAATGTTAGGAAACTATAAGGGCTTGGAGGTTTAGGATGGAGTAACTATTGCCCAGCATTGTGTTCTAGGTTAATTAAATAAATCATAGTCTCTGTGTGGTGATTTGGTTATACAGTTATTTAGGATTAATAGCAGCATTACTAAAAGATATATCAATATTAAATATTAATCGCCACCTACAACAACCTCCAAAACAAGTGACAGCATCTTGCTCAAATCCCAGGTGTCGGAACCATGCTGTGCCTGTGCGTGGCCATCTTATAAAACTCAGCATGAGATTCATCAAATGCTTTCCTGCTTCTGCGATCTCCCAAGGATGGAGAGCAAGGAGAATGAAGGCTCTTGGCAAACCGTGTCCCTTCTAACTGTTCCTTGATGCTCCCAAAATCCCAACAAGGAGGCCCCTGGTCCTTTGGTTTACACGCATGCCTAATGTTGAGGGAGCCAAGCCCAGTTCCCAGGTCAGGAGACTTGAAACAGACTGAGTTACACCAGCCAACAGAAAGATTCTGCAACACGATACTTCCTCATTCCACACCAAAAAGCTGGCCATTCACAGTGTGACAGCAGAAGCCAGCTCAACTGTGTTCACCACAAAACTGGTACAGTTTGGGGCCCCTGATCAATGCTGGCTGACCAAGTCCCTGTTTTTGTCTCTCTAAAGACGTGATCTCACTACACAGCCCAAGGCTGCCTTTTTAAACTCTTCCTACATCGGAGCCACTAACAGCCTTGAACTTCTGATCCTCCTGCTGTGCAGAGGCTTTCTGGATGCTAAGCTGCTAAGCACTCCACCAGTTGAGCTAAATCCCCAGGCTTGGTTTGGTTTGCTTGGGTTTTTTTCTCCCTAAGTAATGTGGCTGAAGCCCAGCCCCTTGCACATGGTGGACAAGTCTGTACTCATTGAACTACATCATCCTGACCATTGGTACCTTAATGTAGACTGTAGGTACTGAAAACAAAATAAAACATTTAAGGGTGCCAGGTGCAGTGACACACACCCATAATCCCAGCATTCAGGGAAATCAGAGGCAGACAGATACTCTGTGAGTTCGACGCTGGCCTGGTCTACTAATAGAGTCCGGGACAGCCATGGCTACACAGAGAAAGTCTGTCCCAAATAAAAAAAAATAATAATAATAATTACAGTTCGCATGATGGGACAAGGACGCGCTAGAGTGGCTCAGTAGCACAGCAGTCTCCTCAAAACCAGGTCCCAGCACTGTGTGCCTTTAAGGACGTCACCCAGCCAACCTCCAGAAGCGTTCGGCAGCTCCAGCGTGAAAACATCAACAATATAAAAACCATGGAGGTGCCAGGCCATGGTGGTGCACTACGTTAAGCCCAGCACTCAAGAGACAGAGGCAGGTGGGTATCTGATTTCAAAGGCCAGCCTGGTCTACAGAGCAAGCTCCAGGATAGCCAAGGAACAAAGAGAAAACCTGATGGGGGGGTAAAGAGGCAGGTGGATCTTTGTGAGATCTACCAAGTGAGTTCCAGGCCAGCCAGGGCCACACGGTGAGACTGTCAGAAAAGAAAGAGAGAGAAAGAAAGGAAGGAAGGAGGGAAGGAAGAAAAGAAAGGAAAGAAAGAAGACAGGGAGAGGGAAGGAAGAAACGAAACAAAGAAAATTTAAGTGTCCGTCTCAAGCAGAATTAAGCACAAGCATCGCCTTTGTCCAGTGATAGAACATCTAGGTGGAAGCACAGAATCTTTGCAATTGTGAGATGGTGATTCTCGGGTACGCACCGAAAAGCTGGCATCAGGGTCGACCTGATACTTGGCTGCTATTCCAAAGCGAGTGTTACTATTTCCTGCTGTCCAGGCGAGGTTGACAGCAGTCTCCAACTTCTTGTTCACCTTCTGGTAAATGGAGCCACCAAATTCTGTCCCGTCATTCCTGCAAGCAAGCATAGCAACAGGTGCCCAGCTGTCCAGGGAGGTGGGCTGAAACCCAGGCAGTCACCACCAGTTCTAACAAGAGTGCAGGGATGCCAGAAATGGACTGAACCAAGCCAGGGTATCAAGACCAAGGCTCACAAAACAAATACTGAAATCGAGGAAGCCCAAAAAGAGTGAGACAGACACCAGTCCGAAAATTCCAGAAGATAAAACATCCCACCTATCACCGGGAACTCTCAAAGTCATCCCTGGCGACTACTAGAGCAGCACAGAATCTCAAGTCTGCTTCCAAATGCTCTTTAAAAATGAAGGCCAGTGGGACTAGAGAGATGACTCAGTGGTTAAGAGTTCAGGCTGCTCTTCCAAAGGACCCAAGTTCAAATCCCAGTGCTCACACCAGGCAGCTCACAACTGCCCATAACTCCAGCTCCAGAGGAACCAACTTCTTCTGAATACCATGGGCACCAGCACACATGCGACATACACACACACAAAAATACACACACACATCAATAAAAACAAATGCTTTTTTTTTTTAAATAGAAGCAAAAACTAGAAAATTAGAATTTCATAGAGCTTTCCACTTTCTCCTCTTTGTGTCTTCACTTTTGTGAAGTCTGTCAGAGAGAGCTGGAGGGAAGCAAAGGAGAGGAGACTCGGCCAGGTGGTTAGGAAAGCTCTGACCCCACATCAGAAGGTAAGTGATGTGGATTTGATATGAAAGAAGAGAACAGACTCCCTTATAAGTTGTTCTCTAACCCCCACATGTAAACTGAGGCACGGCTCACAGACACAGACACACACACACACACACCAATGAATACACATTCTTAATTGTTATTAATAAAACACAATTTGTTCAGAGCATTGTTGGTCTGAGTTTAAGAAGTTATTAATTTACCGCCCTCTAGTGCAAAGAACAGATTAGCGCTTCGTGAAACTAACCCAAACAAAATTATCTTTTCTTAAAAAAAAAAAAGGTTTTTTATGTGTGTGTCGGGGGGGGGGTCCCTTCAGAGCCCAGAAGAGAGCGCTGGGTCCTGTGGGGCTGGCGTTTCAGGCAGTTGTAAGCTGCACGTGACCAGGTTGCTGGGAACCAAACTGAGGTCCTCTTCCGAGAGCTGCGGAATGTCTCTGGCAAGCTTCCCTCCGGCCCCAGGTAAGATTCTTATGATTGAAGTTTTTTGTTTCCCTCAAATCAGTGTCCTTCAGCCTCCGTGTCCCTGCACGGATCTCTGACCTAACACCGCAACCTCTCTGCCCACCGCCCGACTGCCCAGCGGTCAGTAAGCTGTGAGCCGCATTAGCGGAGAGAGTACTGTGCGCTCCTGGTTATTCTCCCTGTGATGGGAAACAAAAAAGCTGACAGGCCGCGTGGCTCCTTGACCCAAATGACTGAACACTGAACTTAGGGAAAAAAAAGAAAAGCAACCACCCTAGCCACACACACACACACACACACACACACACACACACACACACACACATAGCCTGTGTTGTCATGGATGAGACTGGGCCCCATTTGAATCCTTGGTCCTCAGCTGCTCAAACCGTTTGGGAAGGATTAAGAGGTGTGGCCTTGTTGGAGGAGATCTGTCAACTCTCCTCCTCTCTGCCTCACAGTTTCCGATCAGGATATGAATTCTCGGCTGTTCCTGCTGCCGCACCTTTGCTATGCCATCATGGACTCTAACACTAAAACAGCCCAATTAAATGCTTTCGTTCATAAGTTGTCTCGGTCATGGTGTCTTGTCACAGCACTGGGAAAGTAACTAAGACAACCCCCGCCATACACACATACACATACACACACACACACACACACACACACACACACACTTACACGTTAGTATGAAGCTGGAATTCGTCCGTCTTATAGCCAACTGCAAAGTTGCTCTGGGTCACTCGGGACTTCGCAGTCTCAAAATTCATCTGGTAGCCAGCCAGCCAGCCCTCGTAGCCAAGCACCAGAGCACCCCGGATCGAGGGGCCAGCGATGTCAAAGTCCACGTCACAGCCTAGGTTGATATGCTCCCTCTTGTACCCTGTCTTGATTTTAGCATTTTTTTTCCTAAAAGAAGAAGAAGAAAGAAACAGTATTAATGCCAAGCTAATTCACCCTGACACAGTCACGCTAAGAACTGTAAACACTTTGTCTGATCCCAGTTTGTGTAGGGGGCAGGGAACAGAAGTGAGGTCGTGGCCAGCTGCCCCTCAACAGCTGCTGAGCCACAAGCAGGACCCAGCTTCTCCTGAGCTCAGATCCAGTCTGCAAAAGGCCAACACCGTGCACACAGCGGGAAGAGGCCAGGAAGTGAGTGGCAACCACGTTCCTTTTCCATCCTCTCCCTACGCCTAACCCAACACCCTACACAGGCATCTACTGGGCATCTTTGCTGTTCTCCAAGCCTACAGAAAAGAGGCACATATCTCAGAGCTACCCACACAGCAGTGTGAGGGAGATGGCCATCTTTGTGGCTCAGCCAGTAGGCAGTGAAAAAAGGAAGAACAGAGCCCTGGGCTGAAGAGACTCTGAAGTGAAAAGCGCTTGTGCAGATGACTGAGCGTCAGTTTCTAGAACACACACTGGCAGCTCCCAACTGCCCTGTAACTCCAGTTCCTGGGGACCTGACACCTCTTCTGGTCCCTGCAGGTACCTGGTCCCCCATGTGGTGCATATACATTCACTCAAGGATGTTGGGAGTTGTTCTGATGTTTTATTTTGATGCTAATTATCGGCCCTCAAGATCCAGTGACATCTATCCTTGTTTTGTAAACCTGCCTAAGACATTTTACCTGATTGGTTGATTAAAGGCCTATCACTGAGCAGGGCAGAATGGGGTAGGTATGGCTAAGGTTCCTGGGCTTTTGAGTTCAAGAGAATCACGGGAAGAGAGGAGGAAGAAGGACCCCACGATGGGTTAGTGTGGAGAAAGAACCACATCGTGAGCCAGAAGGACTCCAATAAAGGCATGAAAAGGCCCAGATGAAGAATAAAAGCAACTATTCATTCATAAGATTATGGATGAAAGGTAGCCCAGATACAGCTGGTTAAGGCAGATGGCACTGGATGGGGGCTGGGAGATGGATGTTGAGGTTGTTGAGACCAAGTAGGTGGAAATACCTTCCTGGCCCAAGGTAATAAGGCAATTATAAAATCTAACAGGTGTCTGTGTCTTATTATTTGTGATAGTGGGTTAAATATATAGGGCAAATAATAATAATATATGGCCCAACACTCATTTTTATCACCTACAACACAAGGATATACACACACACAAAAAAAATTAAACATCTTTTCCCTGCTTAATGAACACACCAGGAGAGCTTTTAACACCATAGTCATGAGACCCCACTGAGTTCACAACTGAGAGTCCTGGGTTCTGATGAGGAACCCGAGTCCTTCAGCCCAGTGATACTCAAAGTGCATCTAAGAGCAGTTAGTCCACTGTCAGCTATTTCTCAAGACCTAGTGTCCCTCAGCCAGGGTGGATGAGTCATGTCACCTGCCAACATCTATACAGACTAACATCTACCCAAAGCAGATCCCAGAGAATAAGAGAGCATCTATGGGGCTAGGTAGATGGCTCAGTGGGTAAAGTGCTTGCCAGACCTGAGTTCAAATCTCTAGAACCCAGTAAGGGCTTTATACATGGCAGAAGCCTCTATAATCCCAGGAAACCTCTCTCTATAGAGAGATGGAACAGAGAGACAGAAGGCTCGCTGAAGCTCAAAAGCCAGCTCGCCTGGCATATATAGCACTGAAAGAGAAAAATCCTGCCTTGGGGCTGGAGAAATGGTTCAGTGGTTTAGAGCACCAGCTACTCTTCCAGAGGACCTGGGTTCAATTCCCAGCACCACACGTCAGCCCACACCTGCCTGTAACTGCAGTTCTTGGGATCCAACACCCTCACACAGACATACTTGTGGGCAAAACGCCAATGTGCATAAAATAAAAATTAATAAGAAAAGAAAAAAATCCTGCCCAAGAAGGTAAAATGTGAAAACCATTCCATGACCCCACAAGTGCACTGTGACATGGGTGCACATGCCATATACACACAAACTAAAATTTAAAGAAATGTTAAAGATCAACTGTATCAAACAAAACTACATCCCATGCTTGCAAAAAAGATGGCTTCCTGGACAACTGCTTTCCCAGCCCAAACCACAGAAACCAAGTCTCAGAGCTCCAAAAACACCACATACTTGCCCATTCCTGGCCTTATTGACAGTGACATTAAAGATTCCCCTGCACCATGTAGACCCTTACAGACCTGAACCCATTCCCAGATGAGGTTCTGCTGTTTCTTGGGAAACGGCCAGTTACAGGTCCAGGGCAGCAGACATACAAAGTAAGCCTGATGCAGCTCTGTAAGCTTCCAGGAATTAGGCAAACAGATCTAATTGCTAAAATAAGAAGGTTCCCACCCCAGGGCCTTAAAAGATGGTACAATGTGAGCACTGGTAAGACCAGTATTGGCAACAGACTAAAATATATCAAAAAAATGTTTAGTTTAGGGCCAGAAATATGGCTTAAGGTACTGGCACTTGCTGCCAAGTCTAATGACCTAAGTTCAGTCCCCGGGACCCATATGAAAGAGGACACCTCCCAAGACTGAGGCAAGAGGATCAGAACTTGGAGACTAGCCTCGGCTACACAGTCTCAGTAACACGTGAGTGGCACACACCTGGTCATGGAAGCAGGATGATCAGGAGGAGTTCAAGGCCAGCCTCAGATACATAGAAACCCAAGGCCAGACTGGACTACACGAGACCCTCTTTCCCAAGACAAAGCCAACAAAAAGCTGCCATTAGCCACAAAGTGGTGCCTATGGCAGAACCTCTGAACAATGGTGGGTGCCACCACATCAGTCTGCCTAGCACCTCCACTCACTGCCTCATGGGATTCTAGCTAGGAGTCCAAGCACCCCAAGAAAAAGGACAGAGCACGCACGAGCAGTGACTCAGACTCCCCCTGGGTTTCTGCTCCTAGCACAGCTATGGAGGTTTTCCTTTCTCAAATGTCGCTACTGCTTAAGCAGTGGTGCTAATCTGACAAGCACTCAAGAGAGACACGACACACACTGGTGGTCAGCAAGTAGTCTGGATGGCAACACTTGGGTGGGTGCTAATCCCCGAGGGGGGGCTGCCGTCCCACCCAGCCGTGGCCGATGCTTGGTGTAGGGTGGCCAGCACTCTCCAGGCCTCCCCAGGGCTTCAGAAAGCCAGTGCTCATTTCCAATGAGACATCAAAGAGCCATCCAAGCTCAGTCCAAGGAGCCAGGGCTCCCCGGAAAAAAGGCTGACAGCAGGACTAGGGAAGAAAGAGCCTAAGATGAACACCGTATGACTTCCAAAACCAGAAACACAGATGAGCTCAAAGAAAGGGCGGGGAGCTCCCCCCAAAAACCCACACATGTCAGCCTGAAGGAGCTCCAAACGGTCACAACTGGGACAATGAGAGCCATGATGAAAATGATGCAACTGAACAGGACTCACAGGCTCAATCTCCACGTGTCTATACTAACATAAAAAAATGATTTGGGGCTGGCAAGGCGGCTCAGCAGAATCCCTGACACTAGCCTGGAAAAAGAAGGACAAACCCGGCAAGTTGTTCTCTGATGCCCGCACGTTCACTGTGGTATACATACACACACACATATGTATATGTATATATACACACATACAAATTTGTACGTGTATGTTGTAGTTTTTTAAATACTAAGGAGCTGGAAAGATGGTTCCGCAGTTAAGAACACTGGCTGCTCTTGCCGAGTTCCATGAGTTCCATTCCCAGGTGCTCACAACCCCCTATATCCCTAGTTCCAGGGGATCCAATGCTGTCTTCTGACCTCCATAGGCACCAAGCACACATGTGGTACACATACATACATGTAGGCAAAACACTCATACACATAAAGATAATACAGCAAAATAAAAACTAAAACAGGTTAAATAAGTGAAGGAGTAAGACAGCCCTTTCCTACCGTAAAACCCCACGAGTGAGAAAGGAATGACCAGGTGCTGGAGAGATGACTCAGAGGTTAAGAGCACTGGCTGCTCTTCCAAAGGACCTGGGTTCAATTCCCAGCATTTACATGGCAGCTCACAACCGTCTGTTCCAGGGGATCTGACACCCTCACACGGACAGACACGCAGGGAAAACACCAATGTACATAAAATAAAAATAAATAAATTATAGGAAGGAAGCCCAAAGCATGACGAGAGAGAGCGTTTGCTGTCTCAGTATCTCCCTGCACATCTACTGAAGACAGAGCCAGAGAGTAACAGCTTTACTGTGAAAAGAGCCAGCAGATGCCATCTTCATCACACACCCGAGGCTGGTATCACCGGCCAAGACACGTGATAGCGGTCTTCCCGACAGCATGTGTCGTGAACACCAGGTGCTGCTTCTTCAGCCGCCAAAAGCAGACAACCCAAACGCAGTCAGGAGGAGGTGTCGGACCGATCCAAGCAGAAGGGCGTTCTGCAAAGGATTCTCAGCCACTCTTCACAAATGTCCAGGTCACGAGAGACAGGGAAGGATGGAGGCTGTGTCCAGGGAGAGGACCCCAAGGAGAGCGGACAGCCTGATGCAATGGAGGATCCAGAACAGGGCGCCGCGCCAGAAAGAAGCTATGAGCAGGGCAGCAGTTACCAGGGTGGTGCCAACGTTCGCCTGCTGGCGCTCATCTCTGTTCCGGTCACAATTGCTTAATGACAGGGACTCATTCTGAAAATCGCATCGCTGGGTCCTTTGGTCATTAAGCAAATGTCACGTGTCACGGGGTGCCCTCACAGAAACCCAGATGGCCACAATTAGTCACTCAACCGTGGCCTCCCAGGGTACCCGAGGGATAGAGCACACAGGAGATGCCCAAGGCAGGCAAGGTAACACGGCACATGGGTTCACGGTAAGTGAATGAACACACTTTAAGAGGTGAGAAGCAGAGTGAGCAGACAGCCAGTCACACACTGGGCCCCCCCATTACCAAATACTGTAACATGGGCAGAACGGCACATGCTAGGCTTTTATGGGGAGATAACAGAGAAGATGGTGTTTGTGTCAATTATCACATGCTCAGGAAATGCACTGTGCCTCGATGGCGCTAGCGAAAGGAATTCTTCAGCTCTGTTATAATATCAAGGGACCATGGTCCCATATGTGCTCCACAGAAACATTATGATGTACTGAATGGCTGTACGTTACCCATTATGTGCTGTGTTATATGATGTGATGGTAGGTATAAAATTTCACCAACAGAGAGACCCAGGGGAGAAAGAGAAGGGAACTCTAGATATTACTTTTATCACAATCTTCTACACAGAAACTGTAAAACTATTTCAAAGTAAAAGGTCAAACGGAGGGGGCTAGAGAGAGGACTTGGCAGCTGGAAGCACTGGCTGCTCTTGCAAAGGGCCCAGACTCAGTTCCCAGCGCCCACACGGCAGCTCACACCTTTTGTTCCTGCCCTGAGAAGGCATAGGCAGGCAATCAAAAATGGAAGAGGAAAAAAAAAAAAAAAAAAAGCACAGAAACACAAAAGACAAAAACTGTGGACGTAAAAGAGATGATGGAGATGGTAATTTTCTCCATGAATTGCCAAACTGGACACCTGCCAAACCAAAAACTGAAGACTTGAAATTTAGTAAAAGCTTTGTCAGTGAGCAAAAAAACAGCCTTCTTCTGATTTAGGAGCCCCGCCACTCTGAGAACAAAAAAAAAATCACAAGAGTGTAGAATGTTCTAGAAGGAAAGAGTTTCCTCTAGCCCTGTAGGGCACTCAGGACCAGAGGCAGACCAACTTGCTCTCTTTGTCCTCTGATGTGTCAACAACCAACAAGCCTGAACTGTTTGTGGCCAGGGGACCTGGCAGCCCCAGGAGCCACCTTGTGGTCAAGCTCTCCAGATCTCTGTCTCAGAAAACTGGGAGAAGAGCCCTCCACACCTACAGAATAGGCTGGCAACCCTGCTTCTTAAGACCACCTCCGCCCTTCAGCGTTGGCCACTTCCCTTACCGGTGGCCTTGTATGAAACAGATCAGCTGCGACAGAAAGCCTGCAGCCTTTCTGCAGGGAGGCACACGAGGGCATTGTGGGATCTCAGCAGCTGAACAGTGTAGTCTGCAGCCTCAGGACAACCCTTACTCAGGCTGGAGACATAGCTCCATGTAGCTGTAGAGTGCCTCACTGATGGGATGCCTTCGATCTTTAGCACCCCAAAAACTGGATATGGTAGCACATGCCCGAGATCCTGGAGAATCAGTTTGAGGTCATTCTTGCCTTCATAATGAGTTCAAGGCCAGCCTGAGCTACAGGGGACCCTGTGTCTAAAGGAAAAGGGAAGTTCTTTGGGGCAAATAGCATCCTAGCCCAGGCACCCTCAGTTCCCCAAATGAGCACAGGAGCACACAAAACCATTTGTTGGAGAAATGCATTTCCAAATTGAGGAAGCTTGCTCCAGCGCAGCCTATTAACAGATGGATCTATGCGTCCTGGCCAGAACACGGCCACAGAACTCAAAGGTACAGAGCCAGGACCAAGGCGGCCTTACTGTTTTTGCTGGCTGGCTGGTTTTTGTTCTTTGACATGGAATCTGACTACACAGCCCTGGCTGGCCCTGACCCCACCATCCCTTCTGCACCCTCCCCCCCCCAGCCTCCCAGCTTAGAGGCTACCTTTGACATGATGTCAGTCCGAACACCAAAATCCTTTGTCTCGAAGGACTTCCAAGGCCCACCTCAACCCAGAATGTCCTCTCGGGACGAGAACGAGAGCCTTACCCAGTGTTAGGCGAGAAGGATGAGTCAAAGGTCAGCTTCAGTCCACGAGTGAGCTGCACGTGAAAGATAAGTGACAAAACTTAGCCGAGGGCAGGACCAGCGCAGCGTGGCGGAGGGCAGGGCCGGGGACGCCGCGATGGGGATGAGCGAGGCCAGGGTTCCTGGCCCGAGGGCCTTACCTGGTCTTCCACGGTGATCTCCGTGCCCAGGGTGTTGTCCGTGTTCCACTTCTCCGTAAATGTCAGCCCGTACTCGGTCCACCTGTACTTGGTTTCCAGGCTGCCGTTCACCTTGGTGGTCTCTGTGTTGGCCGAGCCTGAGCTGGTAAATTCCTTAAAGGAGAGAGAGAGAGAGAATCAGTCTTGGCCTACAGTCCAGTCTGCCCTTGGTACCTCTCCAGGCCCTTAAGCAAGAGTCCCCAACGGGTCCAGGCAGAACTATTTCTTCAGTTCAAGTAGATACTGAAAACTCGAAGGATTGGAAGAGCCCGCTGACTGGAGGGATCTTCTGGAAAGTTCTCAGTTGGAAGATAGCTTCCTTCCTCCCCTGGGGCCCTGAAGCACAGACAGGAAACCACCCCACTTCCACGCTGCCACCAGCCTCAGCCAAGAGGGAACCATTGCTGACAGAGCAGAATTCTAAACCCCCCTCCCTTCCCTCCAACAACTGCTCTAGACACAATCTAAGAAGAACAGGGACATTTCCTAAATAATAACGAAACATTAAGAACATTGGCAGGCAAGGCTAGCCTGGTCTACAAAGTGAATTCCAGGACAGCCAGAGTTATACAGAGAAACCCTGTCCCACCCCACCCCACCCCACCCCACCCCCACAAAAACAAAAAAAAACCACGAAAGCCATAATCCCAGCACACAGGTGGCAGAAGCAGGTAGATTTTTGTGAGTTTGGGGCTAGCCTGGTCTACATGAGTTCTAGGGCAGCCAGGGCCATGTAGAGAGATCCTGTTTCAAAAACTAAAACAAGCAAACAAATAATAAAAATATGGCTCAGTGGAACTGAGGAGATGGCTCAACGGTTAAGAGTCCTTACTGTTCTTGTAAAGGACCTGAGTTTGAGTCCCAGCACCCACAATGCACTTCCCAGTGGCCTGTAAAACTCCAGTTCCGGGGGATCTGATGCTCTCCTTTGGCCTCCCCAGGTTCCTACATGCATGAGGTACACACAAACTCCTGTGGGCGCACACATACACACATACACACACACACACACACACACACACACACACACACACACACAGAAATAAATAAATCTCTAACAAAAAAAAAAAAGAAAGAAAACAACATAGGTCAAAGTTGGGTGTAATGGCTCACGCCTTATCACCCAAGCACATGGTGGGCTAAGCAGGATGGCGGCTGTGATTGGAAGCCAGCCTGATATACTATAGAGTAAGAATCTGGAGAGAGAGAGAGAGACAGAGAGAGAGCAATTTTAAAATAAAGAGCATGAAGGATGGATCAGGTCAGAGGTTTAGGCCAGTGGTAGAGCACTTGCCTACAATGTGTTAGGCCTGGAGGAGTTTGATTTCAAACACCACAGAGTAACTTGTAAAGAGACTTAAAAGCCACCATAGTCCCAGGCCACCTATCGCACAAGTAAGTAAGTGATGATGGGACAGGCTGAAACCACCACAATCCAAGAAGGCAACTGCTCTGGGCTCTGCCAGCCAGGCCTCAGCAGCCCCTACTAGTGGGGAACAAATACAATTAATGTCCTGTGCAAGTAGGGTAACTTACCAATCCATTCTCGGACTTCGTTTTCAAATCGAGTTTTATTAAGCCAAAGCCTGAGGAAAGAAAAACAGCCAAACACAGGTTAACCAACCACGCCAGGAGAGTCAAAGGCATACCTCAGTGGTAGAATGACTGCTAGCGAGCTCAAGGCCCTAGGTTTGATCGTCAGCACTAGAACAATAACAGTAAAAACTTGAAGCTGGGACACCTCTGCCTTCCTCCTGGCCGTCTGGAAATGCTTAAAGAAAGCTTGTGCAACAGTGGTGTGGCAGAGTGCAGGCTCATGCAGGCCCTGAGGGAAAGGTTCCCCAAAGCTGGCTGGCGGAGGCACAGTCACCAGGCCTGGTGGACCCATCAGGTGACGCTGGAGCTTGCAAGAGACTACATTGGCCTTGTCTTGCAATGCCCGAGCCTCACCACTGGGTGGCTCGAAGCTGCAGGAAGCTCACCCTTTTGACTGGGCATGCAAGCTGTCAGCTGTGCAGTGACCACCCCCAGGGCTCCAAACATGCCAACCCCGTCAGCGGGCGAAGGGCCTTCCATGACCCCTGACTGCTGTAGCACTCACCGTAGCCTTTGGTGAAGACATCCCTGGCGGACTTGCCAAGATCGGCGTACGTGGGAGGCACAGCCATTTCTCTGCCACAACAAAAGAAGCCCCAGAGTGAATGAAATGAAGGCATTGCTAATTATGGAAATTAGCTTCCCACCAATAAAAGTTATGTGATATAATTAAACCACCACTAAAGAGCACCCAGCTCCGAAAGTCCCGGGCATCTCTTCCTGCCAGGTGTGGGTGCAGGGTGAGCTGTCTCACCCTTCCTTTGAGGGCAGAGCTAGAGAGGTTTAGTGATCCACCTGGCTTTAGCAGCTCTGGGCCACACAGTCAATGTTGATGATGAATGAATGAATGAATGAATGAATGAATGAATGAATGAATGAATGAACGAACGGCCAAAGACACACTCCCAGGAGCCAGCCACCTCACTGAATTGCAGAACTCTTGCCAGGAAGACCTCTCTCCTTACAAAAGGCCGCTGTTCGGCCGGCAGCTGCTCAAAGAAATCAGTTTCCCGTGGCGATCGATGCCCTTTGCTCGCGGCTCCGATTTCCTTCCCTCAACAAGTGTCAGTGGAGCGGGTACCTTCGCCACCAGGAGCCCAGCTTTTCACAGAACTTTCACAGTCTGGGAAACCACTTGTAAGGTATTAAAAGCTAGTTAGGCATCTCCTCCTGTGAAAATCAATCCGACCACACCCTACCAAAGAGGAGAATCCAGAGCCAGCAGGACGGCTCAGCGGCTCTTCAGCCACTGGCTACCAAGCCTGGGTACCCGAGTTCAGTCCCTGGGACACGAAATCCAGCAAATCGCCCTCTGATCTCAACACACACACACACACCAATAACAACAACTAAATTTTAAATACTGTTACTTTTTCTTTGTGTGTGTGTGTGTGTGTGTGTTTGTGTGTGTGCACGCGCACGTTTTTTTCAAAACAGGGTTTCTCTGTGTAGCCTTGGCTGTCCTGGAACTTGCTGTATAGACCAGGCTGGCCTCAAACTCAGAGATCCACCTGCCTCTGCTTTCCAAGTGCCAGAATTAAAGGCTTGCGCCACCACCGCCTGGCTTCTTCGATTTTTTAAAGATGATTTGTTTATTTTTATTTTACATGCATTGGTTTTTGCTTGCATACACGGCTGTGTGAGCACATAGGATCCCCTGGAAGTGGAGTAACAGACAGCCTCAGGCTGCCACGTGGGTGCTGGCAATCAAACCCAGATCCTCCAGAAGAGCAGCAGTACTTTCTCAGCCAAGCCGTCTCTCCAGCCCCTTATTTTTGTTTTATGTGTTTCCGCATGTACATATGTGCACCCTGTTAATGACTAGTGCTGGGACATCTGTAAGAGCAGCAAGTTCCTGTTGGGCCACTTCCAGCCCCAATGGGCCTTTATTTTTAAAAGCAACTATCAAAATACTGTCTGGGGAGCTGAGGGGAGTTAAGTACAGGGGTAGCCACCTGCCTACAGGGCCTCACAAGTACCATCTTCTTTATTTGTGTGTGTAGGTGAGTAGGCACTCCTGGGTGCAGGTACCCTGGGAGGCCAGAAGAGGTCGCTGGTCGTTACACATAATTAAGTCCACCAACAAACATGTTTTAAGCATCACAGAAAGAGAGTAACCCTGTTGGTCCCTGCTCTAAGGGTGGCGTTACATTCCTGGGAGGTTTTTATGTTGACAGGCCGTACAGGAAAATTAAAATCCTACCCTGGGAGAGCTCACACTGTGACGTCTGTCCTACATGAAAAGCCGCCCCAGAATCATTACATTCACTAACCAGAAGAATGCCTCCTTCCTCTCTCTCTCTCTCTCTCTCTTTCTTTCTCTTCCTGAGATAGGATCTCAGGTAGTCCAGGTTTGTCTGGAACTGTCTATGTAGCCAAGGATGACCTTGAACTTCTAATCCTCCACTTCCCAACTGCTAGGATTACAGACATCACCACCACACCTAGTCTGTGCATTGCTGGGGTCAAATTTGGGGGTTCAAGTACACTGGCAGGTGCTCTGTCAACTGAGCTAGAGCCTTGAGTGGTTGCCTTCGTTTTAAAATGCTGTACACCTGCTGAGGGGGGGGGCACGCCTTCAATCCCAGCTCTCAGGAGGCAGGGGCTGGCAGATCTGTGAGTTTGAGGCCAGCCTGGTCGGCAAAGTGAGTCCAGGACAGCCAGCGATACACAGAGAAACCCTTCGGGAGGAGGAGGAGGAAGGAGAACAATCAAATAAATAAACGAACAAAATACTGTACACCTAAATTATCAGACTGAATCTGCATACAGACACATGTGCCCATTCACAAACATCAGCATGCCGTCGAGGATTCCTGACTAGCGGGAGCCCACTGGGAAAGACGTCACGTGATTCCACATCAAGCGACCAAAGTCTGAATCAAAGAAAACGACAAAGAGCCCACAGCAGGACCCTCGAGATAATTCAGCAGATAAAGGCGCCTGCTGCCCGACCTGGCAATCGGAGGTAGATCCCTGGAACCGATATGGTGGGAGGGGAAAACCAACCCCCAAGTTATCTGGTGACCTCTGCATAATAAGTCAATCTATCAATAAAAGACATAATTAAAGAGAGCCTGCAACCCAAAAACCATGGACTTCCAGTGTTAGCTGGACCCGCATCTGGCCACAGTTCACATTCTCGGAGCCTCTGCCACTCTGTTCTACTTCTGTTGTTGCCGCTCTTACTTCCTGTACACCAACAGGCCGGAACCACGGGCAGACTGGCCCACGTTAGGGTCAGGACACAGGGAAGAGGGCAGGGGTTTATTTGCCTGACACTGCTCTTGTCCACTCTTCCAATACTAGAGGCTCTCCTCTTCCCACTGGCCCTTTCCTTCCCAAGTAACCACCCCACTCCCCCACTCCCCCCCCCCCCCCCCCACACACACACACACACACACACGCATGGACCCCAGGGGGCAGGCAGGAGGCTTCACACTCAGGCCTGGAAAAATGGCACACACCTCAGGCCAGATGGGCCTGGCACTTCCTAAGAAAAGTCCACACCATGTAACCCTGGGCTGAAAGACAGCCCAGCCTAGCAGACCTGCAGAACGTCTTGGCGGAGAGCCCAGAACATTCTCCATCTCTGTCTGGATTAAGAGCGATCCGGGGACATACAAAAACAAAGGGCTCGCTGGTCAAGATCACTTGCTGCTCTTGCAGAGGTCTGGGGTACAATTCCCAGCGCCCACATGGTGGTTCACAACTGTCCCTAACTCCAGTTCTGGGGGACCCAGGGAGCATGGTGCGCATGTACACACATGCAGACAAAACTCTTACACAGAGAGAATAAAATAAACAGAGAAGAAATTAACAAAACAAAGCAAACAGAAAGCACCACCTGCAGACAGAGCTGGCCCTCCCCAGGAGGCAGGAGCAGAGGAGGAGCCGCTCGTGGGCAGCATCCAAGGTCGCTAAAGCCCCCTGAACACCACCTATATTTAAGATTTCACTTTATTTTTGTGTGTGCATCTCTGCCACGTGTGGGCAGGTGCCTGCAGAGACCAGAAGAGGGCACCAGATCCCTTGGAACTGGAGCCACAGGTGGTCGTGAGCCACCCAATGTGGGAGTTGGGAACCAAATTCAGGTCCAACGTTAAAACATCAGTGCTCCTAACCCCTGAGCTGCCGGGATAGTACACACACAAACACACACACACACACACACCTTTTTTTTTTCCTTTTGAGGTCTTATATAACACAAGCTAGCCTCAAACTAGACAGGAGTGGCCTTGAACATCTGCTCTGCCTGCCTCCATCTGAGAGTGCGGGAGCACTACCATTCCGGATGTGTGCGGTGTTGTATGCGTGTGTTTTTTGTATTCGCGCAATGTTGTGCGTGTGCAGGCAGGCGTTCTCCCAACCAAGCTGCGTCTCCGGCCTGTCAGAAGCCAGGTCTTGTCCTGCTACACTTCCCTGACCTCAGAGGAGAGACAGCCCCCAGGACCCACCCTGCAGGAGTCACCTTTGCATCGAGGACCAGACCCCACCTTGAGGAAAAGACACAGCATCCTTTATCCAACGTTCCCCAAAAGCCGTGTGCCAGCCCTAATCCCCAAACCTAATACGGAAAGCCACCTGTCGAAAAAGGGGAAAAAAAAGAGAAAAAAACCAAAACCACCACCCACAGCAAACAGCAGCTAACGCTCAGCACTAAGGAGATTATTATCCGGGACATGAGTCGGATGCCAGGGCTCAGGGCAGGGGCCAGGCCCTGTGAGGCTCCCTGATTTATTTACCATTCCACTCCGCTACCTTTATTTGGCCCCTGCTGCACGGAACAGAACTTGCAGCGCACAAAATCAGCCGTAACCGCCAGCACTTTGCATCAGCCACCGTGGATACCAGCTCTGCCACGTGCAAGCGACACCCTTTTCTTAAGTCCCATAAACAGAGAGGGGAACATAACGTCCCCGGTCTGGGCCCTCAGGTAACAGGCCTGTGCACACCCAGGCAGGAAGGTGTATTCTCCACCTTTCCGGGCAGGCCCAGTTAAATTCTTTCTTGGGCCCGAGGCAACACCCCCATCTGGCTCAGCTCTCATCGCTCACCAAATCCCCCCACTGCTAGATTCCAGTAGCTTCCCCTTCTGCCCTTCCGGGACCCACTTCCTATGATGCATTTATCTAGCAGGATTAAGGGCAGCCTGAGGCAGACCAGGGTTCTGCCTCTCCCGAGCTCAGTCTTCTGACGAAAATAAACAGCACCCAGAAGACACCCATTCCCACACCGTTCTCAGACCTCCCTTCAGAAAGGCCTCCCCGAGCAGGACCGAGGCTCAGTCTCCTCAGGCCGGGAGTGAGTTGAGATGGACAGGTCCCCTCACTCACTCAACCCTGCCTGGAGGTAGAAGCCTGACAGGAGCCCCTCCTGGGCCTTCCTTGCACCAGAACATTGGTCACCAAGCACTATGGATGCACAGAGGCCCCCACACATCACCCTCTGCCTGACCCAGGCAGGCAGCAGGCCCTGCGCACAGTCAGATGGTAGGGAGAGGGAAGAACGCAGAGGAGTGGATGGGTAGGAGTGAGGTGGAGCAGACCAGCTCCGATCAGGGATGGCTCTGAAGGGGCCCAGCAGGTCACAAATGACAGGACTCCCCGATAACCCCTCCACCGTCCGCCAGCCTGCCAGCCCAAGCCTTCCCTGGCTGACCTTGAACAAATTATGCAAACAGCACTCCAGCCTAAGGAATGGACCATACTGGAAGCTCTGAGGGGAAGGATTGTATATCACCTAGCAGGCCACACAACACACTTACATAACCTCCAACTTGGGCCTCGGGGCGGGGGTTGGGGGCAGGGAAGGGGCCGGAGGAGGACAACATCTTCCCATCTTCCTGACTCATCAACTACATGGCAGTGACAGCTGCTCACTCACCGTGCCCCCACCCTCCGCTCCTCCTCCCACACCACACCCCGAACTCCAGGCTCCTCAGAGCCTGTCGGGCGTTATGTTTACCCAAATGTCTATAAGGATGTCAAGGCCTGGCACGTGACGGGCACCCGTGAGCGAGTGGGCAAGGAGTACCGCACATTACAGCTTTAATTGTGTGGATTTGGCGAGCCCGTGCGTACCATGGCGCGCCTGTGAAGGCGAGGGGACGCTTGCAGGAGCTAGTTCTCCCCTTCCAACACGCAGGTTCCGAGGGCTCAACTCGGGTCTTCAGCGCTGGCGGCAAACGCCTTTTTCTGCTGAGCTACCTCCGCGTCCCTGCCAAGTATTATCGCAAGCTGGGTTCGCTTCACGCTTTCTGCCGCAGCGGCTTCGGAGGCTGAGGCCGGAGAATAGCTTAAGGGCTGGGATGAGTCTCAGTTGGCATAACGCTTTCTGAGCATGCACAAAGCCCTGACTGCTCTGCCCAGCGATGAATAAGCCAGGCTTGGTGGCACCTGACTACAACCCCAGCCCTCGGGAGATGAGCAAGAGGGCCGGAGGTTCAAGGTCAGCGTTGGCTACATAGAAAGTTCAAAGCCAGCCTTAGCTACGTGAAGACGCTGTTTTAAAAACCAGTGGGGAGAAGAGGCTGGAGAGATAGCGCAGGGGTTAGGGACACTTGCTGTTCTTGCAGAGGACCCAGATTTGAGTCCTAGCTCCAACATAGGGGCTCACAGCTGTCTATAATTCCAGACTTCTGGCTTCTGTGGATACTAGGCACACATGCTGTGTGTGTGTGTGTGTGTGTGTGTGTGTGTGTGTGTGTGTGTGTGTGTGAAAGCAAAAGACTCATATACATAAATTTTAAAAGAGAAACGAAAAAGGGCAAAGGGCAAAGAGGGAGGGGTGGAACCAGGAGAGGAGCGGCTATAAGGCCAGCTCCTGTCAGTTTAAAAAAAAAAAAAAGAAGAAGAAAGAAAAAAGTGTCATTGTAACGAATAGAGGAAAGTAGAAACTTGGTGTCTGACAATGGGAACAACAAGTAAACTACAATGTAACGAAAAACAGGTGCTTGCTTCCCCTACAGCTGGAGAAGAGAGGAGAACAGGAGAGCCCAGAACAGCAGCCGCTCTAGGGAAGAGCTGAGCTCGGACTTAGGGGTGAACACTGGCTGCTTCGGGCCTTAAAACCAGCCATGGATTCCATCCCAAGAGGCGCCATGGAGTGACAACCCCAAGACTGGTATGGCAAGGCTGAGATCCAGAAAACCGAGTTTGAATCCAGTCCACTCTTTTAGATGGCAACTGAGAGACAATTAACTCAACCTTAATCCTACACCTAGGAACCCCACCTACTACGTGTCCTAGGCACCCCAAAATCGACAGAAGCATATTCTCTGCCCCACTGCCTGTCACAGAGACCTACAAGTGACCAACGTGCCCATCGTTAGGAAAATGAATGACACCAACAAAGTAATAGCAGTCAGCCAACAAAAACTATGGGATGAGGAGGGTATGGAGGCAGAGGCCTATAATTCCAGCACTTGGGGCAAGGAGGCAGGAAGTTCAAGGTCATTGCTGGCTACATAAGGAATTTGAGTATCCTTGGTTATGAGACTATCTCAAAACAATAATAGTGGTGAATTTACATATGAGAACATAGAATACTATCTATGCACACATGAACGAAACGAGAAAGCCGAGCTGACCGTGGTAGTACACGCCTTTAATCCCAGCTGTCAGGAAGCTGAGACAGCCAGATCTCTGTGAGTTCAAAACCAGCCTGATCTACATAGTGAGGTCCGGGACTGCCAGAGCTGCATAGTAAGACACTGTCTCAAAAAAATAAATAAATAAAACGAATTTAAAAAAAGAGTGAATGAGTGAGAGAGAACAGGAAAGATGGGCCCCATCTGTGCAGGATGACTGCCTGAGGTCTCTGGAATGGAGGTGTGGAGTTCAGATGGAGTTTCCATATCTTGTCTGTTTGTTTCTTGTTTTGTTTTTGTTTCGAGACAGGCTTTCCCTGTGTAGCCTGTGTAGCCGTCCTGGACTCACTTTGCAGACCAGGCTGGCCTCAGACTCACAGAGATCCACCTGCCTCTGCCTCTGCCTCTGCCTCTCCGAGTGCTGGGATTAAACCACGCCCAAAGTGGTTTCCGTGCTTTATTCTGCTCCCTTATTTAAACGTTGTTGTGAAGAAGAGAAAATATTGGAAGGCAGCCACGTGCCAACAAGTCACTGCAGCCAAGATGCCAGGGGCTGCAGAGATGGCTCAGAGGTGAAGGGCACTGTCCGCGCTTCGCAGGATCTGGGTTGGGTTTCCAGTGCCCACATGGCTTTACAACCACCTGTAAGCGCAGCCCCAGGGGCCGCAGTGCCCTCCCCTGGCTTCTCAGGCACTGAACACGGGGGAGGCACATACGAACAATTGAATGACAAATCTTTTTTTAAAAAACAGAAGGGCCTGGAGAGATAGATGGCGGTTGATTAAGTGCAACAGCTGCTTTTCCAGAGGACCAGGGTTCAACTCCCAGTACCCATGTGGTGGCTTACAACCATCTGTAACTCCAGTTCCTGGAGATCCAACGCCCTTTGAGGACATCAGGCAAACACCTGGTGTATGTATACATACATGCGTACAAAACACCCACTGACATAAAGCAAAAATGTTAAGATGCAAGCCAGGCGCGGTGGTGCACACCTGTAATCCCAGCACTCAGGAGGCAGAGGCAGGCGGATCTCTGTGAGTTCGAGGCCAGCCTCGTCTACAGTGAGTCTAGGACAGCCAAGGCTACACAGAGAAACCCTGTGTCAAAAAAAAAAAAAGATGCTGGAAGGAAAAGCTGTCTAAACAGTGTCCATACTGGTTCTATGAACGGATTCGCCAACATCTGGGCCACTCTGCCCAGACGGCAAGAGCAGGGCAGAGCTCATAACTTCAGTGTATGTGAGAATTGCAAGGACAGCTGTTAAGCAGCCTGGGAGCAGGTAGCAACGGTCTACAAAAAGACCAGGCTCACTCTGTACCCAGCACCTACCAGAAACCCCAGCCAGACACAGACTCTGCCTGTGGGTGACAACAAGCAGGGGCCGAGAGAGGGGTGACAGGTCTCACATCTGACCAGGAAGTAGAGTCTCCCTGTTAGAGGTAACCCCTCCACCCTCCCCCTCCCCCCCCCCCCAGTGAGCTCAGACCTCCCACCTCCAAAAGCAAGAGGGAACCAGGAGGCACCCTGCCATGCCATCTCCCAGACCATCCAGGTAACTAAGCATAGTGATTATGGAAGGGTCATCAGGCTGGCAAGAAGACACCCTGGGTGTGAAAAGACCCGTAGTCCACCCGCCCGCCCTTTCACAGGTACCCTGTACCCTGGTCTCCTCTTTGCAAATGCCTCATTACACTGAATGCAGCCAGACAACAGTACACAGCCAAAACAACCTAGCAACCAAACTCTTCCATCACCATCACAGGATTCCCCTCAGAATGAAAGTCAGGGGAAAACTTTCAGCTCCACTATTTCTCCAACAGTTTTGGGTAGTTTGCCAGGGCAAAAATAGACCATCATATCTGAGACGTATCAGGGGGATGAAGAGCTGTTTCAGCAGTTAAGAGCACTGAAAGCTTTTACAGGGGGTCCAGGTTTGGTTCCCTGCACCCACGTAGGGGTTCAAACCCACCTCTGACTCTAGTTCAGAGGTCCAGATGCTTTTCTCTGGACCCTGTGGGCATTGCATGCATGTGATATGTATATATGTCCAGGGACAACATTCACACATATTTTATAAATAAAAAAAATTTAAAAAAAGACACCAGATTAGATCACAGCAAAAGTAACGCCCTATCCACCAACCCTGGGGACCCCTCCCAGAAAAAGGCAGCCCCAGCTCAGGGGCTTCACACACACACACACACACACACACACACACACACGAGTACACATGCACGCACAGAGCGATTTCTTTCCAAGCAAAGGCTTGGCCTGTGGTTCCAGGTGCTGGCAAGGTGCTGGCCCTCTGCTCTAGAAGCAGGCTGTGCTCCCAAAGCAGATGCCGTGCCCCCCCGCCCCCCAGTCTCACAGAGGGCAGCCTGGCTTTCCAGGCTCTGCTTCTATTTTAAAACACTCTGGAAGCTGGGCCAGCAGCAGCAGCAGCAGCAGCAGCAGCAGCAGCAGCAGCAGCAGCAGCAGCGCAGTCTTCCACAGACTCAGGGCAGCCTGCCTGCCCACTCATGAACCCGGGGAGAGAAGGCTGCCAGCACTCCAGGGTCTAGGGTCTAGTCAGGCACACCAGAGCTCCAACAGAGCCACAGGCATCTCAAGAGCCCGAACAAGGCGCAGGGGGGTTGACACAGCCTTGGGAATCAGGTGCATCTGGGCCCACATCCTACTCCCTCTTTAGGTAAAAGACCTCCACAATTAGTCTCTCTGACCTCATTTTCCCTCAGCATAAAGCACTTGATGCCGTGGCTGGTACACACAGAGGCATGAAACAAACAACCAGAATTCCATCAAGATGATAGATGACAGGCCAATTTGTTGATTGAAATGAGCGGATGATTGGGGTTTTTGGTGGTGATGGTGGTGGGTTTTTTGTTAGATTGGTTGTTTGGTTTGTTTCTGAACGGGGTTTCCCTGTTCTCGGGGTAGCCCTGGAACTCACAGAGACCCAGCTGTCTCTGTCTCCCAACTGCCAGGATTCAAGGCATGGGCTGCCACCACCCAGCTTGTTTCTGTTTTGACTTGGGGTCTAACACAGCCCACAGTGAGTCTCAGACTCACTATGTCATCAAGGAGTCAAGATGGCCCTTAAACTTGATCCTCCAGCCCCCACCTCAGAGCGTACGCCCCAGTGCACGGCAGTGCCGGAGCTAGAACCCAGGGCTTCCTGTATGTGGGGCTAGCACTCTGAGTCCCAGGCCCAGGACAAGAGCTTCCCTCGTTATATTTGTGCGTAGAGATCTAAACAAGCCCTACTTTTGCATATTCACTATTATAATAATGGTTTCTGAGCACCTTGTCAAAGGCTCACTCTGAACCACTGGGGTCCAGAGTCCTCCCCACCCATAAAGAGGTATTGTTTAGCTGGATATTGTCTGGCCAGGTCCAGAAGAGCACCTCCCGCCTCTCACCCCAGGGAAAACTAGCCCTTCTTCCGATCAGCTCCAAGCCCCTTGCTGGAAACAGGACTGATTTCTCTGAGCACCATCCACCAAAGACGGCCAACAGCGGCTCCATACCTCTCTATTTCCAACCAGATCATAACTTCTACTTCACAAAGACACTCAAAACACAGCAGCAGTGCAGTGTGGGGATACCAGCAGAGAACTGGTGCCCGAGCACCAAGCGCACAGAGCAGGGTCACAGAACACACACCAAGTTCCAGAATGGCCGACAGTAACTCCCGGTGTGATGGCACACACCTGCAGTCCCAACAGCCGGTGGAGACACAAGGATCAGAAGTTGCCTTCTGACCCCCACTGGAGCTACCCACACCTCCAAACAAACAAAAGTCAAAACCACTTTGTAACAAACTAAGACGTAAGAGAGCTACTTAACCTGAGTCAGACCCTGTGGCTCTCCTCAGTCAGATTGGTAGTGAGAGCGCAGGCTGCCCTCTGGGGCGTTTTCTAACTCAGCTCTAGGTAAAGTGATGACAGTGAACTGGAGGGAGGCCCATGCCTGCTGGGCATACCCCTGTCATCCTTTCCTGGTGACCACCACAGGAACCTGGGGAAAGGCAAAGCTACACACCACAAGCTTTCTGGAATCCTGGGGGCTATCTTCCTGACGCTGGCGGTTCTCAGTCACCACTCCTGGAGGTGTCCGTCATGCTGTGGGAAACTTCGTCCAGAGCAAAAGGCCGCAGAGCGCCTCAATGATGGGGGTGGGGAGCAGGGTTGCCCTTACCACCAGCGGCTGGAGAGTCCAGAGTCTACGCCTGCCTCAGGTCCAGCATGAGCACTGTCCCAACAGTGCTCATGCTGGACCTGACTAACCCCGCATTCTAGACATCAGAGATAAAACAATCACCTATGAACACCAACCTCTACAAGTGGGGCCAGACACCTTACCCAAAGCCACCTGAGTGGAAGCTGACTCGCTGACACACACAGACACATACACACACCCGCGAACACACACCTGTCAGAAAGCAAAGGTGCAAGAGGCCCAAGGCCTTAGCCGGAATCCTGTTCACCCATGTCACTCTAGCGTCAAGCCCAGAAACACCAGTTTGACAAGTTCCCCCGGGAACTTGGGAAGTTGTGGGATGTCAGAGCTGTTACTTTTGGTCTCTCGTGGCCACTAGCTGCAGTGTGCCACTATAGCCCTTCAAACAGATGTGACTCTGCTAGGGCAGGAGAGCTTCTAGAAGCAAGTGAGGTGGCCTACAGTCTTCGGACGGGAGCTTAAGAGGCTACGGTTTAATGTGCACTCCATGTAGTGAGGAGTGCGTTGGTGGGGGTGGCTTTATTGGGCCTAGGAGTGCTTACTGCTCTCGCTGAGGAACCAGGCTTGATTCCCAGAGCTCCGTGAGGCAGCTCACAACTGCCTAAAACTCCAGTCCAGGGGATCCTACACCCTCTCCTGGCCTCTGAGGGCACCTGCGCTTACGTGCATCAACACACACATTTAAATAGACATCTTTATAAACAGATTTATCCCCACCTTACCCACCTACTGCATGCCAAATGGTTCCACCCAAGACCCTGGGGCCTGAGCTTGGCCCTACAGTCTTGTCAGTCCAGAGAAAAGCAGGCAGGCCCTCAGTAGTCATGCATGGCTGGGTAGTTGAAAAAAAAAAAAAAAAAGACTAGGTAAAGGAGAAGACCTTGACCCATCTCTCTGGTCAAGGGAGAAGGGCTCTAGATGGTGCAGGCCTGGGCTAGGCCCAGCCTCTTCCTGCATTCCAGGTCTGCCTGAGGCTGTCAATCTATAAACGGGACAGCGTTTCGTGAATTATCCTCCAGTTACTCAATACCTGCTGCTGCACAAACGCTTGTCACGAATGGAGAAAGAATGGATTGAAAATAACAGAACTGTAGAATTTACGGAGTCCCTTCCAGCACACCATGTGGAACAAAAAATATATTGGGAGGCGGGGGTGGGGGGTGAGAGGAATAAGTTCAACCCTTCCCAAAAGCTCCTAGGTAACTGTCAAGGTTTCTAGGGTGTCCTTGTGCAAGCCCCAAGGCCTCGTGTTAATCGGATCATTTTCTTCTCCCAAACTCAGTGAAGTGTATATAATTGCTCCTGTTTCGCAGATGAAAAAGATGGAAGTCTGAAATCTTCCTACCGGTGTGACCTTGGACAAACCACGGAGAGTTGTGGCCCTCCGATCTGCTGTCAGGCCCTGAAAACAGTTCCCAGAATGCACAGTCGCTTTTGACGACACAGAACACGGAATCCGTCCCTAAGACCCAGAAGGCCAGGCATACGGCTTCCTGTGGGGTCTCACTTCCAGACCAGGCCCTAAGTCCACTCACAACAGCCCGTTCTGCCCGGGAGAAAGCATGCGCGGGAGGGATCCGGCGCCACCTACTCCGGGCGTGGGCCCGCTAGGGCGTATAGGGGCCGGGGGCTCCAGGACATGGCCAACGCCTGGAGCTCGTCATTTCGGCAGAGAAGGCTGGGTTTGCACAGGCCCTCGGGGCTGGCGTGGAAGGGCTTGGGGCCTGGGAGGGTCTCTACCAGATCAATGCAGACCGGATCTAGAGCCAAAGGGCGCAGCCGGGGAAGGTCACCTAGACCCGCGCGGCCCGCTGGGCCTCCACGCGGTCGCCCTTGCCCCTTCCGCCCGCATGTTCGGGCCGCCCCTCGCCTCCAACTGCAGGCGCTCTGCATGCTCGGGCTGGGATCTCTCCCTCCGAGATCCGCTCGGCGCCCGCCCTCCAGGCCTCCTCTACCCAACCCGCTGACCCTCCAGGCCCTAGATGATCGGCCCTGGTTCACCCTTCCAGTGGCCAAGCTTCCTAGGCCCCGCGCCCTCGCCGGATCCTCCCTCCATCGCCTCCCCAGAGGCGCCCCAGGAGCGCGGCCCGAGGCCCCCGGGGACTCCCGCATGGCCCAGGCCCTACCTCGGAGGCGGTGGCGGCGGCGGCGGCGGGAGCAGCGGCAGCTACGGCGGGGGTGGCGGCGAGCAGCCGGGGAAGCGCTGGGAGCGGGCCGAGGGCGGGGCGGGGCGGGGCGGCGCGGAGCGCAGCGGCGTGTCCACGCCCCAGCCGTGCGCGCCCCGCCCCCTGGAGCTCCGCCCCCGGCTCCACCCCGGACGGCGCCCAGGTCGGCCCGGGGAGGGTCCCCTTCCCACCCGCGAGCTTTCGCCCTCGCCCCCGACGGTACCGCGGTCCCGTACGGCCGCGCGCAAAGGCCTGCGTGCGCGGTGGCACGGGGGCGGCGGGGAGGGCGTGGGGCCGACGTGCGCGAGGTGTGTGCGTGCGCGGGGACACGAGGGCCAGTGTCGCGGCCTCCGGGCTGCTGGAAGCTTTTGGGGGGAGGGAGCATCCGGCGGAGGGAGGCCCAGCGGGGACGCCAGGCCCCGGAGGGGGCGCTGCTCGGGCCCAGGGGCGGCTGCGGGCGTCCTCCGCGCTGCAGCCTCGCCGCGCTCGGCTTCCGGAGCCGGCGACACGCCCGCGTGCGTCAGCGGCCGAGCTGCAAGTTCGACTCCTCCCGAGAGCCGGCTCTGTGCGGCGCGTCCGCATGCAGCTCTCCCCCCCTCCCCCCGTGGCGAGGCCGCCGGGCGCCACTTCCCACTCGTGTGAGAACTCGGAGAAGGCGAAGTGAGTTTCGTGAGCCTCGCTGTGGTCTCCCTCCCCTCCCGGGCGCCTCCCAGCCTTCCTCGCTGAGCCAGACCCAAACGGGCCTGGAGGATTGGGGAATCGAGGCTGGATAAAGACTGCACACCCCTTGCCTCCGACCAGCAGGCGTCCTGGGAGAAGCCAGGCCTTTAGGGACCGGCGGAGGAGGCGCCGGGGATGGCTCAGGACCAGCTGCGGCCGAATAAGGCAGCGCGCGCGCGCGTTTGATTTGGAGGGCTAAGCCCAGACCTAACTTGGACTGTGAGGGAAAGCCCTTCGGGATGGAACTTGCTTTGCCTGAGAACCGGAGCTCGAGCCTCAGTTGGTGTATAGCTTCCCGAGTCTGCAGATCTACCTGGCGACCGAGACCCAACCCACTCCCCGAGTAAAGCAGGCAGGGAAAGCTGTTGAGTCACAAGAGAGGCAGAGTCGGAAGGACCAGACCTGGGGACCCAAGGAAGACCTGTCTCCAAGAAGCTTAGGCTCGGCCCTGAGCCCTGATGCCCGATGTTCAAGGTCCCTTCCCCTCCCCTCCCCCCCGCCCTCTTAGGATCACCCCAGCATCCCTTTCAGGACCCTCAGCCTGGAGGCTACCGGTGGCCTTCTCTGTCTACCCCACTCCCTCCTCAGCCGCCCTGGGGATGATTTACTATGATCCCCAAGATATCTCCGGGCCACATTTGGCTGTGTGGCCACGGGTACGCAGTCTGACTTCTCAGATCCTCGGCTGGGGCGTTAGCTTAAAGCACGTGGGTCGGTCTGGAGAGGTGGCAAAGGGGTAGAGCGCTCAGCTGGGTGAGCGGTTTGTGTCACTTTTCCTGGGGTGACATGAACGACTATTTCCTGCAGAGGGGCCACGAATGACAGACTAAAGAATTCCACCCAAACCAATGAGTGTGTTGAAGTGATTTGCAAGATGAGTTAAGGCAGCTGAAAAGACCACCCAACCGAACATAGCCCACAGCTCACCAAAGCTGCAGTCACTGCTTAAGGTGGTTCAACTGAGGGTCTTCTCTCCAGCAACTGTTGGCTATTTTGGAAACTGTGAGAGGGACCTCAGGAGTCTGGTGAATTTCCCAAGCCATACATCTTTCAACAGCTTCCTGGGTTTCATTATTAATATTACTCATTTTGCATCCCTATGATAATCCACCCTCTCTCCCTAGTCCTCAGAAAGGGGGAGCCATCCTCCCTTACCAACTGGCCCCAGACTATCAAGTCTCTTCAGGACTGCTGTGTCCTCTTCCTCTGTGGCCTAGTAAGGGTGCCTTACCCAGAGGAAGTGATGGAAGAGCAGGCAACAGGGTCCATGTCAGAGACAGCCGCTGGGCCCCTTAGTAGGTGACCTACAGGGAGACTGAGTTGCCATTGGGCTACATCTGAGCAGGGGGCCTGGGTCTTCTCCATGCCTGGTCCTTGGTTAGTGCATCAGTCTCCGCAGGGCCCCCTGGGAGCTTCCTGGGGTTTGGTTTGGTTTTGTTTAACTTTCTGGAACATACAAGGTAGCCTTCTGACTTTTGTGAATCTCTTTCCTTCCAGAAGGGAATGTTTCAACTCCAGGGAATTAGCTGTGCAAGAAAGGCAAAGAAAATCAGCCAGAAGAAGGAGGGGACCTGGGGTTGAAATCTTAACTACAGTAGAAAGACGATTCATTGATCCTTCCCAGTCACAGCCTTTAGGGAAGGATAACAACAGGCCACTTTTTTCTTTCTTTCTTTTTTGGTAGGACTCTGCTCAGCTTCCCCTCCACCCAGCCTGCCAAAGCTGATTGGGCTGAGACAGAAAACCCAATTCAACCCTGGCCAGTCAGGTTCTTCCTTGCAGATTTGAACTAACCAATCCCGAGTCTGAAGGAAACAGGGCAACGTCCTGGAGTCTACAGGCTTCTCGGGCATGCTTGGCATCAGTGTCGGCCCTGAAAAGCAAGCAGAACACAGTGGGGTTGCAAGAGGCGTTGGACCCATTTCCTCATGGACCCCACCCCCTCCTAAGTTTGGGTTCCCCAAAGCTAATTCAGTTCCATGTGAAGTCCTGCTGACTTATAGGGGACAGGCCAGCCCTAACCCTAGTTTCTCTAAGGGTAAAGGACCCCATTTCACTACGTTCAGAGCACATGCCCCATTGCAGCTGACCCCAAGGGTAGTGCCACGTGACAGCCATGCTTTCCATCTCCTGACTCTGGGGAGGAGTCACTGAGCCCCTGGAGTTCTCCAGCTGTGGAAATAAACTAAAATCAAAGCTGGGGCGGAGCTCAGCTGTGTGGCTAGGGTGTGTCTGCATCTGTCATCTGCTGCCTCCCAGTCTCTAGGTTCCTCCTCCTGCTCCTCCTCCTCCTCCTCCTCCTCCTCCTCCTCCTCCTCCTCCCCTGGTTTGTTGACATTAGCCATCCTCCTTCACACAGAACTAAGTACATCATCCAGAGAGGATGCAGCTTTCTCTTAATACTGAAGTGGGTTATGAGTGTAAGACTATTATTTAGAGGCTGCATCAGAAGTTCACTGTATCCTTGGCTACATAGTGAGTTCAAACACAGCCTAGCTTACATGAGGCCCTGTCTCAAAAAAAAATGTTTTTATTTTCATCTTAGGGAAGTTCTTTCTTATACTGTCTACTTTCTAAATACATATGTATATTTATTATTTTAAATGTTTATTATATATGTAATAAATTTATATTTATATATATTTTAAAGTTTTTATTTATATGTGTGCACAGATTAAATGACAGCTTGCAGGGGTCAATTCTTTCCCTTCTCCAGGTGGGTCCTGGAGACTGAGGGAACAAAACAGTCCTCAGTTCTGTCCCTCCCCCATCATCTTCAGCCTGCTAAGGTGTTTCAGAGGTTTCTTGTGGAGCAATCTTCATTCATAATGCTAATGGAAGCAATCATAACGCTAGCCACATTATTGTAACCACATTACTGACTGCAGGCAGGTTATGGCAAGCCAGACAATGGTGAGAAATGCTTCCCCTATTCATGGGGCCCTTAAGGCACAGTCTTGGTGTGTAGCTCAAGCTGACTAATTCATGGTAATCCTCCTGCCTCAATATGCTACGTGTTGGGATTATGGGTATGTATCACCATACCCAGCAAAGACTGTTAATTTTTAAGATTTATTTACTTTTATGTAAGTTGCCTCTGTAGATCTTTATTGCCACATGTAAGCCTGGTGCCCCTCTGGAGGTCAGAAAGGGTTGCTGGATCCCTTGGCATTCTGGATGGGTGTGAATCATCACGCAGGTATTAACAATTATGAACCATGCAGGGGCTAAGGATTGAATCCAGGTCCTTAGCAAGAGCAATCAGTGCCCTTAACCACTGGGTATATCTTCACCCATCAGCAAGGATGTTTTTACTTTGTTTGTTTGGGTTGGGTTTTTTGAGACAGCGTCTCTCTACATACTCCTGGCTGCCTAGAGCTCACTATGTAGAACAAGCTGACCTCAACTCACAGAAATCCTCCTGCCTCTGCCTCCTGAGTCTTAGGATTTAAGGCTAGTGAAGTATCTTTTTTTTTTTAACCTATTTTCCTGGGGCTGGAGATGGTGAAGAGTTCGGTGGTTAAGAGAACTTCCTGCTCTTCCAGAGACCTGAGTTCAGTTTCCCCACACTTGCATAGGGCAGCTCACAGCAACTTGTAACTCCAGGTGCAGAGGATCCAATGCCCTCTTCTGGTCTCTGCAGGTTCCTGCACACATGTGGCATTCATTCCCAACCACCTCCCCAACACACACACTCATGAAATACATAAACAATACAAAATATAAATAAAGAAATAAAGAAATAAACACCTTCCTGAAGTGTGTTTGGCATATTAAAAGCTGTATATGTTTAATACACAGATTTCCACAAGTTTGGACACAAACGCCCAGAAAAGCACCACTGTCCACAAGATGCTCAGATGGCAATCACATCCCCTCCTTTTCTTGTCATGACTCTTCTTATGGATTGGAACGGTGGCTCAGCCATGAAGAACACTGGCTGGTCTTGCTGAGCACCCAGCTTCCGTTCCCAGCACCCACAGGGTGGCTCATAAACTGTAAGTTCAGTTCCATGCAATCTAACACTCTCCCGGCCTCTGTGTGCACTGGGAAAGATTTGGTGCATCTACCTGCAAGCAACCGCTCATACGCGTAACATAAATCTAAGTGAATCTTTTGAAAAACGATTTACTTATTTATTATTAGCGGAGAGAGGGAAGTGCAGGAAGCATGAAGAATGAATGAGAGAAGAGTGTCAGCTCTTCTCTGTAGGTTCCAGAGACTAGTCAGGCTTGCACAGCAAACATCTCTGCTCACTATACAATCTCTCCTGCCTTTTTAAAAGGGTGTGTGTGTGTGTGTGTGTGTGTGTGTGTGTTTTGTCTGTATGGACGTCTGTGCACTATCTACATTCATCGCTCATGGAGGCCAAAAGAATGCACTGGACCCCCTGAAACTGGAGTTGAAGAGCATTGTGTGCCTCCCTGTGAGAGCTGGGAACTGAACTGTGGTCCTCCATTAGAGCAGCAAGTGCTCTTAACTACTGAGCCACCTCGCCTCCAGCCTGCTTTGGGGAAGTTTTTAATTCACTATGTAATTACTATTAGTCGTAGAAGTGGCGGTATATGTGAACATGAGGGAAGCTACAGCAGGATTTCATGTTCAAGACCAGCCTAGAGCTGCATAGCAAGGCTCTGTCTCAGCAAACCGAAACAAGCAAGGTTTGGTGGTACGTGCCTTTAATTCTAGCATTCTAGAGACAGAGGCAGGTGGCTCTCCGGGTTTTGAAGTCAGCCTGGTCTACAGATCAAGTTCCAGAGCAGCCAGGGCTACACCCAGAAACCTTGTCTTGATAAACAAAACAATGGGTTGGAGAGATGGCTCAGAGGTTAAGAGCACTGGCCGTTCTTCCAGAGGTCCTGACTTCAATTCCCAGCAATCACATGGTGGCTGGAAACCATCTATAGTGAGATCTGGTGCCCTCTTCTGGCGAGCAGGTGTACATGCAGGCCAGGATACTGTATAAATAATGATTAAATAAATCTTGAAAGAAAAGAAACACAAAACAACAATCAAAACAGATCTATCATCACAGCTTGCTTAAACTTACAATACACCACTTATATCGGTGACTTTTCTTCTTACTGAACACTGTATCTGACAAAAGCAATTCAAGGATCAACAGGTTTACTTTGGCCCCGGATTGGAGAATGCAGTCCATCCAACCAGGAAAGGCACAGCTCCGGGCACATGAGGCTGCCGATTCCTCGGCACCCGCAGTCTGCCAGCAGGGAGAAATGACAGCTGGTGGCTCAGCTTCATCTCTCCTTGTTATTTAGTACAAGCCCATGAGATGACCCCAGCCATCATTTGGGTGGGCCTTCCCTCAATTAGCGCACTCTAGAAACTCCCTCGACAGGCCCAGGTGATTTAAAACCCAGCAAATGGACATGATAGCAACCGGCCCAGGACTGTTAGCCACCCACGCTGCAGCAGGTAGATCTAGGGAACTTACGCAACTTGAGTAACTGAAACTTTGTATCATAAGTCACCTCCCTGTCCCTTGAGTAAATGATACTTTGTATCACCAGTGGCCTCCCTGCCCCTTGAATAAATGAAACTTTGTATCATTAGTCACTTCCCTGTCCCTTCCCCCAGACCCTGGAACCCACTAGTCCTCCCCCTGTTTCTATGGGTGTGACTTTTTACTTTCCACATATAAGTGCAATCATAGCCATGTTAAAGATGGTGACATAGAGATGTTGCCTGGGTCTTTAAATCTTTTCTTAGCTGGGCATCATGGCTCACACCTTTAATCCCAGAACTGGGGAGGCAGAGGCAGGTGGGTCTCTTTGAATTCAAGGCCAGCCTGTTCTACATAGTGAGTTCCAGGAGAGCCAGAAGTAGTGTGACCTTGTCTCAATAATAATAATAATAATAATGAATTAAAAATTGTTTTCTTAATAAAGACAGAGGGTCTTTCTGTGTTTGCTGCATTGAAACGATTATGATTCGGGGTAAACACAGTCGTTTCTGCTATTGAATGGCAAACCCAAGCCTCCACCTGCCTTGCCCTGGTAGCTGTGAGGTTCTCAGACATGAGTGTGGAAAGTAAAATTGACAGAGGCTGCATTCTTTTTTTTTAAAGATTGATTTATTTATTATTTATACATTATTCTGCCTGCATGTACACCTACATGCCAGAAGAGGGCACAGGATGGTTATGAGCCACCATGTGGTTGCTGGGAATTGAACTCAGGACCTTTATGGTAGAACAGCCAGTGCCATGAACCTCTGAGCCATCTCTCCAGCCCAGAGGCTGCATTCTTACCAGAGACCTTTGAGCTGATGGCACCCCTGAGCTGGGAAGCAGGCCAAAGTTTTTCCTTCGCTCAGCAGGTTCTGGCCAGGATGTGTAGACGTGTGTGTGTGTGTGTGTGTGTGTGTGTGTGTGTGTGTGTGTACGTGTGTGTGTGTGTGTGTATGTGTATGTGTGTGTGGGGGAGAGATGTTATCTTTGGTCAAGATCCCATTCTGGTGCAAGGAACAGCATTACCTTCTTCGTGAATAGATGGGGTTTGCCCTAGAGATAGAGCTGGACTGGCCTCTGTCCCTTGACTTAACAACCCAAGTCTTTAAGGACTTGAACAAGCGTGACTTCATTTTTGTTTTGTTTAGGTTTTGTTGTTGTATCTCTGGCTGCCCTGGATCTCAATACATAGACCAGGCTGGCCTTGAACTCAGAGAAACCCATCTGCCTCTGCTTTCCAAGGTGATCTTCTCCTGGATCAAAGGTGTGTGCCACCACACAGGCTGTTTTGTCTTGTCTGAGACATGTTCTCATGTAGCCCAGGCTGGCCTCAAAAGCACTATTAGTTAGCCAAGGATGTCCTTGAACTCCTGATCCTCCTCTCTCCACCTCCCAGTGCTGGGATTACAGGCGTGTGCCACCCCTCAGGGTTCATGCAGTGCTGTGGGCTTCGTGCATGTTAGCTGCTAAACAGACTGCCAGCTGCCCAGGAGTGGTCGCTCACTCCACTCCTATTCAAAGACAGGTTCTTTCTTCCATGTTCTTCTTTTTAGCTCAGCTCTTTGCTTCCTTCGTGCAACCAACTTCCTTACTGTGTTGTGCCCAGTTTGTGAACCCCAAAAGACTAGGAATAGATAGACTCTGCTGTAAACACAGGAGGTTTTTTTATTACAAGTTACAAGCTGCAGCTTGGGCCCACACCCCCCACCGCCGAAGCAGTGAGAGCCCTGTGTTCAGGTTAGTTGGGTGATTTAAAGATTCCAGTCCCTCCCAGCATGCCTAAAGCAGGGGCGATTCCTGCCTGGCAATCATCTATTGGGAGAAAGACAAAAGGGATGTTGCATTTTAAATTGATTGGCTATAGGAAGGTCCCCAAACCATTAATGATCTGGTGTCCCTCCCTAGGGGGATGGGCCAGTTTCCTAGCAACTTTATTATCTCTAGTGGGCTGGAAAAGAAGGCAGGGCATGACTGGATATGTCTCCACCTAGCTAGTTCAGGCCTTAAACATTAAAATAGCCATTTTTAAACTTTTGGTCTCTCAACTGGAATGACCACTGGCCGGGGCCAGGGCTGGCTCTGGCTTGTCCACACTGTCCCCCTCTCCAGAGCACCGTTACCTGGTTAGTGGCTCCACCCACCAGCCCTGCCTGGCAGGTGACCCTCAGCATGAAAGAGGGCAGCCAGTCCCCTGGGCTCCCTCCTCCCAAACTCACGCCACTCTCCATGTGGATAGCCTAGCCGAAGACCATGCCTGGAGGGTTTCAGTCCTCCCATGTTGAGAGCTGGTGGGTGCCAGGCAGGACTCCCTCTGCGGCGGACAGCTCCTTGGGGATCCTCCTGGCCTTGCCCACCCCACTCTCCCCTGGGGTGATTCTTAACAGTGACTATGGGATGGCAGGGATCCCAGTGAGTTCTTAAATATGAGGGTGCCTTGGGGACCCCTAGATTTGCGATTGTTGTCAGCACAGAGAGGGTATGGATATGGCCTGTTCCGTATCTTGACAGTAGGGTCTGTACAACCTCCAAGATGGCAGCTCCCTGCTGCCACACCTCTATGCATAATGCACACGCGCGCGCACGCGCGCACACACACACACACACACACACACACACACACACACTGTATTGCCTGCAAAGTCGGGATCCCCTCAGGCATCTCCAGCTAGGGGGCCCTTGTGACCTAGTAGCCCCTCCTAAAATGCCCCACCCTCTGTCCCTCTAAGAGAGATCTTGGCAGTGACAGGTACACTGATAATAAATCAGCAGCCAAGCTGGCTGGCTTCTAGGTACCCTGGAGGAGGGAGACAGGAAAGTGACCTTCAGAGCTTGCTCTGACATGCCGTAACTTCTTCATCCTAACCCATCAGGTTCCTCCTCTCTCTAGAGCCACCACAGCCCAGGTGCAGGGCATATACTTTGGAGCCCAGACATGGCCCTTCTTGCCAGAGAGCTCAGCCTCAGGTGCCCTTTCAGGATCAAAAGTTTCAGGTTCAAAGCTAAAGTTAGCAGCTCTGTCACCCAGGGGTCATGAACCAAGTTCATATCCATGACTCTTACATAAGCAGGTCAGACCTCTGCTCCTCCCTCAGGCCCCCAGCTCCTCCCTGAAGCGTTTCCATCACTATGCCAAAGCTTTCTCTGTCAAGGACGCCTCCCCTTTCCTCCATACACAAAGCCCCAAACAGAAACTTGATAATTCTATCTGCCAGTAAAGTCTTTCAGACAGACAGAGAGAGCAAGAGAGAAGCTGAGTCTTGGGATGAATGCCATATAATCCTGCCCAGCTGGAGAAGACTGGACCCCCTACCCAGCCTGCAGAAGGAGACATAGAAGGTTGCTTGTTCCCAAAGTGTTCTGTGAAAATAAAACCGCAAAGGCCCTGTGGAGGTTTGAATGGCCCCCATCGGCTCATAGGTTTGAATGCTTGGCTCCCAGTTAGTGAACCTGTTTGGGAAGGATTAAGAGGTGTGGCCTTCTTGGAGGAATCGTGCCTGGGGGTGGGGGGAGGTAGGCTTTAAGGTTTCAAAACCCAAGCCTGGCCCTGTAACCAGCATTTTTTATTCTATGAGTCCCTCTTTCTTCTACCCTTCTCCACCCCTATTCTCCCATCCTTTCAACCCCCTAACACTAGAAATGGGAGAAAAAAGGATAGAGGGGAAAGGGGTCAATAGCATTGTGAGACTACTTCCTGCTGAGCATGGAGCTCCTTGGGGCAAGTTTGATCTTTGCCACAGGATATTTAATTTCCTTTTTCTTCGTTAATTAATTTATTAAATCACTTGCCAGCTTGCTCTAAGCCCCCTCTCACCTCTCCTCCCACACATACACACCTCTGCCCCCACTTCCCCATTCTCTTCTCAGCGGGGGAGCCCCTCCACCATGAGTATCATCCCACCCCAGCCCATCAAGTCACAGTAGGACTAAGCACATCCTCTCCCACTGAGGCCTGACAAGGCAGCCCAGCTAGGGGAAAGGGACCTAAAGGCAGGGAACAGAGCCAGACGCAGCCCCTGCTCCAATTGTTAGGGGACCCACATGAAGAACAAGCTGCACATCTGCTACATATGTGCAGGGGGCCTAGGTCCATGCATGCTCTTTGATAGTTCAGTCTCTGTGATCCCCCATGGGTCCAAGTTGGTTTTACTCTATAGGTCTTCTTGTGGCATCCTTGACCCCTCCAGCTCCCTCAATCCTTTCTCCCACTCTTCCACAAGACTTTCAGAGTTCTGCTTACTGTTTGGCTGTGGGTTCTTCTTTTTGTTTCTTCTTCGAGCATGGCTACTTAACAAACTGTAACCAAGATCAACCAACAACAAACAACAGCAAACAACCAACAACCCACCCAACCTCTCGGGACCCTAGTGTTTATCTACCCTTTGAAAAGTTCCCAGAATTCCAAACGTCACACACTTACAGAAGCTATCTACAGCTGGCAAAGCCATACACCCCCAGCTAGAGCACGAGGCAAATCATAGTCACTTGCTATGAAGCAGCCCCATAGCCCCTCTCCTAGGATTAAAAGGAAAATGTATTCTTTAACTTTTCTGGGTTTTTTTAAAGAAACCAAAATTCCAAAATTCTCACTATATGGCTCAGTCTCTCTCTCTGCCAGGTGTCCTAAGGATCAGGATGAAAAGCCCTCAGTTACTGCTCCAGCGACATGCCTGTCTGCTTCCTACCGTGATCATGGTAAATGTAAATAATCCACAAAGTAAATGCTTTGTTTTATAAGAGTTGCCTTTTTCCTAACGTCTCTGCACAACAATAGAAAATTAGCGAAGGCAGTAAGTACCCTAGAGAAGCTGGTTGAAGACAATCGCAATTTGAAGCCAGGCATGGCCATGACTGTAATCTCTGAGTCAAGAAGTTTGCAAAGCATTTTAAGCCATCCTGGGTTACGTAACAAGTTCCAGGCTAGCCTGGGCTATGGAATGAGATGCTATCTTAAAGACAAACAAACAAACGGAACACATGCCAAGGTACAGGCAGGAGAATCAGGAGCTCAGCTTATCCTGAGCCACCAGTGAGTCTCAGACCAGCCTGAGTACCCTGTCTCAAAACAAAACTAAACAGTCCCAGTTTTGTGTTTTGTCATTGATACTGTTTCTTTTGTTTTGTCTTTGTTTTCTGAGACAGGGTCTCAGTACGCAGCCCTGGCTGGCTTGAAACTCACAGGATGGCTCTGAACTCACTGAGATCCGTCTGCTCCTGCTTCCGGGATGTTAAAGGACACCATGGCCAGCTTGGCGGAGAGAAATGACGAGAAGTTGATTCTCAAAAGGGTGTCTACCTGGAAGAAGGCTGGGGAGCTGCAGGTGGACCTCAGCCCAGGTTGAGGGGCTCCCCTTTTACTGAGGAGTGTCTTCATCACTCACATTCCCCACACATACCGTAAAGAACCCAAGAACAGCAGGTCCAGAGGAAAGCGTGCCCTTAGCAAGGGAAGAGGGAAGAAATCCTCAACTCCATGTTCTGTGGTGTTCTCTGGCGGTTTAGCTATTAGAGCCCCGCGTCACATTAACTGAGGTTGACCTCCAGTTTGTGGCAACCCTTCTGCCCCTCAAATTCTGAAGTGTTGGGACTACCACACCCAACCAGTTTTTAAAAACAGTTCGTAACCTTTTCTCCTTTCTTTTCTTTGGAAACAGGGACCGCTCTGAACTCCAGGGCCATTTTGAACTTTGACACTGTCCTGCCTCAGGCTCCCAAATGTTGTGATTACAGACATCTACTACCATTCTAAAAGGACTACATTCAGGACATTAAAAAAAAAATTTAGGCCAAGTGTGGGTGGGGGAGGGTAAATACACACCTTTAATCCCATCACTTGGGAGGTAGAGGCAGAGGCAGATGGATCTCTGTTAAGTTCGAGGCCAGCCTGGTCTACAAAGTAGAGACTGTCTCAAACAACAATGAAACAAACATTTTATGGGGTTAGAGAAATGGCTCAGCAGTTAAAAGCACTTGTTGCTCTTTCAAGGAACCAGGTTCTGTTCCCAGCACCCACATGGTGGCTCACAACCATCTACACTCCAGGTCCAAGGGATTTAGTGCCCTCTTCTGGCCTTTTCAAGCGCTACATGCACACACGGTACACTTATATACATGCAGACAAAATACTCACAAAATTAAAATAGGTAAATATATTTAAATAGTGTGTGTGTGTGTGTGTATGTGTGTGTGTGTGTACCATAGCACAAGTGAAGAGCAAAGATAGCTTGCGAAGTTGGTTCTGCTCTCTCCTTCCATCGTGTGACTCACAGGGATTGAACTCATGTCAGCAGGCTCTGCAGCAGGTGGTTTTTATACTCGGAGACATCTTACTGGCCCAGACCCTGTTTGGGGGATTTTGTTGTTTTGGATTTAAAAACCTGTGTGTATGTGTGTGGCTATGTGTGTGTGCACATGAGAGCAGATACCCACTGTGGTCAGCTTTTTTGGAGCTGGAGTTACAGGCAGTTATGAGCTGCCCAGCACGAGTGCTAGGAACTGAACTTGGGGCCTCTGGAAGAGCAGTCATCAACCATAACCGCTGAGCCATCTTTCCCGCCCCCAGAATATTTTTTGGTTGGTTGGTTGGTTTTTTAAAGACCTGGTTTCTCAGAGATCCACCTGCCTCTGCCTCCCAAGTTCCAGGATTAAAGGCGGCCGCCGCCACCACCACCACCTGGCTCCCATGGGATGTTTTTATTCACATGCACCATTCAGTTCATCCGTGCTATACCTGACTGGGTACGTTACAATAAAGAGAAGTGGGTGGCTCACGGCTGTGGAAGCTGGCAAGTGTCTCAGCAGCACCTAGTTCCCTCCCATGATGGGGGCACCTCACATGATGGAGGGGTGAAGGTTGGGTGAGCAAGAGAATGTAGCTCCTGCCACTCGGGCATTAATCATCTCATGAGACCAGAGGTCTCGTGACCTAGTGGCCTCTGTAGCCACCTTAGCAGCCAAGTGTCCACCTCACTCTTGGAGGGCACAACCAATGAATTACAGCCCTTGTCTTGGCTGTTTCCCTATTTCTGTGAAGAGACACCGGGACCAAGGCATCTCACAAAAGGAGCTTGCCTACAGTTTCTGAGGGTGAGTCCATGACCGTCACAGTAGGTGGCAGGGCATCGTGCAGGCGTGTCACTGCAGGAGCACCTGAGGGCTTCCATCCTGACCTTGGCAAAGCCCACCCCCAGGGACACACCACCTCCACCTAGGCCTGCTCCTTCCCAAAACAGTTCACCAATTAGGGACCAAACATTCAAACATACGAGCCATAGCCCCAGGTGATGGCGTAGGCCTTTAATCCCAGCACTCAGGAGGCAGAGGCAGGTGGATCTATGAGTTTGAAGCCAGCCTGGTCTACAGAGTGAGTTCCAGGACAGCCAGGACTACACAGAGAAACCCTGTCTCAAAAAAAAAACATACATATGTGTGTTTATATACACACATATATAAATGTATACATGCATAAATTGTGTGTGTGTGTGTGTGTGTGTGTGTGTGTGTGTACCTATGGGGGCCATTCTCATTTAAAACACTGCAGTCCTGTGTCTTCTTCAGGATCAGGGACCCCAACCTGACTCCAAGCCTGGGCGTCTCTTTACCTCTCAGCTCCTGTCCCTCCTCCTCCTCAGAGGTCCTTCACTCACCCAGTTTCCATGCACGTCTTGCTCCCCCAGCACTAAGAACTGAGTCAGAATAGGATGGGAGAGAAGCGAGCATTGCTGCTTCCCTTGTGGAGCTAATAATCAAAGGATTAGACAGACCTTACTCAAAATGTCATTGGCGTCACACAATGAAACCCTGTTTCAAGAAGAAAAATAAATTAAAAAGGAAACTTCAGAGAGGACCCCAGCAGCCTCCTCACCCCATTTCCCCCAAGCAGAGATGCCACAAGGGATGTGACCTATAACAGCTCCATAAGAGATTCTAGGCCTAGCTGAACACCCAGCGGACACTGCGGCCAGCGTCATGGGAGACCAAAGTACAGTCCAGGGGAAGCAGGACTTAGAGCGGGCCTAAGACGAGGGTGGCAGTGGGTTGGGTCAGCTAGGTGAAGCGGAAATCAAGGGCGTCACGGACTGAAGCTGTGGTGGACAGCCACGCTGGGTTGGGAGGGCTGGAGGAGGCGTGGCCTCCAGGGAAGCCGGCGGAGAAGATGGCTGCTGTCTGTGCCATCCTCCCGGTTCCCACCGAGCCTGGGGGCAGGGAACAGCCTCTACAACGCCCACCAGTCTAGCCAAGGGAAGCCGTATCTAGGCAAGTAGCCAGACGTGATGCTAATGCCTGGGGCCCCTTCTCTGATGGGAACACACAGAGCCAAGCTTATAGTTAGACCTACTAAGGAAGCTGGGTCCTAGCGACCACAGGAAAAGGGGGAATCGAACCAAGAACAGGTTTCTTTTCAGCATCACCGTTTGAGGATCACTCTGCCTGGCTTTGCTTGGGAATCCCTAACAGAGGGAGGTCCTTACCAGCCAGCCCACCTGGCCACAACTTGCTTTCCCTCACCCCCGGGCTAGTCACCCAGGATGCACCTCCACCCTCTCACCAGCAGGTGGCAGTACTCCCCCGCGTTGCTTGCGTGGAAGCCTACGCGGTCTCTTTCCCTGCAGGGAGTAAGCATCAGTCGCTCGTGTTGACTGATGAGAAAAGTGGGTAAGAAAACGATTGGCAGCTCGTCCCCCCCCCCCCCCAGCCCCCCCAGCATGTCCTGACGGCTCTCTGGCCTGGTTCCAAAGGAAATTCAATCCTTGCTTCCAGGAAGTGTTCTGCCGATCCCTAGACGTTATTTTTTTTTTTGGATTTTCACAGGTCGGGAGTAGGAGGCTGTCATGTCAAACTGCCTGAATTCGGGATCACCTAGGAAACACACCCCTGTGTGTCTGTGAGGGCGGATGCACGGGTGGATGTACCATCCCCCGCGGCTGGGGCCCAAGACTTAAAAGGGAGGAAAGGAAAAAGCTAGCTGATCCCCAGCATTCCTTTCCATTTCCTGCCTGTGGAGGCAGGGTGGCTAGCCTCCTCACATTCCCGCCACCACGCCTTCCCCACAGCCTCAAACCACGAGCCAGAATAAACCTGACCTTCCTCAAGTCAGTTTTTAGGTATTTCATCACAGCACCAGAAAAGTAACTAGGATAGGGGAGTCACTGGAGCAGTGGCCGGGGTGCTACCAAACGGCCACCTAGAGCAGGTTTCCACCCAGCGAGACCGGGAGACGTCAGTTGATCAGATTCTCAAGAGCCGCAGGCTGAAAGTGACAGGGCTTCCCACAACCTCCCTCAACCTCATCATCCCACATCCTTCCCTCACAGCCATCTCCAGGGAGAATCAACGCACAGGGCTGAGCAGAAGACAGAGGCAGGCCGCTGCGCCGGACCCGGGAGGGAGCAAGCATGCAAAAGCCTTTGCCTTCCTTCCAGAAGCCCAGGCTACAGGGAAAGTTAACGCGTTTAAGTGAAAAAGTATGACAGAGGGGACGAGTGAAGGGACGGACTTTATCAAGATGAGGGGGTGTGGGTGAGTTCATACAGATGAGGTCCTTGCTCCTGAAACGATGTCCTCACGTTTATGTGTATTCGTTAACTTTTCTGTTCTGTCCTTACAAGGGCTGTTTTTTTGAGTCAGAGGGTGCTACGTGCTTTCCTGAGAGCTATTATGCGCCTCAAGAAACTGTAGCCTTCCGTTTTTGTCTTTCCCAAAACTTTTCTGGGTTCTGAATTACCTCAGGAATCATCTCAATCCTGTCATGTATTTTTAACACACCCGCCTTAGAATCCTCAGGAGATTTCATTGCCGTGCCTGTTACAGACAAAGCGAAAGAAGCAGCTGCCGAGAGCACCCGTGGCGTTGTGGTAGAGGAAAGGGATTGCCCACAGCCAGTCCTAGGAAAAAAATAGCCAAGGCTGCAGATTCTGCCACAGCAGTCCTTGGCAGGCCTACAGGAGCTTCTCCTCAGGCGCTTCCCACAAGCAGAGCCCTCCGAGAAGCGCTCAGACACTGCCTTTCCCTGGAACGGAGCCTCGGTTTCCACCGGCGGTGCTGGAAGTCTTTTAAATGTAGCTCTCCTGTTGTGGAGTGAAAATCAGGCTTCATGTGGTGGCGGGTGAGGCCTGGAGAGAGCATAAAAATTAGAAAAATAACACCTCCAGTAATAGCAAGAGTATATGAAAGATTCCAAAATTGACCAGAAGAGAGTAGCCACAGACTTTAAAAGATGGGAAGTGACCTCTCCGGCCCATGTCATATGTGGACAAGCTTTCGAAAGGGCGGCTGTTTGATCATGTAAAGTGTGCATACTGAAATCTACACCTGTGTAGCATCAAAGGCCTCTCGGGTGAGCCCGAATCTGGTTCTAAATGTATTGAGAGCCATTATATGTCAAAGGAGTAACAAAACCCATTTGAAATTAGAAAGGCATGCCACAGCCGGGTGTGATGAAGCATGCCTGTAATCCCAGCACTCAGGAGGCAGAGGCAGATGGATCTCTGAGTTTGAGGCCAGCCTGGTCTACAAAGCGAGTCCAGAACAGCCAAGAGAAACCCTGTCTCGGGGAAGAAAAGAAAAAAAAAGGCATGCCACAGTAAGTTTAATCTTAATGTTTTATATCTGAGTTTAATATAGAGTATAGCTTCTTTCAAAACATCAATTCTACCAACTAACCCTTCACCTATAGATTCCCAAGTCAGGATGTAGTTGTTGGACTACTGCAGGGGTAGAGGCTGCCACAGAACCTGCAAAGCTGTGATAGCCGTATCGCCGGGAACCGCAGCAGTAACAAGACGTTTAGAACTTGAGACAGCAGAGGACAACTGACCTAAAGCATGCATTGCGGAACCCATATACCATGGTGCACACACACAGAGGACTTAGGGTCCAGTGAGCTGGCGCAGCAGGTTAAAGCGTTGTCTTAGTTAGGGTTACACTGCTGTGTTGAAACACCGTGACCAAAGCCATTGGGAAGGAAAGGGTTTATTTGGCTCACACTTCCACACTAATGTCAGAAATGTGGAGGAAGTCAGGACAGGAACTCAAACAGGGCGGGAACCTGGAGGCTCCTTGTTTTGCGTCGCCCGGGGATTGTCCACATTGGTTAAAGCTCTCTCTGGCGAAATGTATTGAAAGCGCTGTTGCTGTTTGAAGAGAAAGCCACCAGATGGCGCTAGAAGCCGACTAAAGAGAAGGGATCCCTTCTTTCTGGTACCCAAACCTTGAGAAAAGAGAGTGAGGCTCAGAACCCCCAGATTAAAAGAGCAAGCTCTAGCCCCTGGCCAAGGTGGATGGTTGGTTGGTTGGTTGGTTGGTTGGTTGGTTGGTTGGTTGGTTGGTTGGTTGGTTGGGTGTGTGGATGTGTGGTTGGTTGGTTTGTTTCTGGAGTCCGTTTTCTCCTTGCACCTCTACATGGCTTCTGGGGATCGGACTCAGCTCCCCAGGCTTGTGGGACAAGCCCCTTTACTCTCGGAAGCATCTCATCATCCTGTTTGGCTTTCTCTGAGACAGCATCTCATGTTTTTCACACTGACCCCCTGGTTTCGAACTCCTGGTCAGCAAGTGCTGGGATGAGAGCTGTGCATCACCACCTTCCGGTCCCACTTGTGACTTTTGTTTACCAAGCCAGGGCTTCTCTGGGCATCCCTGGCTGCGCTGAAGCCGGCTCGGTAGGCCAGGCTGACCTCGAACTCACCCAGATCCACCTGCTTCTGCCTCCCAAGCGCTGGGACTAAAGACACGCCATCACCACTCCCTGCCCACCTGCCATTATATGTGAGATGTCCACCCAGGAGTGTTCTCAAGACTGTGCCTGAGGAGTCCGTGGGGTTGATGGGGAGGCCACAGAGCCATCCCCACCCAAAGCATCTATGATGGCCGGTGGGAGAGTAAATGGTGCTAGCATAGCCCTTCCAGGGGCAGGGGAACCCCAAAACAGGGCCTAGGGGTGGGGTCCCCGCCTTATCTTTCGGTCACCAAGGACACATCTTCTCTGACAGCAGCACCCCGTGTCTACCGTGCCACCTCTAAAGTGAGACACGGGCCCACAGGAGGCTTCCGCATTTGTTACTTTAACTGGCCAAGGCCTGGGTGGGGAGGCCTGGGCGCCTTTCTACGTGAGGTGCACAAGTAGGCATGCGCATGAACCACTGAGGCAGACTTACGCCTAACACTGGGCAGGCTGAGGCAGGAAGATCACCATGGGTTCGAGGCCACCCTGGGCTACCTGGAAAAGACTATGTCAAAGCAAACCAACAAGTGGCTTGGAAAGGCAGCTGCGGGTAGAGTGTTTGCCCGGCATGCCCAAAGCTCTGGGTTCGAACCTCAGCACTGCTTAAGCTGGGTGTGGTGGTTACATGCCCCTGTTGCCAGTGCTAGGTGGGAGCAGGAGGATCAGACAGCTAAATCCATCTTTGGCTATGTAGTGAGTCTCAGGCTAGTCCTGGTGACTTCTCAAAAGTCGACCCCCTCAAGGGCTGGCTGGCATTCAGGGTCTATACACCAGGAACAGCCACAGGCCCCACAGGGGACATAGCTATAGACCACGGGCCCCAGGAACTGTGGGAGCCGCTGCTGAGCTGCCATGGAGAGAGCCAAGAGGACTGTGTTGTCCTCGGGCCTGACAGCGCTTTCCCGATGTCCCCAGGTCCCTGCAGCCCAGGGTCAGGGCTGAGCCTGGGAGCCGGGAAACCCAACCTCAGAGAAAGGCAGGCTTTGCTGAATGTCACACAGCAAAGAGCCTCTGAGCCTCGCCCGGGATCCCAGCCTGCTGTCTTCTCCGCAGGGCCCTACTCCTGATCCTCACAAGGACAACCCCCCTTCCCCAGGTCACAGCCTCCTGCCAGGGGATGAGTCATCCCCTAAGGATTAGGGTCCACCCAGGGTGACCTTGCCAAACAGTCCCCTGGGCCCACACACCCCTCAGCTGCCGCCCCTGGGGCTCCTGAGGTGACCCATTTCCCTCAGTCTCCTCTGCAGCTTCAAAACAAACCAAAACACAGACCAACATCCTTTGTTTGTTTGGAGGATCAGAAGCGCCCTGCGGCTTTTTACTTGAAAACAAGGTTGCTTAAGTGGGGAGCAGAAACCGAAGGCAAAGGGGACAGGGTCCCTGTGTCCCCGTGCTTTCTGGATGAGTCAGGGCAAGGCTGGGGCTGTCTGCTGTGGTGACTTTGGAGGGCTGGGGCCGTGGCCACCCCCACTCACCCTGGGTACCCAGTGTTTGAGCGTGGCCCGGAGAGTCCCATTCCATGACTCCAGCCTTCCCTACCATGCCTAGGTAGCGGTGCAGTGGCACAAGCCTCCATGCAAATTCAACCCGTAGCCCACAGGCCCAGGCTAGGTGTCCTGCCCCAAGGGAGAGATGACAGGCCATCTCTCACACAGGCAGCCTCCAGGGTGTGTAGGCCAGGCCCCGCTGGACTGGGCTTCCTGGTAAAGCTAGAATCCCTGAGGTGCCTGTCTCCAGGAGGGTCTACAGAGTACGGCAGAGACTACAGCACCCCCTCGGGGCTCCCATGGTCTGCACACAGAGTGTGTGGGTGTGGGAGAGGGGCCGATGGGGACTGCCTGTCAGCAGCCTTCCCGGGGGAGTCTGAAGGGTAGTGACAGGCTGTAGAGCGATGTTCCAACACTGCCTGAACGAGAGCCACTCCCAGCTGATTCCCGACAGTTTTAGAGGCCCGGCCTCACAGGAGCCTCACAGCTGGTTAGGCTAGAGCAGATGAGGGCTTCAGAAAGGCAAAGCCAGTTACTCAAGGACACACAGCAAGGCAAAGACCAGCTCAGCTTTGGACCACATCGGGGTCAGGAACTAGCCCACTCAGAGAAGGATGGCTTTGCTAGCCCAGGTGGGGGTGGGCCCTTTGTTGTTATTTTTTTGTTTGTTTGTTTGTTTCCCTGTGTAACAGCCCTGGCTATCCTGGACTCACTTTGTAGATCAGGCTGGCCTCGAACTCTGAAATCTGCCTCCCAAGTGCTGGGATCAAAGGTGCGAGCTGCCGCGCCTGGCAGGGTAGGCTTTTGTTAAAGGCCTCCGTGTTTTGTCTGTTTGCTTGCTTGAAGCCACCATGCTTTTATTAGGAACCCAGTAGAACACTCGACTCTCTCATCTAATCCTCCCAGGGCCCCTGCCTTCATTAGCCCATTTCCGAGATGATAAGCTGAAGCAGCAGGGTCAGCAGGATGGCTCAGAGGGTAAAGGAGATTGCTGCCCAAGCCTGGTGCCTTGCGTTGGGGTCCTGCGACACACATAAAGGTGGAAGGAAAGACCCGACTCCGAAAAGCTGGCCTCTGACCTCCGCGCATGCGCCGTGGTATGTGTGCTTCCCGACGCACAGCAATAACGTGGAAAATAAAATAGGGAAGCAAAAAGCTAACGCAGCAGCCGGTGCCTTTCCGAGAGCAGAGCAGGGGTTCTTCTGCCTCCCACCCTGTCTGCTATACTGAAATGCCAGATCCCCACCTTCCTATGGGGAGCCTGCTCCGGGGTCGGTGTGAGTTGCCCTTTGGAGCCTAAGTTTCAAGGCTCACCCCCTCTTGCTGGGGGTGACATCTGCAGGGCCTCTGCTCCTTCCTACCCTCACTCAGCTTGCACCACACAGGTGTGTGTTAACGCCCCCACCAACGGCAGCCAACATCCGGGTGTCTGCACCCCACCAGTGGGAGACCTGAGCCCTTTCTCCTGCCTGTGTCCCCTGCTGCTGGGCCCTCAGGGAACCCCACACGTCCAGCGAATCCACAAAGCCTTCCAAGGCCCCGCTCGGCGAGCCTCCACAGGGCACACGGACTCAGCTCTCTTCCACAGACCACAGCCCCGTGACGCAGGAATGGGCGAGGCTGTGCACACGTCTATCTGCGCATGTATGTGTGCATGACCACGTGTGTAAACATGATCTGTGCAGGCTGCGTGTGTACATCCCCCTGTGTTGTGTTTTCGTGTGTGTGCATTCCGTGTGTGTGTGTGTGTGTGTGTGTGTGTGTGTGTGTGTGTGTGCTCTGAGCTCACCTTCCTGGGAGACACCCTTAGCCTGGCCAGCCATTCTACACAGATGGCTGGGCCCAGGCTGAAGAGCTGCCAGGACGAGGAAGGCTCTAGCAAAGTCCACCCCGAAAAACCCGGGGCCTTGTCCTCTTCAGTCAGATCATGGGCCAAACCTCCAGGAAGCCCCCTCTCCGCCCCCGTGAATAAAACCACCGTTTCCAACCACCGAGACGGCCCACCACCCAAAGGCACCCGCCACCAGGCCTGACAACCTGATCCGTCACCAGGATCCATGTGGCAGAGGGAGAGACGGGGTCTCTGCAGGCTGTCTTCTGACCTACTCGTGTGGGCCATACGCCGCCCCCACCAAATGCATACATGTGCGTATGTGTCCCAGGGTGTTGGCTTCACACCTCGGTGTAACCAACAGACAGGAGGGCAATCCTCAGCACCCAGAGGATGGAGGTTTGAGCCCAGGGGTCCGCAGAGCAGCGGCTCTTTGGTGGCCTCTCCCCTCTTCTAGCAGCTGCTGCCATTCCGAGACCCATGACCTCCTCCAGGTCCCCACGCCAGCGCCTCTCCAGGCCTGGCTTCCGAGGTCACCCCAGCGTTGTCATGGAGACTGCTTGGGGAGTGGCTTCTCTCCAGGTCTTCCGCTTCCTCACAATCAGCAAGGTTCTGGGGTTTTTTTGTTGTTTTTGTTTTTGTTTTTTCATCTGCTGTTTCCAGACAGGGTCTTGGTGGAGCCCAGGCTTTCCTTGAGTTCATTTTGTATCTGAGGACGACCTTGAACTCCTGATCTCCAGAGTGCTAGGATTCCAGCAGTGTGCTGCCATACCTAGAGAGACCTCAGTGTCCCCCATCTATCCCCCCCCCCGACATGCACACACAGAACTGGAATTTCCTCCGCTCAGAGCAGAGGCAGAGAGAGAGGCGCACAGAGGAGCCCAGGTCTCCTTTGACTTCCTGTGGCTTTTGGAGCCAAGAGCAGGGAACAATTCATCCCTTTGTTGTATTCGGTCGTCCCTAACAATGGCATTCTTGTGGAACTAGGATATTAAAAATTTAATAACCACTTGATAGGCAGTAAAACATTCCATTACACTTCTGGAAAGCGCCGTCCTCGTCCCTTACAGGAATCCACCAAGCGTCTTTTAATTAGGTTGCTTCTCATTGAGACACATCCTCGGTGCGGTCATTTTCTGAATGAGGCTTCCCTGGAATACTAATTACTCGGTGTCTAACGCTTCGGGTGCCCTGCCAGTGTGGTGGCGAGGGTGGGGCTGGCCTGTCAGGACGCGACAGGGCCTTGGTGGGCAGCTATTGGATGCCAGGGTGAAGGCTCCTGGCATCCAGATTTCAGAGGATGCATTCTTGTAGTGTGGGGCACCTGTTTGTGGCGGTTTGTTACAGTAACCCTAAGAGCTAGTACACACGGGTGGAGTTAAGATGGCTGCCTGTCACTTGTCTCAGGTTCTCTCTCTCTCTAATTGTCTTCTTCTCCTTCTCCTCCTCCTCCTTCACTGTCTTTGTTATTATTGAGACAGGGCCCACTATGTAGAGCAGGCTGTCACTGAACTCACAGAGATCTGCCTGCTTCTCCCTCCCAAGGACTGGGAATAAAGGTGTGCCCTACCAATGCCCAGCCTTTTAAAAAAATATATACATATTAATTTGTGGGTGTGTCTGTGAGCATTGCGTGTGCACATGTAAGCTCAGGTTCCCGTGGAGGCTAGAAGGGGGCATTGGATCCCTCCTGGAACTGCTATACAATCAGTTGGGAGCCACCCAACTCGGGTGCTGGGAACTGAGCTCCGGTCCTCCGAAAGAGCAGCAAGGGCTTCTGAGCCATCTCTTTAGCCCCCTCTAGTCCTTTTTCCTGTGCTGTGCGCATCGTCCAGACTCTGGCTGACGAAGCCCTGGAATCTGACGCCCTCGAGATGAGCTCCGTTCCTGTGTGATTCACTCATATTCCAGCCACCTATTCATTCACATTCTCTATCATCTACCTGCCGATCATCTATCTAGCTCTCATGTGTGTGTCTAGTTTTTTGCAATACCGTCTCAAGTAGCCCAGGCTGGTCTGGAGTTTGCCACACAGCTGAGGAGAATCTTGAATTCCTGATCCTCCTGCCTCAACCTTCTCCGTACAGTCTGGGACCCTGGGCAGCACTCCCCGCCCCCTCTCTTTATGAGATAGGGTCTTGCTATGCGCTTGATCCTGACTTGAACTTTTGACCCTCTCCATAAAGCACGCTCACTCATTCTAAAAATAAAAATTTACGCTGGGCGTGATGGCGCACATCTCTAATTCCAGCACGCACGGGGCAAACACAGGTAGCTCTTTCTGTGTGTTTGAAGCCTTTCTGGGCTGCACAGTAAATTCCAGGTCAGCCATGGTGGGGGGCGGGGGCATAGTGAGACCTTGTCTCTAAAATAAATAAATAAAAATTAGGGCTGTCAAGACGGGCCAGGCAGGTAAAAGAGCACTTGCTGTCCAAGCCAGAGAGCCTGAGTTCAATCCCCAAAACCTATGCGAGGGCAGAGAGCTGACTTCCACAAAGTTGACCTTTGACCTCCATACGCATGCACTCATGTGTGTGTGTGTGCCTACATACACACACACACACACACACCATAAACATAAACATACACATAAGTAAAATCAAATCTGAATTTTAACAGATATTGTCAAATGAAGCTTGAGAAACAGGCTGGGCTCCTCAGTACTCAGCTCTCTACACCCTTCTCAACACTGGGCAACATTTGTCCTTTATTTGTCCTTTATTTACACTTCGCTGCCAGTCTGAGAGGCAGAGAAACAAGTGGGAGAAAGGAAGAAAAAGAGAAAGGGATTCCTCGGGGTCTGACTTCTGTGCCCATGCTCCGGTCCTGGTTTGCTGCGTGTGCCTGCGTGTGACTCATAAGCAGTCCTGGGCAGCCCAGGCCAGCAGCCATGAGTGTGCACAGTATCTTCCAGGCACAGTGGGATGGGAGAGGGAAGAAACTTCCATTCCCAGGTGTTATGGGGGAAATCAGGGTTTGCTTTTCTGAGTCTCGGAATATCCAGCCAGCCTGCCAAGTCAGCTGCGTGGCTGCAGCCCCCTCAGCAAATGCGCTCAGAGGCAGGAATCGTGGGAGAGAGAAGCGTGTTATGTCAGGGCTGGAGAGATGGCTCAGTAGTTAAAAGTCCTTGCTGGTCTTCCGTAGGACTTGAGTTTGGCTCCCAGCGCCCAAGTTGGGGAGCCAGCAACAGCTAGGAACAGCAGCTCTGTGGGATCTGGTGCCCTCTTCTGGCCTCTCTGGGTGCAGCATGCACATGCACATACACAAATAATAACAGAGTAAAAATTATAAAAGGCACATTATCTCATTGAAGAGATCATTACTTTCCCTATCTCTTTAAGCATGGCCAGCGTAGATCTACACTCCTAATGGGTAGTCCCACCTTCCAGAGGGGTGACCCTTCAGCCAGGTGACTGACCTGTCTAACTAAATGCCAGGTCTCCACCCAGGACGGAGATTCCATTGTCTTGACTGTAAGGAAATAGAATTCCTTTAATGCAGTGGTTCTCAGCCCTCCCGATGCTATGACCCTTTAATACAGCTCCTCATGTTGTGGTGACCCCCCAACCATAGAATTATTACATTGCTACGTTATAACTGTAATGTTGCTACTGTTACGAATGTAAACATCTGTGTTTTCCCATAGGGGTCGTGGCCCTCAGGCTGGAAAAAACAAAAAACAAACACTGTTTTAATGAGTCTTTTACTATCATTGTAACACATGTACTTAGGTTTTAAGGCCTTCCTGAGGTGGTTTTGACACAGCACGGATGCTTTAGGCTACAAGACCCTCTGAGTGGCACCTGAGCCCCACAGACAGGGCTAAGCCAGCTGTCTTAGCAGCTCCGGGTGGACCTGACTACTCCCAGAGCCCACGAGGAGGCCAAGAGAGCAATCCAACCTGGTGAGTCAGCACTTCCCGGCACCGGGCTCGCCAACTCCTCCTCGGCGACAGGCCATGAGTCACAAATTATAGGCCTTCCGTATGAGCGGGCTGTGCCAGCCTGAGAGGCGGCAACGCTGGCAGGGAACTCCGGAGCTGCAGGCTTGGGGCCATGGGAAAAGAAAGGCCCAGACAGGCCTGCCTACTGTAGGGCACCCCTATGGCTTCTCTCCCACCAGCCACCAGGCTGCCGTGCCAACGCTTAGGCTTGGACATGCTCTGACACAGGACTTCCTCGGCCTCAGACCAGGAGGAAACTGGCTTTACCAGAGCCTAGTGGCATTTTGAAGCCAGAGCCTTCCCACTTCAGCTATGGAGGGTGCGGTGTGCCAGAATGCCTGTTTTGTGCTGCAGTGAGTGGCCTCCGGGGGTGGGGCGGGGTAGGGGTGCTCCCTCGTCTCCCCCCCAAGATATTCCAAGACCTGGAGCTACCTTGCTCAAGACCAGAAGGCCAGAGGCAAACGTACCGCCTCTGGGGCCAAACAGGCATGATACTGCAGGCCTCCTGAGCCCTGGCATACGCTCAGCCAAGGCACTGGGGGCTTCTGGAAGGTTCCGAGAACTTTTATGCCGCATCCCACCCCAACAAAGTTCCTTTCAGCTCGGGGGCCACATTCTTTGCAACAGCAAATTTATACATGCCCTGAATTTGATGTCTCATTCAGATTTTCCTCTTGTTAGAAATGTTTGTGCGGCTGAAGGGAATGCGGAAAGGCACACACAGCAAGGGATGAGGGCCAAAGAAGCCAGGCTTGGGCAGAGGCCCAGGGAGACTGTGTGTCTCTTTGAGAAGCCCCCCCTCCTGACCCCCCAAGGCCTGGGCTGCTACACAGAGGGCCTCTCACCCTGGGCTCTCCTAGTGATGACTTGTTTACACTCTGGGCTGGTAACCTTAGCAACTGCAGGAAGCCGCCAAGCACAGACTAATGAGCGTGCCTCAGGTACAACGAAGCAGGACTAATGGGAGCACGGCCCTGAACCTCCACAGCCCAAGTTCAGTGCCATGTCTCAGAAACCAGTGGGGATGTGAACCCAATAATGATGGGGTCGTTATTACCAAGGGACCCAGGGCTTCCGTGCCAAGATGCCCAATTCAAATCTTCCCAGTGCAACCACCAACCCAGCTGCTCTCCAGCGCCTGGCACAGCGCCTGGCACCTGGAAGGTGCTCGGGAAACAGGACGAAACTAATACTGAGGTTGGTGCACCCAGGAAAACCAAAAAAACACACCTTCTTCCTGGCCAAAGTAACCTTCCAACACCCTTTTCCCTTTTATTTCCTTCTTTCTTTCTTTCTTTCTTTCTTTCTTTCTTTCTTTCTTTCTTTCTTTCTTTCTCTTTCTTTCTCTTTCTTCTTTCCTTCCTTTTTTCCTTCCTTCCTTTTTTTCTTCCTTTCCTTCTTCCTTCCCCTCTCTCTCTCTCTCTCCTCTCTCTCTCTCTCTCTTTCCCGTTTCTTGAGACCAGGTCTTACTTTGCAGCCCAGAAACTCATTCTATAGCTCAGGCTAGCCTCCAACTCAGGATAATCCTTTCAACCTTCCCAGTGCTGGGATTACAGATGTGTGTGTCTGGAATCAGCAGTAATCCCGCCGCCTGAGCCTCCCAAGTGCTGGGATTGTAGGCACAAACCACCACACCCGAATGGGTCTGTTCTTTCCCCTCCCCAGTGGGGGAGGGCATGCCATGGTACAACTTGGAAGTTAGAGGTGTCGGCTCTCCTTTCCCATTTTTAGTGGGTTTTGGGGGCTGCCAGCCCCAACTGCCAGGCTCCCACGACAAGCTCCTCTACTTGCTGAGCCCTCTCACTGGCATACTAGCAACCTTCTTTCTTTTAAGTTATTTCGTTTGTCTGTTCAGTTTTGTTAATCGCTCTCTCTCTCTCTCTCTCTCTCTCACAGCAACAATAACAATAAAAATGAAAACAACAAGTGCTATTGACACACTGAGCCAACTCTCCAGCCACCTCAAACCCCCCCCCCCCTTTTTTGAGACAGTGTCTCACTCGGTAGACCAGGCTGGCCTCGAACTCAGAGATCTGCCTGCCTCTGCCTCCCGAGTGCTTCGATTAAAGCCATGCACCACCATGGCTGGCAGGTATTCCAGCCCAGCCCCTCCAATCTTCTGCACAATTCCTTCCACCTTGACTCAGTGACTTGCTCTGTCTAAGAGCTGTTAGAATTTACCAGTCAGACATTGGCAAACATAGACCAGCGGAGGCTTGAAAAACAGCCGCTGATGGTGCTCGCCCTGCTTTTTGTGGCCTGCTGGAAATCCTACAAACACAAGGGCCAGCAATGACCTAACGGAAATGAGACTTGATACAATTGCCAGTCACACGAGGGAATACCAGACTACAGGATGGCTGCCCTTTCGAGGACCCCAGCTGAGACCAGCAGCCAAGGCATTCAAATTGCCCTTCTGAACTGCCAGCCAGGGTCAGAAGCACACGGGAGGGTGTTTGGGTTTGGTTTGTTACCCAGCAGTAGATAACCGGCACAAAGGGTGGGTATTCCGTTTTCCTGTACCTTCTTTTTAAAAATCTTATATTTTTATGGATGTGTATGTGTGAGTGTCTGTCGAGAAGAGCAGGCTCTTCTTCAGAGCTGGCGTTAACAGGAGGCTGTGAGCCGCCAAACCCATTTGGCAGCATTTGGTTTTGTTTTGTTTGTTTCTCATTTTTCAGGACAGGGTTTCTCTGTATAGCCTCAGCTATCTGGGACCCACTGTGTAGACCAGGCTAAAGTCAAACTCAGAGATCCACCTGTCTCTGCCTCCCAAGTGCTGGGATTAAAGGTGTGTGCCACCACCGCCCAGCCCCAAATCCAGATATCTGTGGGTTCCAGGTTCCAGGGACAAAACACTGGTCATCAAGCTAATGTAGCTTGAAAAAAAAAAAAAGTCAATTCTTTCATCACAGTATCTCTTATTACATTGCTCTTTTTAAAAGACTTATTTTTGTTCCTAATTTCATGTGTATGCTGGCAGGTATCCACAGGGGCCAGAAATAGGCATCAGTTCCTCTGGAATGACAAAAGCTGCGGTCATAAGAGTTTGCAAGCCGCCTGACAGGGTTGCTGAAAAGGGGCTGTTGGGTCTGAGGACCACTCTGGAAGTGAGCGACGAGCAACGGCAGTGCTCTTAATCACTGGGCCATCTCTCCAGCCCCAACACTCACCTCTTAGCTTCACACGTCTCTCCTTCATCCCTTTGCGGCTGGTCCATTTTCCTCGGTGTTTGTCTTGGCCCCTTGCCTTTCTAAGAGCCCAACGTTTGCTTTCATTTGTTCTCCCTAGCTCCCACGCTTACAGCCCAGACAAGATCTCCAAGTACAACCCAACACAATGCCCAGGGAGGGCTTTTAACTTGCCAGCGCTCTCCTAATGAGCTGTATTCCAACTCTAATTCACAAACATTTCCCCCCATGCTTTCTCCTTTTCCCTATAAATCCCTTTGACATATTTCTTTCTCTTTTCTCGGCCCTTCGCAATCAGAAGCTGTCGCTTAATATCGGAGGCATCTTTAGAGCTACACATCTCCCCCTTATTATTCTTCCATCCTACTCCCTTCAGACTTGAATTTCCTTCTTTATTTTTTCCCTGTGTGTAGGAGAGAGTCTGTACATGCAGTCGTATGCTGGTGTGTGCCCCTGTGTGTGTGCAGGGCTTCTTCACCCTCTGCCTGGTTCCTCTGAGGCAGGGTCTTTCTCAGAACCTGAGTTTATACACAAACCGTCCTGTTTCTACATCGCTCACTGTTGGGGTTATAGGTGTGTGATGGAGCATTTTGGCTTGTTCTGTGGATGCTGGTTCTCAAAAATGCAAGGCAAGCACCTTAGCTGCTGAAGCATCTCCCCCTCTCTCCGCCCCCACCTTTCTTTCTTTCTTTCTTTTTTCTTTCTTTTTTTTTTCTTTTTTTCTTTCTTTCTTTCTTTCTTTCTTTCTTTCTTTCTTTCTTTCTTTCTTTCTTTCTTCTTTTTTCTTTTTCTTTCTTCTGCAATACGCTCTCATGTCCTCAAGGGATGTCTTGAACTCTTGGTCTCACGCTAGCTCCTAAGCATTGGGTTTACAGGTTTGTGACCTCTCTCTCTCTCTCTCTCTCTAAATCTTGCTAGATCGATAGGTAGCCTCCAACATAGGGTCCTCCCGTATCCAGCTTCAGAGTTAACATCCACCTTTCTGAGGAGTGCTGTCTGTTGTTTTTGCCAGAGTCTGCCAGTGAAAGTCTTTCTCTGCCTATTGTTTTATTTATTATTATTATTATTAAGAAATGTCTGCCTGGCACTCCTTCTGAAACAGCACAACACTTCTGAAGCATTTTTAGGTGTCGGTTTGCTTGTCACTTTGTGATTTCTTTGGGGTTAAGCTTGCTGATTAGGCCAGGCTAGCCCAGTGAGCCCCAGGGACCGTCCTGTCTCAGCTTCCTTGGCCCTAACATTACAAGGCTCTTGTAGGCGGGGTCTTCCGGTCTGCCTCAAGTCCCGGTGTTTGCAAAACAAGCATTTTATGAAGTGTGCTTTCTCCCCAGCTATTTCATTAAAAAAAAAAAAATCTGGCTAACAAAAACCCTGTTTGGGTCAGCAAGACCACTCAGTGGGTAGAGGTGCCTGCAAGCCCACGGTTTGAGCTCGATCCCTGGGATCTACCCGGTGGGAGAAGAGACTCTTGACTGTTGTTTCCTGACCCGCACCCGAGCTGGAGCCCACACGCCCTCCTAACCCCACCACTGCTAACCTTAAAATGTAAAAAAAAAAATAATAACAATAATTTTATACACGAACCTTCCCGTAACACAGACTGCCCCCAAGCTCACTACGTAGCTGAGGAAGACCTTAAACTTCCAACCCTCCGGACTTCACCTCTCCAGAACTCAGTCGCCCACCGCCACACTCAGGTCACTCAGAGGAGCAGGCCCAGGGCTTCATGCCCAATAGCGCTCTGCAACTGTGTGCTCCAACAGCCTCATCTGTGCTCAGGCTTTTAAACTGAGTGTTGTCTGGGCCCCTTTATATTTCCCTCTCGGGAGACTGAGGCACGTCTGTCACTTTCAGTCCAGAAAATACAAAACCCTGTCTCAAAAAACAAATGCTTGGGTACATACACAAACACACACACACACTCAAACACATACACACACGCACAAGCCTGCACTCTCACATAAATTCACACTCGCACATACACACACTTATGCTCTCATGCACACTCACACTCACTCACGTACACACACACTCATTCACATATACACATATTCACACGTGAGGATGCACACACACATCCTCACGTCTCCCCCAAATCTCTTAGGCTTAGTTGGTACAATCCTCCAAAATTCTGAAATGTATGTAGAAGAAAATTAACCTCTATGGGAGGTGTGTGTGTGTGTGAGAGAGAGAGAGAGAGAGAGAGAGATTGATACAGAGCAAATTTTAGTTCCCGTGCCCCTGGGAACCCCAAGTCTCCCCTCATGCAGCCTCCACCACCACCAGGTTTCACTTGCTTTCAGATGAAAGTAAAAATGGTAAAAGAAATCAGAAGTTTAGAATGACTTACAGTACAAAAAAAACTGCCAAGTCCAAACTTCAAAGTATTCCCAGGGCTTCAGAGTGAAGGGGATTTTGCGTGTGCGTGTGTGCCCTCTCAACCTCACGGTGAATGACGAGGGGCCTGCTGTACTGGGCTGAGTAGAACCAGAGATGATCCTTCCCTGCCTTGTTGCTCATCTCCCACTGGCCAGCCCCTAACAACCAGGGTTGGTAACCGTGGGAGCGACATGGAGGGTGGAGGGTTTCTGCCACAGCCTGCTAGCCACCACCTTTTCGGAGGGGAGCTGCATGAAGACAGTGTTCTAACACCTCAGGCATACCTAGCAGACAGGACAAAGGTGACAGATACACAGCCCCTGGCTCTCACGGGATGGTTTTGCTGAGGTGGGGCGGTATATACTCTTGTTTCCTAACAGGTCTTTCAAAGCTCCACCTCGGAAGATAGGGGTTGGGGCTCAGGCTGAGGCAGAATCCAAAGGTGGGGGAAATCTTGGGGATGTGAGAAATGCGGGAGAAGCAAGGAGTCCCCTCCCCCCCTTCCTCCAAAGTGTTGGGGGCACAAAGGTCCTTGCACTCACAGAAATCGTTAGGGAAACCAAAAATTGTTAGGGTACCGCAAAGGCCTCTCCTCAGTGAAGGAGATAAAAATACCTGTGTTCAGGGTGGGTTTCTCTAATGACCTGGTGACCTCTTTGCTGTCTATGGAGGCAGACCCTGCCCCATTTTGCTCACCTAACTCCCCCAGAATGCTTATCCCAGAATCTTCCCTCCCTGGATTTTCACCCATCCTTCTGGGAACCGTCACATGCATCTTACGTCCTACTGACCTCTATACCATCTTGGCATAGACCAGACATCACATTAGAGTCTTGGCCTTTTGGCTATAGCACCCACCCTCGTGGCCACACGGACTTAGTAGAGGCATTAAGTTGTCACACCTTAAGCTTAATTTTGTTTACCTAGATGGAGAAGATTGTTGCCTGGAAACCTTTTCCTAAACTGTACCGTGTCTCAAATATGCCGGCAACGAATCGCCTGGCGGTAGATTCCCTGGTCCAGGCTGATGAAGTCATTCTCATCTCTTTGGGAGGTTCGTCTCCCTGCCTGTCACCTGCCGGGATCCCCTCACCGAAGCTGGAATCTGGTTGACGCCTTTGCTAGCAGAAGATCAAGAAATCCAGCCTGACAAACAGCTGCTTGAAGGCTCCCTTCCTAGCCACGAACCTGCAATTTTCCAGGAATCTCACCTGAAACCTCATTTACAGGGAAAGGGGGCTTCCTAACCATGCCCTGGGGGCCCCCAGTTTTAGCTTATCCGGTTGAAAGCACGTTCAGGGATCCGAGGGCCACCTCAGGTCTCTCTCATCTCAAAAAACACAGAGAAGGGCCGTCGCTCTTGGCAGCTTTTGAGATGTAGCCTGAGAGTCAGCAAAAGGGTATATCATGGCGGATGCTAACAGCCTGAGTTATGTAGTGTCTCTTGGACTCATGCTTGGCTCCGTGTGACTCATTCTCCTGCGCTTCCTAGGAAGTACCCCTCACTTGGAATGTCTTAACTTTCTTCTGAGTGCCTCTCTTCCTCGTGCTTAAGCCTATATTAAAATAGCTTTAGGCCAGTGAGATGGCTCAGTGGGTTAAAGGTGCTTGCCGCCCAGCCCGCCAGCCTGAGTTCGATCCCCACTACCTACCTCGTGGAGAGGGAGGACCAATTCCTGCAAGTTGTCCTCTGACCTCTGTACAAACACTGTGGCACCAGCACCCACAGTATCACACAATAAAAGAAATCGTTTTGTTTTTTGGAACAGTGTTTCTCCGTGTAGCCTTGGCTGTCCTGGAACTCGCTCTATAGACCAGGCTGGAACTTGCTCTCTATATAGATCAGGCTGGACTCAAAGAGATCCACCTGCCTCTGCCTCCCAAGAACTGGGATTAAAGGAATCACTACCACACTTGGCTCAAATAAACGTTTTTAAAAGTAATTAAAAATGTATTTAATTGCCGGGCAGTGGTGGCACAAGCCTTTAATCCCAACCCTCAAGAGGCAGAGGCTGAGGGATCTCTGTGTGTTCAGACCCAGTCTGGTCTACAGAGCAACTCCGGGACAGCCAGGAATGTACAGAGGAATCCTCTCTCTCTCTCTCTCTCTCTCTCAATAAAGTTGCCCACCCCAGTAAACTGTCCAGTCCTGAAATTCTTTTCAGCATCAAAGCCACAAACTCAGGTATGGCTCAACCCAAGGACCCTCAAAGTCCAGGGGAACTTTTCAGGCTCCTGAGGGTGTCAGCGTGGAGCTTTGTCACCGCCCTCTCCTCGCTAACAGGGACATCAGAGTGTTGTTGGTACCAGGGAAGCTAAGAGTGCTTGGCTGCTGTCCATGCCCTGAAGAGTGGGCACAGCCTGAGGGAACCCGGTCAGGAGGTTCTCCTCTGCACCCACTCCGTTTCTCACTCGATGAGTCTGGCCGTAGCCCCCCAAACTGGGAGAACTCGGCCATGAGAGGATGCAGTGCCAGGGCCCAGCCTTCTACAAAATGGAGATACTAGCTCACCAGACCTCTGATAGCCTCGGGGGCTGTTTCAAAGAAGAAAATCGAAAAATATGTTAAATTTTTCTGGTTCTCTTATGGACGCCATTCAAGCTCGGAAGTAATAGGGCTCTGCAGGTAAAGATGCCGGTGGCTATGCCTGAGGACCTGCACTCACTCTCCAGAACCTACATAGTGAAGAGAGAGAAGCAACTCCACAAATTGTCCTCTGACCCGCACACACGTGTTGTAGTATGCACGCACATGCACACACAGACACACACACACACAACTCAGAGACACACACAGCTACAAACATGCTATGTAATTTTCAAAAAAATCAGACATTCTTAAGATGCCTGTCAGCCGGGCTCAGTGGTGCATGACTGTAATCCCAGGTGCATGACTGTAATCCCAGCACTCAGGAAGGCAGAGGCAGGTGGATCTCTGTGAGTTCGAGGCCAGCCTGGTCTACAGAAGAAGTTCCAGGACAGCCAGGGTTACATGGAAAAACCCTGCCTCAAAAAAAAAAAAAAAAAAAAGTAGTCCTCTGATCTCTGCATACACAAAATAAGTACACATAAAAGAACTAAATTAAAACAGATGATTTATGGCACATTTTTTAAATGTTTGATATAAAATATTAAAATGTTTTTATAGAAAACATTTTTAAAGTTTCAGGAAAACCTTAGATAGTAACAATCTGGGCCGGGTGCCGTGGCGCACGCCTGTGATCCCAGCACTCTGGGAGGCAGAGGCAGGCAGATCTCTATGAATTCAAGGCCAGCCTGGTCTACAGAGTGAGTCCAGGGCAGCCAAGGCTGCGCAGAGAAACCCTGTCTCAAACAAACAACACGACAACAATCTGGACTCCTTTGACCTAGCCCAATAACCGAAAAGGACCACTGCTAGTCATTCGGTGTCTTATCCCCACGGCTGCTCCCTCTCCCGCACCCCACCTCGGTTCTTTAGGCTTGTAAAGTCGGTAAACCTAATATCAAGGGATTTTTGCATGTTCCCTGTGACCTGATGTCATGCCTTTTCTCCACGGCTATCTGACATGGAGAATGCAACTGGTTTCTCTCTCTCTCTCTCTCTCTCTCTCTCTCTCTCTCTCTCTCTCTCTCTTTCTCTCCTGCTCTGGAACCTTCTCCATTGGATTCCCAGCCCTAAACAATATTCTCTAAGTGTCTTTGCAAATTATCTACGTTCATTTCCTAGCAATGCTAGCCACGGGTCCAAAGTCTGAGCAGGGATTTCACTGGACCCTGGTCCCCACACCTCGACCCGCCCTTCTGTGTTGGAATGGTCCCCATCTTGGTCCCCAGAACAATGCCCAACACCTTGCTCACACCAAGACCATCAATGAGGTTGGAGCCCTCCTCTTTGGAGTAATAAAAAACAAAGGGTGCTGCCCAGTGGGTGTCACCAACCCATTCCCATGCAAAGTTTCCACTCCCAAGGTGCTGGCAGTGGAGGGAGGGAGGGGGCTGCTGGCAGGGGCAGGAGTGGGTAGGATAGGGGGTGGGGAGTGGGGGTGGGTGAACACAGACAGGACAAAGACAGGACAAAGCAGCTGCCGCTTCAAAGCTGTCTGCTTGGGAACTGTAGGTGAAAGGGCCAGCTTGGGTCCCCCCAAGAGGTGACCCTCTCTAATATCCCCACCCACTCAGGTTCAGCCCCTTAGGGCTTGGATCCGCTGACCCTCCAGCCATGCCAGCACCCTAGTAAGGAAGGCCGAGGCCCTGTTCCACCCTGACCAAAAGTAACACCTGAAGCTTTTCCACCGAGCAGAATTCCCCTGCGCTCCGTCGTCCCCTATTGGGTTAGGAGGAGCCTTGAAAGAAATGTGAAGTCTGGTTTTGAGTCATAAAGGATTAGAAAGTTCTGCCATTCCCACCCCCACCCTAGTTCCAATATTACTGCAGAGCTGGAGGGTAAGGTGGGTGAGGCGTGTCTAGCCGGATATTGGACAGAGCCCGGCCTTGCCATTAGCGGGGAAGGACAGAGCTCGGGCTCCAGCAGGCTCGAAAATGCTCGTGGATCCACTCTATTCCACCCCTCTCCCGACAGGGAAGCCTTTGTATTTCCCCCTTGAGGCTAAGTTTGTCTCAAGTTTACTCTGGATGCAGGAGTTGTTTCTAGGGATGGGGCCCAGCCTCCTCCACTTTAGGGTGCAAGGGGGTCTCAGATACCTAAATGTCTGGCCCTCGTGGCCCCCACTCCCAAGAGACGGGTGGTTGAGCCCATCTTGGAGAGACCTTCTAAAATCCTTCATTCACCCAGCAGTCTGCTAGATGTCTGTAACTGGGTGCCACGTGCTGGGGTCACACCACGTACAGACGAGCCAGACAGACAGGGCTTCAGGTGTGACCCAGTGAGAGAGGGGCTCCCGGCCCTTCACTTCAGCACCATTGTAGCATCTTGGCGTCAAGACTAGATCCAAGCTGTATCCCACAGTAGTGGGGCCTAGAGCCACTTCCTCCCTCCTCTTTTGTGGCAGGTGACCCAGCCTCCCATGGGATGCCTGCAGTAAAGAGAGGAGCCAGAGGTCCACTGGGAGCCTCTTTCTGAAGATCAGGTTGCCCGAGTTCATGGACAGATGCTGTAGCAAAGGGCAAGGACCCAGGTAGTCCCATCATGGCTCCTTGGCAAAGGTGTAAGATAAATGCACCCTAGGTCTGACTTTTTAGCCTGCAACCAGACTACCCTCCGGCTAGCGATGAACTGTTTGCACAGAGGAAGAAGTAACTCTAAAGCTACCAGGAGGACCTGGGCAAGGCAGTGGTTCCTTCTAGATAGCCTTTAGTTGCAAGGGTTCAGGGTCCTGCTTCTTCCTATCAAGGTGACCTCTTGCAGCCATATGAAGAATACAGAGGGCTTCCTAGGAGACCCCACGGGAGAGGTGGCTTTTGTTTGCTGCCTCCTCATCCTCCTCCCACGCCAGTCTCTCTGAGACAACTTTAAAATAAACTTTGTCTCTGTTTTTTTCTCTCTCTATGTGTGTATGTGTGTTTGTATATACGTAGGTACAAGTGGAGGGCAGAGGGCAGCTCTGTGGGATGAGTTCTCTTCTTCTACCCTTATGTAGGTCCTGGGGATCAAATTCAGGTTGGCGGGCAAGGTCGCTTCGTGCCGAGCCATATCACCTGCACTAAAATAGGCTTTTAAATAAAATAAGCTCCTATTGTTGACATAAGTAATACCAATTCCCAAGAAAGCTAGGAGCTCTCCAAATCCTGTGCCTCCTCCAGAGGCAGCAGATGGTTGGATCTTCTTGGTCAGCTTTCAGTACACTTTTACATATATGCATACATATTTACATGTGTGCCTGTTTACACAGTGCTAGATGGATTTTCTTGCAGTACACCATGCCAGAGTATTACCACAATATGTCAGAATATTACATAAGCCCGAGAGGGTTTGGTTTGTTTGCAGTGCTTGGGAAGGAACCGAGGTCTTGGTGTGCTAGGTGCATACTCTAATCTGATATATACAGCAACTTCCTTTTTAAGTTTTATTTTGTTTTATGCGTATGTGTATTTTCCCTGCATGTGTGTCTGGCATCATGTGCATGCCTGGTACCTGCGGAGGCCAGAAGAGGGTGTCAGGGTTTCATTTCTCCTGGAACTAGAGTTACAGATGGTTGTAAACGGACATGTGGGTGCGGGGAATTGAACCCAGGTCTTCTGGAAGAACAGCCTGAACAGCCAGTGCTCTTAACCGCTGAGCCATCTCTCCAGCTCCTAGCACTTTCCTTTTTCATTAATGGCACATCTTGAAAATGACCTACTTTTCTTCTCTGCCTCTCTCTGTCTCCCTTTCTGTGCCTCTTCCTTCCTTTCTTTCTTGTACTGGGGATTAAACCGAGGGCATCACCTATGCTCGGTAAGCACTGTACCAATTAGCAATGTCACCTTCTTTTTATGTTTTATCAGTGACAAGGTCTCACTGAGTTGCCCAGGTTAGACTCGATCTCATGCTGTAGCCAGGCAGAACTTGATTTTGGGGTCCTCCTGTTTGGCTTCCTTGTGGCTGCGATCATTTATGCCAGACACACAGGTGGCATTTCTGGTTCAGGAGACGACAGTGGGACTTAGGATTTGTACTGCAGCCTGTTGCCAGGTGATGATGCTGGTAGCCAAGGATGCTCTTGAACTCCTTTCTTATCCTGCTTCTACCTCCCAAGTGCTCGGGTCACAGGCATGTGACACCATGCCCAATTCTAATCCAAATTTTTTTAGTTTTTAATTTGCTTATTTATTATCTATCTATCTATCTATCTATCTATCTATCTCACTTTGTAGCACTGACTAGCCTAGAACTCATTGTGTGGTACGCAGATCACTGGCCTCTGCCTCCTGAGAGCTTGGATTAAAGGCAGGCACCTTCACATCTAGCTGATCAGGTCGTTTTGAACAATGTTTGCATTACTCTGTAACCCAGTCTGACCTTGAGCTTGTGATCATCCTGCCTTAGCTTCCAGAGTGCTGAGATGACGGATGTGAGGCACCATACCCTACTTTGTAGCTTACTTTAAGAAAATTCTATGGTGTTAAGGAGAGCGGGGCCCTTTCGGCCTTCTGCAGGAATTTCTCTGGACATTCACTGAGCACCTTTAGTAGCTGGAGATCTGATCTCAGCCAAGACTTGGGACCCCCAGACAACCCACCTTCCATATCCCCTTGGCTCTGTACCCAGAATGAGTGGGTGCTGGGAAGGCCAAAGGGAGACGTGGTTTTTCTCTGGGCCTCAGTCCCCTCACACAGTGAGTGTAGAATGAGTGACTGCATGTAGAGATACAATACTGATTAACTGGGAGAATGTGCATAAAACTCTAAACACGGTGACTCACGTCTGCTCTTTCGTGTTGGTACAGGGCCTTGCTATGTTGCTCAGGCTAATCCTGAACACCCTATCCTCCTGCCTCAAGTCGGCCTCTTGGGAGTAGTGATGACAGCAAGCATGGCCAGGCAAACTGTCGGTTCTGAGGTAATAACGGTGATGACAGGCATGGACCCTGGGGCCTACCAGCTCAGCAGAGAGTGTACAAGTCCCAAGGGTGGAGAAGACAGGCCCCACACCTGCGGGGCTAAGCTGCTTTTCTTCTCCTGAGGAAGTTCCCTGAAGGTGGAGGCTGCATACACCCAGTAGGTTGGTTGGGAATGGAGATGCCTCTCACTTGGTGGAGATTTTGTCCGTTAAGCACAAAGCTGTAGGTGCATGTCTGTAACTCCAGAATTGGGAATGGGTGACAGGAGGTTGAGAAATTGAAGGTTACCCTTGACAAGATAACAAGTTTGAGCCGGGCTTGTAGGCTACATAAGGCCCTGTCTTCGGAGGGAGGAGGAGTTTGGTGGGTGCATTTGAAGTCTTCGGTTTTCAGGCTTAGATGGGGCTGACCTTTGCCCAGGAAAAGGGCAAAAGAGACTTTTCAAGGTGAATGTTTAGTCTCTTAAAAAAAGAAATGCTTTAAGCTATTTACAAGGGACCCGAATTCACAATAATTTTTGCCAGATTATCCCTTCAAACCGCCCTCAGGAACCCATGTTATGTCTCCATAGAAGCTCAAATCTGGCTAAGAACAGGTGGGCTGGGCTCTGGAGAGACCTTATTTCAGGAGAGAGAGTCCACATTTACATGTTCTGACAGTGAGCAGAGGGGTCTCCGGGCCTGGGCTTGATTCCTTTAAGTTTTGAAAGACACAGAGAGATGGTTATCCAACACATACTGGAGAGTGCTGGATCTGTACTAGTCCCTACAGCAACCAGGAAGGGCCCCTCTTAACCAAGTAGGGTGGGGCTGGTCTTCAGACAGGAGCGCCAACCCCTGACCTCTCAGCCTGGAGACCCCTAGAGAGGATGCTCACAGAATGGATCACCACACACACACAGAGAACAAGAGATCAAACCTGGTGTGGTGGCACACCATCATCCCAGCCCTTGGGAAGTAGAGACAATGGATCCGAAGTCCAAGGTCACCCTCTGCTGTAGAGTGAATCAGAGACTAGTCTGGACTACAAGAGACCCTATCTTAAAACAAGCCAAACCAGCAAACAAACAACATCATAGCAGGGAGACTGAACACTGAGATCAAGAGGTCCGGGAGAGTGAGGCGAGGGGTAGGGGTCAGAGGTCAGGAGCAAGCAGGGTTGCTCAGAACCCTGCACGGAACTCAGGAAACCAATTAAGACCGTGGCCTCTTTAGGGACCCACAAAAGGGCTCGGCGCTGTCAACATAAATACAGAGACGAGGAGTTCCAGGAGGATGAAGGCTCCTTGGGGGGTGGGGAGGGGATGGCTGGGAGGCCAAAGTAGGGCCTTCAGACTCACCACACAGGACGTGGGCAAGGACGAGAAGCAAAGACGTCTGTTTGTGACGTGGTCTCCTGGGGCATCCAGGAAGGTGCTTTGACCCCCATGTGGTCTGTGGGTAGAAAGAGATGAGGCAGGGCAGTTGAGGACACAGTGGAAGGAGACCCCACAGATGACATGGGGAGGGGCTGCACTTGTGGGGTCCTGGGGAAGAAGGAGAAGTGGACTTTGTCTCCACTGGGGAAGGGAATGACGAAGAGGAAAGCCAGGAGACACCTCCGGAGTATCTGTCAAGGTGTCCCAGGGAAAGAGCTTGTCTTGTCTGGAGACATGCAGCTTCAATATAGGCTGAGTAAACCTATGTGTATTGCAGCCCCACTGTGTGCTTGACAGAGCATTTGATGATCTAGGTCACCCTTCAGGCCTGGGGACACAAAGGCCTTTGCTCAGCCTTCCTAGAGGAAGCAGTTCCACTGAGGTGTTGGCTAGAAGGACCCCAAAACTCACTGGTACCTTCAAACACTCATCCCCAGAAGCCCACACCACCAGGGAGCCCCAGAGCTGAACGAGAGAGAGAAGGCAAGCTGTCGTCAACACAGGAAAAACCCGGGTTTCCTGTTTGAACTCGGGCAGGTACTGGAAGCTGTGAGTAATGCCCCAGTGGTGGCGGCGGTGGGGGCTTCTCACAGCGGCTTTGAGGCCTGGCTTCCAATCACTTGCCGGGGACTCGGGGCCCAGGGGGTGTGCAGCCGTGCGGAAGGAACGCTGCGTCCACGCAGGCGGGCCACAGGCCAGGAGACATCAAAGGCAGCTAGGCTGTGGTCTCCCAAAGGCTGCTCACAGCGGTCAGTCGTCCTCGATAAGGATGAGGCATCAGAGATGGAGGGCATCCAAAGCCGTGGTCCCCACTGGCCTCCATTCACTTAAAACTGCCGTTGCCAGGTCCTTGAAAGCAAGTGTTGTCCTCTTTTGCCCCTTGAGGTCTGGGGTCCACTCTGGACCAAGAATGTCGCATATATTCGTAAGCTTCCTGAGGGAGCATGGACAGGGGCTCTTGTCCTCTCCCGGTTTCAGACCCATGAATGGAAAAAGGCCCTACAGAAACTGCCAGGCCTCTGGAGAGGTTAGGCTCCCAACACAGGGTGAGTGTGGGGCCGCCAGCCGCTGACACTACCCTGTAACCAGGCAGAGTGAGCTAATGTCTTATCCCATTTATTTTATTATTAAAGACCAGGTTTCTTTTTCTTTCCCTTTTATGGATTTTCAAGACAGGGTTTCTCTGTGTAACCCTCCCTAGCTGTCCTGAAACTCACTCTGTAGATCAGGCTGGCCTCGAACTCAGAGATTCACCAGCCTCTGCCTTTGGAGTGCTACCACAGCCCAGCAAAGACAATTTCCTTAAAAAATGAAAATAAAAGACGTTTAAATGTCATTCTTATCACCATTGTCTGTGTGTGATGTGTGTATGTTGGGGAGGGGACAGACATTCTCATGCCACGATGTGTTCACAGACATCAGAGGACAACTTTTGGGAATCAGTTCTCTCTTTCCACCCTTTGGCTTCCAGAAATCTAACTCAGGTCATCAGGCATAGTGACAAGCATTTTTACTCAAGAAGCCATTTTACAAGCCTTGTGAGAAAGGGAAAGGGCTTTTTATATTCCAGGGTGCCTTTGAATTTGATGTGTGATCAAGGACGCTCTTGAACTTCTGACATTTCTGCCTCTACATAAAGCCTTGAGCTTTTAAAGTTAATACCATAACCAGACATGGTGGCACACATTTGTAGTCTCAACACTGGGAGGCAGAGGCAGGAGGATGCCAAAAGTTCAAGGTCATATAGCCAGGCTCTATAGGGAGAGGCAGGGGTGGGGAGGAGGGATGTTAAAGCATAAAGTCCATAAAATTCAAATTCTAGGCTCCTGGTCTGGGCTGTTGATCAGTGCAGAGTTCTTGTCTGCCTACCTCAAAGCCCTGAGTTCTAATCCCAGCTCAGAAGGTTAAGCCAAATGCCTGAGGTCACAAAGCAGCAGAGAAACAAAGCAAGATTTTATTTTTGTCTTTTTTTTTTTTTTCTTTGTGGTACTGGGGTTTTCAACCATGAGTCAGGGGTCCATAGTTCCCTATATGTCTGCCCAGGCCTGGACAGTGACCAGTTCTTTTCTCGGTTAGCCACTTGGTCTCTCTGTGCCTCCATTTCTCTCTCTCTGAAATGGGAATAAGACAGCCTGGCTGGGCTGCCTGTTTACCCACAGCTCTGTGGCAGAGATCAAACCATCTGCTGAAAGATGTGAAAAAAACACTTAGAAACCTAAACGCTTGTGTTTATGCAAATCCTGGCGATTCATAGAATCACAGACTGCATCGCTTGGCAGGGGCACTCACATCTAAAGAGCTTTGACTGTGAAACCTGCATTTTCCTCACGAAGAAAACGAAGCCCAGAGAGGTGAGGCAACTCACCTAAAGCCACACAGAAGATAGGGTTCAAGACTGGGTTTCTCTGATCCAAACTAGCTCTCACCTTCAACCTCACAGGCTCAGAGACTTGGGATTCATGGACACAAGACAAAGCTAAAAATGAGGGCTGTCTAGGAGCTCGGCATAGTGCTTGCCTGACATGGACGAGGCCCTGGCTAGATTCCATCCTAGAATAGCATAAAGCAGGCATGGTGGAACACATCTGTAATCCCAGCACCTGGAAGGTGGACGTAGGGAGATTGGGAATACAAGGTCATCCTGGTTATACGGAAGTTCTAGGCTAGCCTGGGCTACGTGAGACTCTGAAAAAGGAATCGGAGGGAAATGGGGCTAGAGCGAGATGGCTCAATGGTTAAGAGCACTGGCTGCCCTTCCAGAGGATGGGGGCTCAGTTCCCAGCACCTACATGGTGGCTCACGAGCACCTATAACCTGACTTCCAAGGTATCCATTGCCCTCTTGTGGCCTCGGTGGGCACTGAACACACGTGGTACATAAGCATACATGTAGGCAAAACAGCCATACACATAAGATAATTTTAAAAATTAAAGAAAAGCAGGCAAAAAAAAAAAGCATTACAATAAGAGCCAAGAGAGCACCTTAAGATGCCAGCAAAGCCACTGATCCCAGTGAAGAGCGTGGAAGCCTTTGCCCGTCTCTATAGACAGAGTAAGGGCCACTGCCAGGAAACCCTCCCTTGGCCTTAGACTCTCTCTATGGTTGCAGCTCAGGCTGGCCTGGAACTGCAGGTCGTCCCGCTCCACTGTCCTAAGGGCAGGGCAGGGAGTACAGAAGCTGCCCTCTCTGCCTCTGCAGACTGCAAATACCCAGGAGCCCGACCTCACTCACAGAAGCCAATGAACCCAGAGCCAGCACCAACTCCTAAGACGCTCAACATCTCAGGCTAGCTGGGCTCCCAACACAAGCCTCATAGGTTTCTCTTGTTTTGTTTTGTTTGAGGCAGTATCTTGCTGTGCAGCCTAGACTAAGGCAGAACTCAATCCTTCTCCCTCAACCTGTGGAGTGCTGGGATCACAAACCATGCCTGGCTGTCAGACAGTCTTTCCATGCAAGCAAAACTGCCAACGTTTTTGTTGCTGGTTTTTGTTGTTGTTGTTGTTGTTTTTGTTTTTTCTGTTTTGTTTTGTTTCTTGAGAGGGATCTCTTGGAACTCAGGATGGCTTCCAACTCTGTAATCAAGGATGACCTTGAACTGTTGATCTAGATTTCAAGCATACACTGCCAGTGCCTAGTTTGTGAGATGCTGAAGACTCTAGCCCTCTTCCTTTTTCTCTTCTTCTTTCCTTCTTTCCTTCCTTCCTTCCTACCTTCCTCCCTTCTTTCCTTCCTCCCTTCCTTCCTGATTTCCTCCTCCTCCTCTTCCTCCTTCTTTTAAACAGCAGGGCCTCATATAGACCAGGCAAGCCTCTAACTCCCTCCGTAGCCAAGGCTACCTTAAACTGCCTCCAAGTGCTGGGGTTATAGGCACAGGTCACCATTGTTAATTTATGCAGTGCTGGAAGTAGAACCCTGCGCTCTGTGCATGCCAGGCCAGCCCTCAGCCAACATTCTCTCTCTCTCTCTCTCTCTCTCTCTCTCTCTCTCTCTCTCTCCCTCCCTCTCTCTCACTCCCTCCCCCTTTCCCTTCCTCCTTCCCTCAATGTACTTATTTGTTTATTTATCCCCTTATTTATTTATTTACTTATCTGAAACAGGGCTAGCCCATAACTTGATACAGAGCCAAGGATGACCTTGAACTTCTGATACTCCTGCCTCCCCTTCCTAAGTGCAGAATATCATTCCTGGTTTACACCATCCTGGGGATGGAGCCTAAGGCTTCCCCGACACTGCTAAGCAAGCCCTCCACCAGCCGCATTCCCAAACAGCTCCTCCTCCCTCCAGGCCGTGCTCCCTCCCTCCTCTCTGACTCTCTCTCTGCAAATCTCCAGTGCAGGCAGGAGCATTTCACAGACTCAGCACCTTGTTCCCTCTCAGGAGCTCAGGTGTCTTGATTTGTTTTTTTTTTTTTCCCTTGTGAGCTCCTAGTGGTGAGCCCGAGTTACAGTGCGCGGTTTTGAAGGCAGGTCCCTTATCTCTAAGCGTTATCTAAGCATCAAAGGCCACTTGAAGAAAAAAGCAGTTTCAACATCAAACTTGAAGGTTTGACTGTTAAAAGGAAGAGCCGGGACAAAGCGACCGCAGCTTTTATCGCACGTTTGTGAAGGTGGCGTGTGGTGGGAATTCTGCGTCTCAGGTCTGCTGCTGAGAATGCTCTGTGGCCTTTGAACAAAAAACAAACCGGCGGATGGAAACTGCCGGTAATTGTCTTTACCTATGGTTACAGAGGGCGCACACCGGGCCTTGCGGTTGTGGGCGCGATTTCATGCTGGGGTTCGCGTCCCCGGCCCTGCCTGGCACCCAGTGGAACAGATCAGGCCTCAGATCTGTGTGCACCTGTGGTTCCCGCAAGGAGGCAAGTGGATTACCGCGAGATAGGGCAACAATGGAAAGTTTTCTCACCTGAAAGCTCTGGGGGAGGGGAAGGGGGGAGTGCTGTGTGCCCCAGGGGGAGACTCTGCGTGCCCCAGAAAAATAAGGAGCCTGAGAAAGCCAGCCCCCTCCTACCCAGGAGCCCCCAGGCTTACACTGCTGATTTTCTTTGTCAAATGGGTTTCTTCTACTGCAGGCGATGCCTGGCTTTGTCTGTCAATAGTTTCTGAAGAAAATAAAGAGAGCAAACAGAACTTTGAAGATGGAAGACTTTTTTTCCTCCCCCCTCAGTTGGTAGAGTGCTTGCTTAGCATGCGCAAAAGCACCAGGTTCGAGTCTCAGCACCACATAAATGGTGTGGTGGTCCCTGCCTTTTAGTCCCAGCTCCCAGGAGGTGGAGGCATCAGCAACTCAAGGTTTTCTATTGAGTGGTTTCAAGGCCAGCTTGGGCTCCATGAGATCCCATCTCAGAGAACATGTTTATGTTGTAAAGACATACTCTGTACCACAGAAAAAGGCCTACCAGCTGTCTCTCGGTCAACTGGCATTGCCCAGGCAGGCCTCCTGCCGGAGAACACCAGATGGTGACACTCAAGGTTCATGGGCTCTCTCTGGGGACAGTGGCAGCTCAGAGGGCCCTGTCAAATTGGCCAAAGAATTCTGACAGTCCCTGACTCCAGAGGAAAATCTTGGAATCTTTCTGAGCAAGAAAATTGGTCCCCAAGTCCAGGAGGAGGCCTTCCCCAGTTCCCAGTGCCAGACTACAGCCAGAGAGTCAGAGGTTACTGAAAAGGGTGACTTCATGGCCCCGTAAACTTCAGGCCCTCTGGGAGTCAGTAAGCACCATCAACCTGTGATCCCATCACTCTGAAGCCCTCTTCTAAAACAAAATACCCAAGCTGGGGTCATTGATAAAAAACAGGTTTATTTGGCTCATGGTTCAGGAGTCTGAGAAGCTCAAGAACACAGTGGCAGCGGCTAGTAAGAGGCTGTTAGAGTAACCCCACACTTACACTCGAACCTCTCTCATTCATGATCCCCTTATCCAAACACCATTGACATATGACCATGAGGCTTGAGTTTGTAATACATGAGCCTGTGAGGGGTACACATTCAAAATCACAGTACAGGCCTAAACCTGAGCCAGGTGGGCAGCGGCCTGACCACAGGTGTGGAAGAAGGGACAAGGAAAACCTTGTAGAAGGACTAGGGGGACAAAAATGAGACCAGAAGAAAGACAACTATGGAGGACAATGGAAAGGGGGGGGATGGCAGGGCTATTGTTCAATGCCCCAAATATTTTAAGTTTGATTTTTCTTCTTTGCAATGTTAGAGGTTAGAGCCTGTGTCTTCCAGAGTTTAAATAAAAGCTCTACCACTAAGTTCCCTCCCTAGTCCCTTAGCTGTTTTATTCTAAATAATAATAATAACACAGAAGAAAGACATAGTGATAGCAGGAACAGTCAAACAACAATCTGAGGAGCAGGAAACAGCATGGCTGGGCATGGTAGCATTTGTCAGACTGAGGCAGGAAGGTGATAGCTTAAAGATATGGTAGGTTAGAGGCCAGCCTGAGTGAGACAAAGAGTGTGTGTGTGTATGATGACATTTGAGTGACTAAAACCATAGCTTAGCTAACACAACCCCTAAAGGAAGGCATGAGAAACCTTTCCAGTTGGTGCTCAGAAGGATCTAATCTCTAACTGTATTCTATACACACATACACACACACACACATACACACATATGTATATATACTTGCATAGAATATATATATATATACACTCAAATAATCTCTAACTGCATTCTAAATACTTATCCCTGCACCCACAGGTATGTGTGGCTCTCACTCCGCATACAAGAAGCTTCTTTTGCAGTAGACGGAGATCATCACAGAAAGCCATCCCAGGTCCAAGGGCAGAGATCAAATGACCATGCAGTGCCTGTCCCCAGCTGATACATTTACAAAGCAACACCTCTCCTTCAGGCTCAGGAGACATGGAGGAAAAGGGGGGGGGGGAAGATTTGAAAAGCCAGAAGACCAGGACATCTGCCGCTGTTAGACAGTCTGTTCTAGGGGGGAGGGAGGGAACAGCATCTGGGAAGAGTTGGGTAGAGGAAGGGGTGACTAGAATCAAGATACAGTGCATGGAATCCTCAAAGAATTAATAAAAACATTATTAAAAAAAAAAAAAAAAAACTAGCGAACAGACTACTGACCTAACCAGAGGCATGGCCATTCCTGGATATGACCCAGCCCCGCAGATGACCCCATTCAAGGTTACCATTATGACAACATTCTTCCTTTAAAATTTTATTTTTTATTTTATGTACACTGGTGCTCTGCCTGTGTATCTATCTGTGAGGGCATCAGACGCCCTAGGACTAGAGTTGCAGACAGTTATGAACTGCCATGGGGGTGCTGGGAACTGAACCCAGGTTCCTTTGGAAGAGCAGCCATGCTCCTAAACCACTGGGCCATCTCTCCGGTGCCTATGACAACATTCCTAAAAGTTATTTTACTTATATTCACATATTACTTATATAGTAATATATAAGTAATTACTTATATATTATATATATAAGTAATTATAGTAATATGTGAATATGTGTGCACATGCTGTCCCCGTCATTGTACACTTGCTTATTTTATTTAACTTTTTGTTTGTTTTAAGACAGAGTTTCATGTAGCTCAGGCTGGCCTCATATATGGCGCCGAAGATTGCTCTGCCTCTACTCCCTGAGTCCTCAGATTATAAGAATGCACCCACTGATCCCAGTGCTGGGAAGTCAAACCCAGGGCTTCCTGTATGCTAGGCGAGCACTCTACCAACAGAGCTACACCCCTCTCCTGGCACTGAAGGTCTGATCTCTCAAACTCTGGAACTATGGGAATTATGGGCACTATTATCATACCTGGCTTACTTTGCGTTTGTGAGATGAAGTCTCATTTGGTACACTAGGCTGACTTTAAACTCACTCTGTAGCCCAGACTGGCCTTGACTCACTGCAATCCTCCTGCCTCAGCCTCCTGAGTGTTAGGATTACGGACATGAGCCATCGGGCCTAACTGACCTCAGTCCCTTTACTCTCTGTGTAGCTGGCTCCCTGGCCTACCTCAGTGTATCTATTCTCGGGCTGTGGAATCCTTCAGGCCCTGCCCCCCAGCCAGGGGCCCCAGGCCTTGGCTTTGACCACAGTCTACTTTCTCCAGGAGGCTACTCTTTGTAGACTGTGGAGGATACAGAGCAGAGTGCGCACCCAGCGACCTCTGCATGTGGCATTCTGAGGTTTGCAAATGGCTCACCCAAGCCTTGGTACCGGATGCTGGTCAAGGAGAATGCCCACGGCGGCTCTGCCATCTCCGAAACCCGCTGGGCACCAGAATGGGACAACAAACCGATGCACGTCCCAAACGAGAAGCAGGTGGCCTCCTCTCTGTTTCTCCCTCTCCAACGTGGTTCCCATTTGCAAGAGGCTGAGTCTTTAAAGCCTGGAGCCCAGATGCAAAATGATATAAATTACAGTTTGCCGCTCCAGCCTGGTTGCTTGGGATTTTGGCATAAACATTAAGGCAAAGGCATCCTGATTATAAGGGAGAGGCAATGAAGAGAGCTAGACAGGGTTGGGGAGCCACCCCTCTCCCCCACTCCAAACTGGCCTCCCTCTGCTCCTTTTTGCATGAAGGAAAAGGGCCACTCAACTCTCCCAGGCACCTTTAAGGACAGGGCATCCCAACAACTAGCAAGGAGGGCCTGAAATATTCATCCCCAATCCTCGTCCATTCGATGGACATGCTGGCTCTCCTTCCCTCCATCCGAATTCTCAGGCCAAGCTAAGCCCTACCTTCTCTAGCTATCTGAGGTTTTCCAGACCTCAAGAGCTATTCTGACCTTCACGGAATATTCCTGGGCATTTGGTTTAGCAACCCACTTCTGTTCTGCCCCCTGGAGCTTGGCATCGCTCCTCTTGTAGACCACACCAATTAGCCCTGATTACAGAATGAAAGTACAGCCCTCCATGGTTGCTGTGTGCAGACCCCAGTCTCCAGAAGGGGGGGCAGGTGGAGCAGAGGGTGGAGGAGAGTTAAGCCTCTCATCCTCTCAGTGGGGTGAGATGGAGAACTGGCAAGACCCCAACCCTGGAGAGGTCTGGAAACATACAAACAAGTTCAAGACCAGCCTGAGCCACATGATAGGGGGTGCAGCTTGAAGCCCCCCTGTCCCTCAACCCAAAACAACAGTGGCCTAACTGGGCACTCTCACCTTCAGGAAAAGCGGTGCCCCTCCCACCCTCAGCCTCCCAGCTCCTGCCTGTGTCAGGAAGGAAACCCTTTTCCAAAGACCCTCAACTCAAGATGGCAGCCTGGGACAGGGAGGGGAGCACCCCAGCAGCATTTGTTCACCAACAGGCAGTCTGGGGCCAAACATCCTACACCACAGAGAACTTCTAAAAATACGATGTTTTTGTCAGAGAACCACCTACTTCCTTCAGGCCTTGATCTTCACACAAGCCCTTTCACTGACAGTAACAGTGTGAAGCTGCCATCTTCCTTTGGGGGCCACATGTCTGAGATACTGAATCCCTGACTGGGTCTGCTAGCCCCTGGATCTTTTGCACATGTTCAGTTGGTGACAGCTTACAAAGCTGCCCTGGGTAAGGAGGTCTGGGACAGAGCACCTATCAGGTGCAAAACTACGCGCAAGTTTACAAGACCCCACCATCTGAAAACTAGGACAATTAGTGATAGAAAAAACAGCACTCAAATAAGGGGGTTAAGAATGGAGTGCTGAGTCCCAGGAGTCTGATCTCCTGTACCCTGCTGGCTTCAGACTTGCTTTGTAGCTGAGACTGGCCTTGAACTCCTAATCCCTCTGTTTCCCCCTCCCAAGTGCAGAAACAAGAGGATCCCTGGCACTTACTGGCTAGCCAATCTGATGGTTCAGACCTTTGTCAGGATTTGCCAAAGACATCTGCAGCAAAAGTCCCCTTGAAGCTCATAGGACATCGTCTTTGCAGGGACATGGAGGTGATGTGACTCTGAGTCAGGAATTTACTAGCCATCTGCTCCAGTGGGACTGTGGTTCCCTGGCTTGTGGTGAGTCTGTAGACACAGGGTACACCTGGTGGAAAGAGCTGGATGAGATCCTCTAGGGATGGATACAGAAAGTACCCCAAGGCAGATTCCTCTCAGCCTTCTGGGGTGTGTGTCGAAACAGCCGGCTTTTAAAACTCAGTGTGTGTGTGTGTGTGTGTGGTGGGCATGCATTGCATGTATGTATATATGCATGTATGTATGTATGTAAGGCTCTATGTAAGTGGTAACCCAGAGATGCAGGGAATGGCAGTCTTGCATGTGTGTTTAGCAGGTCAACCTGAAAATAGGCCTGTGAGTCATGGAATGCCCATATGTAGTCCCAACACTCAGGAGTTCCCGAGTTTGAGGCCAGCCTGGGATATATAATGAGACCCTGGAAAGGTTGGGGGAGAAGGAGGAGGAGAAAGTGGGTGAGAGGAAGGGGAGGGGAGGAAGAAAAGGGGGAGGAAAAGGAGGGAGAATGGGGGGAAGGAAGAAGGAGAAGAGGGAGGAAAAAGGAGGGGAGGACATGTACACCCCCACACACACATACACACGGAGACCTGTAAAACCAGCATTTAGGAAGTAGAGACAGGAGAATCCGGATTTCAAGGTCATCTTTGGCTTTATAAACTAGTTTGAGCCCAGACTATGCCACTTGAGACTCTGTCTCAAAAAAAATAAAAAAAAGAAAGGAAGGAAGGAAGAAAGGAAGAAAGGAAGGAAGGAAGGAAGGAAGGAAGGAAGGAAGGAAGGAAGGAAGGAAGGGGCTGAGCATGGTGGTGCACGCCTTTAATTCTAGCACTTGAGAGGCAGAGACAGGCAGATCTCTGAGTTCGAGGCCAGCCTGGTCTACAAAGCACGTTACAGGACAGCCAGGGCTACACAAAGAAACCCTGCCTCAAAACAAACAAACAAACAAATAAGTAAATAGAAGGAAAGGGGGGAGGGAGGGAAGGAGAGAAGAAAGAGCACGGAGTTCCATCTCAAACACTGCACACACCAATCACATCTGCATATTCCTAGCACTTGGCAGGCAGAAGCAGGAGAAAGTCCAAAGTCATCAGGGCTCAGCCTGGAATATAAGCGACACTGTCTGAGAGAGAAAGAGAGAAACAGAATAAAAAGAAAAGCCAGCGAGGCTGCAGCCTGAGGCAGCCTGTCGCTACAAGAGGCAAGGCTGATGGACTGTGCACACACATTCACACACATGATTTCAAAAGAAAGAAAACGAAAGAATATTCAAAGCTGAAAATCTCAGCCGGCCCCAAGCCTTGCAAGTCTGCAAGTGCTCATTGGTTGGTGATGTCCTTTACATGACTCCAGATGTAACTCCAGATGTGCCCTGCTGTCAGAATGGAGTCCTTGGAGGGACTGCATATTGTCCACCGCCGCTCCTGCTTTGGGCTCTCAACAGTGAAGAGTAGGTCAGTGCCAGAAAGGCAGAACAGTACCACATCAACCAAGCTCTGGGGTAGTAGAGGTCAGGGCACCCCTCCCTACTGCCAGAGAGAACTGATGTAAAGCTCTTCAGAGGGCAACAGACCAGAATGCAGCCAAGGGATCCACGCCTCTGTTGGCCATTTCCTGTTCTGGGAAGCACGGTGGGACTGACCCTTGCCCTCAACTGAGAGTCCCCTGTGACCCTCACAAGGAGTACTTCTTATTTACTCACCTTTGGCAGGACCAATGCTACTGCGGTGCCCCAGAAACCAGCGTGTGTGAGCCAGCTCAGAGGGTCCAGTGGGGTGGTTGGCCCCTGCTGCCCTGGTCCTTGGCTTAACGTAGGGTCAGGAGGCAGAGAACTACCTCATCCCAGCAGGCACCATGGGTGCTCTGGGGTCCTTTGTGCAGTGGGCAGGCCACTGACCTCCGGCCAGCTCTGATCCTTTACATCTAGACTGCAGAGGTGACCCGTTAATAGGGACACCTGAGAGCTGAGCCTTGCCTCCCACCATGATCCACGTCAGACCCCGGAACACTGAAGTGACTCATGGACCAAGTCCATCAAAGCAGCTGCAGACTGAAGAAACATGAAATGGGGCTGGGGATACAGCTCATCAAAAGAGCTTAGCATGTCTGAGGCCATACATTTGGTGCCCAACTCTTCACAGAAAAGGACACCGGGAACAGGTTAGAGGCAGGGCACAATGCTGGGGAGATGGAGAGGTTAAGAGCACATACTGCTCTTGCAGAGGACCCAAGTAATTCCAGCTCCAGGCGGATCTGTTGCTTCTGGCCTCTGCTGGCATATGCGTGCACATAAAATAAACAAAAAGGCCAGTTGTAGTGGCATAAGTCTTTAATCCCAGCACCGGGGAGGGCAGGGACAGAAAAAAAAAAAATCTCTGAGTTTGAAGCCAACTTGATCTGCAAGGTAAGCTGAAATTTACAGTCGGCGACAAAATGAGACTTCTTCTCAACAAATAAACAGACAAATAAATTTTAAAAAAGAAAGAGAGAGACACCCAGGGAAAGAGCAAGGCACACTTGAGAGTTTGGGCATGAGCTCCTTAAAAAAAGAAGCCCTCCATTGTACCAGTGCTGGCACGGGCAGGCTTTGAAAGTGCCCAGGATGCCATCATTCAGCATGTTTCTAAGAGGCCTTTGCTTCCTCCACCCCTGCTCCCCTCTTCAAGAATTGAGGTTATAATGTGGCTCAAAGGTGCCTTGGATATGATTACAATCTGATAAGAATCCTCAGGAGCCACTGAGATTTCATAAGACCCTCCAGGAGATGGCCTCTTCCTGCAAAGGGGAGCCCGGTGAGAGAGTCCTGCAGGTCCAGCTGGGAAGGGCAAACAGCTTCGAGCAAATGTTATTTGTGTTGGATTTCTCAATTCTCAACCACACTTTGAGGTGGGAGGGGGCTCTCCTTTCCCTCCTCAGGGAATCCCCATAATTTCCTGTCTTTCTATCCTATCTCCTGTGGGACAGAGGGGGATGTTTCTGGGTTTAATCTAGGCTTTTCCTCACTGAGTTTATCTCAAGACTAGAATAAAAAAAAATGGGGCTATGGGTGGGGAGAAGCAATGGAGAGGGGAATGGAAAAAATAGGGGTACTTTAAGGATGGGGGAGATAAATACAGAAAGAGGGAGGAGGGGAAATAACAGTAAGGATGTCTGAATATGTTATAAGGAATTGTATTCTCTCTCTCTCTACCTAAAATTGCTTATAATGCATATGAAACTATATATATGTATATATTTTTTAATTAAAAATTTCCCAACTGGGATAACAACACTCCCCTCCTCAAGAGCCATAGAATATCTAAAAAAAAAAACCCCAACACCAAGCATGAGAGAAACACACAGGCCTTTACTGATACCCTTGGTTGCCTTTGACAGGTGGAAGGGACCTGAAGGTTCGCAGCTGGATCTGATCTGAAAGCCTCCTCACTGAGGACCGGCTTTCAGAGCAGCAGAAGGTGCTGTGCAAGCTTCCAATGGGAGAAAGAAGCAACAGTCCTGCCCAGCTAAGCTGCCTGCCCAGCAACCAGCACGGCATGATCCCCCAAAGGGTGCAGCAGTGGACCGCATACCTTGGCAGTAACCAACAGCTCTCTAATTGGACTGAAGACTCGCTCAGCAAGAGAGAAACCATGCCTGCTCCTGGAAACCTAGCCAACCACTCAGCCCTAGTGAAATCATGGATCTTGGAGAACCTACGACCACTGCTTTACCCAACTTTCCTGACTATGTTTTCAGTGTTTGCTCTCATACCCACAAATGAGTGTAGTTTTTACCCCACATCAAAGAAACTTCTCTTTACAATAGACAGAGACCATTACAGAAAACCACAACCAATCAAAATGCCAAGAACGAGAGATGGTGCGGTGCCAGTCCCAAAGGATACATCCGTAACAGAATTCCTGCCCACCTAAGGCTCAGGGCTCATCGTGGAAGAAGGGGAGGAAAGACCGTGAGAGTCAGAGAAACAGGAAGCCCGCTGGGAGATTTTTGCCTCCTGGAAATGTCAGGGAGGCTACACCCATGAAGTCTCACCAACATGGCTGCCTGAACAACACCTGAAGAGTGACCAAAATGGATGTGCTAGCATGAAAGGGGAGTCAACCCTAGACAAATAACGACAACTTGCAAATGCTGAGAGCAGGAGAAATGGTCCTCTCCAGAAAAGAGCCCCCAGTTGGTTGTCCAGGATCAAGCGGTCAGCCCTGAAATCATATCCATAAAAATAACATTGTACAGACTGAGCCGTGTTGGAGACACAAGGTCTTTGAGCCCACGTATAAGAAATAGGAAACCCAGGAATGCTAAAAAAAAAAAAAAAAAAAGGCAGGGGCCTCTCCTCAAAGGAAATACCTGTTTTCAGCCTAGAAGGCTGGGAGTGGGTATTGTTTTTTTCTTTGTTTGAAAGTTTATTTATTATGTATACAATGTTCTGCCTACATATACACCTGCAGGCCAGAAGAGGGCATCAGAACTCATTATAGATGGTGGTGAGTCACCATGTGGTTGCTGGGAATTGAACTCAGGACCTTTAGAAAGAGGATCCAGTGCTCTTAACCTCTGAGCCATCGCTCCAGCCCATGCAATGTTTTAAATATGCTGACAGTGAACTGCTCCTCGAAGTCTTGATCCAGGTGGATGAAGTCAGTCTGAACTGAGTCTTCATTCTCATCTCATTGTGGTTTGCTTTCTTGTCTGCTGTGACACCTGCAGAGTCTCCGTCAGAGCAGGTTGTGTATTTTACGTATTTAGGAGTGTGTATGTGTGTGTGTGTGTAAAAGAGAGAGAGACAACAATTAAAGAAAAAAAAAAGGCAGTTGGGCACGGTGGCACACGTGTATAATCCCAGCACTCCAGGAGGCAGAGGCAGGTGGATCCCTGTGAGTTTGAGGCCAGCCTGGTCTACAAAGTGAGTCCAGGACAGCCAGGGATACACAGAGAAACCCTGTCTAGAAAAAACAAAAGGAAGGAAGGAAGGAAGGAAGGAAGGAAGGAAGGAAGAATTTGAGAAAGCAAGGGTGGATGGGAGGAGTTGGAGGGAGAAAGGGGAAGGTGAAAATGATGTAAGTATAATTTGAAAAGATAAAAATTATGCTTTTTATTGAGACAGGGTTTCTCTGGCTGTCCTAGAACACACTCTGTACACCAAGCTGGCCTTGAACTCAGACATCTGTCTGCTTCTGCCTCCGAGTGCTGGGATTAGAGGTGTCTCCTACCACCACCTCGCTGAAAAAATTATAATTTATAAATAAAAAAACAATAAAACATACAATGTAAAAAACAAAGTCTCGGTAACAAGAGAAAAACTGGGGTTTCCTAGAGTCTGGGGTGGGATGAAGCTATACCCTACACTGACCACTTCCTATTCTCCAGGAGCCCAGAGAGCTGGCAGAGGTTAACAAGGCCCAAGACTCCGGAGCTCCAGAACCCAACCCAGCAGCCACCAGCCACACTGGAACTCAATTCAATTTAGCATACAGCTCTCTGGTCACGCTAGTCCGGCCACAAGGGCTACACTGTGACTTGTGGCCACCAAATCAGTGAGCAGAGAACATTTCTACCCTTGCAGAAGGAAGGGTGGGGAAGGCTGGTCTTGAACCTCAGAGGACTTGAGGACAAGCCCAGAGCCATACTCCTCCTTTGGATCTGAGAAGCCCAAGGTACAGGGTGCCGGCCACTGAGACGCACTCAACCCAAGGGACCAGGCGAGTTTGCAGAAGGTGCAGCAGGCCCTGGAGCACAGCCCACACCCAGGTGCCCTGTAGCACTTCCTTTCCCAGCTTTGTGGCGGCGGCAGTGGGAGGACATCTTCAAGAAGGGAAGCAGAGGGCTACGCCCCCCCTCCTCTAATGTCATTCAGAGGAGCTCCAGCCCTGAGGTTCTCTACTTGCACCCCACCTGCAGCTCCACAGGGCTCTCAGCTTGCTGGTGTGCCCAGCCTGGGAGAACGGCTGTGAGCCACCTTGCCTCTCCTTCACCCAACGGTGCCCTGCTTTCTCCTGGACAGACGCTGGTAATTTAAGGAAAAGCAAGAAAGCACTCAGCTTCCCCACAGCCACCTTGGCTCCTTGGTGCCCAGGCTAACTCCACACTTCCCTCCCAGGCCCGTCTGTTCTGCCAGGACACACCCCTTCCACTAAACTAACCAGGTGGGAAGGTGATCTTCCTAGGAAGCCAAGTCCCCGCCGTCAGAGATCCCGGAGGGAGGCCATTTTGTTCTGTCAGTGCACGCATAGCCAACAATTGGCCCTCCCCAGCCCCAGGCACTCAGAAAGGCATGGGAACTGCCTGCTACCAAGACAGCGGGAGCGAATTCTAGCTACCCACAGCCAGTTCCATTCTGCTTGTGTCAGGTCCACCATGCCACATAGTTCTGGGGTCAGGCATGACATTCACATCACGGTTTCCATATACGATGTCACCTTCCGGCTGTGTGCATTGTCAGCCTTGGTAGCAACTGAAACCAGACCACCCCGTGGAATCTCCTGTGGAAAAACGCCTGGCTGTCTACACTGCAGGACCTTGCAGCCAACCTTTCTGCCCACCAGCCACTCCATGGAAACTCAGGGTGATCCCACAGGGTCCTCCTCGGTGCTTCTGGAGTTCCACAGAGCCAAACATAGAGCTCCAGCAAAGGCAAGAGGCCAGGACTGGGTTTCCACTGTGCGTGTGTGTGTGCGTGTGTGTGCGTGTGTGTGTGTGTGTACACATGCACTCACTCATGTTTTCCTATGTGTGCACCTATTTAAGCCAGAAGTTAATGTGGGGTATTTCCCTCAAATGCTCTTAGTATTTTTTTGTGTTTGTTTGTTTTGATACAGGGTCTCACTATGTAACCCTTGCTGGCCTGGAACTCACAGAACTCCACCTGCCTCTCTAGTGCTGGGAGGGGCACGTGCTTCCGTACCCAGCTTCCGATTTAATTTTTTGAGACAGCCTCTCAGTATCTTACCGAAACTGGAGCTCACCAGTTGGCTGGCCAACGGTGCCCTGAGATTGTCCTGTCTGCACACACAAGTGCTGGCGTGTGCATGCATGCACACACATGCACACAAACACACACACACAAACCCGTGCATGGCTTTTCTACATGCGTGCTGGAGCTCTGGACTCATGTCCCTCATGTTTGCACAGCAACAACCCCATCCACTGAGCCATCTTCCCAGACCCTTGTTTCTATGTTGTGGAGGAGGGGGCAGTGTTTGTTTTTGAGGCAAGGTCTCATGAAGCCCACACTGGCCTTCCTGCCTCAGCCACACCAGGTCCTGGGATTACAGGCACACATGCTCATGCTTAGCTCAGGCACGTCACTCCTAAAAACCCAGAAGTCTAACAACCCGAGGGAAAATGGATGAAAGTCACAGAAAGCTGAGAGATGAAGAACTGAAATTGGGTCCTCAATCCTCCCGTAGAACAGAGCATAGATGCAAAGGGGTGTGCCTCTCTCCCCTCAGAAGGGCATCATCCCATTCGGTAACACCAGTAACGGCCGTGGTGAACTGCACACTGCACACACACGAGCCCACGAACACACAGACCTGAGCTGGGAGCTCTCCTATGGAGGCAGAGTTCTTATCACAAATGCAGGCCAAATGCTCTTCCTGTACAACCTGGCATTTCCACGGCTAGAGAACAGCCACAGGTAGACTTACCCACGTGTGAGATGCACCCAGCACGGATCACTGCCACAAGTGTCAAAAACACCTGACGCTCCGAAGAGGGGCAGCTCGTTCAAATACAGGTCACGCACAGGGGGCACCACGGCACCGCCAGAACAGCGCAGTGGGCCGGTGAGGTGGCTCAGCAGGTAGGGCACTTGCCACAAGGACCTGGTGGCCCGAGTTCAACTCCCAGAACTCACACTAAGGTAGAAAGAGCCGTTTGGTGGCTGCTAGTGGCAGCAAGAGTCACCATCAGTGCTGTGACTCCAGGGGATAACTCCTTAACTATGGCCTGAAGGCAGCCCTGGTTAAACCCCCGCCTTTCATCCCAGCACTCGGGAGGCAGAGGCCAATGGATCTCTGTGAGTTCGAGGCCAGCCTGGTCTACATAGAGAGTCCCAGGACAAAAGGACACGATAGTGGGGAGGTTTTGGTGGGTAGGAGGGTATGTGTGAGCAGAACACACTGTGTGTGTGTGTGTGTGTGTGTGTATAAAATTATCAAGGCCAGACATGGTAGGACATGCCTTTCATCCCAGCACTTAGGAGGCAGAGGCCAGCCAGAGTTACATGGCAAGATCCTGTCTTGAAATATCAAAAATAAGTAAAATAAAAATGAAGTTGTCAAGGAACACTTTAAAAGGTGAGGTGGGTGACCTCTGACCTCCACATGCATACACATACGAACATACTCACCCTTACCCCCTTCTCCCCCCAAGTATAGGCACCTTCCCATTCTTATCCCCACCCCCACCAATAGAACAGTCATCTGGCTCCCTAAAGCCAAGACTGAGACACCCTGACAAAAAATACCAAATCTCAAGGCTAGAGATATAGCCACAGGCACTTAAAAATTATATATATATATATATATTTTAATTGGATTTCTTATTATTTCTTTCTCCCTTCTCTACCCCAATCCCTTCCAGCACCCCAAACATCAGGTAGGAGAGAAAGAAGGTTAGTGGACAGAAGGAGCATAGTTCTCCTTAGCTACTTCCTGCTGGTTAGGGTCATCAGGTTCTTTGGGGCAAGTCCAACTCTTGGTTTCAAGACATCTTTAACTTCTCCTCAAACTGCATCAACAGCAGTCAGGAGCAGGAGGGAAGCACCAGCAGCTGCCTTCTTTCTTGGAGCCCCACAAGATTCTCTGGGCTCTGGTGTTCATTCTCTCTCCAGAGTTCTCAGGTTTAGACTATCTGCAGCTGGCGAAGAGCCTCTCTCAGAGCCTGCACGAGGCCAATAGTCTGCTGCTGTGGACAATCTGAATCAGCCTCATATCAAACACCTGGGATTAAAACATAAACAAGCTGACAGAACATAGCTGAGGGTTTGTTTTGGGTTTTGTTGTTGTTGTTGTTCTGATTTTTCAAGACAGGGTTTCTCTGTGTAGCCTTGACTGTCCTGGACTCACTTTGTGGACCTGACTGGCCTAGAACTCACAGCGATCTGCCTGCCTCTGCCTCTCTGAATGCTGGGATTACAGGCCTATGTCACCTTGCCAGCTGAAATGTTAATTCTTTGGGGTCCATTGCTCCAAACAGCCTGACAGCCAAAGGAAGGGAAGGATACAAATGCCTCCCCATCACTCCCCCCTTCCTTCTCTCCCTCCCTCTGACCACCCCTCCCTCTACTTCTGTGCCTCTCTATCAACAGGGTTTCACGTGGCCCAGGCTGGCCTTGAACTCACTATATAGCCAAAGATAGCTTTGAACGTCCAGCCTTCCTGCCTCCACATTCCAGGAACTGGGATTACAGGTGCCCCACACCTGGCCACACACGGCACCTTTTCTTAAGACTATCTCCCGCCAAAGCCAATGAGACAGCTCAGGGGTAAGAACACCTGCCATCAAGCCTGAGGACCTGAGTTCAATTCCCAACACCCCACAACATCAGACGGCTCACAACCACATATAACTCGAGCTCCAGGGGTTCTGCCATCATCTTCTGGCCTCTACAGAGACACACGTGTAGGCAACACACACACACACACACACACACTACCACCCAGGCTTTGGGATAGGTCTGTCACAAGGCCACAAGCATGCGCCACCATTGGCAGGGGCACCAGGGCTGCAGGGCTGGAGACACAGCCCGATGCTATCTCCCACAGCAGCCGGAGGACTTTTCTTAATCATCTGCGGAGCTGACTTGGGTAAAACTGCATGTTAAAACGACTTCAACACAGAAAAGGATTTCAGGATGAGCCAGTAGGAAAGCAGGAGTTGATTAAAAGTAGAGAGAGGCGTTCGGGGAAAGAAGACACCTCCAAGTATGGGTGTGGGCTTCCCCAGGGAGTCACAGTGAAGTATCTTGGCACTGATCAATCACATAGGCCATCTGGGCAGGTCTCCATGTTACATCTCAAAGGATTGCTAAGAAACTTATTTCTCTCTCTCTCTCTCTCTCTCTCTCTCTCTCTCTCTCTCATTTCTCTCTCTTTTTGATGAGTGAGATTGCTGGGTGGCTCTGGAAATGTCTGGATGGGTTTTCAAGAGGATAAAATAAAAGCAGGAGCCGCTTGGGTTATACAAGGAGGTTAGATCACGTCTTTTTATTGAGAGGGGTATTTCTAGTGAGAGTCCCGGAGAGCTGTAGGATGACAGCCGGGAAGGGAGAATTAAGCCAAGGTTGTTGGGCTGGGAAAAAAAAAAAAAATTAAAGACTCGGATCCCTAGCTAACGAGATGCTTCAACCAGACACGGAGGGGCAGACCCCTTTCTTTCTCATGTTTCCCAAATTTCCCTTGTCTTCCTAGCTTGCTCACTACAACCAAGCCAGCTGGGACAATTTTTAAATTGTTAATTATTTTTTTGACAATTTCACGCATGCACATAACAAGCTTTGATCACACCCCTTCCCTCATTCCTTTTGCTCTTTCACCTACTCTTTACACGGAGACCCTTGGGGCCCTAAGGGTGCCAAGTCCAGGAGTGGCCAAAGCAGGTCTCCAGGAGAAAGAAGAAGTGGCCAGGGCCCTCTCTCCCAGGGAGTGAGCTCTGTTAAAAGCCCCTTCTGGGAACTCCGGGTGACAGAGGTGCTCCCCCTGGCCAGAGCTGCACCTAGTTCTCCCAAGTCCACTAGGGTACCTACCCTATCTTCACCAGTCATTTGCATCCGATTTGCATGGGACGCGAAGGCTGGAAAATTCCCCCCCTGACACTAGCTTTGCTCTCACAACTCACAGCAACCGGTAGCAGACAGGGTATCCTGCCCTTTATCTAGAACCGGGCTCTGTGCAGCCTGGGACCGGGCCTCCTACCTAGAGGTGGCGGCTGCGGTGAAGGTGGCAGCGGCAGTAGACAGAGGCAGAGCAAAACAAGATACTTTCACGTGTGACTCACACCGGAGGGCCAGGAGCAAAATTACAGTGTGAAAACCAGAGCTAGCTGAGTTGGGGTGCGGGTTGGGGAGGGGGGGAGAAAGGTGGGGGAACCCCCTCCAACTCAAGCTACTTCTCTCCACTGAAACCTCTCCCCCCCTCACCCCCAGGCCATAACCCAGGGCTCTAGAACCTTCCAAGAAAAGTGTGTGCCTCTTTCTTTCTGTGATGGCGGGGACTGTTTCTCTGCAACCCCTAGCCTGGCCCTCTGGGTCTCCGGACCTAAGTCTCACAAAGCACACCCAAGCAGAGAACCCCCAGCATGGAGATTCATGCCAAGGGCAGGGCCCGGATGGACAAGCTGCTGAGTTCAGGCCCCAGGGGCTGGGCCACACTCCTGTTTTTCTCAGCCTGGCTTCCTCCTCCTAATCCATCCCGGGAGCAATCCCACATGCTTCCAATGAAGTCCTGTTTTGCCTAAGACCACCAGAGCTGAGGTCTCCAGCCTCGAAGCAGCAATAATTCCGAAAACACGAACCCCAGGGTGGCGGGCTGTCCCCAAAGCCTTTGGCAAAGACCCGTTTTCAGCTCCGGACACACCCTTGGGTTTTCTGCCATCTTCTCACTCTCCGGGGCCTGGCTTCAGAAGCTGCCCTTGCCAGGCCACCAGGGCAACCCCGCTCACTTCCTCCCTCGTGGGCTTCTTAGTCCCCTCACCTGTAAAACGAAGCTGTTGATTACGCTCACAAGATTTCGGTAAAGCACAAATGAGATGAGGAGAAAGCCCTATCTTACTGGGGAGGGCTCGGCACGCCTTGGTTTTCTCAGCTGTCGTATTTCTTAGTTATGCTCATTTTCTGTTAACTCTGCCTTCTGCTTGCCTGATGTTCCATTGTTACTTTCTTGTTATTGGAAGCAGGTGGAACGTGCTACCCCCGTCCGTTGCCCTGGAAGGCAGTGGAGCGTTATCACCTCCACTTCAGATCTGCAAACTGAGGCCTGAAGAGGTGGCTCCGGAATCAACTCCCTACATTCAAATCCCATCTCCAGAATTTAGCAGCTGTGTGACCTTGGGCCTAATCATCCGTGTCCTTCAAGTCTGTTGATCTGAAAGTGACTGGTTCCTCCTGCCTTAAGCGTGGGGAATTTTGATTTTAAAGAATGTGATCATGGCTTTGTGGCGATACAAGAAAAAAAATTTTAATTACGTTAATGGGTGTGTGTGTGTGTGTGTGTGTGTGTGTGTGTAATCATGTATGCCAATGGACAACTTGCAGGAATTGATTCTCTCCCTCTGTCAGGGATCAAATTCATCAGTTTTGGCACCAAGCATCCTTATCAGATGGCCCAAGAAAATATCTATATTCCTTGGTTTCTCAAGACAGGGTTTCTCTGTGTAACAGCCTTAGCTGCCCTAGAACTCGCTCTGTAGAGCAGGCTGGCCTCAGACTCACAGAGACCCACCTTCCCCTGCCTCCCGAGTGCTGGATTAAAGGTGTGCACCATGACTGCCAAGGGTAGCAGCACAAACCTGTAATCCCAGCACTTGGAGTGCAGGCAGGAAGAGCAGGGGTTCAAGGCTGTCCTCAGCTACACTGTGGAATGAGGCCAGCCTGGGCTACATGAGACCCTCCCTCTCTCAAGACTCCAGAGTCCCTTCTGGAGAGCTGTTCAGAGAGTTCACGGGGTGTCACAGGGTGTCGGTGTTCAGTAAACTGGAGGAAGCTCTGCCACTGTCAAGGCTGGCTTTGTTATCCTACCAGCCTGAGAAGCCGAGCCAGGCCTGCTACTGTCAGAGACACCTTGTCTCACTCAGAGATCAGTCATCAATGCTGACGATGAGGTCAGGGCGGGAGACTTGGGGGCAGTCGAGCTGCCAGAGCTCTGACACAGCCTGTCACCTCTGTTGGGCCCTGTGTTAACGATTCCATTCCTAACAAAAGATTCTCGTGGCCCCTGAACTTCCATAGGTGTGACCACCAGGCCTGCTTCAGAGCCCAGGTGAACACACTACCACAGCCCCGATGGCCTGTAGGAGACAGAGTCTCATATGAGACTCTGTATGAGTCATATGTATGAGTCATCCCCTTGGAAAGGAAAGGGGAAAGGGTTTCTCTTTTGAGGGACCCAGCATCCAAACAGCAGAATTCCTTCCATGCTACTGCAGAGCAGAGAGCGTCCTCTTCCAGAGACAGCCACCAGGGGGCGCCTGTGCACAGCCCCTGCTGCCTTCACTGAATCAAGGCCTCCGCATGCAGCGAGGAAAGGGGCTGTTGAATGGGCCCCTGGGTAAGGCTGGCCCAGGGCAGTAAATGAGTGGATTGCTTGGTCATGTGAGGCCTTCAGCCCCCCTCTACCCGCAGCTGAAGGTTTGACTTCCACCTGCATTTGAACATTTTTTAATGCATGTAGATGTATGTGTGTAGGTCACGTGTTTCAGGTGCCTGTGGAGGGCAGGAGGGGATGTCAGAGCCCCTGGAGCAGGAGTTACAGACGTTTGTGAGCTGCGCTCTGTGGGTTTGGGCTGTGAACTGCTGTCCTCTGAAGAACAGGAAGCGCTCTTAACTGCTGAGATGTCTCTCCAGCCCCACACCTAAATATCGCGGTGTCTCGAATCCCAGGCTGGTCTAGACTGGCTAGGTAGTGGAGGATGACCTAGAAGTGCTGATCCTCCTGCTTCCACCAGCGCTGGGATTACAAGTGCGCCATCAGCAATTCAGTTTTTGCATTAAAAAAAATCATTGTGGGGCCGGAAGAGATGGCTGAATGGTTAAGAGCACTTGCTGCCCTTGCTGAGGGCCCGGGTTCAATCCCTGCCCTCACACAGTGGTTCACAAGTGTCTGTAACTCCAATTCTAGGCAATCCGATGACCTCTTCTGGCCTCTGCGGGCTCCTGCTTGCATGTCTCACACACACACACACAGTAAGTACATACGTACAAACATTTTTACATCATGCATGGAGTTCAGGGAACAGGTTGCAAGAGTCAGTTCCTTTCTAGGCAAAGAACTCAGGTTGTCAGGCTTGGTGGAAGGCCCCTTACACACCGAACCATCACCCTGGTCCATGCACCTTTTTTATTTTACAATAATAATTATTGGTATAAATATTATAATTATTTTGTTTTTCAAAACAGGGTTTTGGTAACCAGCGTCTGCTATTTTATGGGTTCTTCTTTCTTCCACCCTTCCAACCCTGAATAAAGTCAGGGGTCGTAAAAAGGGCAACATTATCATTATCATTATCATTAGACAACTTGTTGCTGGTTAGGGGAAGTGAGTTCCTTGGGGCAAGTTTGGTCTTTGCCGGCAGGATATTTAATTTCTCTTTCTTGTTTCTTCTTTGTGCACGGCAAACAGAGACCAAGGGCAACCAACAACCATCAGCACCACCCATGGGGTTTTAGCATTTACACAAAGTCTGAAAAGTTCCCAGAATCCCAAATGTCCCACAATTACGGGAATTAGCTGCAGCTGGCAAAAGCACGCCTCTGTTAGAGCATGAGGTAAATCATTGGCAGCAGCTGCAAGGCAGTCCCATATCCCCACACCTGGGATCAAAACTAAAACATATTCTTATAGTGTTTCTGTTTTTCTTTTTGTTTTTTAAAGAAATCAAAATTCCAAAATTCTTACTACTGGGTTTTTCTGTGCAGCCCTAACTGTCCTGGAACTCACTCGGTAGACCACGCTAGCCTCAAACTCACATCCATCTGCCTCTGCCTCCCGATTGCTGGGATTAAAGGCTTGAGCCACCACCACCAGGTTCATGTATTTTTAAAATGATAACATTTCATGGTTTAGTTTTTCATTCCAAAAGCAACAGTGCTTTTTACATGAAACGATGCTTTTGGTTCATTCATTTCATATTCAAGACTTCCTTCGAGCTCCACACAGTAGCTCGTATCTACAATCCTACCATTTTGGGGGAGCCTGAGGCAGAAGTATTGTCAGAAGTCTGAGGCCAGCCTGGATGACATATCAAATTCCAGGTCAGTTTGGGCTAAAGAATGAGACATGGTCCCTATAGTCATGGGCAATAAGGTGGAGGAAATCTCACTGGCTGTGAGCCTCAGTTTCCCACCAGCACACACATGTCCACAGGGTCTGCCGTTCTGTCCTAGAGTCCTAGCTCTGTCCTCTTTCTTTGGTGTTCAGGGAGTGCCCTTAGCCTCTACTCCACGGAAACCCTCCTACCCTGCCTCCATCTCACTCCCAACACTCCCCCAAGATTCTCCCTGACCACACTGGTCTGGCTGTTCTCAAACCCCTCTGAGCCCCACCTGGCACCTCTCCCACCCATCCATTTGGTACCACCCTCTGCCTTCCTGTTCTGTGTGTCTGGGCAGCCTCGGTGACAAGTAGGGCCCATTACCCCTTCCACTAAGCTCCCAACCAGCCTGCAAGCTTTGCCTAGGGGCAACTTTGGGACTTTCTGTGGGTGCAAGGGGAAGGTCTTGTGGGGAACACAGAGGCTCTGTGGGTCAGCCTCACGTGAGATTCTCAGCAGACATAGGGGCTGAGGACTTTCCCGTGCGGGCCTGCCTCTCTTCCCTAAAGGCATCAGGAGCAGTGAATGGGGAGCAGCCATTCACTCAGGCAGGGGTACACACACACACACACACACACACACACACACAGAAATTTGCAAAGGCTGGGATAGACGCCTTGAAACTGCCACACGCGCATCCCACTTTGGGGCCCCCAGAACAGGGCCCAGCAAAGAGTAGGCAGCATTTCCCCAAATCAACTGTATGAGGCCCCGGGTCAGGATTGAGGGCTTCCCAGATGCACCCTGGGCCCTGGCCATTCTGAATCCAAAGGAACAATCAAGACCCCATGGAGCCTCAGAGGCTGTGGATTTCAGAAGGGGAGGTCTCAGCCACAGGACCACTGCCACAACGAATCAGGAGTTCCAGAGGGGCCCACTCTCATTTCTTCTCTGTTTTGCAGCCACCAAGGACAGGGACTTGTCTGTAGTCAACAGTACCAGACGCTTCTGCCAGGAGTGTGAGCAGCCTGGGGTGGGCAGAAAGTAGGAGGAAAGAAGAATAAGTGGATCATTTTACAAGGAGTCCCCAGGGGACTGGGGATGCTGCTCAGTGGGTAGAGCACAGAGCCCTGGGTTTGCTCTCCAGCACCACGGAAACAGAATGACATCATCCCAGGGCTCGGGGGACAGAGGCAAGAGGATTTGAAGTTTAAGGTCATCCTCGGCTAAATAGTGAGTTCCAAGCTAGCCTGGGCTACATGAGACCCTATCTCAAAAAAAAAAAAAAAAAAATCCCCAAAAAAGGCATCGTCTTCCCCAGAGGCCCTCAGAGCTGAGGCTATTTTGGGGTCCCTTCAGGCCAGCTGGAATCAAGGACAGGAAGACAGGGGTACAAATGGGGCTACTTTGAGCCAGCCTCTGCTACCTTTTGCTCCAGAAAAAGGTAGAGTCAGGGAGAGGACAAAGACTCCAAAGCCATTAAAAAAAAAAAAAAAAAAGAAAGAAAGAAAAAAAAAAAAAGACAAGCTTGACCCTGAAGGAAATCCCTTTATCACTAATAACAAAGCAGTGAGAAAAAGCTCAGCACAGTGATGCTAAGAAAAACCACAGTGTCAGCGGAGGCTGCCAGTGACCCCAGGAAAAGGAGTTACTTTCACTGTGAGAGCTGATGGCACTCTGGGTACCCAGCCACCACCCTGCTCCCAGACAGATACACCCAGACACTGGAGGACAGGGCAGGAGTCTTTAGAAACAGTCCTGTTCCCCATCAGCGAGGCAGAGCTTGGGTGACCACTTCTGGGGTTCTGACAATGTTTTGGAACTGTCAGACCCGCATTCCTTGTGAGAACGAGGAAGGACCTGGACCTGTCTAGTCCTAGTGTCTGGAAGAAGCTTCGGAGAGCTGGTGTGGTGAATAAGTGGCCATGGAATTCCCAGACATCAGAAAATGGAGGGGCAGTGGCTCTGTCATGGGGGAGGGGGGAAGACAATCCATCACTCTCTCCAGAGCATCTGGGAGAAATATCAGGATACACCTGTGTGTTGAAGAAGACCTGGGGGCCTTTACTTGGGGGTTCCTGTTGCTCCCTAGCATCCTCATGCTAGGAAAGACAGATGTCTTTTGGCTGCAGAGTTAGAATCAGCTTGGAGCCCAAGGACCAGGGTTGAGCAGTGTGACCTTGGGTGACTCACTTCCTTTTTCTGAGCAACAATTTCCTCTGTCTGTAAAATGGACCGAGGCAGCTCGGGGTTTCGGGGTGCAGAAGATAACAGGAAGGCCCTGGTAAACAGTTTCCTGCTGGGCATGTGTCTGGAGTCATCCTTGGGCCTGGCTAGTCCATGCCTGTGTCCATTCTCTGCCAGTGAAGGAGTTCAAAATGATATGAGCAGTTCCAGCCCAGCGCCTAAAGATCCTAAGAAGGGAACCGCGGTCTCCAGCTCTTGAGACCTGTCCCTCCAGACTGTTTATGCAATATCACCCCAGAGGGTACACACAGTCAGCCCCTCCTCCGACCTTGAGGCTGTCCAGGCCAGACACCCCCTACTCTCTGGTCCCCGAGGGGCAGATTTCTCAGCAGGAATAGAAGTTGTAATCCAGTCTCCAGTCAGCAGGTTCTCCAGACCAAGGGATCGACTGCTATGTTGTGACCTGTTCAGGGGGACACCTCCACTCCTTTGAAAGGCTGCCAGCCCCAGAGCAGAGACCACAGTTTCAGAACTTTCCCTCAAGCTTGACCTTGGCCAAGGTGCTCAATAGCGAGCTTCCTTCCATCTTTAGGCTGTTGTGGAGGCTGCACAAGGTAACTGAGGCAAGGCCCCCTCTACGGTCCTGGGTAGAGAGGAGATGTCCGATCGATTTTTATATAGTTAGTGGGGGGGGAGCATGTTAAAAATGGTAACTCTTTGAATTTGTATTTGTTTATTCATTTTATTATTATTATTATTATTATTATTTTGAGAATGCACATGTGACAATCAGACTACACAGGAAGGGCGTTTCTCTCCTCCAACCATGTGGGTCCTGGGGATTAAATTCAGGTTGATAGGTTTGGTGACAAACACCTTTACCTGCGGATTCATTAGCCCTTTATTATTATCGTGGTTGTTGTTGTGTTGTGTGTGTGTGTGTGTGTGTGTGAGAGAGAGAGAGAGAGAGAGAGAGAGAGGTGGTGCTCGTGCCACACAGACAGTTTTATGGCATTGGCTCTCTCCTTCCTTTATGTGGACTCTGGGACTCGAACTCAGGTCACCGGGCTTGCATGACAAGCGCTCTACTCCCAGAGCCATCTCGCCAGCTGTGATAACTCTTCTAACCCTCACAAGAACCCCTGTAAGACACAGGGTGGTTAAGTGACTTTCCTAAAGTCAAGAGCCAAGCCAAAGTTAAGACTGGCCGTCCTCCCCTTCCGCTTCTTTTCAGAGCAAACTTCAGCGTGCGAGGGGGGTTCTATCTGGCAATCTTCGCTCTCCTGGCCCCAGTAGGGTAGAGAGGGAACGGGTCACAAAGCTGGCAGGCCCCAGCTCCACACTGGACCAAACTATCTCTCCCCCAAAAGATGGCATTGTTGGCTAAGCTCCTTTGAGATCATCTCTTTGGAGGACCCACCCGGACAGCAGCCGCCAGCACCCATTCGGAGCCAGTTACCCTTATATGTGGTCAGGTGTCTGCCTGGGCTCAGGGGTTGAAGGCAGAGCGGAGCCACCTGGAAAGCAGAGGGGACTGCCCTCAGTCCTGGGGGGACTTGGCGGAAGGATAAAGACACCTGCCCAGCTTGCGGAGCCCTGCTTCTGCTGCCTCTAGGGACAGAGGACTCCGCTGAGCCGGCTGCCATGGTCCACCAGCTCTGGCCGGTTGGTACGCTTCCTCGGGCCCAGATGAAATCTCTTGAGTAATTTCCTCCCATTAGTCCTGTCTGTACCCTCAGGGCCAGCGCTCCTCCAGCCTGCAGACATCTGGAGGCCGGGCTCTTGGCTGGAAGACGCTCCCGGCAGTCAGAATGTTCTGGGTGCTTTCTGCTGGCAGCACAAAGCAGGTTTCTGTCCTTCCACCCGGTCTCCACTCTCCACCCACGGTCACGGCACTGCAGCTTCTTGTCTTGTCAGTGCCACCACCTCGAGGGGTTAACCCCCGGACTTAGCCCTGCTGGCTGGGGACACTGAGAGCGATGGCCAATGGCCACTGCTTATGCAAAAATCTGCCCTGAGCCAGGCACCCAAGCAATGTCTTCAGACGAAACTCATGCTGCCTCCTCAGTTCTGAAGGACAAGTATCATTCCTTATCCACCCTTAAAAAGGTTCCAGAGCGTCTTGCCTACAAAGCACGCAAGTCAGAGCTCTGACAGAAAACAGCTGAGGGTTCCGGGTGTGTGTGTGGTGTGTATAGTGTGTGTGCCCACGTGAGTGCCTGGGAAATCAAGAGGATGTTGAAGCCCTGGAGCTGGAGTGGCAGGCAGTTGTGAGCTACCTAGCATGGATGCAGGGGATAAGACCCAGGTCCTCTGCAGGAGCAAGAAGTGCTGTTAAACACTGAGCCATCTCTCCGGCACTTTGGAGGTGTTTGTTTGTTTGTTTAGTTGGTTGGTTGGTTTCTGCTGTTTTGTTTTGTTTTTGAGACAGGGTCTCATGCGGTCTACTAATCCTCCTGTCTCCACCTCCCAGGTAATAAGATTACACACACGCACCACCACGCCCAGTTTATTTCATGCTGGGGATCAAACCCGGGGCTTTGTGCGTACCAGGTAAGCGCGTCCCTGCCTGGAGCTACAACTGAGCTAGATCCCCAAACATTTTAAATCTTTTTCCCCTTTCCCTTTTGAGACCGGGACTTGCTCTGTAGCCCTTGGACGTCCTGTATAGCCTACACCAGCCTTAAACTCAAGACCTTCCCGCTTCAGAATCTTATGCAGCTGGAGTCACAGACCTGTGCCACTACGCCAGGCCAGGGTCCAGCTTTTGATCACCAAGAGGTGAAGACGGCAACCAGCAGACAGGACGCTCACAGGGACCAAACCAAGAGCCTGGGATGGCCTGAGGTGGCCTCAGTGCTCAGGGTAATGCGAGCTCTAAAGGGAGAAAGGAGCCTTCAGACCTGCAAGGTGGGAAGGCTTTTTGGATCAGGGAAAGGCCATCTGCAGCCTTAAAAACACAAAGGCCTCTCAGACATCATAGAGATGCCAACTAAGAAACTGAAATGCTACCACAGTATCCCAGGGGCTTGGGAACCATGCAGGACCTTTGTGCAACAGCTGGTGAGCATTTATTAACTGCCACGCTATGCCTCGGTCCTAATTTACACTCAGGAAAGGCACAGGTGAAAGTTCCGCTGGAGTAGTGAGATGGCCCAGGCAGTAAAGACGATTACTCTCTACACCTGGTGATTGGAATTCAACCCTGGAGACCCACAAAATGTGAAAGAATCAACTCCACACAGTTCTCTGACCTCTGAGTGTGTGTGCATCAGAGTACATACACACACAATAATAATAAAGATGATGATGATGATGATGATGATGATGATGTAATGAGTTCAATCCCCAGAACCTACATGGTGGAAGGAAAGAACCAGCTTCTGGAGTTTATGCACAGGTCTCCACATTCAAACAGTAGCACCCACCTGCACACACAAAATAAATAAACAAATGCAATAATAACAATAAACACACACAAGCAAGCAAACAAATAAAAATACCGCCGAAGCCAGTGAGATGGCTCAGTGGGTAAAAGTGCTTACCATGCATACTGATGACCTGAGGTTAAATCCTTGGACATGTAAAAAAAAAAGCCAGATGTGGCAGCACACATCTTTAATCCCAGGATTCATTCCTATGGCAAAATAGGGAGCGGAGACAGGAGAATAAGTCAACAGCTCCAGGGCTAGCCATCCTAGAGCACAGTACCACACCCGAAATAACAGATTCTACCTCAAAAACAAAGTAGAAGGAGAAAACCAAAGGATGAAAAATTGTCCTATGAACCGGACGGTGGTGGAACACAGCTTTAATCCTAGCACTCTGGAGGTAGAGGCAGGAGGATCTCTGAGTTTGAGGCCAGCCTGGTCTACAGAGTGTGTTTCAGGACAGAGAAATCCTGTCTTGAAAAGAAAAAAAATAAAAAATAAAAATGTCCTATATGATCTCACAACAAGGCACCTCTCCTAGTTAAAGAAGAAGAAGAAGAAGAAGAAGAAGAAGAAGAAGAAGAAGAAGAAGAAGAAGAAGAAGAAGAAGAGGAAGGAGAAGGATCTAAGGTGGGTGCTATCTACTTTTATTGCAAATTGACACAAGCTAGAGTTACCTGAAAGGAGGGAACTTCAACTGAGAAAACACCTCTGTAAGAACCAACTGTAACTGCTTAGTGATTGATGGAGATGGGTGAATCCCACTGTGGGCAGTGTCATCCTTGGTCTGGTGGTCCTGGGTTCTATAAAAAATCAAACTGAGCAAGCCATGGGGAGCTAGCCAGTAAGTGGCACCCCTCCACAGCTTCTGCATGAGCTCCTGCCTCCAGGTTCCAGCCCTGCTTGGGTTTCTGTTTTGACTTCCTTCAATGCCAAATCAACCCTCCTCTCCAATTTTCTCTTGGCCATAGTGTTTCATTGTAGCGATAGAAACCCTAACTAGGACTGATGGGAAGCCAGTACAATTGATAGAGTGCTTGCCCATCGAGCATGAAGTCCTGGATTCACGCTCAGCACCACATAAGCAGGTTTTGGTGGTGTAGGCCTGAAACCAAGAAGAGTGGGAGCTGAGGGTCATCTTTGGCAAGAAAGAAACAGAGGAAGGAAGGAAGGAAGGAAGGAAGGAAGGAAGGAAGGAAGGAAGGAAGGAAGGAAGGGAAGGAAGGAAGGGAAAGAGAGAAAGGAAGGAAGGAAGGAAGGAAGGAAGGAAGGAAGGAAGGAAGGAAGGAAGGGAAAGAAAGGAGGAAGGAAAGAAGGAAGAAAGAAAGGAAGGAAAGAAGGAAAGAAGGAAGAAAGGAAGGAAGGGAGGGAAGGAGGGAAGGAAGGAAGGAAGGAAAGAAAGAAAGAAAGAAAGAAAGAAAAGAAAAGAAAAGAAAAGAAAAGAAAAGAAAAGAAGGCTCTAAAGCTGGACTGATGGTTTACACCTAGGCTTTTGGAGGATGGGATAGGAAGAATTCAAGTTTCTGGTCAGCCTTAGCTTTACAGTGAGTTCTAAGTCTGTGTGGGTTAGAAAGGAGAGTATTGTCCCCACCAAACAGATAGACTGTCTGACAAATATCTAATGATTTCCCTTGGCTCATGAGACTTCCCTACTTCAGGGCCCTGGGCAGCCCAAACCAGTCCATTTACTGGGAACCCAGTAAGGGGTTTGGCCTGTGGGAAACAGTGGTAAATAGGCCTCCTGAATCTGTAAGGCAGACTCCTTACTCCTCCCATCTTAGGCAAAGTGTCTTAGGGTTTCATCAGTAAAAATTACATAGCTAAAACAGCTTTATTATTTAGGTTGGTCGGTTTTTACTTTTGTTGTTTCATTTTGCAAGACAGAAGGTTTCTCTGTGTAGCCATGTCTGTCCTGGAACTTGCTCTATAGACATGTCTAGGTTCCTAGAGATCTGCCTGCCTCTGCCTCCTGAGTGCTGGGGTCAAAGGTATACACCACCACCATCTGGCTGGTTTTGTTTTGTTTTGTTTTGAGCTTTTTAAAGACAGGGTCTCTTGGTAGGTTTCTTGTCCGATACTTAAACTCACTATGTAGCTCATGCTGGTCCTGAACTAGCCATCCTGTGTCAGCTTCCCACGTGCAAGGATTTTGTCAAGCCAGCTTTCCTGTGTGTGTGTGTGTGTGTGTGTGTGTGTGTGTGTGTGTGTTTCTAGGCAGCTGCATCATGCCACTGTACCATTGTTGTTGTGTGTGGCACACACACAGGGAGAGAGACTATACAGTTTCTAGGAATAACCTGCAGTCTGCCTCAGGGACCGTGTCTAGCTCTGCCCTGAGAGAAGTTCACCTATAGGGAGCGAACCTGACTAGGGCCTGCAGTCACCCTTCAGGTGGCTCCTGACAAGTCCCGACAGGATGGCAAGTGGGCTGGCAGGCAGGAAGACGGCTGCTCTCTGTTGCTCCTGAGTCTCTCTCCCTGCTGTAATTTACTCAATCCATCTGGGGTGCCTTTGAGCCATTTGCTGGAAATGCCACATTTCAAGGATCTCCCTGTTAGAAAAGGTCACAGAGTTCACGAGGGCCTTTCATGTTAAAGGAACTTGAAAGGAAAGGAGAGGAAATGTGTATTTTCAGACTTAGCTATGATTAAGTGGGCTCAGGCCATGAGAACAGTCAGATGATTTACATGGCATTACATGAAGAGACAATTAGCCTAACAACTTCCGAAAAATAGCGAGCTCGGGAGCACCCATTTATTAGAGCCTTGGAATGTGCCAGGCTTTGTGTTGAGCTCTTTACTAGGAGACAGTGATTCACCCAACCTCATGCTAGCATGAGGGAGAGGCAGGCCCAGATCGTCACCCTTCCACCCGTGAGGATGCTGAAGTTCTGGGGTCAGTGATTTGCCCAGAGTTCCACAGGGCAGAAACTCAGGAGCTTCCTCCCTCCTACTGTAAAGCCGGGTGTGTGTGGGTGTGTGTGTGTGTGTGTGTGTCTGTGTCTTTCTCCGGCCTCGGAGGACCATCGAGTTCACCTGGTCATTTGCATAACGATGAAGTTACCACCTGTGGCTTGGCCACAGAAAACCTGGATCTCCCCCACAGCTGGTCTGCAACCCCAGCTATCTGGGAACTTCCAGGGGAGTAGCCACCAAAGGGCTTCGCCACTGAGACACACCATTCTGTGAAGAGCTCCTCATCCCTTTGAGACAAGGTCCCATGCCCCTGACGGACCATAAACTTCTGATTCTACATCTGCCTCCTGCCTGTATCTGCTGAGTGCTGGACTCACAGGCATGAACCACCAGCCTCGGTTTACATGGGATCAAGTCCAGTGCTTCGCACGTGCTAGACAAGCATCCTGTCAACCGAGCCACTGCCCTCTGGTTCTCCCCAGCCCTCTGTTTCTCCACAGTCCCTCCATGAAATAGGAATCACCCCCCCCCAAAAAAAAAACAGGATCCCCAGCATTTTGTTTGCCAGTGCCACGTAGCTAATTTCTGGGTTTGAGGCTGGCCCTTGGGGATTTCAGGGATGTGACAAAGATATGAGTGTGGCAGTTAGGTACTGGGTCTGGGGTCTGATCCCCAGAGGCTGGAAGCTCAGCTCAGCATCCTCATTTTGAAGCTGTGACACCTTGGGTGACTCACACGACCTCTCTGAGCTTTAGTCACTCATTAGCGAAATGGGGACTACTGTCCCCATGTCACAGGGTTTAGTGATGATAAGTGTGACGATGTGTGAGAGGCTCCTATGGATGCCAGCACACTATTATCATCTGTGAGGTGGTGATGGCAGACTCAGCACTGTCTGGGCAAGGGGCTTCTGCTGGGAGATAGCACCTGCCTTCTTTATGTTCATATTATTTATTTTTATTTTCTTCAGATAGAATCTCACTATGTAGCCCAGGCTGGGTTAGCTCTCCAAACCGTGGGGGCTTTCCACACCCGCCCACCATCCCAAGCCACGCTGACCCCTCTAGGTCTCTTGATCCCACTATGCCTGCACTCCTGCCCACTGTCTTGCGTGAGTGTGAGTACACAACAGCAGGTCCTCAGGAAGCCTTTAGACTTCTGTGGAGGCGGAGGCGGAGGCGGAGACTCAGCCCCTCTACCCCTGCCCTCCCAGGCCTCAAGCTCTTTTTTTTCTCCCTTCTTGACCGCCCCCCCCCCCCCCCACACACACACACTGCTCATCCCAGTGGGGTGAGGCTTGGAGCCAGGATGCCTCAGGGCAGTGGTTCCCGGGCTTGGGGGATTTCACAGCGCTATAAAGTCATCCAAAGAAACTTGAGGGTGGGAGGGTGAGCAAATCAGGGAAAAGTATATTTTCTTTTGCCAAATAAGGGCATATAAAACATTCCCTTTTCAGTTCCATCTGAAGATAGGCCACTTCTGCACCAATAAAGCAGAGAGACCTTGCTCTTTGATAAAAGGGCAATACCTCGCTGGGGGGCAGGGGAGGGAAGCCTGGGGAGGGGGCGGAATCACATCTCCCCTTCCCTGACTTTTCTTCAGGGAACTTCGACCTCCAATGGCCTGTGGCGGTTAGGACCTCATGGTCTGCCTCCCATCATGGAAGCGACTTTGCCTGAACTGGAGTGGCTCGTAAACACAGGAGGATCCGCGGTGCCTAGACTTAGGACGACGATCTCAGTTCCCGTGCAACTTTCTCAGAGAGGTGCTCCCCGCCGAAGCTTTGCCCACAGCCTCGGAGTTGATGTGAGGGAGGCCTCCATCCTGGGCCTTTCCTCCTCCTGTAGAGCTCTCCGTTGGAACCCCTGCCCTGCCCCCAATCCAGAGAGGATGGGGTCAAAACCAGCGGCAAGCTGGCACCTGTGGGGAGGAAGACTCCAGAGGCGCCAAGGGCGGGGTCTGCACCGCATCTCTATTGCCAAGCTGAGCACTAATAGCCAAGTCCCCCAGAGCTGGGAAGGGGGAGGGAGGAATGGGCATCTCAGCCCGGAGCTGGAGGACCCAGAAGCCCCGCTGGCAGGGCGCTGATAGGATCTGAGAGCTGAGAAGCAAGGCCCTGTCTCTTTGATCCTCGGCCAGGCAGGCTGGGCCTGGACCCGGAGGGGCGGTGCGGCTGTCTTCCGGCCGGCTTTGCGCCGCTGCCAGGGGTCCTGTGGGGCCCGGACTCGGAGAGGCGGCCAGGGTCCTCCTCCACAAATTAGCCACTGTTCCAGCTGCTCTCAAAAGAGGTGGAAGGGTCGATCCACACGTGCTTGGGACGGAGCTGTGCACGTCTTCAGCTTACTGTGTCACTATCCAACTGGCCTCGTTGTAGCCAGTCAAGGCCGCAAGCGTGGGTACGGCCCCTGGGTGCCAAGGAGATGCCCCTGAAGAAGAGGCCCTAAGTACAGTCAGGGTCAGTGGGCCCTGGGATGTAACTTCCCAGATGGAGTACTGCCTAAAGACCCCAAGATCAAATCCCATGGCCCACGTGGCCGCCCAGAAAGTCTCAATTCTTGGACAGCAGGTTCTAGGCGTCCGACTTAGTTGGGAAAGTCATGGAGGGCTGCAGAACCCACGTGAGCGGCTTATGGTTTTTCCTCGCCTCGGGGCCGCCACATGTCCTCTATCTGCCGTGTTTTGAGTTGCACATGCAACAGGCAGGCGCTTGCTCGATAAAGATGTGAGGGAGCGAACGCTTGTGCTTCTGTGAGCAGGGGGTCTAGAACATGGCCGGCGGGGGATGGTGAAAGGGGCAGGTGTGTATGTGTGTCTGTGTGTGCCATGGTCCCTCCTCTAGCAGCCTCCAGATCAGGCCAAGGATACTGTCACGCCAAGGTTCCAAAACACCCACACGTCCCACGGCTCTAAGGAACCCCATTCTCCGCAGTTGGAGGAGGAAGTTGGGCGCAAGTTGTGGCTGTCTTGTAGATAAGGAAACGGGAGTTGCGCAGTTGAGCGATGGATTTCAGGCTGGAGATGGGACTGGCTCGAGGAGAGCGAGCCCTTTAAGACTATGCCCAGTGGGCCCGTCCCGGTCTCTCCAGGGAGAGCAGGGGCGGGGTCTGAGCGCGGCCCCGCCCACCGCGGCCCCGCCCCGGCGCCTGCTCCGCCCCCGGCACTCTGCCCGCGGCGCCTTTGATGTTCCGACCCGCCAGCTCCCGGAGCGGCTGTGCCCCGCGCCCTCGCCCCGCGCCCACTGGCCGCTCAGGCGGAGTCAGCGCGCGCTCCGCCCGCCGCGCTCCGGGCTCGGAGCTCCGCACCCTGGGCTCGCCGCCTCCCAGGCCGGCTCCGCGCCCCTCACCCGGCGCCCCGGCGGGCGTAGCGCACCATGCCGCAGCTGGACTCCGGCGGGGGCGGCGCGGGAGCAGGCGACGATCTCGGCGCGCCCGACGAGCTGCTGGCCTTCCAGGACGAAGGCGAGGAACAGGACGACAAGAACCGCGACAGCTCCGCGGGCCCCGAGCGGGACCTGGCGGAGCTCAAGTCCTCACTGGTGAATGAGTCCGAAGGCGCGGCCGCAGGCGCCGGGGTCCCGGGTCCCGGCGTCCGGGTACATGGAGAGGCCGAGGGGGCGCCCGAGGTGAGCCCGGCCCGCTCCTCCCCGGGGAGCCTCGTCCCGAGTTGGGATCGTGCGGACCCGCCCCCCCATCCCTGTGCCCACACCCTTCCCCCGTGTGTCCCATCTCTGAAGCCCCTCGTGTCCCCTCTGCCCCTCAAGGCCTCTCTGTTTCGCTCTGCAGGCCCTGGGACGAGAGCACACTTCGCAGAGACTTTTCTCGGACAAACTTCCAGAGTCCCTGGAGGACGGTGAGTTCTGAGCCGCCGGGGAAGACGCTAGAACCTGGGGTGGGGGAGTGGGGGGCGGGTTTCCTGGGCGCCGCTGAGCTGGAGTCACTTCCGGTGCCCTGACCTTTATAGGAGTAAACAGACCCCCGCCATCTCCGCCTCCCCTCCAGCCCAGGTGATTGACTAATTCTTCACCCTGAGGAGCAAGCCTTGGCTAAGGTTCCCAGGCAGGAGGGCGCGGTGGGGAGTCTAGCCGCTGAGTGGAGGCCTGGGCTCTGGGTCTTTCCCCCAGAACTTGGGGATATTCCCACCCATTCGAAGGTCCCTGGTCTCTGTCAAGTCACGAACTTGAAGAGGACCCCTTGGCAGTATTTTTGTCTCTCTCCGGATCAGACAGCCCTCAGCCCTTAAGAGCAGCTGGCCGGGTTGGTGTCTCACCCAGCTGTGGTTTTTCCAGGCCTGAAGGCCCCGGAGTGTGCCAGTGGCATGTACAAAGAGACTGTCTACTCTGCCTTCAATCTGCTCATGCACTACCCGCCGGCCTCGGGACCCGGGCAGCATCCCCAGCCTCAAGCCCCGCTGGTAAGTGACCCCAGCAGTCAGGCCCTGTCATGGGCTGGCTACCTCCTTGCCTATGCAGGTGAAGCTTGGACAAAAAGGGACTTCTTTTGCCAGATGCGAATTCCTAGATGCTCTTACCCAGTTCACACCCAGTGGAGTCTGACCCAAAGGGAAAACTGAAGGAGGAGTACCTGGGCTCCGCTCTTTCTGCGGTTGGCCTTTGTCTTCCCAACTTGCTCAAGCAGGTGCCTTTGTTGGATGGAGCTGGGGTTGTGGGTGGAAGTCACCAAACCTCTGAGCTGAGCCCCTGCCCTGCCCTAGCGTGATGTGCATACTCTGAGCAAGAGCTCTGTGGTTAGCTTTCTCCAGAGAAGCAAGGGAGCTCGGGTGTGAGGAGAACGGGTAGGAGCCTGAATCTCTTCCACTTGCTAGTTGTGCCTCAGGAGCTATGTTCCCATGCCAGCAGTGCCTAAGCCTTGCTGGGGACGCTTGCCACATGGTATGAGTTTTGATCAGGCTGGTCTTGTCTCACACACCAGGAAGGGTTTGCTAAGTGTGCACCACAGTTAGGGGTCAGCTACATGAACTAGCTGATGTCAACCTGGTGACATGGCTGTGCTCCTCGTGAGCCAGGCCTGTGGCCCTTGGCTGCAGGTAAAGTGTGAGGAGCTGGTTCTGAGCTGGGTAGCAGCGAAGCCCTACTTTTGAAAAGTTCCTACAAGGATCCCGGGCTGTCCTCAGCTGGGAATTAGGGTGTATGGAAAGCATGGAGGCCTGTTGGGTATAGCCACAAGCCCGGTGCAGATTGAGACCCTGGGCTAGAGGTTAGGATGGCTAAGTGGCAGGGGCCACCCCCGAAGACTGTGGGTGATTCCAAGAATGGTGGTTCTGAAAGTGGCCCCCTATTGAACCTTGTGGCAGGCGAGAAGAGAGATGCGGGCTATTCTCCACAAACAAGCTTTGGCTAAGGTTCCCAGTTAGGAGGGTAGGGAGGGGAGTCTGGGCCACTTAACAGGGGGAAGCCCGGTAGACTCCAGAAATGGACTCCCAGTCTTCACCAGGGAGCTGTGCGAGTCAACTGTTTGGTCTGCCTGCCTTTCTGCTCTGGGATGGCTCGGCATATGAGGTGCTTCTCTTGTACGTGAAGAGGTGGCTGGCTCCCAACACTACTGCTCGACAGTTGCCACTTGCCCTAGAGAGAGACTTTGTGCCATGCACAAGCAGTGCTTAACAAAGATAACCTTTTAAAGTCCCCTAATGGGTGTAAAGCCATTGATCTGGGGGCCAGTTGGCATCACCTACCACTTTGAAATCGCTGGCAAGCATTGTTTGGGCTGGGGCTAGGTTCACTGTGACAACCATGACTCGACAAAAGGCAGAGCCCCCAGAACCTTGGGACTTTCAGGGCTGCACAGCAACACAGGGAAAGGGCAGTGTGGGTTAGAGGTTTGCTTATAGATTGAGCCAGGGATAGGAGATACCTAGAACTGGGGATGCGTGGGGGGGAGGGGCAGTATTCAGCCTAAGGGTAAGGGTGACTTGGAGAGATAAAAAAGTAGGAGAATGGTGGGTTCCCACCGTCAGGACGAGCACCACTCACCCTGCCCCGGGCTGTCTGTATTTTTGCTTTGGTGTCCTTCGCAAGCTGCCACAGGTGGATAGCTAGCTGTCACTGTCCCCCTGCCCTCCTCCTCAGCCACTGTCCTCACCACTGCCTTCTGATAACATATACTGACTCTCCTGGCTACGGCATCAGCTGCTGAGCAGGGCTAGAAACAGAGCCAGGGGTGTGTGTTGGGGGATGCTGGATTAGGGACATCGATGTACAGGAGTGTAGAGAGACTATTCGGGGGGGGGGGGGGTTGTGGGGGTGATGTATAGGAGGACATGGACACTCAGAGGATAACTGAAGTCTGTGCTCTCCACTGTGACGTGGGTTCTGAGAAGGGAGCCCGGGTCCGTTCTCCGAACTTGCACACGTGTTTTTAGCTGCCATGCCATCTTCCTGGCCCAAGAGAGTCTCTTTAACAAACCTGACCGAACACACCACATAAAAGTCATAAAAAGTCAAGGTAGCCTGCAACCCATGAAGAACTGTGCGGGGGACTCACGTATAGTTTGGTTTTACAAAGCAAAGTTGGTCGTTCTGTGTTTGGGGAGTACATCTGTCCCCTGACTGGGAAAGACGCCCTCATTCTCTTTAACAGGTAAGGAGTGCCTTGCAGGGACCCTGGGGGCAGGGAGTCTTTTGCCAAAGCTGATTCTTTCCCACATTCCTCTGTAGGAAGACAGTGTGCCGCTCATGCCCCGCCGACTGGGCCTGGATATAGGCCTCCTTCCTCTTTGCCCAGCATTTCCCAGGGGTATAGAGAAGCTCAGTAGTTATGCTGAGATGCCCAAGACCAGTGGGTAAGCTTCCCTAGGTACCAGGGAAAGTCTGCGCCAGGGACCTTCCCTGCCCATATGTTACTGGGATGTCCGCGTGGCTACCACATCAGAGACATCTAAACAGGCCAGCTCCAGCCTTGCCCAGAGCAGGGAGCCTGACTCAACGGCCAGCTGCCACGGAACCCAGACTCTCAGCCCCTGCCCCAGTAGCTTTTTTGGTGTTTGGTTTCTTTTTCACCTTCTCTGGCAAATTGGTCGCAGGTGTTGGTGGGGCGTCTTCCGCAGTCTTGCAGGCAGTTAGTGGCCTAGAGCAGGGGCCGTGGATGTGCGAGGTTTTTGTGTGTGCGTTTACGGATGAGTGTGCGCTCGCGCATGCTGCTGCATATGTGTGCATGTGGGGGGGTGTCACAGAACCATCTGCGGGAGTTGTTTTTCTCCTTGCACCATGTGTGTCCCGGGGTTCAAACTCGGGTTTTTCTGTCACGCTTCACAGCACATCCTGCTTGGCTTGTGGTTTGTGTGTGTGTGTTTGTTTGTTTGTTTTATCTTATTTCCTCTGATTTGAGACTCAGAACAGAGTTGGGGTAGGGAAGGAGTAAGCTGCTGGGCTTGGCTGGGTTGTGAGAGTTGGACCCAAGGTATCATCCTTTAGGGAGACTCAGGCAAGTGGCTTTGCGTGACAGTGCTATCCCAAACAGGATAGAGACAACATGAGTCTTTGGCCCCTTCTGTGGGTTCATGAAGCCTGTAACCTGGAAAGCCTTTCGCCATGTGGGTAATAGGACAGTACAGTTTAGTGGTTGCCCGGGGTTGCAGGTAGTTGAGAACAGGGCCTGACTGCTAGTGGCTGTGGGGTTTCTTTTGGGGAGGGAGGTGATCAGTGTGTTGTAGAATGAGGTTGTGATGACCGTTGCTCAACCTTACCTAGCTACTAAAGCCATGGAATTAGACACTTGAAAGTGGTGCATTTTATGGTATGAGAGTTACGGCTCAACCTTTCCTTTTTTCTTTCTTTTCTTTTTTTTTAAGCTGAGGCTTTTGGCCTTGGCAGAGGCCACATTTCCTTGCCCCTAGTCCCCACAGCTCTCTGGTACTTGTACATGTATTTATCCAGTGGGTCCAGTAGCAGTTCTAGTTTGGAGAAGGATGACATAGGACTCATGCTTGGGCCCCTGTCCATTGAGCTTCCCTCTGTTCCTGGGTTGAGGTCCAGGCTGAAAACTACGCGGTGAACTTTCGGAGGGCTAGGGTGAGGGATTAGGCAGGACTTGGGGGAGCCAAGGAGGGAAGTACTATTGCCCAGCGGGCTTCTTGTCAGAGCTGGGTGAGGATCAGCCTTCTCCACAGAGAGGGTTTGCTCCAAGCCTTAATGGTGGTAGGGCACCAGTTAGAGCATAGTGAAGCTTTTTAGGGGGAGTTTAGATATGGCACCAGGATGCCACATGACCATAAGCAGGGTTATCCCTGGGCATGCCCATCTATTTTAGAAGGCCCAGCTATGGGTGTCCTAGGCAGAGCCGGTCCCATCATGGGCTGTCAGGGATTCCAGTGAGCGGCTTGTTGTTCAGCAGAGGAAGATGAAGAATGGCCCCAGCATGCACTGTGGCCTCCCTCTAGACGGGAGTGTGGCTTGGGGATGTTTCTCCAGATACACCCCAGACCTTCCTGTTCTTCAGCTTGTATCACCCGCCAAGTATCCTCACGGTTGTTTTCTCTTAGATGCGAGCAGATGCCTCCTCCAGGGTCCCCTCGCCTCCCTCTCCTCCCTGACCCACACCTTCACCCGCAGTCACAAAGCAATGAAAGGACTCTGTGGGAACTTGGGTCGGATCACATATCTTGCCTCATTGACCCTCTTAGGGCTTCCACTGCTTCTGCGGGAAAGTCTAAGGCATCTACCACAGCCTGAGGGCTGAGGCTCCCCATCTTCTTCCTACCCCCCCCCACAGTAGCCCGCTCTGTGTCCTCCTGGGGTTTACACCTACAAGATTCCCCCTCACCTCAGATTTTCCCACTTGTACCCTCAGCTTGCCGTCCTGCCGCCTGGCTCTTCATGTGGCTTCCACCTTCTCGTTCCTCATTCAGGGCTTATTTCACACGTCTCCTCCAGAAGCCTCTGACCCGTCTTCCTCAGGCCTTGGCTACCTTGCTCACCCTGACAGTTCATCAGACCAAGGCAGTGGGCACTGCTGTCCAGGGGCACTTGGTGGGGCCTTCTGTTAACATCTCCCGGTTTCCCATCTGGGGAGTGGACTAGTAAGCACCCTTGTAGAAGCAGAGTGAGAATTTGTAGCTTTGCCAGAGAGGTGCCAGGGCAGTTGGTGACAGGCATTAGCCATGGTTTGGTCTTGGCTGGCCTCGCTCACGGGCCTCCACTTGGCTTCCCATCTAGAGAGCTGTGCTTCTACTTTGGGCCAGACAGGTCTGCTTGTAGACCCTTCAGGTATAGGGCTCGGGCTGCTGGGCCTGGTACCTGCCCCGCCCCAGTGGCTTCTTGGGTGAGATGTGCTATTCCTGAAAGTCCTCCCCCACACACACCACAGAGTAAGTTTAGTCCATACAAAGCCCTCATACTGAATGTGAGGAAGTCGGGTTTTGTAAGGAAAAGGGAGACAATATCACCTCTCTTTGGCTGCCCAGCCATTTGCAGACCTCTCCTAGGCGCTGCACACAGAGGCTGCTGGTTTGTAGGGCCCTGTCGAAGTACAGCCCAGGCAACACCCATGGGCTTCATCCAGTCCATTTGGGGGCTTTTCCTGAAGCGTAACATCCAGGGTAGTTCTGGGACCAGGAAGTAGTGCAGCCCCAGGTTTTGGCCTGTGACTGTTCCCCAGCCGTACAAAGCCTGATGCCCCTGGACTGAAGGGACATTTTGTCTTTGTTGCTCTGTACTCACTGGGTGGGCAGTGGGACTGGGAAGTTCCTGGGAACTGTGTTTCTTTGAAGCCTGGGAGGGCTGGGAAGGTTTGGACTATCTGCTGCCTCTCCTCTGTCCCCAAGCTAGAAATCTCCGAGGGTGGCTTGCGCCTTGCCACTTTGGTCAGGGTCAGGAAGCCTGCCTTTCAGAGCCCTGCTTAGAGCTAGCTGGGTTTCTAGCTCCACTCTACCCAGGGCCAGCGAGGAGGCCTGCTTCTGACTCCTTTGGAAAGACAGTATGAGCTAGCTCACTGTCCTTAGGCTTGGAGGGCAGCACAAAGGGTGCCAGGACCAGGGTTCTGTCCCAGCTTGCTCTGAGCCGTGTTTGTGTGCAGTCAGAGGAAGCCGTGGGGTCGTACCCTGTAGAGGCCACAGCCCTCCCCACCACCCCTGAAAACAGCAGGGTTGAGTTGAACTGGAAAGCATTCTAGGGGTGCCAGTTTAAAGCCCTACTGCTGAGGTTAGATTAGGTCAGGGTGGGCCTAGAGCCTGGGTGAGGGTGGGGAGCAGCTACAGTCCCTCTGAGGCTCCTCGGGTCTGTTGTGGTCCCAGAGCCATAGAGTCACACGCCCTCCCCCCTTGTGACTGGGGTTTCCTGCCTCTGTGTACAAACAAGGCTCTGTTGGAGGAAACAGGTGTTTTATCGGGTCACAGGAACCCCACCATCCCCCAGCTGTCCAGTGCTCGGATTCTTCAGCAGGTGGGGAAAGGGAAGCCAGGTGGGGAGGAACTCGTCATAGCACAGAGAGGAAAAGCATTTAGTCTGGCAGGTTCATCATCTGGCGCCCTCTGAAAGCAGGGATGTGAGGGGCTGTGCTCTCTGGGGGGAATGAAACATTGTGGAAGTCCACTACAGTGGAGGCCTGGGACCGGGACAGGGAGCTGGGGGCCCCTACACCTCAGGCTGGCCTGGGGTCTCCCAGATAGCCATCAGCGCCTGCTAGAACCTTAGCTCCACACTCTCTGTCTTTTGAGCCGCGTGGATGGGAAGTTATCACTGCCCCCCAGAGTTCAGTCCTTGGAGAGACACACAGAGCTGCTCCCCACGAGCCCCAGTTCCTCCCTGAGGTTCTGCTCAGCTGGATAAAAAACACAGAAGAGTGAAAGCGGCTGCTGCGGGGGCAGCTGGTGAGGCTTCCTGAGAGATGCCTCTGCAGGAGAGAGTGGGAGGACACCCTGGGTGGGGCACAGGAGGGCAGAGGAGAGAGGCCTGATGGGCTTGTTTCCTGTCACCTGGACAGACCCACCCCCAGGGTCCTCGAGGAATGTGCAGTGAGGCTGGGAAAGGGCTGCCACCAGGAATCCGCCATGTGACCTTGAGGCCCAGGCCTCACTGGTTCCAGAGCTTGGGAGGGGCGGGTGAGCACGTGCAGCGGGTTGGCAGCCCTGTCAGGGCAGGGCGGTGCCCACCACAGATGGTTTGGGTTGGACATGGAAGCGGAGGGCCATGGCAGGCAGAGCTGGCAGCTGGGGCAGGGTGGACACAGGGAGCAGCAGGGTGATTGGAGGAATGTGAGCAGAGACTAGGCTGGGGAGAAATGAGGGGGTTGGCCAGAGAGCCCCAAAGGTGGGTGCTGCTGTCATGCAGCCCACTGGCAATCCAGTCAGGGGGGGGGGGCAATTCTAACCAGAGTTCATCTAGCAATGCTCTGAGGTCCCAGGGACTTTAAGGAGGTCCCTGCAGCCCAGAGCATTCTCTGCTGCCTCCTTCAGGCAGTTTGTAGCCTCCCCTCACGCACTGAGGTGCATGCCTTTAATCTCAGGGTTTGGGAGGGTGAGGCAGAGGGATTGATGTGACTTCAAGGACAACCTGGACTAAATGATACAGTCTGAAAAACAAAACAAGACAAACAAACGAAAAAACAGAAATGAAAAACCCACAACAACAAACCACCTACAAACAAAAAACCGGACTCTAAAAAAAGACACTGCGAGGCTAGAGATGAAGCTCAGTTGGTAGAGACTACCCAGCTAGCATAAAGATCTGGGTTTGATCCCCGAGTTCAAGGCCAGCCTGGGTTACACAAGACCCTGTCACCAAACAGTCGAGTGTGGTTTGGGTCATGGGCCTCAGACTGGAAAGCTTTCCTTAGCCTGGGTGGGCTCCTCTGTTTTGTTGTTTCCGTGTTTGTTTTTGGTGGTGCTGGGATTGAAACAGAACCCCTCTATCACTGAGCTGTATCCCCAGACCCTCCTCTCGGTATAATCCCATGGAAGAGCAGGACTCTTAACCAAAGCGCCATCTCTCCAGCCCTCCTGCGTGTCCTTTTTGGGGTGAGGTCTCACTGCATTTCCTACACTGGCCTTGAACTCTGTCGCACTTGCAGCTCTTGAGCTCCTCTGATAGCAGGCTCCTGGGCAGCTGGGGCGAGAAGCTTGCGCCACCAAAGCTTTAGTAGAGTTTGTTCTTGCCAGAGGCTTTGTCCCATCTGCTGCCTCTGGCCCATTTGGTACACAGGGCTCCTCTTGGCACAGGCCCTCGGCATGGAGGGCGTCTGTCACTTTCTGGGGGCCTTTGCCTCAGGAGAGCTGGGAAGGGTGTGAGCTTTGGTCTCTCCTGCCGGGAGGCTGCTCTTGCGGCCTGTCCCCACCCATGGAGACTGCCTCCCTGGACTGCACCCAGATTCTGCCTTAGAGCCAGAGCCAACCGGGTGACACAGCCTTCCCTGGAGGCCCTGACTCTACAGCCAGAACTCCCTGGAGATCAGAGGAAGCAGACACGCTGTCAAATAAATACGCTTCCTCCTCAAGCCCTCATCCCCCATTAAAACAGCCACCTCCCGCTCCAAGAACAGGGGAGCCGTCTAGGCCCCACACTGTCTGCTTCCAGATGACGTGTGCAGAGACTCAGGCCTGGGTGGCCAGGCCTGGGCCTCAGGGAACAATGGTGTGTGGGCTCAGGATGGTTAGCGCTGCCTAAACCCCACTACGTCTGAGCAGACATTGGCTAGTGGTAGTGGATCGCTCCCTTCAAGCTGGTTTTCCTGTGATGGCAGAGGATTGTGGTGGCCTCTTGACCTCTCTGGGTCTCAGTGTCCTTTCCTCAATGGGTGGGAATCCTGACCCCAGCACTTTTTGAGAAAACCACTCTTTTCTCTAAAAAATTCTTGAGGTCCAGATAGGTATAAATTGGAAAGGACTGTTAGTAGGGTGGGCATTGAGTAGGATTTGTTGGCCATTGTAAGGACCAGCCTCACCATTAGGCAGTAGGGTCCACAGAGAGGGAAGGACAGGTGATGGGAACCCAGGATGGAGACGCTGAGTAACCCTGACTTGTCTCTGTTGTCAGGGGCCCAGCCTCCTGGCCTGCTGGGCCGCCATCTGAAACGCATTACTGATGCTTTGTAAACTCCCATCATTCAGCCACATGAAAGCCTCAGACCTAAAAATAGCTGCACCCAGAGGACGCCCCGCACTGGTGGGGCTCAGCTGACCTCTGCACACAAACCCTCCTCCATGCCACCTTCCCTGCCCAGCAGCCCCGAATGGCAGGGCTGCACATACCCACCCACCCACCCAGTGTGGGCAGCCTCTGCCTGAGGCTGCTGGATCCAGACATGGCTCTTACTCTGCTGGCCAAGGTTTCAGGCCCAAGGCCTTACCTGGGGCAGACTGTCTGGAACAGGAGAAAGACTGCTGGAGGGCACGATTCGGACCCTTCTCTTGGCTTGTCCTTGCCTGGAATGAGTGGGAGGCTCGCTGAGCAGCAAGTGGAACCATCCGAGGGCACCGAGGCCAGCCTAACACTGATCTGGCCACTGGCCAGTGTGGGACAGGAGGGTCACTGGCTGGGGTGCTGGTAAGGGAAGGGTGGGCCTGGCTGCTGATGGGTGGGGTGGAAAGCCAGCAGCAGCGGCTGGGGTCCTCCGGCTGCCAGCACTGACTCCTTGCCCTGCTGTCTGTGGGTTCCCTCTCCCTATGGTCTCTGTGACCAACTGCAAACCACTCTTTTCTCTAAAAATAAACATGCTTATGGGATTGGGGGAAGCTTTGTAGCTATCAAAGGAAATAATAGGGTGTTTAAGAAAATTACATTGCGTTTTAAATAACCAACATGAAAGTCATTAAGTTTGAAGTTTTCACTCAGATCAGATGGCTCTGTGGCCGCCTGGTGGCCAGGCAGGCAGAGGGTGGGTGGGCCTCTGATGGCTTGTGGAGAGCAGTGGGGTCTTTGCCAGGCATGGCTGGACACGGGTGTGCCGGTTGCGGCAGCCACCCCAGAGTGTGATGGTGGGCTTTGAAGCAGTGTGCGGCCCCGGGAGCAGCCCTGTGGGTGGGGATGTAGGGAACAGACAAAGCAGGGAGATCCAAGGCCAAAAGGTTGGTGGCTGCGTCAAGCGAAACATGGAGAGATTGTAGCCGTGATCAGAAAGGGCTGGAAGGAGAGCATCCTGGCCATATCTGTCCTTTCAGTACTGGGTTCTCGGTGCCCGCTCAGCGGCTGGCACTTAGTAAGTGCCTAGAAAACAGAACATCTCTTGTAACTAGATGTATCTTCTTTCATGACAGAGCTTCAAAACAACAAAACGAAAAACCACGTAGGTTCCAGGTGTTTGCCTGGCATACCAGGGCCCTCCTTAGGTTCAGTTCCCAGCACTGCATAAAGTGGCTACAGTGGTACAGTGCCTCTTACGGTCGTAGGCAGGAGGATCAGGCATTCAGGGTCATCCTCAACTAAGCAGTGAGTGCAAGGCCAAGGCTACACAAGGTCCTGTTTTGTTTTGTTGGGGGTTCTTATTTGGTGGGGTGGTTGCTGTGTAAGCAGAAAGATCTGAGTCCAGCCCCCCAACACACGTGCAAAGCTCAGTGGTTGTGTACACTCACAACCCTAGTGCCAGGGAGGCAGGTACAGGCTGGCCATGGAGCTCTCTAACCGGACAGCCTAGCTTGCAAGCTCTGGCTTTACTGAGAAGAGACCCTGTCTCAGGAAATAGAAGACAAACAAACAAAAACACCTTTCACTTCTGGCTGCCGCAAACACACACATTTAGACACATGTGTTGTCATACTTTTTTAAAAACTTTTATTTACATTTCTTGTATGTTTTTCTCCCTCTTCTACCCCAGTCCCTTCTAACACCCCAACACCAGGTGAGAGAGAAAGTGTTAGTGGGAGTGGGGCGCAGTGCTCTTCGCTGCTTCCTGCTGGTTAGGGTAGTCCGTCCCACATCCGGGACCAAAACAAAAACATGTTTATATCCACAACACACATGTTCCTGTACGGACAGGCACATTTACATAAACACACATGCACACGCAGCATGTTCTCTTACTGCCTTCATTCTGCAGGTGGGGAAACTGAGGCTTGGAGAGGTGCCTGGAAGTCAGGATCTGGATGTGGGCCTTCCCCTGCTGTCCACGCTCCTCGTTGCTTGTCTCTCTTTGTTCTAGAATGTGAGGGGCAAGAACAGCACGGGCTGTGGAGCTGCGTGGTTTCCTTCTGGCCCCAAGAAGAGACTTGGGCTCTCCCTGCCACTCTTAGGTCTAGGCCAGACTGACCCTCTCCTTCCACATCTGGCAAGGCCAGTCCCCACACAGTGAAGAAGGCTGCATCTCTTGGTTGAGAGACAAGACCTACAGGGCTTCCCCTCCCCCCCCCCGCCAAGGAAATGTCACGTGGAAAACAGTTTGTAAACTGACCTGTAAGGTTGAGCCAAGTTTGGTGTATGGCAGAAGATGGTTAGAAATTGTCTGTTGTGGAGTTTTCCTTGCCAGCTTGGTCCTCACTTAGCCCAAAGCCTGCTGCTAGTCCTCTTGGGCCAAGGTACCCCCTCTGGGGTGTCTAGGGTCAGGCTGGAGAGTTTCCTAGGCTCTGAGTCCTTGGGAAAAGCTGGGCTAAGGAGACGGAGGGTCCCCCGAGGCCTGAGTGTGACACCTGTGGACAAGCTTCTTGGGAGCCAGAGCCTCTAGCCAGACTCATGGGGATGTTTTGAGGACAGTGTTTTTGAACTGTCCCTTGTGGTCACTGGAGGCCAGAGGGGAGCTCATAAGCCTGGCCTGATGGTGACCAGGCAGTGGTCCAAAGGACGTTGAGGGTTGGCAATCCCAACTTCAAACAGAGCTGGCTTTCCTGAAAAGCCTTTGTCTAGGGAAAGGGCTTGCTTTTGTCTCTTTCCTCCCTCCTTTTGATCTTAAGTACAAAAAGAATATTAGCAAGTACAAATAAGAGCTCACCTAGGCCTTGGCACACTCTACACTACTAGCTGATGGGCAGGCAAGTGTAGACACAAAGGGCCTTGCCCCTGTGTAAGTGTTGGAAGGTGGGTTTGAACCCAGCTCCTCCACAATGCCCTGTTGCCCTGTAGGTAGCCTGCACAGTATAGACAGCTGGGTACTTTTGGCTGGCCCTTGCATCTGCCTCCTTGCCCATGGGAGTTTGGTGTTCCCTGTCCCATGTAGGAGTGCCTGTATAGTGCGATTTTACACAAGTCCCCTAACTCAGCTTCTGCAGGGACCCTGTGTCGACCAACCGGAACAGCCCAGCCCTACCTCTGCTTCTACTGAGTGTAGAGGGTGTGGGAGCACTCCGGGCCCGGGAGCCTGCCTTTAAGCAGCTTCTCTCTGCACCTTGTCTTGTGACTTTATGGATGAATGGCTGGACTGAGTCCACACAAGAGCTCCTGGGTATTAACCTGGAGTAGGTTGTAGGGTCAGACCAGGATGAGCATCCTGATACGGCCTCTGGGCAAAGCTGTCTTCTTAAGGCAGGCTGGGCGTCCAGGTGACTTGAGGGCCCCTGTGCTGTCCTTCATGCATTGCACTGGGGCAGCAATGCATGCTGTCTGAGGATCAGGTCTCTAGGTCTCGTCTCTTCCGCATTCTAGCTACTGCTGACCACCTTCCCCTCAGCATCGCCTGAGCTACAGAGTCGAGACCCTGCCCACAGCCAGCCAACCGAGATTTCTTTGGCAGGGAGCTGCCAGCATTAAGTGCTGTCCGTGAGGGCTGGCCAAGTGGTAAGGCTGCTGACTAAGAACCCAAGAGGCCGGACACAGATCCACACTGGTCACTGCTCTCCACGAGGCCTGAGTGGCTCAGTGGACTGATCTTACTTCACCGTCCTCTTCTGCAGACTCTTCACTCCCAGCACAGTGGCTTGGGGAAAATGGTAGGAGTCTGGCACAGGCTGGAACTCTGTAGACTGCTGGGCACGGAGCCAGCCGCTGCTGGACTGACAGCTCTTAAGTCTGCACCTTGCTTCGTTATTCTCAGCCCTCCATCTCTACAAAGCCTCCAGCTGTGCCCCCCACCCCCGGCACAAGAGCTTCTAAACTGCTTAAGTGCCTCATGTCCCTATTGCTAAGCCCAGACAGGGTTAAGGCTCCATCCATGGTGGGCTTGACATTGGGCACTTACGAGGAGCAGAGCAGCTGCCTGCACTGGGGGCAGGCCCAGCCCTAGGCCGCTTGCAGAATCCCCAGACAGGGTATTCGTAGTGTTAGCTAGCAGCTCAGCTGCAGCAGCTCCCGGAAGCTTCTATTTTCCTCTGAAAACATCCTGTCCTGAGGGGCGTTTACCTCAAAGAGGAGGAAGGGAAACACAAGTAGACAAATGCATAGAAACCGCGAGGGGCCGTGGGCAAGGCCACTCAGCTTAGGGGGTTTGTCTAACTCTGATGGCGCCTTTTGCCTGGGCTGGGTGGAGAAAGCTGTGGTTTGCCAAGGCTGCATGCAGGGACTCTGGTCCTCCCCTCCGGTGAGGCAGGTCTGTTATCTGATGTGAGGGCCAGGAGGTTAGTGGACTAGCCACATGCTATTGGCAGTGCTCTGCAACCATGGCAACAGCCTTGTTGCTGACAGGTGGATATAAAGCCTCTTGGGCTAGGGTGTGGCCCAGCTGTCCCCAGCCCTTTCAGCTCTGCTGGCCCTGAGGCCCTGGCCCTGGTTCGGTAGTAGGCATCTGTCCCAGGGTGTTGGTGAGACCCTTAGAGGTTGTCATTCCTTGGATAGCACTGTGTCCTGGGTAGTAGGACCCGGGGCCGGGGCTCTTCTAGCCCGTTCTTCTCAGCCAGGCTGAAATATTTCTGCAGGAGGAGGTCTGTGGAAACCTGCAGGTAGGTCCAGCCTTGGCTGACTTCATTTGGAAGGTATAAGAAACGTGCATCCTGGGACGTTTATTCTCACGGGCTCAGGCACTCTGGATCCTCCCAGCAGCCAGCCAAATCCCTGAGCATACGGGTTTGGCATCAAGGATTTCCCCAGGCCTTTGTTCCAGGTCTTCAGAGAATGACCTGAGTGCAAAGCCCGGAGTCAGAGATGAGCAGCTCTCTAAGATGTCCAGGCATTTGCTGGATGATGACTCCATTGCTCTACACTGATCACCTGTCTGTCATCGTGAAGACAAGAAGTGAGACTTGGAGGGGACTCTCTCAGTGGGCACCACTGGATTGTTTGAGGGAGCTTTAGCTGAAGATGACGTCAGTCTGCACAGTGTTCCCTAAGATGGGGCTTGGGGTTCTGTCTTGGGTGTACCTTTTCTAATTGGAGCAAAGACACCCTGTGAACTGGTGGCAGGAGTGATTGTGACCTTGTGGTCATTCTCGTTTTCAGAGCACCTCAGGCGGGTAAAGGTGTGGAAAGGAGAAGAGCAAGGGGGCTCGGATGCCAGGTGGACAAGCCCCTGGCCCTAAAGTGGCCCCATCTCCCATGTGCTGCTGTAACCTTACACTGAGCCCCCGACTTCCCCAGGGCTGCAGGACTTCTCTTTGAACATGGGCTCATCTGCACCCACTTTCAGAGCACTGACCTGGATACTGGCCTTAGTTCAGTGCCAGAAATTACAGGCATAATCCCAGAACACAGGGAGGAGAAAAGGCAGGTAAGGATACAACAGGGCACCAGCCACATATGGGAGGCTGGAAAGGCCTCCCAGAGGCAGTCTCCTTTATATGAGGCAGGGGAGGAGCACTCTAGTCTCCTGCAGCTGGTGCAAAGAGTGAGGAAAGGAAAGTTCAGAGACTCTCTGACATCCTTCTTGGCCCCAAGAATCCTTGAAGGGGTCCAGTAGGCTCTGTGCCTACTAGATGACATCCTCTCCTCACAGAACCTTGCTTCAATGCCTGTGTCAGATGGGTTTCCTCGTTCGTTTGTTTTTCCAAGACAGGGTTTCTCTGTGTAACAGAGCCCTGGCTGTCCTGGACTTGCTCTGTAGACCAGGCTGACCTCGAACTCACAGAGATCCGCCTGCCTCTGCCTCTGCCTCTGCCTCTGCCTCCCCAGTGCTGGGATCACAGGCCTGTGCCACCGTGCCAGGCCTGCCTCGCATGTTGATACTACTTAGCTGCCCTGCCCTGCTCTTGCAATTACAGCCCGCCTGCATGCCGCATGTCTGCCCTAGAGCCCGTAGTTTACAGAGCGGATCTTCTTCCCCTCCACAGACATTCTCCCAGGGCCACCCCAGCCTGTGGGTGATGCTGGAGGCAGCGCCCTTGCCCTGAGGGACTAGAAGTCCCAGCCACAATGGCAAGTACGGTGGAATGTGCAGAAAACCGGGGCATCAGGGATTTCCCCAGGCCTTTGTTCCAGGTCTTCAGAGAATGACCTGAGTGCAAAGCCCGGAGTCAGAGATGAGCAGCTCTCTAAGATGTCCAGGCATTTGCTTGCCAAGCTGGCAGACACCTATCCAGGTTAGAGGTGGACCTAGGTCTGTGGAGGAGCCAGCATGGAAAAGAGCAGAAGGAACTAGGGAGTCTCATGAGGCGTTGAAACCGAGAGCTGGGTGTTCGGGTTGAACAGGAGCATGCCTGGGCCGGGCCTGGAGATGTGTCTAGGGCCTCGACATGTACCAGCGTTCACTGTCCAGTAGGCTTCTGATGACTGTTTTCAGAGTCGGGAGTATGGGCTCAGCACAGGGTAAGCTAGCCAAGCTAAAGGGAAAGACTGGGCTAGCTCCCTCTGCAACCCAGCCTCCTGTTCTATCCGTACTAATCACAGGCCTTTGCACTGTAGCAGCTGGTAGCTGAGCTCTGACCGTGACCTGCGCTTTGGTTTCCTTACCTGCCAGTGGTGATATTCACTATGCCTGCAAATGGTAGGTCTGCTCTGGCGTGTCTGGTGCTCAGAACTGTGCCTGCCCCGTGCTCAACACTCAGTCATTAGCAAATGCTGTTCTCAGGCTCAGACATTTCCTTGCTGACACATGCTGGGAGCTCATCCTGATACTTGTTCCCGCGTAGGGTCCTGGGTGCCCAAGAATGCTGCTTTGGGCTCAGACCCTGCCACAGGGCTTTCTTGAGAGGACTTGTTCTTCCACCCCCATCAAACTCGAGGCCAGAGGAAACGGCAACTTTCTTCGCTGGGAAAGTGTTGTGGGGCTCAGGCGTTTGGGGGTTTTTAGAGTCAACCGTCAAAGGCGAGGGAGTTTCTCTGCTGGTGGTGACAGGGGCTGTCAGCGAGCTCTCAGCCTTGTGAACAGACCGCTGCGGTCTGCAGGGAAAATGTCGACTATGTTTATTTTTTACCTGAACCTGCAGGAAGTGGGGGGCCAGGGGCAGCCTAGCTGGGCCCAAGCTCAACTCCGGAGTAGAGCTCAGGGGTCCCCCATTTCTACCTTGTGCTGCCTTGTCCTGAGGTGGTAGCCAGGTAGGGCGCTGGAGTTGGGGGTTTCCCAGAAGATACCTTTAGGGACAGTAGCTGAGGGTGGGTGTGGGAGAGTCTTTGAACGGTAAGAACGTGCCAGTAGCAGGAAGGACCACCTCTGTTGGGAGGGAGCCAGCTACCACGTAGTCAGCAGGCTAGGTAAGTCCTGGCAGGAGTATCAGGGTACCTGTAGGCACTGAGTCCTGTACCTGTCCTGAAGTGCCACAGGCTGGTTCGGGAGCAGCTGCCAGAGCTCAGGCAGAGGCAAGGAGTGTGGATGTGGGGTGGCTGATGTGAGGGAAAACACCAAGCGCAGTTGAGTCCCTGGCTCCTCTTTGCATCTTTATGCCCCCCTCTGTTCTGGCATCTACTGTGTCCTTTCCCTCAGTAAGGAGCTAAGGCGCCGTGCTATTGAGGTGCTCAGTGGGGACAGTTAGCCCAGACCTGCCTTGTTCCTTTGGAGGCTAGGGACAGTCACCCTCGGGCAGAAGAGGGGGGTGGAGCCCCAGTCCCTGAACTTGCCATGCACACGCCAAGCCCTGGGCGAACCCACCCTGTTGTCTGGGAAGCCTGGCACTGGGACAGCCTGTGCCGAAGCCCTGGAGCGGGACGTTCTACGGGCTGAGGGGGGCAGGGAGCCTGGTGCCAGACTTCCCCCTGGCTAGCACCAAGCATGGAAGGGGCTGAACAGTGGGGTCAAGAGGCAGACTACACAAACTTGGGAAGGACTGGCCAGGCCCTCAGTACCTGCCCTACAGCCTTGGCCTCCCAGGGCCTCTAGCTGCTGGTGGGCTCTTTGCCCTACCCTGGCCACCCAGTGCTTCTGTGGTTTGTCTGCAGACTTCCAGTTAATGAGGCTTCCCCCTCCCAAATACGGGAAAGACGATTAGGCAGGACAGGCCTACCATCCCCAGGATCCTCAACTGCCTTATCTCACTGCCTTGCACATTCACACCCATGCACACACACAGTAGGCAGGAGTAGTAGGCTGAGCTGGGCTGGATCTGAGGCTTCTCGGGTACAGTCCGAGCTGCACAGCAACCTGGCCCTCAGGAAGCAGAACTGGACCTTAGGCAGTGAGTGGTGTGATGCCTGTGCCATGAGGTCTAATAATCCCAAAGGAGTTGCCATGAGGCTGTACTGTCTTGGAATCTATGAGGATAAAAAAGGCCTTGAAGATTGTCAGGAAGCTTTCTATTGTAAAACTGCCTCAGCAGTTGCTCCTCAAAACAAGGACAAAGCCAGACTTTTTTTTTTTTTTTTTTTAATGACTGATGAGAGGTAGGGAAGACTGATGTTCTCATTCCTTCCCAGAAGGCAGGAGGCTCAGATCAGGATCCTGGAGTGCCAGGATCAGGAAATGGTGGAGCAGTCGTGGTTAGCAAGCGTGGAGCTTCCAAGCTGCCTGCACACCGTAGTATATCTAAAAGCTTAACCCTGTTTGAGGGTGCTGTGGGGTTCCTGGGCACTATAAGCAGACACGGTGGAAAGCCCTGCTGTTAGGGAGCTGGGAGTGGTCACACACAGCTATCATCAGGTAAGGAGACAGAGGCAGGGAGGCTTGAGGGTAGTAGTCCAGGTGAGAAATGATGTCTGGTTGGGAAGGAGACAAGACGTGGTTAGAGTCTAGAGTTGTGAAAGCTGAACAGTAGAATTCACTGAGAAATTGGACATGGGGGGCCGTGTCAATGTCAAGAAGCTGGAGAGGTGGCTCAGAGGTTAAGGGCACTTGGCTGCTCTTCCAAAGGTCCTAAGTTCAATTCCCAGCACCCACATGGTGGCTCACAACCATCTATAGTGAGATCTGGTGCCCTCTTCCAGTGAGCAAGTGCACAAGCAAGGCAGAACACTGTACACACAAAAAAAAAATCTGGAAAAAAAAAAAAAAACTACAAGATTATCTGATCTGCATGGTGACCAGTTCCTCGATTAATGGAAAGATGCTGCTGCCGGGAACTGAGGAAGCCCACAGCATACCAGCAGTCAGAGGTTCTGACTTGAGGACTGAGGATGTGGCTCAGTAATGGAGCGCTTGTATGAGTGTGGAATTTAGGGACATTTTAGGCAGAGTTGAGTAGGTTATTGGAGAGTAGAATTCCTGTCAGTGAGGCCTGGAATCAAATGTGGAATCAATTAGGCATTGTAGCACACACTTTTAGTTGTCACACTCAAGGCACAGAGAGACAGATCTGTTTGAGACTAATTTGATCTTGATCTACAGAGTGAATTTCAGGATAGCCAGAGTTACATAGTAAGAACCAGTCCCCCCCCCCCCAAAAAAAATCATCAGGTTGATGCTGTTTTGTTGTCCAGATTTTATTTTTAATTGTGTGTATATGTATGTGCTATGAGGACATTGGATCCTCTAGAGCTCTAGTTACAGGCTTCTGAGAGCAGTATGTGCCCTTAACTGAGCCATCTCACCAGTGCCCAGACTGAAGATGTTTAGAGCCATTCCTTAGACGATGAGTGAACAGGAGAATCAACACCAGGGCTAAAGGAAAAATAGCCTGTAAAATTGGAGGGAAAAGAAGCAAGTGGGTATTCTGAAAGTCAACCAACAGAACTTGATTTAGGAAGAAGGAATTGGTTGTTTCTTTTGAGTGCAAGGGATTTGGGGAAATGGTAACTGAACTGAGAATTTTGGAAGTCATTGAGGATGTTGACAGAGGTCTTCTTTGGGCAAGAGACAGGTTAGGCTGAAGGGAGAGTGAGAGCTGATCTGGAGGCAGTGACTGAGGCTGAACTACGAAGGGTTCTGTAGAGGGGAAGGGTTGTGAGGTGATACCTGGGAGATGATTCAGGAGAAGCAGCACCTGTTTGTGCCCTGGTGGCAATTAGAGTATGTTTGTAAGGTACTCAGTGCCTCCATGTCCACACACCTCACAGCTATCCCGGCTCACGCCTCTCCTCCCTTAATGGACACACTCTGTGGCTCTGGCTGTTGTAGGCTTGGAACTATGGAAACCAGGCTAGGCTTGAACTCAGAGATCCATTTGCATCTGCTTCCTGAGACTGGGATTAAAGGTGAGCACCAACATGCTTGGCTTCAGGTATCAACTCTGGTTTGGCCTGGGTAGCCCAAGACATGAAGGAAAGGTACAGCTTATTGCTGAAGGCAGGAATGCAGGGAAAGATGGTAGACCAGGACTTCTGTGGAGATCTACTGGAGCTGTGCCCATGCACAGGCCTCATGCCCTGGTTACAGTGGGCTCATGCCCAGCTTCTCCTCTGGCTTTACCCTAGAGCTGCAATAGCCAAATAACAAGCCAGGGACCTGTGCTAGGCCTCATTCATGACCAGGAAAGAACTGAGGATTGTTCCGAGGAAGTGCTCACAACAGACTTCATCTGCTTTATCCTGATGTTCTCTCTACTGTCTTGCTCCAGGATATCTCATTTCTTCCTTTTGTGCCGCAGTGAGCAGTCACTCCCGCGTGCACTCAGCCAGCAGCATCCCCACAGACAAGTTTGTCTGGGTGGAAGGAAGCTGAGCCTCCGTTGTCGATATCTCCACAACTCTGGCCTGCAAGGGCATGCACTGAAGGCACTAGGCCGGGCAGCGACTCCCTGTGGCTGAGCTCTCTCAGCCTACTGAGTCATCTGTTGACATAACCATCTGACTGAAAAGTAGGAGTCCTGCAGTGTTAAGGAAACTAGAAGAGCAGTATCTGGGCAGGCTGTCCCTGGAGGGATCCAGATATCAACTTATCCCACCCACGTTATGGGGCCAGAGGAGGTCCCTGCCCTGGGACAACTAATTAGGACTGAGGTGGGACAGTCTGGGAGCAGTAGCAGGAAAAGGCTGCAGCCAGCCATTGGGTTTCAAGGAGTCTCTGGGACCAGGAGACCAGGAAGCACTTTCTGCGAGGAGGAACCCCGAGTGTCCCAGAAGAGGCTCCCTAGGAGGTGGGATTGCACAGCAGTCTCCAGGACTGCCTGGAGGCAGGAAACCAGTGTCCTTCCCATGGCTTGTGGTTTGACCGCCAGGCTGGCCACAGAGCTCACTGAATGGCCCCCTGCCTCAGAACACTCCATGCTTACCAGCCTCCTGGTCATTTTCCAGCATAACAAGGCCGGCCAGTCCCCACATGGCGCTCCCCAACTTTCTCCGCTCTACGAACATTTCAGTAGTCCACACTCCACCCCTGCACCTACGGACATCAGCCAGAAGCAAGGTATGGGCCAGGGACGGGAGAAGGCCGTTGGGATGGGAACTTGTGGCCCAAGTTCCTGGCTTCTAAGGCCACCTAGGCTGGCCCACATTTTATAACAGAAGCAGCTTTGCAAACTCAGGGCCCAAAACAAAGGTCAGAAAGGAACCAGGTGTGGTGGTGCACACCTATGATCCAAGGTTGTTTAGAAGGCAGAGGCAGAAGGATTAAAAGTTTGGGATATACAGTGAGTTCCAGACAAGCCTGGGCTCAGAAAGGGACTTGAGAGTCTGAGAGCACCAGAGGGCATGGGGAAGGTGGTACCAGGTGGAAATGTGAAGCTTCTGGTGCCCCATGCCAGTATGAGCACAGCATCCTTGCACTGCTGTAGCTATAAAACTCATGGCCTTTTCCCCCAGTGAGAAAATGGAAAGTGGTGGTTATGATGGCTGATTCACCTTAGCCTCAGCCAAAGTCATTCTGAAATCCACCATTGTCAGCTGTGGGAAACCTGCTGACTCAACCCTGGGGCTGGGTGGAGCCTTGGCTCTTCAGGTCAGGTCTAGGGGCTGCCTTCTACCCAAAGATAGGTCAGAGTCCTGAGCAAAGGCTCCCAGGGCAGAGCAGAAGTGCACCAGGAACTGGTGACATCTGACCTCTCATTCCTGAGTGACTCCCAGCTTTACCTCTGTCTAAGCAGTGTCCTAAGGCAGTCACTCAGCACCTCCGTCCTTGGTTCCTTTGCTCTGTCAGAAGCCATTGTTGTTACCCTGGAGTCAAACCTGACCTAGGCCTTTAGCAAATGGAAACTGGATTTAGAGGCCCCTGTAGAAGGCTCCAAGGTACAGTACCTGCTGAATGTCCCAGCCTCCCAGGTCAGGGTGCCCTGCTTACTTGGACCCTTTTTACTACAGGAGTTCACAGGCCTCTGCAGACCCCTGATCTGTCTGGATTTTATTCTCTGACCTCAGGCAGTATGGGACAGCTCCCCCACACTGTAAGCTGGTAAGTATGGGCCCAGAGAAAAAGAGACACTGTATGTACCTCCTCTGCTCCTCCACTACCCATCTTGTTGAGACCTGAGCTGCCAGCTCTGTAGCCAGCAACTTGAGCTGAACCTACTTCTGGGCTTGTAATCCTTGTGACTGAACTTTCCCCAGGTAGCTTGACATTCTTCCTTTCGGGAGGTAGGAAAACTGGCTACTGGTCTCAACCCTATTGCAACTAGTTCTCTAGAAGGTGAGGAAGAAAAGTTGGACTGAGCAAGGAGTTGGTATAAATCACCACGAAAGGAGAGGCTGCTGCCTCTCACAGCTGCCTGGTTAGGCAGGCAGTTAACTTCCTGGTGGGTGGCCTCAGTGTCTGCTGCTGGTCTGTCCCATCCGTGGTGGAGCTTTATGAGGGACAGGATCCTTCCTGGTCTCTGATGCTTGCTGAGCCACACTCGTGACCAGCCTACTGGAAGGGTCTACTAAGACTGGATCATGCCTGACTGGGCTAGAGTCTGTTCCCAGCTGGAATTGGGTCTCAACAGGGCGCTTGACTGGACTTTTACTCATGAACTGTAGAGTGACCTGAGCAGGTCTGTAACTGAATACAAGTCAGCCTACCCCATGATTACCCCAAGGACCAAGGTGGGACATGGAACTCAGCCTGATGGTGCCAGGCCAATGATCTGAACAGGCAACTTCTGGACAGCCTCCTAAGTCTTTAGGCCTGAAGCTCCAAAGACTAAGAAATCTGAACCTTAAGAGGTTATTCACCGGGGGCTGGGGAGATGGCTCAGTGGTTAAGAGCACTGTCTGCACTTCCAAAGGACCCTGGTTCAATTCCCAGCAACCACATGGCAGCTCACAACTGTGATTCCAGTTCCAAGGGATCTGACACCTTCATAGAAAATGCACATACAATTAAATTAAATTATATATATATATATATATATATATATATATATATATATATAAGGTTATTCACCAACTGAGCTTCCAAGGAAGGCTGTAGGCCCAGGGAAGTGGAAATTATGTTCTTAGCTGCTGCCAGGTGAGAATGGAGCATTCATCTCTGCACTGAGACCTGTATGTGCCAGGAAGGAATCTGGGTGCCAAAGAAACACTGCTGGAGTTGACTGTGACCTTAGGTCTCTGTCCTTTCGAAACAACATCTGCCTAGTGGACAACCAGGCAAGAAGCCAGGAGTTGTGGGGTACTTGATTTGGAACTATAGAAGCCCAAAGAGGCACCTCATTGACCTTGGAACTCCTGGGCTTTTGAGTTGAAGCAGGAGCTGAAGAGATGATTCAGCACTAAAGAGCACTGGCTGCTCTTCCAGAGGACTCAGCTTTGGTTCCTAGCACCCACATAGGGGATCCAAGCCCATCTTTGGACCTCCTAGAGCACCAGGCATGCAGGTGGTACACAGACATTCCACAGGCAAAACAATCATGCGCATTAGAAAACAATGAAACATAAAGAGTTGAAACAGGCAAATTGGGACAGAAGAGCAATCCAGACAGTGTCAATAGGGATACAGTATCAGCTGGGAGGAGGCTGCCAGATACATGCACCTACCACACAAGGTACAGAAGTCCTTCCCGTGTCTGGCTAGCAGTCAGACGGCTAACAGCTGTCTCTCCCAACCACAGGCCCAGCCCTCCTCTCTACCCCCTGTCCCCTTCCTGCGGATATAGACAGCACTTCCCTGCCCCCACTGCAGCCCCTGGCGCCCCCTATCCCAGGTGAGTCCCCTATCCCTGCAGCCAGGCTCCTGCTTCCTGTTGCCCAGGCTTCAGTGCCCACCCAGGGCTGTGTTCAGGCCAGTGCTTACCCTGTGTTAGTTGTTTGTCTATCTGTCTGTCTGTAACTTTGTAGTCCCATGCTGCTCTTTGCCTGGGGATACAGCTAGAAGTCTCATCTCGAGCTCCACTGGACAGAGTATCCCAGAGCAGCCAGGACAGCAATATATTTGTGATTAATGCAGCTCTGCTGCTCACCCCTGCTGGACATCCTCTGAGCCCTGCCCAAGCCTTTTAGATAGTGTCCTAGCCTCTGTCAGCAGCAAAGGACAGAGTAGTCTCCACACAATGGCAGGAAAGGTGTGTGTGAGGGTGAGTGTGTTTATGCTCCCCATTCCTTTAGCTCATTCTCCTAGTGATAGGCCTTGGGCCAGGCATGCCATGGCAAGGCATTTTCAGCACCCAGGCATGATGGGTCAGAGAGGATTATGGGAAGCAATTTCTCAGAAAGGTAGATACAGAAGCTGGAGCTAGCTGGGAGATAGGGGGGATAATGGTGACAGGGAAGTAGGAAGATGGGGAGAGATGTAGTATAAGTGCTCAGGTAGGGTTGTAAAGGCCTCAAGAAGTAGGCTAAGTTTTATTCTGTTGTGTAGCAAGAAAACTTAAGCTGGGGTGGGCCAGAAGCATTCTTGTAAAAAGTCAGTCTGTTGTGTAGAGAAGAGCCTGGAGGAATGAAGCGGGAAAGCAAAAAGGCTCACAGGTAGTCACAGGCTCCAGAGTTTGTAGGGGCAGGATTAATAACCACTTGAATAGCACATATGTGAACCTTTTGCAGTGTCTGTGTAAACATGTGTGCCAGTGTCCAGACCAGTGGACATAAGATATCTGTCAGTTGTGTCCTCTGTGCAGGGACCTCCATGTGTGTTAAAAAGTCTAGCCCAAATTTTTGGTTTAGTGTTGCCTTTCCTCCTTCCTCCAGGTTCACCCATCCATCTTTGATGCTGGGATCTGGGGTACCTGGCCACCCAGCAGCCATCCCTCACCCGGCCATTGTGCCCTCCTCAGGGAAGCAGGAGCTGCAGCCATATGACCGAAGCCTGTGAGTTGAAACACAGGCTGGGAGGAGGGGACAAGAAGGTGTGAGCCGGGCAGGTGAGCAGAGTGGTTTGGTCAGCCAGGACATAATATGCTTCCCGCCAGGTCCAAGGCCCCCTTCCTTGATCTCAGAGAACTGCCTGGAGGGCTCTGCCAAGCTTTCCTGTGGCTTTGGCACTGACCATTGCTGTGCTTTGTAATCTTCAAAAGCAAAGAGTAGATGGGGAGGGATAAGGAAAGAAAAAAAAAAAAAAAAAGCCAGGAAGGGTATGAGTTTCGGTGTGCTTTCCCACGTGGCCATGGTATTCTTGAAACAGTTCACACTCTGCTCACTCATATGGGGCAATTCAAACATTCTGCTTATAAACTGCTACATAAAGAGTGGCATAGCTAGCCTTTAGTCCATCACTTGGGAGGCAGAAACAGGCTGATCTCTGTGTTCAGTGCCAGCCTGGTCTATACAGTGAGTTCCAGGATGGTCAGGGCTACACAGAGAAGCCCTGTCTCAGAGTGATGGCATTAGGTAATTGTCACCAGGGTAGGGGGCACTTTCCAAGTAATGTAATCTGGTTGTGTACCCCAGGAAAACACAGGCAGAACCCAAGGCAGAGAAGGAGGCTAAGAAGCCCATCATCAAAAAACCCCTCAATGCTTTCATGCTTTACATGAAGGAGATGAGAGCCAAGGTCATTGCAGAGTGCACACTCAAGGAGAGCGCTGCCATCAACCAGATCCTGGGTCGAAGGGTAAGGCCATGGGCAAGTGGGCTGGCAGGGATTACCTCCAATCCCTTTCACACTTTCCTAACTCCATGTTGCATGTCACCCACCCGGTTTCACGTTGCAGTGGCACGCGCTGTCTCGAGAGGAGCAGGCCAAGTACTATGAACTGGCCCGTAAGGAAAGGCAGCTGCACATGCAGTTGTACCCAGGCTGGTCGGCACGGGATAACTATGTGAGTGGCTGCAATAACCATGGGAGAATGGGGGAACCTCTGAGCTACCATACCCAAGGCAACAACCTCAACATGGGAAGGGGGGTTTGTCTTGACAGTATAGGCAAAGCAACACAGGCAAAGACAACTTCCCCCACCCCCTTGACTATTTCAGAAGGAGAAAGCTTAAGCAACTTCCCTTGAAGGCAGTTACACACTCCCGAATTCATTCACTTATGGGATTGTTGCCCAGTATTTGGTTTGGCTAAGTGAAAAGGGGAAGGAAAGGGCCTGGAAATCCCTCCTGTATTCAAATAGGAGATCAGATGGAGGGAGGGACCCCTAAACATACCCTTTCTACAGTAGCCTTGCAAGAACTACAGTCAAGAAAGAGGAGCCCCAAAGTAGGCCTATTGGTCTAGAATCCTAGAGGCAGTAGGCTGCAGATAGCCCAGTGTCCACCTCCCAGAAGCAACTATCTCTTATTCCTGCAGGGAAAGAAGAAGAGGCGGTCAAGGGAAAAGCATCAAGAATCCACCACAGGTGAGGCCTTGCTTCAGTAGCAGTAGAGGTTCCTCTCCACATTCCCATTTCAAGAGCAGCCCTGTTTTGGCCCAAGGGTGGGGTATAATACTCATCCAGGAACCTTCAGGGCCTGAATCCTCTGGAAATATAGCTTCATCTCTTTAAGTCTAATTCCATGCACTTAACGGCTTAACTATAGGAACAGACCTGCTGATACACCCCTATGCCATCTCTGCTCACAGCTAGGTTTCACCAGAAAAGCTGAGGAACTGATCATATGGTCCCATATTTCAACCAAAAATGTCAAGCCAGGACCCAATAGTAATCACACAGGTACCTGGCAATGTTTCCATCACTCGTTTCCATTTCTCATGGCAGTTCATAATGATGCAGAACCCAGAGAACCTATCCTGCTGTAAGCCTAATTGTTGTCCCCATCTCTGATTTAGTTCATAGTTCATGACATTTTCAGTTGTGTTGTCCACACACAGGAAAGCTAGAGCTTAGGACTGGGGTAGGACAGGAAGAAATCCCCTAGCCCTTTCTGAGGACAGGAACAGGTTTTTCCATCTGTAAGTATACTAATTATACACTAGGGATAATTATGCTGTACCTTCAGTCTTATTAGGATGGGGGCCAGAGGGAGATAGGACATTGACAAGAATGAAGAAAGACTACATAAAACATGCAGGTAGTTGGGGAGAGAGAACGGACAGCCCCAAGATAAAAAATGCAGAAGCCCTCAAGGCAGCTATGCAGTTCTGGAGCCTCCATGCTAGGATGATCAGCCAAGGGAAGGATAGCATGAAGACCCCCCTCCACATTCCATCATTCTTCCCACTGATTCTTTTACCCAGCTGGGTGACTGCCTTTTCTCATACCTTGCTCTGGGTCCTAAGGCTTCCCCTGGGGCTGGCTATGCCATGGAGAGGTCCATTCTGCCTGTGGGGGCTCTGGGGTGTCTACAACTGGCTAACACTGATATTACCTCTTCTCTCTGGGCCCTGTCCTGCCCTGCTGCCTGCCTGCTCGCCCTCTGCCCTGTTCTGCCCCTCTGGCATGGCTGTGAGCAGACCCTGGCTCGCCTAAGAAATGTCGTGCTCGCTTTGGCCTCAACCAGCAGACGGATTGGTGTGGTCCGTGCAGGTGGGTTTGTCCCCACCATCATTCTCCCTTTGCTTCAAGCTGCTTCCCTTATTGCACATGTTCTGCCGGGTCTGCAGCCCCTCCTTTGGTCCCTCAGTCCCCCACCAAGCCCTGTAGAGAAGGGAACCCACACCCTTCTAAGAATATGAGTGAGCACTGGGCACAGCTTATGGAGATGACTGGTCCAGGTGGGACAAGTAGAGAGGGAGAAATAGTGTTCTAGAGAGAGAGAAAGGTATAAGCAAAGGTGGCTCTAGTAACCAGCCATGTTTACCAGGTCCTCAGAGAACAAATCTGTTACACATTTAGGTGGCCTGAGCCTCTGCTCCTAGCCCTAAAGTGATGAAGGTCCACAAACTCCATATTTTCGGTTTGTTTTGTTTTTTGAGACAGAGATTCTCTGTGTAACACTGGCTGTCCTGGACTCAATTTGTAAATCAGGCTGGCCTCAAACTCAGAGATCCACCTGCCTCTGCTTCACAAGTGCTGGGATTAAAGGCTTGTGCCACCATACCCAGCTCTTCATTTCTTTAAAATAGAATTCCCACTTAAGAAAACAGAGACTCCTGAAAATAGGTTGTCTCCAGGCAAATGTGTGACTTGCCATCTTGTACCTGGTAACACTGGAAAAGGAGACAGGCAAAGGAAGAAGCATCCAAGAGCAAAGAGGAAAGAATTCTGTGTGTGGTGTGCTCACAGTAGGAAATGGAGACACCATGCTTAAAAGAGGTCCTATTCCATCCATTTGTGCTGCTCAAGACAAACTGGCTGGGGACAGGTGTACACCTGTAACCCAGCACTCAGGAGGTTGAGGCGAGCCAACCAGCACCACATTGGGAGACCCCATGTGAAAAACAGAGAGCAAAAGACAAACTGTCCCCCAGAGCACATTTCTTCTTCCACTAGCCTGGTGTGAGAACTAAGACTGCTGACAAGCATCACAGTCCCTTGCCTTATTGCCTATCTAATCCCTACAAATATACATGGAACAGTAGCTCAAAAGACCCAAACTAAGAGATGGTTCCCCTGGAAACAGGAGGCAGTCCACAGGCCTACCCACAAAAGGTTCCTTTTGCCACCTTGTGGCTGTTCTGTGTAACTGCATTTGTCCTAGGTCTGGGCCAGGTGGAGCTGAAAGAATGGGCATAGTTTCCCTGGCCTTGAAGAGAGGGGACAAAATGGTTATGGTTAGCCAGGCTATTCAAAGACAAGCCATTTTCTGGTTGTGGTATGTGACTATGGATTCACCCTCTGTTTACAGATAATTCTCTTCACTATTCCTAGGAGGAAAAAGAAATGCATTCGGTACTTACCCGGAGAAGGCCGCTGCCCCAGCCCCGTTCCTTCCGATGACAGTGCTCTAGGCTGTCCCCGGTCCCCAGCTCCCCAGGACTCACCCTCTTATCTTCTGCTGCCCCCTTTCCCCACAGAACTGCTTGCTAGCGCAGTGGAGCCAGCACCAACATTCTCAGGTCACTCTGCAGCTCTCACTCTTCCAGCCTCTGAGTCCCCAAAGATCCCCCTCAGCACCCTCCAGAATACACAAGTACAGCAACAGGAATCTCAGAGACAGGCAGCCTAGCTAGCTGCCTTGCTTGCCAGACACTGAACACCTGGCTTGCTCCAGGGGCTCACCCCTAACTCAAGAGGCGGCACATGGAACCAGCTAGGAGTCCTCTTAAGGTGGTGAAGATTTCAAAGGCTGCACTGCTCCTGGAACCAGAGGCCATCAATTCAAGTGGTGGGGATGAGATCTGTGTAGCTGTATCATCTTACTAAGGGCATCCTGGTGCCTACGGCAACCACATCTCTTTCTCATTGCTGGCTGGATATCTTTACTGTCCTTGTGGGTTGTTTTTTGCTGCGGGTCAGATGGGCTGGACTGAGTTCAGGTGTTTTCCCTACAGATGCTTCTCTTGCCCCCTGCCACACCTTCCCCATGCCAGTATCTTTCGGACCAAGAATACCTGGTTTGTCACACAAGACGACTCCGTGGTTGACCAGCCACAAAAGTCTAAATAATAATGCTTCTCTCTTAAGGAAACTGAGAAGCTCTGTTTACAAAAAACAGCTGCTGTTCTTAAGTTGGGCCAGAGGAAGCTTCTTACTGTGTTCTCAGGAGCTTGCAAGAGAAGGAGGAAGTAGGATAGGTTACGTTAAGGCCTTCCAACCTTGGCAACAACATAACACTGACCTACCTACTGGTGGGCAGTAGTCAGTTTTCACTAGAATCACTCGGAAATCTTGTAAGAACTCACCAGCGTTAGAAACTGCAGTCAAGTAAACTGAAGCTGGCCTAAATCCAGGGTGCACCCTTCCCCATCAGGCTCTTCCCAGTTCCATTTCCAGCTCATCTGAGTCAGCTGCTGGGCAGCTGTGAGAGGGCAAATATCAAATCTCCCAACAGCCAGAGCCCGTCTTTCAGCATTTAGAACTGGCCTGCTTCAGTTTCTCTACGGGGCTGCAGGAAGGAAGAGATCTGTTAACTACTAAAGCAAGGAGCCCATAAAACCTCTTGTGGTGGACATGGTTCGTTGCCACATTCTAGAAACCCTTTTTGAGCCAAACTTAACCCTGAGCCTTGAAAAACTTTAACTGGGTTTTTTTGTTTCGTTTTTTGCATTCTCCTCACTGTATATAGCCTGAATCCAAAGGGGCTATCCATGTATTCCACACACCTCAAAAAGGAAAAAAAAAAAAAAAAGCCTTTAGTTCCTACTTTAGCCACTGGTTTCTCAACTCAAAGATTATGTTTATAGTGTAGTGTTACAAGTCTTGGGGGGAAAAAACTGGCCAAAAGTGTGGTGGTACACACCTCTAATCCCAGCACTTGGGAGGCAGAGGCAGGTGGCTACATAGAGACCTTATCTCAAAAGGAAAAACAGAAAAATGATGTAGTGTCCAAAATATTTTTGTATTGTTAATGCATTATCATAGAAAAACTTTTTTAAACATGAGAATAAAGATTCTTTTTACTGGGTTTTTCAAAGCCTGACTGAGTAATAAGCTGTTTCAATTAACAGTGCCTACACTTAATGTTCCTTTTCTTCTGTCACAAAAACCTAGAGTGTATTCCTTAACATGTACAAAGATGACAAGACAAACTGCAAAAAACAAAAATCAGTCTATCTCCTCCTGGGGCTTGGTCCTGATCACCATAGCTGAGCTCACTTTCCAAGCTCTGCTCTTAATCTTTGGACACAGCATTCAAGGGAAGCCAGCCTACTCCCTAGTACCTTTGTACACCAATGAGCTGGCAGTTGCCATCCAGACACTGGACAGTCCAACCTAAAATGTATTCAAGATCTCTACTTCCCTTTAAGGGCAGAGAAAAGACAAGACACTCTGTACTTCAAAGAAAAGCAATCCAGTCTTAAAATTTAATGTCACACAAGTCCTACACACACTTTTCACAAGGACTGGCTGTTAAGGCACTTTTCCCCAGTTTTGTGTAAGACCTGTGAAGTCAGAGTGACTCTTTTGCATGCTATCAACCATGTGTAAAGTATACTGTGCTAACTTTTAGAGCTCTAGCGTGGACATGAATAGTATGAACATCATACCACCTTAGTAGGTCAGCCATTGGATAATGAGTATTTAAGGACAGCCACCAGAATATTATCCTGCATTGCCGCTGTCCCTGAATATTCTTTGGATTTACATCCCCAAAGTATTTATACAGGCCACTGGAAATCACAGGTCTGGACTTAGACCTCTTTCTAAAGATGAGCAGGCAATCTTTGGAAATCTTGTCCTATTTTAAAAGAAATCTGCTCTGGCTGTGGGCCTAGTACCTACATTCTTAGCAAGTGCAAGTTGGGGTTTTTCTGTCTGATCTTGTGTGTCCTCTTAAGTACACTGGGTACATGAACAATACACTCTTTGTGGAGTGCAGCGCCTGTGTGTGTTAGGGAGGGCACATTGGCAACTCTTAGAATCAAAACAACCAAAAACCAAATTTGAATCCTCCCCAATCACAGTACTACATTCCTGAGACCTGAGGAAGTCTTAAGGACCTGAGAATGGAAACCTAATTCGACTTTGTGACTCGTCACACAGGGAGCCAAGAACCCTCCCAATTTTCGTAGACATTAGAGAACAGGATATTCCCCTAGGCCCTTCTGACCCATTCCAAAACAACTGGCATATACTTAGGATTCTCTGAAATACATTAACTTTTCCCTGTGCTGCAGCTGCTTCCCATTCTGTGCTGGATGGATATAATGAAAGCTGAGTGCAGCAAGCTACCAAGGCCTTCCTATGTCTCCTAATTTGAAGGCTTAAATTTCTCTCTTTGCCAAGCTCAGTGACTGGACTCTTCTGAGATATATCTCAAATTCCTTTAGGCTGTGGAAGCCCGAGACAAATCTCTGCCTATCTCTGTTCGATAAACAATGAGCAGGAATAGGAAGGCCTAGCCTAATAGAAATGGGATGGCACTTTACACTCTACGCTCCATTGCATCTTAATCCTAGGAAAACAGAAGGGATAAGAACTCTAAGACCATGTCAGATCCTACTTACCAGGCAAATGTGTCAAGAATTTAAGACCCCAAATGAATTACATAAAACTGAGCTTGTTTTTCTCTGTGGTTATGAAGACTATACTAGTTTCCTTGGGTCTTTTCAGAGCTTTCTTAAAAGTTTCTCTGTGCTTCCTTCTTTGACCTTCATGAGTTCCTCAATGTACGTATTTGTGCACACACAAAATTATAAAATTTTTTAAAATCAAAGATCTGTGAAGGAAGATGCTACTGTACTTCGAAGGTAAATTATGAGAAGCACTGAAGAGGATGCAGGTCATTAGTAGAGCTAATATGCACAAGGCCCTGGGATCAAATCCTCAAACAGGGAAGGAGGCACATAATGCTGGGTTGAAATACCAAGGCTATGTGTTTCCCCTCAATCTCATTCTGCGCCTGAGTCACCTACTTCATGGGGTTTCTCACTTCTAAGCCTTACACAGATGCATGAACACCTGTTTTACAATCACTGTATATAATATTAATTCTAGAGCTTCCACAAAGATGGGTTTGTCCTGAACATGCAGTGTTTCTGGGCTGGGTAAATGTGTTGTTTATTGTAGCAGTAACTGGCAGGAAAAACACTCCAGCTAACACTGGACTATAACCTTCCTTCCCTACTGAACCAACACAATGGGGAAAATTATTTCTTAAAAATAGTTTCAGCGAGCAATGCTTTCTAAAAGAAAATGCCAGATAATGATATGCTTTATTTTCATATGTACTTTTTAAATTTAAGAGTTTTGTGTTTGTGTGTTTGTTTGTTTGTTTGTTTAAAGACAAGTGATTGTGTAGCCCTGGCTCCTGGAACTTGCTCTGTAGATCAAGCAATCTTGAAACTCAAAGAGATCTGCCTCCCAAGTGCTGAAATTAAAGGAGCACGCCACCGCCCCCAAGAATCTCTTCAATTAAAAAGTAACTGAATTTAATTCATTTATTAAGTGAAGAGACACACATCCACAAAAGCAACTGTATACTACCTACTGTATTACTTTTTATTGAAAGGCATCTTGCACTTAGGATGGCTGCTTTCTGAGTTTCACCATACACTTTAATGTTAAAGGTTAAATTACTTTTTACATGCAAGTAGTGTTTCCTCATCTGGTAACATCTGATGATAAAAAGATGACATACCACATAAATTAACTGTCTTTTTTAATTGAAAAGCTAACAAATTGTCTAGTTACATTCCCCCACCCCCAAACCGGGTAGTAAACTGAATCTCTATGCAACATATTCAAAACTGAAGATTTAAAATTAAAAAAAAAAAAAAAAAAAAAAAAGGACAAAAGACCTCAGATCCAATTACTAGGGCCCAGTTGCACACAAGCTTACCAGCAGCAAAGAGGTAGGAAGACATCCTAACCCCACTCCCAACATTAACTTCAGGTTGCCTGTTCCAGATTCTGACTCATGAATAAAGATCATGTTTTGTTGATTCTATTTCAGAATACTTCTCTTAAGTTGTTTTATTTACAATGCCAACTTTGAAAGGCTTACTGAAGTTAACTGGACAGTGAATAGAAATCGCTTTACAGAATGAGGGGAACCCAAAATGCCACTTTCCACAGAAAACCCATAGCTCAGTTTTATTCAGAGTAATGGGGGGTGGGAAGTAACTTCTGCTCACAGAAGAAACTCAGCCACAGGTCTGATCTGTACGGGAACTACACATGCAGTAAGGACAAGGCTGCATTCGTCTACTGTTCTCTAATATTAACAACTATAAACAGAGCAGTGCAACTAGCATTTGGAACAACCTTCTAGTGTTACAATGTCAGGCACAGCATTTCACTTCTCTTCACACCACTGGTTCTCTTTGCGTACCTAGAAGAGACAGACAAAGAAGTACTTTGAGTGCTCTTTTCTGAGATGGCTAAGTACTATGTATACTATGTATCAATAGCCTGTAATGAAAAACTGGGAAAATACTATGTTAAGAGTAGACTTGGTGACTTTGTAAATCATTAAACAGCAGGTACAATGGAGAGCTGTAGTTCCATTCTCCAAGCTGGCAAGCAAACCCAACTCATCCACTCTTGTGTTATCAGGCCCCTATTTCTAAAGTCAAGTATTTATGGCCTATATAAATGTCCCAAGTGAAAAAAATTAAAATTTGAAAATGAAGAACCCCCTTTAGCTCAAAATCCAATTTACTTTATGCTTGTAACAATATCAGACTGGGCATGCCTTGAAGTCAAGACTGCTCACTGTTACCCTGGAGGACTTCTGTAATTCCTATCCCACTCCCACCCCACAACCACCTGTAACTCCAACTCCAGGAAATCCGATGCCCTCTTCTGACCACCATGCTCACACACACAAATAATAAGTAAAGTCTTCAAGAACAGTATCATCTAAGTGCTTTAGATCCAGACACAGACCAAAAGTACAGTAGACAGAGATGTATACTATCCGTTCCCTCTGTATCAAGACTTTTGTTGTTACTGGGGTTTTATTGTTTGCTTTCTGAGACAGGATTCCTCTGTGTAGTCCTGGAACTCAAACACAGCCTGCCTCAGCCTCCCAAGTGCTGGGATAAAAGACATGTGCCACCACACCCGGCTGGTATCAAGGCATTTTCAAATGCATCCTAGGTAACTGCACTGGTAAGCTATAGCACTAGGCCAAGGCTTCATGATGGGTCTTTTTTCTAGTCATGGAACTGGGTTCCAGTTTCTTTTTAAAAAGTAATCAACTGGCTGTATGGTACCTACCTGGGCCTCCTCTTCAGTAAAGTCATTTTTTTCTAGTCATGGAACTGGGTTCCAGTTTCTTTTTAAATAGTAATCAACTGGCTGTATGGTACCTACCTGGGCCTCCTCCTCTTCAGTAAAGTCATTTTTGATATTGAAGGTTTTACGAATTTCCTCAGGAGTTTTCCCCTTAATCATATTGGCCACGGTCTTGCATGTAACATCAAGCAAACCTTTGATGTCTAAGTAGTTTGCAGCCTGTAAATGATAGCTTATTTTAGTCATGTGTACTGAATGTTTGAGTGATTAACAATTTACATCAAATTGAGCTTAAAATGATTCATCTTTGATCTCTATGAAATTCTCCGTCCTTTAATACTGATTATTTTCAATGCACCTTCAACTTCCACTAATCTTCCTCATATTCTGCTTTACCTTTATCCCACATTTTAAGTGTTTTACCTCAATTCAGTTAAAAATACTAATTTAAAATTTTTCTTTGGCGGGGCTGGAGAGATGACTCAGCGGTTAAGAGCACTGACTGCTCTTCCAGGAGTCCTGAGTTCAATTCCCAGCAACTACAAGGTGGCTCACAACCATCTATCATGGGATCTGATTTTCTCTTCTGGTGTGTGTAAAGACAGAACACTCATAACAAATACATACTTTAATTTTCCCTTTGGCTTATAGATTACTACCAAATTACTAAATTTTCAAATATTTGCCATTTTTTTTCAGATATTATTTTGAGCCAAGCTTTCACTATGTTGTCCTAAATGTCCTAAAACTTGCTATGTAGACCAGGCTGTCCTCAAACCCAGAGCTCATCCTGCCTCTGCCCCCTATATTCTGGGATGAAAGGTATGTACTACCACACTCAGCTTCAGACATTTTATATGCTTCTATCACTGAGGTAAGAGAACACATTTTGTGTAACTTGAATACATTTAAATCTGAGATTTTTATGGCCAGAACTTGGTCTATCTTGATGAAAATGTATATGGCTATAATTAAATGTAATGTCCTACATGTAAATTAAGACAAGCAGTTCAACAGTTTTCCTGAACTGCTTTTCTGTCCACTTGTTATAATTACTGAACAACAAAACTGAGGTTTCTAACTATGACTGAACAATTCTGTTTTGACCTTTGTGTTTCCCTACTTTATTCACTTTTTGAAGTTCTGCTTCTAGGTAGATGTCTATGACTATGTACTCTTAATGAATCAATCCCCTTATCGTTATGAAATAGCCACCCTTAACTCCAAAATATAACCACCATTCCAGCTATCTCTTGATTTGTATTAGCATACTCTTTTCACCTTTAATTCTAATTGTGTCTGTTTACTTAAAGTTCATTTCACAGGAGCAGCAAAAAAAAGTTTTGCTTTATCTGACCTGATTATTTCTACCTCTTAAAAGTGCTTGGACCATTTACATTTAATGTAACTACTAATGTATGTAACATTGCATATGAGTCCAGAGAATAAATATCCATAGTTGAAGATCAGTGCATCTAGCAAATTCAACCCTTTAAATGGTGAAGGCTCTGCAACAGAACTACCTTATACAATAACATACCAGAATAAGTTCAAAAAGTGTTCCTTGGTCAACTTTCAGGAATTCTTGGTCCCAAACAGGAATATCATCTGTTCGTTTTTCTTTGTTCTCGTCATCCTCAGGAGGAGGAGGGTCATCCTTGTGGTGGGTGCACCACTGAATGACCTACAACAACAAATGCTCCTGTCACAAGACCTGAGTTCAATGCTGGGGCATCAAGCCCACACTGGGTAAGAACTAATTAAAGGTGGCCGAACAAAATGTTGAGTAAAAGTTTTAAGAAATTTAGTTCTCATGTACACACACACACACACACACACACACAATCCAGGGCTGGTAAGATAGTTCAGTCAGTAAAAGCACTTGTTGAACAAACATTAGGACCCCATTTTGTATCTTTAGTATCTACATAAAAAAGTTGAGACAGCATGCACTTTGCAACTCCTAGTACTGGTAGTGCCAGGGAGAGCTTGCTGATTGCCAGTCTAGCTCTAGAGTCAGGAAACAGTAATATATCAGGAAACCTAATGTCTTCCTCTGTCTTCAGGTACACATCCAAAACACATGTATGCACATACCACATACACACAAAAAATTACTCATTTTCACAAACAATGGAAAGAGTAAAATCTAAGTTCATTATGAAGTCTAGACCGATATGATGGCACATGCCTATAATTCTAGCACCCACAAGACAGCAGTAGGATTGCTTCTAAGTTCAAGGCCAGCCTGGACTATCAAGCAAGGGCCCCATTAAAAAAATAAAAATAAAAAGCACCAGGCCAGGAGGTTACAGTATACACCTTTAATATCAGCACTTGGAAAGCAGAGGCAGGGGACTCTCTGAATTTGAGGCCAGCCTGGTCTACAGAGCAAGTTCCAGGACAGCCAGGGCTACACAGAGAAAACCCGTCTTGAAAACAAACAAAGATACCCCCCCCCCAAAAAAAGGACAAAATCCATCCCAAGAACCATACCTGGACTAGGGCTCAGCTGGTAATAGAACATATATATATATATATATATATATATATATAATTTCTTTAATAATTTATTTTTATTTCATGTACATTGGTGCTTTGAATATAGGTCTCTGTGAGAATGGAACAGGAGTGACAGACAGTTGTGAGCTGCCATGTGAGTGCTGGGAATTGAACCCCGGTCCTTTGAAAGAGCAGACAGTGCTCTTAACCACTGAGCCATCTCTTCAGCCCCTAGAACATATGTTAAACATGACCCTAAATTCAATTCCCAGTATCAATATAAGAAAAACAAAAACAAAAAATAATCACTTACCTTTTTTAGAATTGCTGCATTAACATTTGGTAAAGGAACAGGATCATCATCTCCCTCATCATCCATTCCCAAATCTAAGAAAACCAGGAGAGAGAAGGCATTATTTCTCAACTCTGTAACAACATACTATCTTAATAAGGATTTCTATTGCTGTGATAAAGTATCAAAAGCAAGTTAGAAAGAATTTATTTCACCTTATACTTCCAGGTTATAGCCCGCCAAGACAGGAACTGAAGCAGGGCAGGAACCTGGAGGCAGGAACCAAAATGGAAGCCACTGCTTACTGACTTGTTCCTCTGCTTCACTCAGCTAGCTTTCTTATACAGCCCAGGCCTGTAGATGAGACCACCTACAATGGGCTGGGCCTTCCTACATCAATCATTAATCAAGAAAATGCCACACAGGCCAATCTTGTAGGGACATTTTCTCAACTGAGATTCCTTTTATATAAATGACTCTAGCTTGGTGTCAAGCATGGGCACACATACCTGTCAGTGATTTCATCAAATATGGATAACTGAGCAACAATCTGGAAAAGCTGAATCCTGTATTTTTTTAAGTGAACCAAATTTTTATTTGTTCATTTCTTATATTTGAAGTACTCTTGGCCTGAGATTCTTTGCCATAGTCCTTAGCCACCACACAACTATAATCAATAACGTTACAAGGTTTCCCTTATCCATCAATTTACACAGTCTTTAACTCCAGTTTGAGGAGAATCTAATGTTTTCTTCTGGCCTCCGTAGCGACTGCATGCACAGGGTACACATAGATATATGCAGGCAAAACACTTGTACATAAAAAATATATCTACGTCCTGAAGGTCAAATAAGTAAAATGAGAAATCGAAGGTCGACCCTTAGGTACTGCAAGTCTAGATGAGAACCAAACAAAAAATACCGAGTCCAAATTTTCATTTATAAAAACCATTCCTCCCCTACCACTACAAATACGGTTAAGAGACTATACTGTAAAATTTCTCTTTGGGTGATTGAGATGCTGATATACAAGACAACAATACTACCTTTGATTAAATACAAAGCTATTTGGAAGAAGGCTTAAGTAATATTAAGGTCCTGATGGCTACGAAGAATTGCTTCTTTAGTATTTAGATATGCTTTGCTTTTTCTTTAGGACCATATATGAAAACAAAATACATTCCTTTAAGCTATTCTGTTTCAGGGAATTCTGACAGACACCTGTATCTGATAACACTTGAACCACATGCACACAGATTTTCACTTTTGATTATCCTCAGTTTAAAAAGTTTTATTTTGTTTTTTAAAATCACATGAAACTCTAACCAGTGGCACTGCAGATACAAAACAAAGAAAGCAGTAGGATGCCAAATTCAAAGAGCTCCGGATCTCCGGAGGCTAGATTCCTATAAGCTATAGGTACTTCAGAAGATGAACCCATTCTGCTTTGAGACCACAAAGGATACAGAAAGAATTCCTGAGCCACTGCTATCTATCAGTCTTACTGTTGAGATCAAAGCATGTCTGCACAAGTTTCTAGGCAAGTAATGCTCTTAAAATTGGCAAATGCCTCTTTGAAGCAACACAAGAGAGACCAGCACATCAGAGAACTGCTAAGATGAAGTAAATACTTCAATTGACAAAACAAGTATTCAGGGAGCAAGTTTGCTGTCACTCACCGACCTTTCCAGAAACACTTGGACCACTTTCTCTTTATTATGGCCATTCAACAGGTACTTGACTACAGGACATACCAAAGGGTTTACAGTCTTACTAGACCGAATCTACAATGTTCATTACCAGAATACAAAATTTCAAGTGCCACATGAAAAATACCAATTACCAAAGAGAATGTGTCCAGCTTGTATTTTAAAAAGTCACTCACACAGATCTATCCCGTGCAATTAACATAGCAAGTCCTGTACCTCAGGTGAAGAGCACTTATCTAATTCTACACAAGCTGTGTTCAGCCTCCAGGACAGGAAGAGCCCTGTACTTGTATCAGTTATACATCTGGAAAGCACTGGAAGTCACCTAGAAATGTGTCTTCTTCCCTTGAAGGCATCTCCAACACAATTCAAAGTCTTTTTTATCTCTATCCTCTCAAATTCATTTATATCTTTACTAAACACAGTACTACAATCCTACCTAGAAAACTACTAAAAATAACAATTTTTAAAAAATTCTACCTATTTATGTGGCTGGGTGTTTGTCTGCTTATGTGCATGCATCACCTGCATACCCGGTGCTATGGAGGCCAAGACGGCCTGAAATTAGTTACAGAGAACTGAGCTGCTATGTGAGTATGAACTGTGTGGGTGCTGGGAACTGAACATGGATCCTCAGGAGAAGCAGTCAATGCCCTTAACCACTGAAACATCTCTCTAGCCCCCTCAATTCTTTAAGAGGACAGGTCTCACATGGCTCAGGAAGGCCTAAAACTTTCAACGTAGCATAAGTTGGCTTTGATCTTCCTGTGTGTTCTAATTACTGGCACACACCACCATAACTAACTTAACTTACTTTCCTTAATAATCCTTAATAATGTCAACTTTGTCCCAGCATGATTTCCCAAAATCATGGAACTTAAAATCGGTCTCACTAGTACCACACACTGTAGTATTTCTAAAACATGGATTGATACCAATCAGGATGCTCCTGCAGCATCATTTGACATACAAAAGTCTCACCTTCTTTTCACCAGGTTATAGCTCCCAAACCTGTTCCAGGGACCTGCTTCAACCTCCCAAGTGCTAACATTATGGACATGGACCACTACATCTGGATACTCTTTGCCTTCTTCAAGTGTTTATAAGCTGCAAACTTTTCCTATGTAAAACCTTGTGACTAAGTAATAGAGAACATTCTTACAAAGTTATTTCTCCCATCAAGTTTAAACACCAGTGTGTATGTTTCCCATGCACACTATTTTAATATTAATTAGTAAGTTTTCAAAGGTTCAGGACCCATTATCTTATCTCATCTTTGTTCAATCACACAAATGTGTTACAGCAATTTCATCATGATAACAAGTAGACAAAAAGAAAAGCTTGTTTCAAAAATAAATACATCAGCTGGGCATGGTGGTGCACGCCTGTAATCCCAGCACTCTGGGAGACTAGAGGCAGGCAGATCTCTCTAAGTTCAAGGACAGTCAAGGCTACACAGAGAAACCCCATCTCGAAACATACATACAATATATGCATACACACACACATCTTGGGTAAAAAGTGCTTGCCTTGCAAGCCTGACCACCTGATTCAATGATGATCAAAACTCACAACAGAGGGAGAGAACCAACTCCCAAAAGTTGTCCTGAGGTATGCATAAATATACAATACAGAGAGATACATAATAAAACTTAAATGCAAGGACATCTCAGTGGTTATGAACACTTGCAGGGACCCAGGTTTGGTTCCCAGCTCCCAAATCCAGCAGCTCCAATCCCAAGGAATCTTATGCCCTCTTCTTGCCTCTACATGAACATGGTGTGGTGTACAACATACATGCAGGCAAAACAGCCAAACAGGAAAAAAAGAAAAAAATTAAATGCAGATTCTTCAGGTGTAAACTTTTTAAGAGACTCTTCAACAGCATTCAATCCATAGAGATTACTCTACAATAAAGCAAGCAGTTCTATTTGGCTTCCATACCACAAGACAACCCCATTCCAAATACTTTGGTTTTTATCAGGAAAAAAACAAAAACACTTGTAAATCCAATTTACTTGAAACAGAAATAGACTATTGCAGCCAGGCATGGTGGCATGTGCCTTTAATCCCAGCACTCAGAAAGTCAGAGGCAAGTCTACAGAGGGAGTTCCAGGACAGCCTGTACTGCAGAGAAGCCCTGTCTCAAAACTAAACAAAAACAAAAAAAGAACAAAAAGAAAAGTGATAGATAAGACTGCCTGATAGATATGTGAAGTCACATCAGGGTCAGCAAGATGACTCAGTGAGTAGAAGTACTTGCTATGAAAGAAGAGCAGAGTTTGAGCCTCAGAGTCAACAAGGCTGGATGTGGTGGCTTGTGTCTGTAACCTCAGCACTTTTTTTTAATGCATGTACATCTGCATGCCAGAAGAGGGCATCAGATCACACTATAGATGGTTGTGAGCCACCATGTTGTTGTGGGAATAACTTGGGACCTCTAGAAAAGTACAGTGCTCTTAACCACTGAGCCATCTCTCCAGGCCCTCAGCACTCTTTGTAGCAGAGACAAGGATGTATATTACAGTGGGAGAAAAAGAGAGTACCTGCCTCAAAAGGGGATGAAAGGTAGGGCCTGGAGATGGCTTAGTGGTCAACAGAGCACTTGCTGCTCTTGGAGCAGATCCAGTTTAGTCCCTGGCACCCACATTGGGCAGTTTACAACCACCTGTTACCTCCAGCTCCAGCTGGATCCAATGCCTCTGGACTTCACAAACACTTGCAAGAATGTGCATATACCTAAACACACACATTAACAATAAAAACTTTAAAACACAAAAAGGTTAAAAAAAACAAAACAAAACAAAAAAAAAAAAAAAAAAAAACAAAGTAGCCAGGTATTATAAGCACACCTTTAATCCTACCACTTGGGAGGCAGAGACAGGTGGATCTCCCTGAAGTTAAGAACAACTTTGTTCACCCAGAGTTTCAGGGCAGCATGAGCTACAACCCCAACAAGGTGAGGTAGAGGAGGCAAAAGGACAAAAACTGACTTCTCAAATACACACTATCTGGTGTGACACCTCATGGCTGCCCACACAATAATCTTGTTTGTTTGTGAGACAGGGTCTAACTATGTAGTCTTGGCAGGCCTTGAACTCACAGAGATAGGTGTCTCTGCTAAGTGCTGGAATTAAAGTTATGAGCTACCACACCTAGCAAATCTTTTTTTATTGTTCATGTTTTGTTTTTGTTTTTTGAGACAGGGTATCTCTTGTGTAGCCCTGGCTGTCCCAAACTTTGTAGACCAGGCTGGCCTCAAACTCACAGAGATATGCCTGCCTCTGAGCCCTTAGTGCTGGGACTACAGGCATGCACCACTGCACTCAGCTGCCTAGCAAATCTTAAAAACAAAAAAAACCCCAACACTTTAATAGCTTATAGTTTCATTCACACAATGCAGAAGGAAATTACCTTCTTCACTCTCAAGCTTGTAACAGACTGGCTCAAGTAAACCTAATACTTGGAATTTACATGATCCTATCCTAAGTTAAACAACCCCTTTCTCCACACCAAGATTTCATAAACTTACCTTCCAGCATGGTCTTGATGGTCACAGATTGTTTGGCAATTTCTACATCAACTTCAAATATCTCTCCATCAGAACTCTGCAACTTTATCGAAGGCATCTAACAAATAGGAATTTAAGAGCTATTTATTTCCTTTTACAAGACATTTATTTCATCAACTAGTCCGTCAGAAAATTAAGTTACTGTATAGTTCTAAGTTCTTCACAACAAGTGTATAATTGTTTTTATTAAAAAAAAAACAAAACTTATTTCCAAGTACAGTTCCTTTAAACACCAGCCTTAAAGGTCCACTTAAAGGCAGTACTACATTTACAACTGTATTAAGAGCTATCTATATTTCTGACATTTACTTTTAGAATGTGTGTTGGTGTGCATATACCTTAGCACAAGTGGAATGTGGAGGTCAGAGAAGAAGTTACAGGAGGCAGCTCTCCCTCTACTGTGTGGGTTACTGGGATCAAATTTAGGTCATCAGGCTTGGCAGCTGAGCCATTTGCTAGCCCCTCAAAAAATTTTAAGATATATGCTTTCCATACTCCTTTATGCACCCGTGGAATAATAACTACTCAATCTGAAAAATTAACTGCCACAAATAACTACCTACAAACCTGAGCGAAGTCAGTCCAAAATAAACAAAGCTTGTTATCAAATAAAAGTAAATTTCATACTATGAAATCTACTGTTGGGAAACAAGTAATTGACTACAAAAAGTAGACCAGGATATGCTAATTTATATCTAAAGAAAAACAAGACAACACACAATTACTTAAAAGACATATAAACAGATGTCAATATGATCCCTAAAACCTATAAGGAGCTCAAATTTAGAAGAGTCCTTTTAAATTTTTCATTACCTATTGTTCAGATGTCCAAGTTTGAGATCTTCTAAGTCCCTACAAAAATACCTGCTTCAAAAATGCATTTAAGCCAGGAATGGTGAACCATGCCTTTAATCTCAGCACTCAGAAGGCAGAGGCAGGTGGACCTCTCTCTGTTAGTTCCAGGCCAGCCAAGGCTACAAAGAGAAAACAAACAAAACACAAAACAAAAAAGGCTTTTAAAGCTGGAAGCAGTGTTTTATGTCTTTAATCCTAATACTCAGGAGGCACAGGCAGGCAGATCTCTGTGGGTTGGAGGCCAGGTTGGTCTAAATAGCTAGTTCCACAATAGTCAGGAGTACATAGAGACCTTGTCTCAAAAAAGAAAAGCAAAACAACAAAATGCATTTAAGTCATTTAAGTCACGATGGCACATGCCTATAAGCCCAGTGACTTAAGAGGCAGGAATTCACACATCAGGCACAACAGCCAAGTTCAAATCCAGCCTAAGTTCCAGGAGAACCTGTCTCAAATATATATAAATAAATCCAAAAATGGCCAGGATGGTGGTGCTGGCATATACCTTTAATCCTGGCATTCAGGAGGCAGAGACAAGCAGATCTCTGCGTTCACGTCCAGCCTAGTCTACAAAGTGAGTTCCTGGACAGCCAGGGCTTTAGAGAAACTAGTCCTAATAGTGCCCAATTTTTGGAAGGCTGAAGATCATAAATGAGTACATAATGAGTTTAAGATAGCCTTTGGGAAACTTAATAAGAGCATGCTTCAAAATTAACTACAAGAGGTTGGATATTTCGCTCATTAGTGTAACCAAGTTCAATCTGTAACACTGTCTTCTCACTCTGCCCAAAAGGTGAACCAGGACATAAGTATATGCCATAATCTCAGCATTTTGTAAAGAAGCAGAAGGATTGGGGTTCAAGGCCATCTTCTTGACACATAGGAAATTTAAGGCTAGCCTGGGTTTCTTAAGACCCTGTCTCAAAAATTGAACTCAACAACCCCAAAAGCCAGAAACCCCATTAACTCAGACAAAATATGAGCCATTAGGAAAACATATATAATATTTTAAAAATTAAGCAACTAAGTCCTAACATGACTTGAGTTTAAGGAAAAAACAAAAGCAAACAAAAACAAATCTAATAATAAAAGCTCTAAGCCAGCATTTTCTTATTTCAGACTTCTCCCTCATTCCTCCAAGAGGAATTAATTCAAGACCTCTTTAAAATGTGCATGCCCCCCCCCACCATACCTCTATCTATCTGGTAGTTTTTCAAGGCAGGGTTCCTCTGTGTAGCCCTGGTTGTCCTGGAACTTGCTCTGTAGCCAGGGCTAGTCTTGAACTCAGAGATCCACCTACCTCTGCCTGCAGTGCTGGGACTAAAGGTGTGCACCACAATCTGCCTCACATATAACTTCTGAGGTAGACAGAAGAGTTCAAGGTTACTATCTACTAACTTAAGGTACTTCTGAAGCTTTCTGGATCTGGGTTGTTAATAATGCAAACTTTCACAAAAGTATAGGGTTTGGGGCTGGAGAGATGGCTCTGTTCTTCCAAAGGTCCTTAGTTCAATTCCCAGCAACCACATGGTGGCTCACAACCATCTATATAGTAAGATCTGAAATGCAGGTAGAATGTTGTATAAATAATAAATCTTAAAAAAAAAAAAAGGTAGAGGGTTTGGCATTTAAAATAACCACTGACTGCATCCATTTTAGAGTCAAACACTTTAGAGGCAGCACATCTCTTAAAACAGTCTTTCAGCCTTCCTGAAACACTTGTTACCTTTCCTCAAGTAACTAAGCTGTGAGAAAGGGGCGGTGGAGAGGTAAGGCTGTTTTACCATTACCCACTGAAATATGCAGCTCTCATTCATCCACGGTTGGAGACAATCGAATTTCGCTTTTCAACTCACAAACCTGTCTGCTCCTCCATGTTTCTCAGTGCTTGCCAATAATGCGAACTGAGCTCAGAACAGTAGACCCCCCCCCACTATGATAAGGCATCAAAAAAAGTTAATAAAGGCCAATTTTTAACAGCAAAACACTATGTTCTTTTTATAGTCCCTAGTACTGTAATAAACACTCGAGAACAAGTCTAACTTTGTCGTTGATAAAAACCACTTTAAAAGACCATTCCATATTTCCTTGAAATAATCCACAATAAATAAAGATGTGCTTAGTCATAATCTAATTTAGGTATCAGGTTACTGGTTAAAAGAGCCAGGATCTTATTAAATAACAGGGAGGCAATCGGTTAATCTGTAATTCAATGCACTCCGTAATCCTAGACCTAACTTTTGTTGTTGTGTTGGCATTAAGAGCAAATTTTTTAAGTAATAATGCATGAGATTTCGATTTGATATGCTTTTCAAAAAAAACCCTCTTCAGTTCTCTTAAGTTCCTGGACTTGGAAATTAAACCACCGTCCAAGACTGGAATAACGAGAATTCTATTACACCAGACTTTAGAAACAAGCCTGCTTCAGGTGACTCGAAATTCTGACTCTTGGAAGAGATTGCATTGTTCTAAGCCACAGGCACATTCTGTGACATTGTGATGAAAAACCGCCAAGTCTCCAAACCTGAGGACTCCACTAAAAAGCGAGCCAAAAGACAGGTGTTAACACCATCCCTTGGAAAAAAACAAAAACAACAACAACAAAAAACCCTCAAACAACCTCAAGTTTTAGCGTCAAGGGCTCCTAAGTCACACACCTCAGACGACAGGGTCTATTACAGCAGTTAAGTTTTCAGAAGAGACTGCAGGACGTACCAAAACAACGCAAAGAAATGAGGGTCTGTTACCTGCAGTTTCTATGGTAGAATAAACAAGACCAATCGGGAGCCAGTGACGCCAGATACACGAGAAAAAGAAGGAGCCAAAAATCGAGTAGCAACGATCGCCACCACCTGGGCGGCCAGGGAGCCCCTACTCAAAGCCCCGCCGTCCACCCGCCCGGAGCGTGGGGCAGCCGGCCTGTCGCTGGGGCAGGCCCGGGCCGAAGCCTGGGCCTTGCAGCCGCGTTCGGGCCCGACTGGCGCCGCCCGCGGACGGACAGGCCCGCCACAGGGCTCGGCTCCCACTGGCCCAGGAGAGCGCCGAGAGGATGCGCGGCCCCGGGAGGCCTGCCTCGGCCGACTCGCGCATCCGGGGTCGGCAACGGGCCCCATGGCGCTCCAGGGTACGCCAGCCCGAGTCGCCGCCGCCTCCGCCTCGTGCAGGCCACAGCCTCCGCCGGGCTCCCGCCCGACCCTCCCTGCCTCCCTCCGTCCCTCGAGGGACCACGGCCCGGTCCGCCTCGCGGGCGGCTACTCACGGTGCTCGGTCTCAAGACCGCAGGCCCGAGGCGGACGGGCGGCGTTCACACAGCGAGAGCAACACCGAGGACAAGGCCACTACAGCAGCACCGCGCGGCGTCGGCTCTTATAGGAGCGGGACGCGGGCGACGAGGACCCCGAGCTCGTGACGTCACACAGCCGGCCGGGCTGGCCGTTGAGATCGCCTGTCTGACGGGTGGCGGGCGGAGGGCGGCGGGCCAGGCCCTAAGCGCCTCCCTCGGGGGGTCTACGGGAGAGATGCGGAGGGGCGACGGGTGGAGAGACGGCTAGGTAGGAGAGGGGCTTCCGCCTTACTCCTCTGTCCTCAAGAGCGCCGTGCTCTCTTTCGGGGCGGACGCCGGCTGAGGTACCGTCGCGACCCGAAGGGCCTTTCAGGCAGGAGCTGTCTTAAACTGCTTGAAAGACCCCAGTCACGAAAAGCCTGGAAACAACAAACCGCAAAACCGGTTGTGGGGGTGTGAGTTTCACCTAAAGGATTCACCTCAACCTGACCGTCGTTAATCTCCCAATAACCCAAAGAAGTGAGGTTTTGTTTGCCGACCAGGGATTCGGGACTTAGACCTTACTACTCCACTGATACTGGATTTTTTTTTTTTTTTTTAATCTTAGGGTGTGAGGAAAGGTGTCACTTTAGCCCAGGTGGCCTGGAACACCTGACCTACTACACCCTGCTTATTTGATTTCAAAAGTTTACTTTGTTTTTAAAGGCAAGGTCTCGTTTGGTTCAAGGTGGCCACAAATTCATTATGTAGACCAGGTTGGTCAAAAACTAATGCGCTGGGATTACAAGCATTCATTCTTCACCATACGTACTTGCCTAATACTCTTTCTGTTTTGTTTTGAGACAGTGTCTCACTGTGTAGACCAGGCTGGCTTTGAACTAAGATCTGCCTGTCTCCCAATTGCTAGCGCTGGTTTTAGAGACAAGCAGAAGATACATTCTTTGGGTAACCTCGGCCCTGTGTGTGAGACCTGTGAAGCCATTCCTGGGGATCCAGTACAGAACCAGGACAGTCAGGCCGAACCTAAACAGGCTATGTTGTATGGGCCAGCTCTCAGAAGGCTGTGATAAGGTCGCTAGAATGAAACAGCTTTGAAGAGAGAGGCCTGAAAGCACCCATCTGGCCTCGTCCCAGCCAGGAACTGTGCAATTGCCTGTCCTGCCCTGTTGTGTCTAGGGAGCATCCCTGTCCCCACCAAGGCGCCTGGCTCGCCTCGCCAATGAGCACGTGATGGTATTCCTGACACCACAAAGACAAAAGACACTTCCATTGCAGGGCCTCATAAAGAAACCAGAGACTACAGTTTCTCTAGGACAAGACTGGACGGAGAGGCCAAGCAGTGGTTTGAATTACCAGGTCTTTGTCGGAGGGCTACGGTATCCAGTGTCTGCCAAGTGCCACAGCTGATCGCAGAAGATGAAAGGCCCAAGGTTCTCAGGCTCCTTCCTGGCAGCACAGCTCCTGCTGCGGGCCTCCTAGGAAAGGCCACTGGGGAGTCTTTCCCTCCACAGGGCATAAACTCGGTGGGAGTCTTGGGCAGTGCCGGTCACATACATCTAGACTTAGGCTAGCTGGTTTCTTAGAAACCAGCACAGAGCTTGGCACAAAATGGTTTTTCAGATGTATGAGAGCCTCTCAGAGTTACCAAGAGATAACTGGAGGAGAAAATGGAGATTTGGGTGCTAGGGAAAGTTAAGCATGCCTGGGTCCCTGGGATCAATCCCTGACACTCCCAGACTATTTAACAAATCGTTTGATGAAAATAAGCAGCTGGGGCAAAAGTTGGGTGATTTTTATATATTTTTCTGTCATTTGGGTATTGATTCCCAGGAAGGTATTACATAATAATTTCCTCCCTATAGTGAATTGGACACAGCACTATATCACTCCGCAGCTGTAGTCTTTGAAAGTCTATTCTCTGGGTGCGTGGTTCACTTAGTAGTGTGCTTGCTGAGCATGTGCGAGGCCTGGGGTTTGATTCCCAACACCCCCATAAACTGTGCACGTGTCTGTAATCCCAGTGCTCAGGAGGTGGAGGCAGAAGAATCAAAAGTTCAAAATCACCCTCTGCACTTAGTGAGTTCAAGGCTAGCCTGGTCTACATAATGTTGGATCAGCCAAGGCTATACAGCAAGAACCTAAATCAAAAAATAATTTTTTAACACTTTATTTTATGTATGAGTATTCTATCTGCCTGTGCCCCTGCCCACCAGAACAGGGCATCAGTTCCTACTATAGATGGTTGTGAGCCACCATGTGGTTGCTGGGAATTGAACCCAGGCCCTCTAAGGAGGAACTAGATAACTGCTTCTATCCACTGAGCCATCTCTCTGGCCCCCCAAAAAAGAATGTTTTAAGTGAATAATACAGTAATTAATTGGCGCCAGTCAGGCAAAGGCAGCTGACCCCATTTTCAGTGTAATGAATCTAACCTGAGAGCAGGTTTTTCTGCTTTTTAAACTATCCAAGGTGATTCTTAAGCTTAGGGTAAGTGGAGAAACTTCTGTATAGGGCCTCAGTGATAACACATTGCCAGGAAGGAGCCACCAGTATTTATCAGAAAAGACTGGATCAGTGCCACACTTTTTAAATCAACCCTACTTTCCCTGGAAACCTCCACCCCAGAGCCAGGATAGCTACAGAATTACAGGGTATAAGCTGGGAATGATGCGTGTCTGTCTGCTTTATTAATAATTGTCAGTCGAGATCTAAAAGAACTGACTCCACAGGGTCACTTGGGTGTCAAAACCCTGTTTGGCCATAAGTGATGATACACACATGGAACTCTAGCACGCAGGAGGATCAGAAATTTGGGGTCAAGTCTGAGTTACATAATGAGTTTTAGAGCAACTTGAATACACACAGGTAGCCTGCTTTGAAAGTGGCAGTACACCAAGACTGGAGAGATGGCTCAGTGGTTTAAGAGCCCTGGCTTTCCTTCCAGAGGACTCAAGTTCAATTCCCAGCACCCACATGGTAGCTCACAACTGTAACATCAGTTCCAGGTGACCTTTGTACCAGTGCACATAAACTAAAATTAGTTTGTTTTTAAAAAGAGAGAAAGAACAGTAAATCGTTCCCTACAGAGGAAGGCAACAAAACTGAAGAGACTCTCCCAGTGGCAAGCTGAGAAGCAGAGCTGTGGCTCCCACATGCACCCCAGGACAGTCCTGAAGAACTCAGTCCCGCCCCTCATCGCCACAGACAAGTTGTGATATACACCTGTTTCCCAGGCTACAGCCTCTAGGCAAAGTGAAAGCCTGTGAGTCAGGCAGGGCATTTGGGAAAACATGGGTGTTTTGATGTTATTTTGGGAAATGATTAGCCTTAGTGAGTCTCCACTGCTGTCAAGTGTCCACAGAAAAGATGTGTGAGGACCAGCCTTCTCAGGGGGTTTAAAGCAGATTTGGGGGTGGGGGGAGAGGGCTGCAGCAATGTCAGCACTTGAGTACTTGCTGCTCTTGCAGTGGACCAGCCTTCAGTTCCCAGAACCCATGTTACATGGCTGTCCTCGTCCTCCTTCAGGAAATCCAGTGACCTCTTCTGGCCCCTATAGGCGGGAGTGCCCCTACACGGCGCATTTACGTATATGCAGGCAAACAGGCTGTGCTGGCTAGTTTTATGTCAACTTGACACAAGCTAAAGTCATCAGAGAAGAGAGACCCTCACTTGAGAAAATGTCTCCAAAGGTATGGCTGTAAGGCATTTTCTTAATTAGTGATCAGTGGGGGAAGGTCCCGCCCGCTGTGGGCAGTGTCACCCCTGGGATCTGTAAGAAAGCAAGCCATAAGAACAAGCCAGTAAGCAGCACCCCTCCATGGCTTCTTCATCGGCTCCTGTCTCTGGGTTGCCTGCCCTCGCTGCTTTTGATAATGAACTGTTATGCGGAAGGGTGAGCGAAATAAACCCTTCCCTCCCCGAGTTGCCTTTGGTCATGGTATTTCCTCACAGCAATAATAACCCTAACTAAGACGTACTCATACATACAAAAATATTTAGAACAAAACAACAAATACACCAGGACTTTGGAGTTAGGAATGCAGCTTAATTGCTAGAGTGCTTGTCATCAGGCACAAAGCCCTGGGTGCAATGCCCAGCACTATGCAGACTAGACATGGGAGTGCACACTTTTTGATCCCAGCACTTGAGAGGTGAAGACAGAAGGATCAGAAGTTCAAGGCCACCCTCAACTACATAGCAAAGTTGGAGGCCATCCTGAGATACAGGAGACCCTGTCTCAAATCAGCCAACCAGCCAATATCAGCCAACCAGCCAATAAATCAATCAAATGACACTTAGTACTTGATGTTTCCTTTCTTAGGCATTCACCTGTAGGGCAGACTATAAACTTTTTTTTTTTTTTCAAGACGGTTTCTCTGTGTAGCCTTGGCCGTCCTAGACTTGCTTCTCGGACCAGGCTGGCCTGGAACTCACAGAGATCTGCCTGCCTCTGCTTCCCTGAGTGCTGGGATCACAGGCATGGGCCACGGCACCCAGCTCAGACTGTAGACTCTTAAATATGTGTTCTAGGCCACAGGATAGCATCTAAGCTGAGTGGCTGTATACCAGTTTCCTCGGAGATAGAACATTTTCTCTCAGAGGGAAGCTCCTAATGGCTCCACAGTGTTCTAAAGGGAGGTGAAAAATTCCATCCTGCAGGGAAGGGCCTTAACACTCAGGAAGTAAACAACTCAAGTACCTGAGACTGGCCAGGTCCCCAAGGAAGTAAGGAACACAGAGAGACATTATCAGAGAAGTCCCAGCTGCCTGGAAGAGGCAAAGCCCAGGGAACTGACTCTTTAACCTGTTGAGCGGCCTGCAAGCTGTGCAGCAGGCTGCAGGTTTCTGGTTTCCCTGAGCTATCACCCATGCTGGGGTGGGCTTTCGGTGACACAGCTGTCTGTGAGGCATTGCTGCTCTTGTAGGTAACCCCTCACCTAAATAAAACCTGCCGCTCCACTAACGAGCTCAGGGGTTGCTTGCTTCGGTCATCTGTTCCCTATCTGCGGATTGGACGGCTGTTCCCATCTCTCCGCACAGCGTCTCACACACACAGCACCAGTAACTCAGGGTGCTCGTTCAGAGACCTGGCTGCAGCCTGCCGCGGTATTGCCTCTCCGTCCAGTTCTCAATAGCCACTCTACAGCTCACCACCTGCCTCTGTTATATAATCCCCAGTGAACTACTTTTTCTCTGAGCCTTGTTCTCCTGTGTCGGAAGAATTGAATTGAAAAGGAGGAGGCCTGATAAGGGCGGTTTGCCAGAAGGCTGGGAGTGGAGGAACTGAGCCCCAAGAGAGAGCGGTTAGGGCCAGTGTGAATCCCTTCCTGACTCTTCAACCCAACAACAGGAACAAATCAAAACCCCCAGATTAGTTTGGGGAGTCTGAAAGTGGGGAGAACCCTTCCTGGGTCCCTCCACCAAGTTTTTCTTGCTAAGAACGACAATCCCAGGATGTAGGAGCCTGAGGCAGGGCATTTACAAGTTTGAGGCCAGCCTGACTATAAAGGGAGACCATATCTCAAATTTACAAGCTCATTGGTAGAATATTAGTGTATTAGTTAATCCTCTGTTGCTATGACAAAATTCCCTGAAAAAAGCAATTTAAGGGAAAAAGGATATTTCTTGGCTCACAGCAGGAGATTAAAGCAGTTGGTCACATTGCATCCACAATCATGAGGAAGCAGAGAACAATGAACACTTCCGTTCAGTTAACTTTCTACATTTTTCTTTAAAAAAAAAAAAAAAAAAAGAACCAGGCCCACCCAGCAGAGGCAGAGACAGGCGGATCTCTGACTTGAAGGCCAGCCTGATCTATACAGAGTGAGTTCCAGGACAGCCAGGGCTACACAGAGAGACCCTGTCTGGCAAAATAAAATTTATTTTAAAATTTGTATATGTGAGAGCATACCCTCAGAGGCCAGAAGAGCTGCCAGAGCTCTTCAAACTGGAGTTACAGGCATTTGTAAGCTACCAGATGTGGGTGCTGGGACCCAATTCAGGTCCTCTGCAAGAGCAGCAAGCACTCTTAACCACTGAGCCAGCTCTTTCCCCCCCCCCCTCGGGAGTCTAAGCCTCAAGCACCAAACAAACAGTGTGGCCTCCTTGAGAGAGGCCCCCCACTCCATTAACCTAATCTGAATAATCCCTCATAGGTGTGTCTAGAGCAGTGCTTTTTGACTTTCCTAATACTGTGACACTTAAATACAGTTTTTTGTTGTGGTGACCCCCAACAGTAAAATTATTTTCATTGCTACTTCCTAACCTAATTTCGCTGCTGTTATTAGGAATTGTAATGTAAATACCTGCTCTGCAGGATATCTGATATGTGACCTCTGTGAAAGGGTCTTTCAGAAACCCCACGGGCTGGAGACACACAGGTTGAGAACCGCTGGTCCAGAGGTTTACCTCCTAGGCGATTCTAGATCCTGTCAAGTCGACCAATCAACACTCACTCTGGGTTCAACTGCAGGGGAGTGGTAGGAAAATAAGAGAGCTGCCATTTTGACATAACCATGTCCGAATAGTTTCAAGTTTCATACAGCTCCAGTGCAAGGAAATCTTGCAGGCCCCTCGAATGCCCACCTGCTTTAAACTTCTCACGTGATACGGGATAGGTGCGTCCCCCTTGCTGTCACTCTTCTCATCTGTAAATCAGACCTCGACAACAGTTTTTGACAAAATTATTTATGTCACTGGAATGGCTAAACTTAAAAGAATGATAGTATCAAGTATTGACAAGAACATAGAACAATTGGCTCCCTCAAACGGTATTGGTGGAAGTACAAGTTGGTGAACTCCACTAACAGGCAGTATCCACTAAAGGTGGATACATGAATCCATTGGTTCCCTAACTCCAGTTCTGAATAGATATCCAGTAGAAATAAGTGTTCATGTCTACCACAGGTTACATTCCAACATTCATAACAACTGCAGTAGGGGCCAAGGATGACACCACTTTCAGACAAACACTTTGTATCAAGAATTAATTCATAAATAAATAAATAAAAGTTAAAAACAAACAAAAAGCCAGGTGCAGTGGCACACACGTGTAATCCCAGCACTCAGGGAGGCAGAGGCAGTTGGATCATTGATCTACAAAGCAAGTTCAGAACAGCCAGGGCTACACAGAGAAACCCTATCTTGAAAAACTAACAAAACAAAAACAGAACTAATTCATTCCACAAAAGCGGTGTTAACCCTGTTCAAAAGTAGTGCCCGGTGACCTAGCAGTAGGTACTGTAAGGGATAAGTGTAAAGGCTCTGCATCCCCTCATCGCCACTTGAGGAGCCTCCAGGATGAGGATCCTCAGTGGTTATTGCAGACTACACCCAAGCCATGACTGTCTTTATCCATAAATCAAAAGCTAGGAATGACGGCGTCCGCTGTGCAAGCATCCTGCAGGATATTCATGGCACAGAATTTTAAACTGAAAGAGAAAAGCAATAGAACATAGATGGACCTCAATGTTGAATGAAAGCAGCTAGATGCAAGATGACCTTACTGTGTGGATCCATTTTAACAAAGATCACAAAGGAAGGTGAGGAAAGCTAGTGATGGCTGCTGAGCAGCTGACAGGTGTTGAGGAAGCTCTGTGAAACGCCAGGTTCTTTCTCTCTTGATCCTGGTGGTGTTTTCACGTACATATAGCAAAGAAGTTTTTGTATGTAGCCAGGCGGTGGTGGCGCACGCCTTTAATCCAAGCATGTGGGAGGCAGAGACAGGTGAATCTCTGTGAGTTTGAAGCCAGCACACTCTACAAAGTGAGTTCCAGGACAGCCAGGGCTGTTACACAGAGAAGCCCTGTCTCGAAAAACAAAAACAAAACAAAACAAAATTACTGTATGTAAATCAAAGAGGGGACTGTGTGTGCTGGTGAGATGGCTCAGTGCCACGGAGACTGTCAACCCGAGTTCAAAACCAGGTATCCACATGATTGATGTAAGGAGAGGCCTGACTCTCAAATATTGGCTTCTCAACTTCACAAGCCTACATGGCATGCACACACAATAAATTTAAAAAAAATAATAATGTTTTAGGGCCTGCAAGATGGCTCTGCAGCCTTCTGACCTCCACAGGCATGGCATGACATACAGGAACACAAAGTCAGACAGACAGACAGACAGACAGACAGACAGACAGACACACACACACACACACACACACACACACACACACGTGGAATTTTGTTTTGTTTGTCTTTTAAGGCAGGGTTTCTATGTGTAGCCCTGGCTGTCCTGGAACTCTCTCTGGCCAGTCTGTCTCAAACTCACAGAGATCCCCCTGTCTTTGCCTCCTAGGAAGCTGTATGTGAGTGAGCTGCCACAGAGGCTCCAAGAGCCCTCAGAAAGGCACGTGCCACCACCACCCAGCTGAGAGAATTTTAAAAAATAGATGTTAAAATTTTTGTTCTGGGGCTGGAGAGATGGTTCCGAGGTTAAGAGCACTGTCTGCTCTTCCAGAGGTCCTGAGTTCAATTCCCAGCAACCACATGGTGGCTCACAACCCCCTCTACTGGAATTTAATGGCCTCTTCTGGGATTCAGGCATATACGCAGATAGAGCACTCATATACATACAATAAATAAAAATTTAAAAAATGTTTACTCTGTGTTTGTTTTAGATTTGTATGTGTGTACCTGCATGTATGCACGTGCACCGTAGGCTTGCAGGCGCCCCTGGAGGCCAGAAGAGAGAGCTGGGTCTCCTGGAACAGAGCCATGGGTGTTTGCGGTCCTAGTAGTGAACTCTCTGATATAGGTGCTGGGAGCAGAGCCCAGCTCCCCCAGAAGAGCACAAGTGCCCTTAAGTGTTGAACCATTCATTCTTCCAAGCCCTAAAAGATTTTTTAGGACACGGCAACATGATAATACATGCTTTCCACCGTGTCAGTGTTCATTTCTGAGGGCCCTTGGGGCCTCTGTGGCAGCTCACTCACAAAGAGTTTCCCCAGCAACTCTGCCAAAGCAGGAGGAGCAATGAGAGGTGTCTGGAGCAGAGGGGAGTTTCTGGAAGGCCCCTGTGTCTGGGTGGGCATCGTGTCCAGAGTCCAGCCTGGGACCTTGACCTTGGACAAAGCTTCAGAACGGCCCCTCAGATAGCTTCCTTGCCTCTCCTCGGACACCATACATAGAGCCTCCTGTGGACATGATCCCTGACCTCAGGATGCTGCTTTGCAAGCCTGAGGCAGGAGCCGTGTCCGCACCTAAGTGACAGAGGAGAGAGTTGGTCGACGCACATTTGTATCCCATGCCACCAGAGGCCCAGGCCGAGGGCCTCCCTCTGAGGCAGGAACTGAGAAGTGGCATCAGACTAGTGTGCCAACGAGCTCCCCTCTACAGCCCTAGGAGAGACTGTAAAACTGCCACTGGTTACGTAAGCGGCGCCAGATGACACGGCAGAAAAGTGAGGGGATGGGAAGGACTTTGAACCTGGGTGTGGCTGTCCCACAAGGGACAAAGCTTATCAGAAGAGACTGTCCTTTACTCTGCTCCACCCTGCCCCACAGTGGAGAATCTGTTGAGGAGACAGATGGGTACCCCAAGTGCTCACAGAAGGCAGAGACGAGGGACTGCAGCTGTGCAGGCTTATCCTAGCTAGTGCTCCCAAACCACCATCACTTGCCGGTCTGCCCAGCAGATGGTGCCAGAGGGCCACCTGTCTGTCCCAGAGTGCCCCCCCCTCACCCACACGCCCTCCATCTTCTTTGCTTCTCCTGTCTAGAACTCAGGGAAGTCCTCTCCAGGAGCCTGGTCTGACTGGGTGTGACCTGGTGTGACCAGCAGCGGTTTCGTACCAGTGTAGCTCCATCCTGTCTTCCAGCTCTGGACCCGTGCAGCAGGGCCAGGAAGGCTTTCCTAGGAGGGAGCTAGGGCAGGTGAGTGATGAGGAGAAAGATGGCGTTAGAGAAGCCTCGCTATTGGACCTCTGTGGAGGAGGAGAGAGGGACAACAAGGTAGTCTGAGATGCGCTTTTCACAGAGCTAGGGATGGAACCAAGGTCATGTACACACGAGGCAGGCACCCTGCCTCCAAGCCCCCAAGATATTTTTTTCAAGTTTTGCTTATGGGAGCACAGGAAGGGGTTGGTGGCTAAGGAGTTTGTTTCCAGGAGCACAGAGAGCTGTGTTTGCTTGCTGGTGGGATAGTCCAGCACAGGCCAAGGTTAGAGCTGCAGCTGCTGGAGACTGGTAGCTGTGATGGCAGGACGGAGAGGGGCGTTGATCGTGCTTTGCCATATTAATGACATGTGGAGGAGCCAGCCCCAACGTTAAGAGCACACCTTGCTCTTGTAGAGGACCCAAGGTCAGTTCCCGGCATTCACATGGGGCAACTCAAAACAATCAGCAACCCCAGTTCCAGGGATCTGACGCCCTCTTCTGGATTCCTTGGGCGTCTGCACTCACATGCGCACATACTTGCATGGGTGCACAAACACACATATTTAACATAGGGGTGGAGAGATGGCAATGTGGTTAAGAGTACTTGCTGCTCTTATAGAGGACCTGAGATCATTTCCAGAACTTATACCAGGTGCCTCCAGGAATCCAGTATTCCCACAAATGATTGCAGCAAAGGTAGGCGCTTTTGAAAGCCAGGTCCCCCCTGAGAATGCTCTGGTAGCAGGCCCTTGGCTGTCCTAAACTGAGCTCGAGACGCAACTGAAGCACACTACACATGTCTGACACAGTGAGAGCTCAGAGCTATGCAGTCTTCACCCTCAGCTGCCATTTCAGGACCAGACACGCAGCATCGCTACTCTTCTGATACTCTGCTTTCAAGCCAACCCTCTTCAGGGATTCTTCCTTCCTCATGCAGCACCGATGTGAGCTGGTTCATCACGCCAGCTGCATCTTCAGGACTGCAGCATCAAGAGGCTGCGAATCACTTACGCTGCATTTCTGACACCACAAATGGTACACAGGCATCTGCAACTCCGGCTGAAAAAGGAAATGTCCCAGTGTTTCTGGGTGGTTTAGGCAAAGAGTCTCATTTTGAAAAACTCATGTATCCCCAGACTGACTTCAAAAGTGCTGGCTTCTGATTTCTAGTGTTCTCCATACTCTGTACTCGCAGGATCTCAGATAAACTTGGAAATTCAAAAGGTCTACAAAGACAATTCTTAAGATTCTGTTTTAAGGAAACCTCTGAGAGGGGCTGGAGAGATGGCTCAGCAGTTAAGAGTACTGTACTCTTAACTGAGTCCTTCCCTAGCTCATTTCCCAGAACCCATGCTATGAACCCATGCCAGGAGGCTCACAACGACCTATAAACTGCACCTTCCCCCCTCCCCCAAAAGGCTGGGTATGGTGGTGCATGACTTTAATTCAGCTATTGGAAGGCAGAAGCAGATCTCTGTGAGTTCAAGACCAGTCTGTACTACATCCAAATTTCCAGAGGTCAGTTATAGTGGTGTGCATCATAATACCAGCTTGTTGGAGGTGGAGGCAGGATTGGGAATTCAAAGCTTACCTCTGCCACAGAGTCTGAGGACAGCTGTGGAGACCATCTTAACGGGGATTCAAAGCAGCTTCCCAGCTTCCAGGGGCTCAGAGCTGAGACTAAGACCAGCTCCTCGCTGAGGCTGGTGGTGGGGAAATGCTACACATGAGAACAGACACCCAGGACTCTGGCTGTCTTATGAAGGGCGAGAAAGTGCACCAGCGCTGAGCCCACAGAGCCCGGGAAGGAAGGAGACACAGTGGGGAGAAACGAGCACGGAAGTAGATGTGGCCAGCAGTAGCAGTCTTCCATTTGGCTAAAGTGGGAGCTGTGAAGTGGAGACAGTCGGTTCTTGGTGTAAAAGCATGGTGCAGTGATGAGAATGGTGAGGTCCATTCAAGCTTTGCTGCAAAGGGATGGAATAGCCACCCTGAAGTCTATGTAGCTTGCTGTTCTTGCAGAGGACCTGAAGTTGGCTCCCATCACCCACATGGTGGCTCAGGAGATGTAACACCCGTTTCTGGCCTCTGTGGTCACTGCACTCCTGTACACAAACACACCCACCCACACATACAGGCCATTTAAAAATCACCTACAGTTGTGGGTAGTGGAAAGCACATGGCCCTACTATGGTGCTCTCAGCCCTTTACCGCCTCGTACATGTGTGCTTCCGAGGGCACCTGAGGGTCACTTGACTCAGGGAACTGCAGTTCCATGAGAACAGGGACACCGTGAGCCAGTCCTGGTCCTGCCACTCGCACCGATGAAATGGTGGCAATAGTGGGGTGTCTATTCCCCAGCTTTACTCTGGCCACCATCCCTGAAGATAGGCAAAGGTTGCCAAGACAAGACCAGCAGGAGTGATGTCACTCTCGCTTGGCCACCACAGCAGGGACAGTGTGAGACACAGAAGATCAGGATGTGTTTATAAAGAGCTCACTGAGGGCAGTATATGAGGGCAGTACTTGAGTCCTGCCTGCAGCATAGGGCCTAGACACTGTGTTCATTTTTCTGAGAACTTCACATATGAATACAATATATCCTCTTTCCCCTGACTGGCTGCTTTCTGCTTTATTTTAAATTTAAATTCACACCACTCTCATTTCACTTTTAAATCCTATTTAATTTTGCTTTCCATTTCTCACCTTCATTGGTAGCTCTCTGGCCATCTTATTTCTGGTCCCACCATTCCTGCTGTGGTAGGTGGGAACCATGGCGGATGGTTTCACTCCATCTGCTTACGCTTGTGGCCATCTTGGTGGTTTTCCCTTCTTCCTGCAACACTCTTTTTGGGTTGGTTAACAGCTCTGCCACTTAGCTATGCCCCCAGCCCTCATTTTATTCTACCCACCACCCACCCATTATGGACAGATCTGTGTGTCCCCAAGTCCCTGCCTCAATAAAGCGGTGGTACTTTAGGAGGTTATGAGACCTGGCTGGCAGAGGTGAGGGGTGGGGCCATTGAGGCTTCTACCTTCTTTGCTTCCTGACCTCTTCTCTCACTGAGGCCATACCTTGACAACTCCCCCTCCTGCTGCCATGAACAGGGAAGGCAGCCCTCACTACTGTCTCTTTCTACCACGGCACACTGTATCCCTGAGACTGAGCCAAAAAAACCAAAACCAAAACCAAAACTCTCCTCCCCTAAGATGCTCCTATCAGGTGTCTGACAGTTACATAAACATACTACTCTATTCGAAGGTCAAGTGCTTTAAAGACTAGAGGACATAAACCCCAAGCCAGGCTGGGGGTAGTGGTGCAAGCCTTTAATCCCAGTGCTCAGGAGGCAGAGGCAGTCAGATGTCTGAGTTCAAGGCCAGCCTGGTGTATAAAGACATAGGACAGTCAGGGCTCTGTGCAACAGAGGAACCATGTCTCAACAAAACAAAACACAGAGAAACATAACAAAACCCAAGCCAATGACTGAGGGATCCGGGTCCTAGGAAGTGGAAAGGAGCTCAAGACCCACCACTGGACAACCACCCTACAGAACAGCAGGGACAAACAAGAAGACTGGATATCTATTGCGCAGAACTTCAGCGCAGGCTGCTTTTGTACCTTCACAGTGTATTGTTCACAAGATCAGGAGTAACCCCATAGTACTCAATGTGGCAAAATACACTCATCACCGAAGGAGCAAAGAGGAGTCTATACACAAAATCCAACTGAAAACATGCTCAAAGCTTCCCAACAATCTAGAAGCACATTGTAAAGAAAAGGTTGCGCCATGAAATGCCTCCTACACGCAGTGACTTAACTATATACCTCAAAGATGTGAGGAGCTCCACAAGGAGACAGTGAAAGACTAGAATAGGATTCCTCTAAAAGTTCTAATCCACTTAATGAAATTGGACAAAAATCAGGATGAGTAATTCCAAAGAGAGGTCTGTCAAAAAAGGGCAGCCTGGTCTACAAAACGAGATCCAGAATAGCCAGGGATACACAGAGAAACCCTGTCTGGAAAAAAACAAACAAAACATAGGCATAATTGTGAAAAAAATATATTGACGTTGATAGAAGATAAAAAATAGCCAACAAGTTAGGATTAAGGGGCTGGCAAAAGAACAGAATAGTTTTAAATAGTTCAGACTATCACTAAACTATTGGCTGTTTCTAGGAACACAGTAAAAGCCACCTGTTACCTCATAAGACACCTTCACAAAATCCAGTTATAGTTAGAAAATATGCAATGGTTACTTATTTTTTAAAGATTTATTTTAGTATGAGTGCCCTATCTATATGTACACCTGCACGGCAGAAGAGGGCATCAAATCCCATTAGAGACAGTTATGCGCCACCATGTGGGTGCTGGGACTTGAACTCAGGACCTCTATAGAGCAGCCAGCACTCTTAACCACTGAGCCATCTCTTCAGCCCCTTTGCTGGGCACAGCAATGCACACCTTTAATCCTAGCACATGGGAGGCAGAAGCAAGCGTATCTCTGTAAGTTCAAGACCAGCCTGGTCCAAACTGAGTTTCAGGACGGAGAGAGCTACACACCAAGACCCTGTCTCGAAGAACAAAAGATTGTTTTACTGTTTTCCTGGGAGTCAGAGATCTACCTATCTGCCTCTACCTTCCAAGTGCTGAGATTATAGATAGGAGCCACCATGCCTGGACAAGCCTAAGTTCTTAACCCTAGACATACTTAGGTCCAGGTGTTCCTCCCAATAATTCAAAGTAAAATCTCTGTGGGCATGAAAATGGAAAACCACAGAAATACCCATTGTTTCCTAGGGAGCTAGGTCATTCTGAAAAACACACACATATAACAAAAAATACAGACACTGCAGTTCCATTCAAAACACCTGGCACAACCAAAAAGTATTTAATACATAACCAGCTGGGGATGAAGAGATGGTTCAGAGGTTAAGAGCACTTGCTGCTCTTCTAGAGGTTGAATTCGGTTTTTAGCACGAAATAACAGCACCTCACAATCCTGACGTTCCGGAGGATCTGACACCCTCTTCTGGCCTCTTTGGGCACCACACAAATAAAATAATCAGCCAAGATGAAAAACCCTTTGAAAGAAGTCAAAACTTCTCCCAATGGCCACTGATGGCTAAATGCTATCAAGAGGTTCTGATGGGCAGGAAACAAACACACCACCACTGTACTGTGCATTTCATTTCAAATAGACAGGATAAATGACTGAGGCGTACTTAGCCCAACAGCCATTAGACAACATCCAAGCCTCAAAATGCTATCCTTTCAAGGACATTGCTTTTAAACTTAAAAACATTATGCATATTTTCCAAGCATTCAAACCCAACAATGAACCTTATACATTGTTTCAAAGCAAACTTTTTTATTAAAAAAATTTTTAAAAAAATGTGTATGTATGTATATATGTGCATGTTAATGCTGATGTCCACGGAGGCCAGAGGCACTGGATCCCCTGGAGCTGGAGTCACAGGCAATTGTGAGGCTTCAGAAAGGTGGAGGTCCTCTTCAAGAGCAGTGTGCTAACCATGGCTCCATTTCTCCAGCTCCTAAATGTTTTTTTAACATCTGTGTGCGAGTGTACACAACACTGTTTGTTGCGTGTGGAGACCAGAGGACAGCTTGCAGGGGTTGGTTCTCTCCTTCCACCATGCAGAACCCATGGACTGAGCTTCAGGCTTCAGGTTTGTGGTCAAGCGCATGCCTTTAGCAGCTGAGCCATCTAACCAGCTCCAAAGGAAGCTTCTGTGCAGAGTACTCATTCTTAATCAGAGATCCACCATCTGCCTCCAAATGCTGGGATCAGGCATGTGCCATCACAGACAACTTGTACAGATGGAACCTGGGGCACAGAACATGCTAGGCAAGTGCTCCACCAGCTAACTACATATCTGTAGCCCTTAACACTTCCCCAAAATGATGTTTTCATTTCACGAATGAGTGCTTTCCCTGCAGTATGGCCCGTGTGTGCCTGCCTGATGCTATGCGGCCTCAAAAGGGCATCAGGCCCTGGAGGTGAAGTTACAGGCAGTTGGGAGCTAAGGGATGAAGCACTGATCACCTCTCTGGACTCGTCCCTAACACTTATTTTTGATAATTCTTTGCTCTTAATTAAGAGGCCTAAAAAATTATGGCAATCCCATTAAGAAATTCTAATTGTAATTAGATGTTTAGATATTATAAAACTCACACATTTTTAATTTTACAATCAGGCCAAAGTATTAACCTTTTCCAGTTTAGATGGGAAGTCTAGTTAGTTAACTCTGAAAGATTTTTAAACCAACCAACGTTTGCCACAAGCCCCATTCTGAGAATATGCATGGACATGTCGAACACAAGACACCGGCTGGCGACTCCATTGCCCACTCTACTGTCAGGATCCTTGGTGTCTGCTCACTTGAATGCTGGATCAGAACTGCTGTACATTAAGTGGGGCATAGTGACAACGTGGAGACAGGCTCACCCGTCAATTTCAGGACAGCTTCGCCTAAATAACAAGTTCCAAGCCTTTCAGATCCACACAGCAGGACCCTGTACCCCTGGCCCTCCCCATACCCTGCCTTTATATATTTTTAAAAGAGTGCTGTACATAGATGCTATTTGTTTGGACAGGAAGAAAAGACAAAGTAGCAAAAATAACAACTCAGAAAAAGGGAGACACCTAGAAAAACTAAGGGCCTTCTGATTTGCCCAATAACCCATAAATCGGCTTCTTTATACAGAGCAACGTTGTAACTTCACTCTTGGTTCCAAATTCAACACAGTACAAAGCAAGGAAACATTTATTTACTACACTCACACAGTAATGATTAAGCATCCTGATGTTTGCCCAGGTAGCTTCAAATAGCAACTATTCAGTCCCCACAGAAAAACTGTGTTCGTTTTTTTAAGCCAAGTCAAAGAATAGAAGGGAAAACTCATTAGTCGCTGAGCACTGGCACTCTGGCACCACTTCTGGATCTGGGACAAAACATAAGATCATAAACCCAAACCGGTTTTGTTTCTACTTGGCTTCACTGATTTACCAACCAGTTAAGAAACTTAACACAGACTAAAGTTCTAACAGCTTATCTGCGACAAATTTAACTCTAAGATCACATGACTTGACAAGAAATGTACAAATGTTTGTTAAGAACTTACCACCTGTCAATCATTTTAAAGAATTCATGAAATATACATAGCAATATATTTATATCCAGAAGCTACACTAATTTTAGACACATCATTTAGTTTAAGTTCTACCTGAAAACATGCCATTTTAAGTAAAGTCCTAAAAACATACTCTCAAGGTCTATGGTTTAACAATCAAGTCCTACTGAAGCAGCACAGATTTCCTTTCACAAGCACAGGCCTGCAACAAGACAAACTGCAGTATGTCAGACAAACAAGTCCCCAAGTTCTTCTGAAGAACGCCAAGGAGTTGCCAAGAGGTTACACAGTGGCCTTGATCTTTATTTTTCTTTACCTGGAATTCTACAAATTCCAAAATTGATGGATTGATTTCTCTTGTTTAATAAACAGCACCAGTAGTGCCCATGGATACAATTCAAAGCTGACTTTCTCAGTTCTCAAGTTTATTAGGAAAACACTGCGGTGACTTGTGCAGTAACATCAGCTTACAGGAGGGAAACAGTTCTGTTCAAAACAACTCACCAGGTTTTCTGACAGTAACAAAGAACAACATGGGGCTGAGATTTGAGAAGGGGATAAACTGAGTGCAGACAAATCATACAATTAAATTAAATGGTATCCCTGAAAAGAAACACAACAAGAGGGGAGGCCTTGGTACTTATTTAAAAATGTTCATTAAGCTCCAATGATTGTTTGCTATCCTCATCTACAGTCATGCTGAGTAAGCTACAGCTAAGTGGAAGTCAACTGGACTCACAGGTGTTAATGTTTACATCCTATTATCTGCAGTCTCTCAAGAAAGCAAAAGTAACTACAAATAGCGCTATGTCAGAAACTGGATTCTTGACCAACAATGTCGCGTCAGCATGCAATGAACTGGTTCATTCTAAAGTGGTCACGGCTGTTGATGACAAGAGGCTTTGTATTTTTTATATGGCACATCTTTTGGTCCGTGTGGAAACAAGTTTTTGAATGTTAACTATTTTCTGACACTTTGGAGTTACTGTTGCTCTTCCCATTTCCATTAGGTCAATATACGGTTCATGGCAATACTGTACAAGTTTAAATTTTCATTACAGGAAGTAGTCTGGGGTACGACGAGTGACATGTGGCTCCCCTCTACGAGGTGCTGGATCAAACTGCAAGCTGAAAAACAAAGAATCACTGTTGTAAGAAGACACCCATGTATTGTCAAAATTAGACCTTCAATTCTAGCCGGGCAAGGTGGTGCATGACTGTAATCCCAGCACTCAAGAAGGCAGAGGCAGGTGGATCTCTGTGAGTTTGAGGCCAGCCTGGTCTACAAAGCAAGTCTAGGACAGTCAAGGCTACACAGAGAACCCTTGTCCCAAGGGGAAAACAAAACAAATACACACACTTCCCTCTAACCCCATCTCTTATCTCCACTCTCTCCTACCTTACCATTCTCACCCATACAAGGCATCTTTTGTCTCTGAAAACAGAATGATTTTTAAAATAAAACGGATAATAGAAAAGTAACCAATCCCTATATAAGCATATATATTTTTATATATACTTCCATTTTACCTACACAGTAAAAACATGGAAGTTTGGAAGTTGCAGATCGATTAGCATAGTGGCACAGGTCTTTATTCCCATCACTTGGGAGGCAGAGGCAGGTGGATCTCTGTGAGTTCGAGGCCAGCCTGGTCTACATGGTGAATTCCTGGACAATCAGAGCTATATAGTAAGACCCTGTATCATTTCTTTTAAATAATTTATTTCATTTTATTTTAAGTGCATTAGTGTGAAAGTGTCAGATCCCTTGGAATTGGTAGTATAGACATTTGTGAGCTGCCATGTGAGTGCTGGGAATTGAACCCGGATCTTTTGGAAGAGCAGACAGTGTTCTTAACCACTGAGCCATCTCTCCAGACCCAAGACCCTGTTTCAAACAAGAAATTGAAGACCTAGTAATGTATACTAGGCTCCAAATAAGAAGAGCTAATTTCTGTTATGTGTAGGTCCATTTCTACGAAAACTTAAGAAGCAAAGCTGCAATGTGGTTCAACCAGAGCTGGGCAACACGAAGCTCTAGCTCAGGGTAGATACTTACAAAGAATACTTAAGAGTGTCGTCAAGTTCCATGATTGCAGCCTGGTTACCACAACGATAACAATAGTTTGGAGCACTGAAAATTGTTACTACATTTCGGTCATGGCACCAGTTATATCCCTGTAAAAAAAAAAAAAAGCAAAAAATAAAAAAAGCTTACTTAACCACCAAATAAAAGCGAACAATCAACCTACCTATTATCTATCACCAAATGCTTCTATAACTATGTCTTAACACGACCTTAAACTTGATTTTAAAATGAACTTTTATTTTTTGAGAGGTTCTCCCTATGCAGTCTAGGCTGGTCTGGATCACAAGGCAGTTCTGCTTCGGCCTAACTAGCTAGCTAAATAATGAGGCATGCACCACACCTGGCTGACTATCAGTACTGACAACACTTTATAGAAGAGATTGCCTATTGCCTTAGTTTGAACGTTCCATGTCCTCATTATCAAAGTATAGTAGCCAATGTTTCAAAAAAGAGAACCCTCAGAGGAAAAACTTCTTTCAAATCACCTACAACCTAGTTATCCAAAGGACCACATCAACATTCTGATGTTTCTTCATTTTCATAAACGCACAGACCTACTAAATATATGAAATAAACAACTGCAATATACCTTTCTCATCGCTCTACATCTTAACCCTTTCATCATTAAATCTCAAGTCCCTTAAAGCCATTAAGAATCTCAAGATACACTAAATACATGCCACAAACTTGACTTTCATTTAAATGTACACCTACTGAAAAGGGTTTAGCTCCAGTGGCAGATTCTATAGCATGAATGTCAAACTCCTTTCCTTCGGTTCCTAAGAAGTTGGTTTAACTATTTCAAGGAAAGAACATACCTCCATCACCAACTGGTGAGCTCTGGACACCAACGTGAGGCCATTGGCATGATTAAATGTCTCAGAAATATCTTGGCCAAAGGTATAACCAGCTCCCCGAGGAGATATCCCCCAGCCACCACGGTCATCTGGATCTGACCACAGCAAGTCACACATTGGACCCTAAAAAAGCAGGTACAAGTTACAAACTGACATTTCCAAATGTGGAAAATTTTTCATTTGATAATTCACCAGGGGCAACACTCTACAAAATCACATTTTGAGTGTGTCTGCTGAACACAGCATGACCTTTGCAGTTAAGGTATCTCTGAAATAAGAAGAGATCCCAGGAGGCACACGGACATCAGTAGGTACACTCTGTCAGTAACTTGTCCTATCTGCCTGTGCATCTGAGTTTCACTCTTAGACAGATGGGCTAGTGGTGATGAGAAGAAATGTTTCTAAACTTATTCTGAGCAATGGTAAGGGGGCTCACATCTCACTTCATCTTGAAAATCTGAGCGAACTTACAATCATGATACAGCCACACACTTTCTTCCTAAGGAGTCAGAGAATTTATCAAAGTCATACCTCATGAGGAACTTCTTGTAGGCGATCAAGTGCTCGGATGTGATCCAGTGTGTCTATGGATGGGGACAGACCACCATGTAGACAGAAGATCTAAAAAGATTGATTATAAATGGTAATTACACTTAAGAGAAGCTAAAATATTTGGACTACACTTTTGGCAGCAGCCTCCACCATTTAACCATTTAGCTATATCTCCTTTAAGGAAGTGTTTCTCAACCTTCATCCACAGTCCTTCCAGAGACTGGTAGTCCTCTTCATACTCAGAATATTCTTCCAAGTTTGTATGTACAATTTACCAGGACTGGCAAACAGCCTATTACATCTCTCAGACCCCTCTACAAACAGCCCCCAACGCTGAACGGATTAATTTTCCAACCCCACGATCCTATATTGTACAGTTCAGTATCTAATACATGGAAGTAAGTTTTTAAAAAGAGTACTATCAATATTTATCAAAAAGTATCCCCAAAGGGATGTAAGCTATAAGGATGGAAGTTCAGTGGCTCCTAAACACTAAGACAGCAGATTATTGGGAAATGGAAAATCAGTGAGTTTTATGATGCACACACCTGCCCATCCACCAAGGCAGTGAGAGGAAGATAGTCAAAAAGGTCTGTGAAGTATTTCCAAACGTTTGCATTGCCGTATTTCCTTAAACACTCATCGTAGAAACCATAAACTTGTGTGATCTGCCTGCTCTCATGATTGCCTCGAAGTATGGTGATACGCTCACGGTAACGAACCTAAAGTAAAATGGATAACACATACTAGCTCTTTCCAAAAACAAAACAAAACAAAACAAACAACAATATTTTAAAAAACTTTCTATAGGATTTGGAAATCCAGCGTTCCAACTGAGAAGGGAAAGAAGGTGAAGTATACATACACATCTCTATAATTCAACAAACTGGAATCAGATTATAAACTTTTTAAAATTGTTGTATTACAAGACAGGTTTTCTCTGTGTAGCCCTGGCTGTCCTCAAACTCAGATCCATCTGCCTCTGCCTTTGGGATTAAAGGCGTGTGCTACTACTACCTGGTGATTATAAATGTGTTTATCAATATCACCTCAATTACAACCAAACTCCGTGCACCATCTTGTATGAAATAAAAACCATCCATTTTCCAACCTTAACTAAATTTAGTTATGCAACAATCATCACAACCCAGGTTTAGAGCCTTGCATTACTCGCAAAGATCTCTCATGCCTACCTGCAATCCCTCCCCACTCTCACAGCTCCTGACAACCATTAATTTGTGTCTTGAGAAATACTTTTCTAGTCATTTAATGTAAGGGAAAAATTACAACGTTGCCTCTTCTGCTACCTACCCCTTGGAGCACTGTCCTGGTCACCATGCTGCAGCGCATGGGGGTGTGCTCCTTTCACAGCTGTACACTAGCTCACAGGGTAGCCACACCCCATGGTTTCTGTATTTGCTCTCTTCCTGTCTACTAATTACTGAGCTCATTTGTTCATGTGCTTTCATTTCTCTTGAGCATATTCCTAGAGAGTAGCTATTGGGCTACATGATTGGTTTATGTAACTTTATCAAAATTCTTCAAAGTGGCTAGACCATTTTGCATTCTTGACAGGAACGGATGAGAAGACCAATTTCCTAGCATCTTCATCTACAGTTGGTAGTGACTGTAGCCACTATGTTAGAAAAAGACATGGAGAAGTTGGCATCTGTGACTTTAATGTAGATTTCCCTAATGACTAATAATGGTTAACTATGTTCTTAATAACCATATTTCTTTTAGGATGAAATAACCCTTAAGTACTCTGCCCATTAAAAATTAGTATCTAGCTAAGGTTAGGTATAGTGGTCCATGCCTATAATCCCAGCATTTGGGAGAAGCAGAAGGATCAGGAGTTCTAGGCTCATTCAGGTTACACAGTGTGACCCTGTCTCAAGAAATGTGTTCTGCCATGGCTGCACATGTTCACAATCCCAAAACTAAAAAGACTGCAACCAACAGGAGGGCAGCCGAGGCTAGAGACCCTGTATAATTAGACAACAAATTATCTTATTTTTATTATTTTATTTTTGAGGCAGTGTTAGCCTTGAACTGTTTCTCCTGCCTCCATCTCCTGAATGCTCGAATTATAAACCTATATCACCGTGCACTTATACTGTGTTGGGGATCAAATCCTCTAGAATCTAGGCTGAATCTCCAGCACAAATATTTTTTTCTCCTTCAATGTACAGTCTTTGCTCTTAATTTAAGCCAAGGATATTTCTGATGCATTTCAGACATCACTTGAGAAAGGACCATCTTTCCCAGTGCTCACTGGCTAAGAACTGCCGTGAGTCTAAGAGTGGGCCCATACATTACAAAGGTGCTTTTTCTCCAAGGTGCCATCAAGAGCTGGGGTCTTGATTTATAGAAAGCTGTTTTCTCCATGGGGGTACCATCTTCCCTATGTTCAAGCACACCTGCAGGCCAGAGGACAACCTCAGAAGTGGCCACATCAGTTTCTAGGCCCTCTCTGCTTGGAGAGTGTCTCATTGGCCTAGACCTCATTAGGCTAGGCTAGCTGGCCAGGAAGCCTTAGGAATTCTTCTGTCTCTACCTCTGGGCTTGGATTATAGGTGCATACCTTCATGTGTGTCATTCTAAATAATGGGTTCTGAGGATTGAACTCGGGTTTTCCAACGGAGCCATCTCCCAGGTCCCTAACCTCTTTACTAACAGAACTACTTTTAATAGATCAAGGCATACCCATGTGACCTCGTTTTATTTAATTATCCATGTAAAGGGCCAGCACCAAGTACAGTCACACTCTGAGGTACGGAAAATTAGGATTTGGGCTTAGGACATTTAAGAAAACCCAAGGCAGTCTATTTCTTGGCTAATGAATTTTGTTGCTGTTGCTTGTTTTTGAGACAGAGCCTCATGATATAGCCTCGGCTGGTGGAAGCAGTCTATCTTGATCAGGCTACCCTTGAACTCAGAGATCAGCTTGCCTCTGCCTCTGAAGTGCTGAAATTAAAGCTGTACCAACCAAGCCCAGCGGTACATGAACTCTTAAAGGCAGCCCACTCCTTCTGGAGTTACTGCACAAACTGCCCACTGTCTACACTAAAGTGTCCACTTAGCATTCTATGCAGTGCAGATGCTAATCAAAGTCAGCTCTGGCTAAAAGTCTCACTGCTTCTCTAACTAGAAAACTGCTGACAGCAAGTTTCTTATTAAAAATATTCTGTAATAAAAATGAGTTGCCTGTTGCCTAGGAAGAAGGGTACTGCCTCTCCTTCAGAGTTTGTAAAGCCAACCAACACTCTAAGGCAGAGGCCACATTCCACTTTAAAGCCAAGGTGCTGACTCTTCACCTCTACATTTCAGAGCTACAAATGGCAAGCATGGGATTCTAAAACCTGCTTCTTTTAATTATTATTTTTAATAATAACCCAGGCTGGCTTCAACTCTCAAGCCTTGGCCTCACTAGCACTGGACTACAGACTTCAGCTGTCATTTTAAATCATTACCAGGCTAAGAACTCTGAGTTTGAGGCCAGCCTGGTCTACATAGCAAGCCTGAGCTATACTAAGACTCTGTCTCAAAACAACAAAAACCTAAGTGCCAGGCAGTGATGGCACATGCCTTTAATCCCAGCACTTGGGAGGTAGGGGCAGGGGGATATCTGAGTTTGAGGTCAGCCTGGTCTACAGAGTGAGTTCTGTACACAGAACACAGCCAAACAGAGAAACCCTGTTCTGAACAACAGTAACAACAAAAAACCCCTGAGGTATCCCATGGGATCGTGTTCTGAACCACCCTCTGGTTCCAACAGCAGACATAACGATTAAGTTGACACTTGCACTATTTGCATGAAGTTTGTTCATGTAAGTGTAGAAGTTTGTTCTTCAAATAACATTTAGATGAATATAATAAAATCAAGGTAGGAAAAGAACATTCCAGGGGCCCTCACCTAGTTTAAAAGATCCAAACAAAAAAAGTAAAATTACCTTAAGAGCTACAAGCAGTGTAACTGTTTCAACTGAGTAGTATCCTCTGTCCACATAGTCTCCCATAAACAAGTAATTTGTATCTGGTGATTTACCACCAATTCTAAAGAGTTCCATGAGGTCATGAAATTGCCCGTGCACATCTCCACACACCGTGACTGGACATCGAACCTCTTGCACGTTGGATTCTTTTGTAAGGATTTCTTTAGCCTACAGATAAAGAAAAAATAAAATAAAAATAAAGCAATATGTTCAGCATTAAACAAAACCAACAAAAATGCTTCTGTTCATATTAATGCAAATTATGAAACCACAGGTAATGGTAATACAAGACAAACATTAAAAATTTTAATTAAAAAATTACATTTGTGTGTTGTGTGTGCCTGTGAGTCATTCCATCTATGCAGGTTCTAGTTTGCTGGAAGGGACTTACCCACCGGCTATTTATAAGGTAATATATGCTTATATTCCATCCACTGGCTAACTTGTGGTGAACATCTAGAGAATATGTACCAAGATGACATTCAATCACCTTCAATTGTCAGAATCAACCATAAAGGCTATCAAATTTCCATCTAATTAGAACACTGACTGAGTAGCATTCACATGAGGAGGATGTGGGCTGGAGAGATGGCTCAGTGTTCAAGAGCATTGACAGTGCTTTCAGAAGACTCAAGACCAACTCCCAGAACCCACATGCTGGCTCAAACTTATTTGTAACTCCAGTTCTAGGTGACCCAACACTTCTGGCCCCTGAGAGCAATGAACAGAAGTGGTCCACAAAAATATTCACAGGTAAGTAAATAAATCCGAAAGAAACAAAAAGAGCAGCTAATGTTACATCCTTGGACTTTCTTGGTTTTTCTGGAATTAATACATTTTTTTCTCATTTCATTCTATTTTCCTTTTTTTAAAGATTTATTTATTATTTATACAACATTCTGCCTGCATACCAGATCTCACTATAGAGCTGGGAATTGAATTCAGGACCTTTGGAAGAACAGCAACTGTTCTTAACCTTTGAGCTATCTCTCCAGCCCCATTCTATTTTCTTATAAAAAAAAAGTTCTTGCTTTACAATTAGAATACTCAATATTGCATACATGTTTTTTAGGGTGCTTTTAGAAACTATCATTCAGTCAACTGACATCTACATATGCTAAAAAATATATACTGGAAGACATTTATTTGTTAAACCACCCAAATGACTCAGCCTGTGCTAGCTACTAGACACTGGTGTACAAAACAGGTCATTCCCATGGCAAAGGAGAAGAGAAAGGCCCCAAGTAAGTAAGGCGGAAAAGAGAACAGACTGAACGAACAAAGCACACTAAGGATCAGGGAAAGGCAGACCACTTTAAATTAGACACAACCAACTGCATATACTGAAACTGTGGCCACTTACTCATCATTTCCTTGAGGGGTCCAAAGCTTTGTCATTTATAGTTAACTTGCACTGTAGAAAAAAGTTACCCATCTACTTAAGTGGAACAGTGGTTCTCAACCTTAATGCTGCGACCTTTTAATGCAGTTCCTCATGTTGTGTAACACTCAACCATAAAAGTATTTTGTTGCTACTTCATAACTCTAATTTTGCTACTATTATGAATCCTAATGTAATTCTCTGATATGAAACCCACAGGTGAGACCTGCTGACTTAGAAGTACACGACTCTGTCAAAATCCTTGTACCCATTTTATATATCAAGCTGTTCATCAGAAGGACAAAGAAAGTGAAGGAATTGTTCCTGGCCATCCCTAAAGTCAAATCCAGGTCTTTATTTCATAAATTCTGCCCTGAGTAGTCTCTGGAAGGAGATCACTAACCATCAATCATCTTATGTAAAGAAGCTAATATTGGTTTTAATATTTGTCAGGGCAAGATGGCTCAGCAGGTAAAGGCTTTGGCTGCCAAACCTGACAAACTGAATTCAATCCCTGGTCTCCTCTTGACAGAAGGAGAGAATCAACTTCCCACACTCAACTCTGCAAAAATAAATTAACAAAAAATTTCTTCCTTCATTCTTCTCGATTCCAAGTGCTGTGCTGGTATTAAAAGCATGTACCACTACCCTCCCCCCCAAACCAATAAATCTGTGCAGAGATACACCATCAAGACAAAATTCAGGGACTGGCCAACCGAATACAAAGCAGAAGCACTACCAACTCTGCAGAGCCTTTGTGAACTCAACTCTGCAAGTGCCCTTACCCAGGCAAACTATTGGGCAGCCTAGAGCCAAGGCCTCATTCTTCTGCTCTGCCCCAACACAAGGGTAAGATCTGCACCTGTAAGATACAGACTTAAAAAAAATGTCATCTATACTAGAATTGACTGAAACAGGAGGAAGTGGAGGAGAAACAACCAACTGGTCATCTAATTTACATACACCCAGGACTCATGCTCTCTCTACTGTGTTCACCCATTCCAACACACAACCTTAATTTATAAATGCATCAAGTCACTGTACTGCGAGTAAATAAAGCAGTTACTAATCCCACACTGTTCAACAGTCACCTCTCATCCCAGAACTGGCAGCTACGGTTCTCCCTTCTTTAGCTTACCTTACTCCCCGTGAAGAAAGCTATTTAAAACAATGACACCAGCAACAAAACATTCCCCTCTCCTAAACCCAGTCCAGCTCAGATATAGCAAAGGAATAAGAGGGCTGACTGAATTGTATTTAATTTTTAAAGAAAAAATGGAAATAGTCACAGAAGGAGCAAAGACTCAACTCAAAATTCATTGCTCATTTTCATCAAAAGGAAACTTCACTGTTAATTCTGACAAACTTGACTTACAACGACAAAGGGAAAGTACTGGCTGCCACAAAACAGACTGGATTGGACACAGAAATGACTGCTGCCCCACTTAGTCCTACAGGATGGCCCCTCCCTCTTTCTGTGGCTGGGCTTTGTGCATGCCAGGCAGGTGCTGCAGGGCTCAACCACATCCTAGCTTTCTCTCCATTTATTTTGAGACGGGGTGTCAAAATTATGTGACTGGTTTTGAACAAGCAATCCTCCTGCCTCAACCTCTAAATAGCTGGGACTGACTCTAAACATCACCAGGTCTGGCTTCCAGGTCCCATCATTCTTGCTACTATGTATCACCTGTATGGCCAGTATCTGAAGACAGAGAATTCTGGACCTTTAGCAGAGAACAGAGAGGACCGGCTTAACTACAGTATCTCTCTTTCAGCCAATTCAAGCTGTAGTACTACCCTATGCCAGGAACACATGGAAAAACCTCACAGGTGTGTGGAGGCTTTGGAGATGAAAAGAACAGCATTTTTATAAATGCCAACGGCAACAGAAGTCATCTATCTTTCACAACTTACTCTCTCCTCATGATTTATAATATATGACCAAAAAAACAAAACAACAACAACAAAAAACAAAAAAACCCCACCTATGGTTTTCATCACTCCAATCTTTTTGAGGGACAAATGAAGTTAGCCACATGAAAATACTTTCAGTTTCATGTTTCCAAGAGGTGGGACACTATCTGACATGAATGGAGCTTTGCAGCAGAAGCAACACAATGCTTCAGTTTACAGAGCCACTGAGCACAAAATTCAGACATGCATCGTTCATTATTGCCACCTCCACAATCTGAAAGCAAGATGGGAATGCTGGGATTAGAAGTCATAACCCCAAGGACCTACCTCCACCTCCCCTCACCAGCCACGCAATCTCTCTGAGTCCTTGCTTTTTCTATCTACAATCAACAGCAGTAAACCAAAGTATAACAATGCCACCCACCTGTCCGTCCCTAGTATTTTAACTACCGCTGTGGAAACAAGCCAAAGAGCCTTTTAAATTGGGTCCAAGGATTTAATCTTGGGGGCCGGAGAGACAGCTTAGCAGTTTAGAGCACATGTTCTTGCAAAGGACCTGGGTTTGATTCCCAGTACCCATTTGGGTTACAACCATCCACAATTAAAAGATGGCCTGGAATACTGACTGAGTTCCAGGATAGCCAGGCCTACACAGAGAAACCATCTCAAAAAAACCAAAGTCAGCTTATCAAATTAAGTAAGTAGCTTCCCTTTTTCCAATTCAAGTAACAAACGACATTTTAAAAACTATTTTATCTATAATGTTTGCAAAGCAATGGACAAGTGCATACCTAGGCCAAGAACACCTCTGGGGGAAAAAACAAAAGCAAACAAACGGTCAAACAAAAAAACTAAAAAACATTCTTCATGCATTTGGAAGACCTGAAATTCCAAAGCCCAAACTGGCACCCAAGCCAAGGCAGTGCTTAAATTTTATAATAAAAGACCAATTATTATAGTTAGTGAAAAAACAAACACTGCTCTATTTACTTATTTATATTTATTTAAGACAGGACAACTCTAACATAACCCTAGCTGTCCTTGAACTCAAAGAGCCACCTGCCTGTTTCCCAAGTGCTGGAACTAAAGGCACTTGCGTAGACTAGGCTGAAGTCCATCTGCTCCTGACTCTTAGCCATCCTCCTGCATCAGCTTCCAGAATATTGGGATGAGAGACACTCATGACCACACTCAGCAAGTTGGTAGTACTTAAACAGCAAGGCACATACTGTATACACATGGGTAGAAACGTGAAGCCCATCTTTCTCTGTAATGAGCCAGCAACATAAAGACCATGCTCACCACATTTGGATACAACATTAGGATGCACATACGGATGCTTTCTGCTTTGAAGCAACACTGCTCCTGTTGACAAGGCACCAGAACAGAGTTCTCAAGCTGTTTGACCACAAGGAGCACTTGGGGTTTACTTCTATCTTTACATAAGGGAGGACTCTGATGCTATCATTCCTTCTTCTAAGGAGAGCATCAGGAGTTATCTTTGATGGCCATAGTTCCTTAACAAGCACTACTAAAGTGGTAGAAAATTCAGCTTATTATTTTCAATTTTACTGTTAAAGCTGGATATGGTGGTATCCATATCTGTAATCCCAGCCTTCAGGATGCTGAAGCAGGAAGATGGTGAGTCTGAGGTCAGCCTGAGGTACAGAAACACAGCTGTCTCACAAATCAAACAAATATTTAGAAGGCAATTAAGCATTACAAGAGGGAAGTAAGTTTTTGCTTTACTAGGACTAGTACAAGATATACCAAGGCATCCATCTCACTGCCTAAAACATCTCATTTAGTATTGTTTAACAAGCTTATATAGTCACAAAAGTTGAAATACAATTAAAAACAAGGAAGCTGGGTAACAACTATTGAGGGATGGTTTTGTTCACTGTGTATTTAGATGCTTTGCCCAGAAATCTGGTCAGAGTATAGACATGGGCACTGTCATTATAATTAAAGAATCTCCTGCCTCAATGTGTAAAATCATCCTCCATCATCTCTGATTGGTTAATAAAGTGCTGAACAGCCAGCTGGCTTGGAGTTGCATGCCTTTTAACACATGCACTTGGAAGGCAGAGGCAGGTGGATCTCTTGAGTTTGAAGCTAGCCTGGTCTACAAAGACTCCAGATACAAAGAGCCAAGGATACACAGAGAAACTCTGTCTTGAAAAACGAGAAGAGGAGAAAGGGAGGGAGAGAGACAGAGAGAAAATGTTAGGTGAGGTGGGACTTGCAATCCCAAGAGAAGGAAGGGGAAGGCAGCCTTGAGAAAGTGGCCATAAGGAGGTCCTCACAAGGAAATGGACATGAGGATGAAGATGGAGCAGGAGTAGCTGGCAGGTGACTGGGCATATGCCTAGGAAGTAGGCCAGGTCAGCATATAGTTGGGTTAAAATAGTTGAGAATCTGCCCAGCTATAGTGCTTAAAGCTTACTGACAAATTTAACTGGTTTCTGTGTCATTATTTGGGAGCTATTGAGAGTATTAGAAAAGGACAAGGGCTGGAGAGATGCTGAGTTCAATTCCCAGCAATCGCATGGTCGCTTACAACCATCTATAATGTGATCTGATGCCCTCTTCTGGCGTGCAGGTGCACATACAGCTATAAAGACAAAATTAAAGAAAAAAGATATTTTTATTTTTACCAACAACATTCACCAAAAGAATCTATTTCAAGGAAACTTTTACTTTTGGGATGGGGGATACAGATCTGGCCTCTGCTTCCTTAGTGCTGTGATTAAAGGCATGAACCACCACATCTGGTTTCAAGTTTTTTTTTTTTTTTTTTTTTTTTTTTTTTTAATGTGGCTCAAAAATTAAACCTTTAGGCTACTGAGATGGCTCAGTGGTAAGAGTTCATGCTGTTCTTGTAGAGGATTGAAGTTGGGATCAAAATCACCAGGCTCCAAGAGATCCACCACCCTCTCCCACATATCTGCATACATAACATATACAACATCTGTACCTATTGAGAAAAAAAATATGGAAGCTGACTAGTCTCACATCTGAGTTTCGTGAAAAGGTGAAAAACAAATACTGGGTCCATTAAGCTTCAGCCCTCACGGCACCTCTATTCTCTAGTATCTTTACGTCTCCACAGCAAACTCCTTGATGGTCCTATTCATTTCCATAGTTTAGTTTCTGGCTGCTGTAATAATGACACCAACAGAAAGAACTTTGGGGAAATCTGTTTTTCCTTCCTGAGACAGGGGTTCTCTGTGTAATCCTTACTGTCTGTGAACTCCACCTGTAGATCAGGGATTCTCCAGCCCCTGCCTTGATTCCAGATAGACTTATTTTGGTTCACAGTCCCACCACAGCAGGGAAGCCACAGTGGCAGCGGCTTGAGGAGGTGCACAAATCACATAATCAGAAACAGCAATGACTTGAGAGCTCACACTTCCGAAGGGAGCTTCCTCTACATTACACAATGAGGACCCCCCTCCCTGCTCTAAGGAATGATGCCATCTACAGTAGGCAGTTCCTCCCATCCCAACATAATGAAGATGCTCCTAAAACATGCTCAGAGGCCAACCCGATGCAGACAATTCCCGAGACTCCTTATCCAAGGGACCCTAGAGCAGTGGTCTCAACCTGTGGGTCAAGTTCCCTTTGGAATGACCCTTTCATACGGGTCACATTTCACACAGATAGCCTACATATCAGATATTTGCATTACAATTCAAAACACAGTTACAGTAATAAAGTAGCAAAAAAATAATTTTATGACTGGGGGTCACAACAGGAGTAACTATATTAAAGGGTCACAGCATCAGGAAGGTCGAGAACCACTGCTCTAAAGTGGTAATTTGACAATACCATCCTAGTCTTTCCAATTAAATTAAAAGTTCCTTGAGAAAATATATAACTTATTCTTCTGATTCCCTTTCTAAGAGCATGAAGTCTTGGATACTCAGAACATGTTTTAACTATTTTATAGTACAGAGGCAAGGACCAAGCAAAATGTTTTCCAGCTACAATCACTCAAATGGGAAACAAAAAATAATGGTGTCCCAGTCTGACAGCTGATTGAGTGGTCTTACTCCTTCCAGACAAATGACTAGCCATCTAGCTGACTCAAAAGTGTTCACATAAAGCCACACACTCCGAGTCAGCAATTAGAGATTAAGACCTGACAATATATATTCAGTAATTTTTCTAAAAGCTTATTTCTAAACTTTAAAAATACCAATCTTGTTTGAGGTGAGAGAAACAAAGACCAAAATACTAGAGATTCAAGTGGGGTGTGGTACAGCCCACACGTAACCCCAGCACTTGTGAAGCTGAGATGCAAGGGCTACAAGTTCAAAGCCACCCTGGCTACGTAACAGCCTACGTGGGGCAGCCTAGGATACCTAGGAGGAAAGGAAGCTTCGGACCGAGTGGGATAAATCTACATCTGACCTAAACCCCAACTGTTCTCAGCAGGTCCTGAAAAACTGTTGTCAGAAAATAGTTAGCAAACGCAATAACCTCTTTTCACATCAAACTACAAAGGCGTGAGCACAACAGTGCCCCCAAATTTCTTCCTGTTAACACAAATTACTAACATAATTCTGCACCAAAATTAAATATGTAACTAATTGTGAAAAGTGAAGCCAAGATGGAGTGAAGACAAACACACAGGGCCTCTTTGTGTACCCTTGACCAGGCTGGCCTCAGAGATCTGTCTGCCTCTGCCTCCCAGAGTGCTGGGATTAAAGGCGTGTGCCACCACGCCCGGCTGAGACAAACATTTTGTATGAGAAAATTGTATTAATCGAGACTTCAAAAACACAACTCGACCCACAGCCGAACAACCTGCTTCCCCAATTCTTGGGGGAAACCAATGGAACGAGGTGGCCTGAGCTTGCCAAGCGTCGACTCAGTGGACTCAGGACCATGTCTGAAATACAGAAAGAGGTCAACGCGGGGATTACTACCGCTGCTTGTAGCTACAAATATACAACCAAGAAACTTTTGCAACCCAGAAGATGACACAGATTTTGCCTCTCTTGCCGTTTGTGTTGCTCATTCGAAAAGTAAATGGCACCAAGCCAAGTACGTTCCACAGAGGAGGGTTCCACACTCCCCAACTTGAGTCAGCATATACATCATAAATTAAAGTCACGCTGGATTTCCAATCCCAAAGCTCCTAGTGTAGTATGACTCACCAAAGCCTCCATTTCTTCCAACTATGCAAACTTTACACTCCTCCCTTGAAACTACCACCATGACCTTCGTAGAAACTGGGTTACCGACTCCTTTCATAATCGCTAAACGCACACTTTAAACGGGACTCGGAGGGAGCCGGCGTGTGGAGGCTGACACCGACGCGATGTGACCTTCCCACAGGCGCTGGGGTCTGGCCTACAAGCCAGCCCGTGGGGGACCCTGTGGGCATCGCCGGCTCCACGCAGCAAGCCCTCAGCGCAAGGCCTTATCCCCACCTCGGCTCGGGTCGTGATGCTGCTCCTGGGCGCAAAGCAAAGGCAGGCCCGAGCAGAGAGCCACGGCGGGTCCCGTCCTCCCTCATCCCTAGCGCCGGGTCGGGCGGCTTCGAAGCCCGGAGTCCAGCGCGCGGCGCCATTTTAGGCCGCGGCGGCGGCGCCATCCAATCAGCGCGCGGGAGGCGGGGGGCGCCGGGTCGCTCGCGAGTCGCCGCGGGCAGCGCCGGGCGCCGGTCTGCTAGGTTCGAGGGGCCTGGCCTCCGTGCCGCCATGTTGCACCGTCCCCGCGGCCTCCCGAAGGGAGGGCACGGGCAGAGGCCGCACCTGCGGCCTAGCGCAACCCACCTTCTCGCAGAGGCTCTTGACCTGGGACTCGGAGAGCTGCTTGCACTCGTTCAGCTGCTCGATCCACTGGTCCAGCTCCTTGGTGAACAACTTCTCGTCCATGATGCCGCCCGCCCGAATCGGCTGCCTCTCCGCGCTGCTCCCGCGCCGCCGCCCGCACCCGGGCCACACGCACACGCCGCCGCCGCCGCTCCCCGGGGTGCTCCCTGCGGCCCCTGGCGGCTGCTGGGCGCTGGCGCCGGCCCGTTGGCTCGCTCCGCAGTGCTCGGCCGCCGGCCGCTGTACCTCCTCCGCTCGCCCTAGCTCGGGACTCGGCTTTCTGTAATGGCGGCCGCCCGGCGTGGTGACGTCACGCCGGCGTCAGGGAGCCGCGGGGAGGGCGACGGAGTGGGGCCGGGACCCGGAGCTGCGCACCGTGCGGCCCAGGCGCAGGCGCAGCGGAGCGGGCCGCCGGAGGAAGTGCCTTCGCTCTCGGGGCGTGGTCCTCCCGCGGGGAGGGCGGCGGGGGAAGGGAAGCACCGAGCGGGAGCAAGCGCAGTGCTGGAAGCGGCGAACGGGGTTAACCACGGAGCTGCCGCCTCGGCCTGCGCACACCCGGCGCAGGCGCACTCTGGGTAGGCGAGGTCTGGCTGCTGGTGACCTGCGGTCTCGCTGGAAGGCTGCCCGGCGTCCACCTCTCAGAAGCCTGGCAGCCTGGTGACTGAAACAACAGTCGCAAACCTAAGGCGCTCAATGCAGCAGCCCTGGGAACCACTTGGGAGTCCCACGTCTTTGGGGACGAGAACTGACGCCTCCTGGCAGGCCGCCTGAAGTGACCTTCCCCAGCCCTGGGCGGTGCAGGCTCCCATAATTAGGTCATTCGTAGGCGAAGGAAGGGGTACCTGCTGGGGTGTGTCGCTCGCGCACCTGACACCTCCTGCACACACCTGTCCCCGCGCCACTGCCGGGCCGAAGTAGGCCTTCGATTATGGCCTGAACATGGCTTCCTCTCCTGTGGCCTTCAGCAGCTACCGTGTGCACTTCTCTCCGAATCCTGTGCCCACTGGAAATGATCCTGGCCTAGAGAGGAGAACAAGGCGGTAGAACATGAACACACAGGTCCTCGCTGTGGTTCTGATGCTGGTAGAAGCAGCTACAGTGTGCTCTGTAAAGGAAGCTGATACTCTTAAGAATCGGCCCTTGACCTGGTTATGATTCTCTTTGGGGTTTGCGAAACGTGTTCACATTGCACTGTCTGCCTTTACAGAAATACTTGGCTCCACAGAGCGGCAATTATTTACCAGATTCCATGCCTAGATTGAGAGGGTCGTGCAGACAAACAAGGGCTGCTGGCCTGGTGGAGCTTTTCCCAACCGTATGGGCTGGAAATGCATGGATCGGACAGAAGTTAGGCATTGCACCCCCAAGAGTTTGAGAGGTATAGAAGCCAAAGGATGATTAACCATGAAGGTCAAGGCCAAGAGTTGAGCTAGCTCTACTGTGGGGAACTGTCAAGCCTGTCACCAGAGAATACACAGCTCCAGGTCATCACCCTGACCCACAAGCTGAAGAAAGAAGGCCTCGATGGGCCCGTCCACAAATGGCAGGGCTGAGAATCCTCCTGTATCAAGGACAACCTGCTTGGCCAGGTGGACTGGCTTGACCAATTCTGCTTTCCCTGGGTACCTCCCACTAGTGTGCCCAAAGAAAGTTCCTGAGACCTACTCTTCTGAAGCCTCCTTACATACTTATTCTGCCAGAGTCCTTTCAGCTCAGATTCTGACTCTGGTTTGCACTGCATAACCCTCCCCTCCTCCCCCCCAAATAATCAGGAGTATAAGAGTTAAGACAGTGTGAGATCAATAAAGAATTGTTGGGTGCCCATTGATATAAAGCCATGTTCACTGTGCTGCCTTGTCTTATTCTTCGCTGTTGCACTGGACCCGGGTGAGAACTGGTCCTGTACTGAAGGGCAGGAATCAGGCAGACACACGTGAAAGGGAAGGTAATGGTTAGGACTGAGAACTTTGCTGCCGAGGTCTCAGCCAGTCACACGGCTACTGAAATACAGAAGAGGATCAACATTTGTTCCTTTAGCCTGCATTTTTTCACCTGCAAAGACAGTGATGATGGTAGTTTGGCAGCCTGAAAAGCATTGAGTGCCCACAATGTATGCTAAGGTTATATAATGAGGGCTCTTTCAAAGGACTAGCTATAGCTAGGCACTCCTTGCTGGTAGCATTACCGTGTTATTTATTTTCTCTTGATGCAGGTTGCTTGGCTCACCACCCTCACAAAATGGAGGGATGATATAATTACACGTACTTAAACATCCTGCCAAATAATTAGATGCTGCAACTTAACTTCTTGAGGAATGACTTCCAGGAAGCTCTCATTAGCATTCAGGCAGTGGAGTAAAGCATACCCGATGATCATAAACAATACAGAACAATACTAATCAGGGTGTCTTTTCCCTTAGCGGAAACCGAGGATGCTTTCCTACTCTGTCGAACTCTGATATAATCAAAGGATCTGAAAGCTGGGTTTGATTAATCTGGTCTTAAATAATTTGACCCCAAATGACTCAATTTTAAGAGCTGGTATTGAATACTTGTAACAAACATTTAAAAACAACTGGGAGTGATATGCCTGTAATACCAGCACTTAGAAGGATGAGGCAGGAGGATTGCCTCCACCTCGAGAACAGCCTGGGCTACATAATGAGTCTAAGGCGAGTGGGTCTGTAGTGTAAGATCCTGTCATGAAAGCCAAAAGATAAGTTAAAAGGAAAAAGAATTATCCTTTTAACTTCTGGACCAAAACAACAAAAAAAAATCACTAAGACAAATTTGAGAATCATTGCTTAGATGATAAATCCCGTGTACAGTGAGTCTGCGTTGCCCTGGATGTTTACACATAGCTATAAATAAAAATCGTCTGATGATGGGCGGGGTGGAAGGAGGACAACCTTGAGCAAATAGCTTTATAATAGGCACTCTTAGCCAAGATATTAAACTGACATTAAACATGGAAAAGGAATGAGATGTACTTCACCAGCATTCACTCTAACTAAAATTAAATTTTTGGTATTGATCCTTCTGGTTCCCTGAATTGAGCCAGCTGTCACAGAAAGCAGAGGAATGGAAGGAACAGCTCTGAGGTTGATGGGCCTGGGTTCAGATTCCTGTTTTGCAGATGCCAAGCCAGGGAAAGCACCCCTCCCTCCTCGTTTCAAGATCCTCCCTTTTTTGGGGGGGTGAGATAGGGTTTCTCCGTGTAACAGCCCTGGCTGTCCTGGAATTTACTCTGTAGACCAGGCTGGCCTCGAACGCACAGAGATCCACCTGCCTCTGCCTCAAAGGTGTGCACCACCAATGCGTGGCTCATCTAGATTTTCTAAGTCTAGGTTTTCTTTTTTTTTATTATATATACATATGTATGTATATATATATATATATATATATATATATATTTCTATACACATGTATGCCTCCATACCAGAAGACAGCACCAGATCTCACTATAGATGGTTATGAGCCTTCATGTGGTTGCCGGAAATTGAACTCAGGACCTCTGGAAGAAGAGCAGCCAGTGCTCTTAACCTCTGAGCCATCTCTCCATCCCATAAAGTAGGGTAAGTTGATTCTGAGGACGGAATGAGATTACCAGTGGATAGCACTGAGCAACCCAGAATGCACCGCCAATGAACACTATCATTTTTATTGTAAATCTCAGTTCAAATGTGCCCATTGCCACTGGAGTCCCTCAGGTATATAAAAAACATCATGTGTAATCAAATCAGAGCAGGGAGTGGAGATGGGAGAGAAAATTCAAGCAAGGAAAGAGAGGTAGAAATAGAACAGAAGAACACTCCCTTTCTTCCCTCATCATCAGGAGATCTGTTGTATAGAGACAGTTACTTAGGAATAAATCCAAGAATTAATACGTTTTGTCAGGCTCATGTTCCTGTTAGTGCCAAATCCTGTATCTAAAAGGAGCAGCACACCTAAAAAGGATAATATGTTCTTCGCTCTTACGTCTCCTTTGCCTTAGACGCCCCAGCCAATACCTACTGGCCCCACTCGGGGGAAAAAGGTCTGTAGTGCTCTGGTTAACTAGGCCTGCTTACCTATTGGCTTTTTGCAACCCACATATCCAAGGCTACCAATGATTATCTATCTCTTCCTTTTTGTAGGTTTCAGAAAACAAAAGAAAGAAAGAAAGAAAAGAAAAAAGAAAAGAAGAGAAAGAAAACTTATATGGTTTTTCATCTAGATTTAGAACTTTATGGATATGGGCAAAGTTTTGTGGCCAGGAACTTTGTCACACATACATTCTTGACTGACCTTCCTCCCAGCTCCTGTCATTTGACTAAAGAGATCACGTCCCTTCCTAGTGCCCATGACGTCCAGGCAGTTCTTAGTTACAGAGGAAAACAGCACAGGAAAAGAAAGGCAAAGTTCACCATCTAGAAGGCAGGTCAAGCCTCCATGAACACTGCCGCCAGCCCTGCAGTTCCCAGGAGTACCGTCATAAGTCTATTTATTGACACAAGTGACTATTTATAGTGCAAAAGGTACCGTATAAAACAATACGTGTATCTGGGTGTGATGGGACACACCTGTTTACTAACCACTCAGGAGGCTGAGGCAGTGGGATCAAGAGCTTGAGGCCAACCTGGGCTGCACAATGAGACCCTGTCTCAAAGCAAACAAACAAAACAACAGCCACTTGTATGATAGTTTTATGAAATATTTTTTATAAATACCTGCTTCCAAGACACATCAGCAAGCTTCACAGGAGAGGGAATAGTTGCATGGCTTTTTTTTTTTCTTTTAAGTCTGTACTTACTTGATTCCTCTGTAATGAATTCATGTTGTCACCATGACTGTGAAAAGAAAACATCTGAGTAAACAAAGCATCTCTTAGGAATCACAGGTTCAAAGAACTCATAGCTAGGGGCCAGAGAGATGGCCCAGTGGGTTAAGGCACTTGCCACCCAGCCTGACAAGCTGAATTTGATCCTGGTATCCAGTGGTGGAAGGAGAAAGCTGGTTTCCTGAGGGTTGTCCTCTGAGCACGTGTGCTGTGGCATGTGCCTATACACACGTAGATGAAAAATGAAAATGTAAAAAAGGAAATGAAACCTCATAGCCAGGAGGCCAGCTATGTATTCCACTGTGCCGAGGATGCCAAAACTTCCTTCCTTATGGAAAGGAGTCCCTGATTTCTTGTGGCCTTCTCATTTGCTTCCTCACCAGGTATCCCAAGATTCCAACTTGTCTCCAACTTAGGACACCTTTAGTCCTAGCACTCAGGAGGCAGAGGCAGGCATACCACCGAATTCAAGGCCAGCCTGGTCTACAGAACAAGTTCCAGAACAGCCAGGGCTACACAGAGAAACCCTATCTAGAAAAAACAAACAAACAAACAAATTCTAAGTTGTCTTTTCTCTTGCCTTCCTTCTCATAGGCTCTGTCCTCAGCCTTTGGGCTTCCTTATTCCCTAGCCCCAAGCCCTTCTTGCCTACATGTTCCTTGCCTACATGCTCAGCCTTTCCTTTAGAACACCCTCTTGTGTCTATAAAAACCTTACCTGTCCACTGTCAGTTTGAGCTTCTCTGTTGACTTTAGGCCTCTCTTCATTTTCTTTTCCTTTTCTTTTCTTTTGGTTCCTTTTCCCCCTTTCTCCTGACTTCTTTTCTCCCCTCCACCCTTTCTCTCCACTTACTTTTGCTGTCTTCTTCCTTTCTGTGATACTGGGCATCAACCTCAGTGCCTCTCCCACGACAGACAAATGCTCAATCACTCCTAGGTCCACAGCTCTCCTGCCTCCCTTCTCAGCGATGTTTGTTTTCTAAGTTGACAGGTGAACCACCGGGCAAGACGGCCCTTTGATTACTCGTGTATTCCTTTTTTATTATTGTTTTAAATTAAATTGTGTGTGAGAGAGTGAGAAGACATCTTGCAGGAGATGGGTCCCTGGGGTGGAACTCAGGTCATCATGCTCAGTGGCCAAGTACCTTTACCCACTTAGTCCCCTCCCTAGTGTTTCTGTGTTCATCCTTAAGTTCTGATTCTGGAAGATGACAATGGAGTTGAGTCCCAAAACAAAAGAACAGATAAAGTGCGCAGAAAAAGAAGTGTTGGGTGACTTGGTGTGTCTACAAGCTGATGGTCAGTACTTAGAGGAATTGAGGTAATTATTTGCCTCATCTTTGGGGGAATAGACAAAAGGCTACGAGCCTCTCTGTCAATTCCTAACACTAACGAGAGACAGCATTTAATTTGGGTTTTTGGGTTTTTTTGTTTGTTTGGTTGGTTGGTTGGTTGGTTTTTGGCTTTTCTGGTTTTTTCGAGATAGGGTTTCTCTGTATAGCCCTGGCTGTTCTGCAACTCACTCTGTACACCAGGCTGGCCTTGAACTCAGAGGTCCACCTGCCTCTGCCTGCTGAGTGCTGGGATTAATGATGTGCACCACCAATTCCGGGCAGAGATAGCACTTGCTAATCACCGCTGCTAGTCTCTGCGCTAAAACTTCTGAGTCATCTTGCTTTGCAAATGAGACCATACCCGAGTACAAGCAACCTGGGAAGGAATAAGAAGAAAAAGATAAACCAGTTATTAACATGAATTGTCAAAAGCGAAATAGAATAAAATGAATTGTCTTTGCTCAACGCTGCTGTCTCCCAGTGTAGAGAAGTCACTCTGACGTTTTGGTCGACCCTGCCTTTAAATCACACAAACAACATAATATAAAGAGCACTCCCTTCCTCAAAAGAACCGGCCTTCCGAGAAGGAAAACGCTGGAATCATCTCCTGTCTGCTACCATCAATCTGAATGACTTTACACTCATCTTTTCCTGCCAGTTTCTCTATCTAACAATGTGGAGACTGTATATATTTAAGTTTGCAGTCCTTAATTTATGGATAAACCCCCAGGAGATGTTTGGTAACTTAATTGTCTTTTTTTTTTCTTCCTTTTCCCTTATTTTTTTTTTTTTTGTATTTTTAAATATTAATTACAGTTTATTCACTTTGTATCCCTATTTCTTCCTTTTTCTTTCAGTGGGGTCTCAAGTACCAAATCGGCCTTGAACTCCTACGTAGCCAAGAAGGTCTTGAACTCCTGACCCTCTGGTCTCTACCTCCCAGTGCTGGGATTATAGGCATGCAACATTACACCTGGTTGAATTTTTTGTTATTGTTGTTTAATAGACATTTGTATTGAGAAATTTTAGATTTATATGCAGCTGTAAGAAATACTATTGGAGCCGGGTGTGATGGCACATGCCTGTAATCCCAGCACTCGGGGAGGCAGAGGCAGGAGGATCTCTGTGAGTTTGAGATCCTGGTCTACAGAGCAAGTCCGGGACAGCACGGAGAAGCCTTGTCTCGAAAAACAAAACAAAATAACTCCCCCCCCCAAAAAAAAAAGCAAAAACAAAACAAAACAGGAAGCAATATGGAGCAATCACCATTTCCCCAGCACCAACATCTAGCAGTGTTACAGTACAATGCTACAACTTGAAACTTGGAGACTGATACTGACTCAGCCAGCCTGTGTGACTCACATCTCCCCAGTTTTAGAGACACATTTGTGTGTCAGTCAGCATATAGAGTTCTACAAGCTGGCATTTTCCCTTGCATCTACCTTTTTTTTTTTCTTTCTTTCTTTCAGTAGAAAGGCCCTTAACTTTCACAATTGTGATGCTCTCGAGTACTTGATTTCCAAGAAGGAATTTGGTTCTTGACCCTGGGGATTCTAGAAGACTAGATCCCAAAATGTCTATAGCTTTCAGTTTCAACAATCAGCCCAAACCGTTTTGAGGCAACGTCCTACTGCAAGTCTGACTAGCCTCAGACTTGCTCTGTAGCCCAGGCTGGACTCAGATTCATGATTCCTCTTTCTCAGCCTCCTGAATCCTGGGCCTACAGGCCTGTGCCATTATGACAGACATAGGAATACAGGTGGGTAAAAGGTGCTAGGAAGATAAGGGAGAAGGCAGGAAAATTCAAAGGCACAAGGCATAGCCTGTCATGGCTTGAATTCAAAGTGTCCCTTACAGGCTCATGTTTCAAGTGCTTCTTTCCTGGCTGGAGGTGCTGTTTTGACAGGTGGTGGAACCTTCAGGAGGTGGGTACAGCTGATAGGGGGAATGCACCAGAGACAGGCCCTTGAATGTTCCAACACAGACCCTGGGCCCAGTCCTTCTCTGCTCCCTAGCCCACCACTGTGGTGGTCTAAATGAAAAGAAATGTCTCCTATAGGCTAATAGATCTGAACACCACATCCCCGGTTGGTATCCCTGGGGCAGGGATAACCCAGCCTATGGGCTCTTGTTACTTCTATACTCTACAAAGTCTCACAGGTGAGAGAGAGATTGCCTTGAGTCTCAGAAGAAACTTTGGATTTCTAAACAGTGGTGGGTGGGACTGTTACACTATATAGAATAATCGCTAAGTTCAATATGAATTAAATGCACTTTGCATTAAGAAATGGCCATAAGCCTTTAGTGGGGACAAGGCAGAATACTATGATTTAAGTAAGAGATGGGCCCCCACGGGCTCTTGAGATTTTTATTGTTGTTGTTTCCCAAAGTGCTGGGATTATGAGCATGTACCACCATGCCTGGCCAATCTCAGTGCCTGTTCCCCAGCTCTTGACACTGTTCTAGAAGACTCTAGGATCCTTAGAAGGTGGGCCAGGCTGGTATAGCACACGAGGGGCACACCTTACACAGTAATGGGCCCAGTCCCTGGTTCCAGCTGCTCCTGCCATGCCACAGGCCTTCCCTGCTATAAGAGATGTGACTCCCTGAAACCATGAGCCCAAATAAATCTTTTCCCTCTTGGACTGTTTCTATCAGGCATTTTATCACAGTGGGAAGACCCGTAACTACCACCTAGACCACTGAGCTTAGGTTCCAGGAACAAGGCAGACAGTCTAAGTCATTTATTAATCATGTGCCCACGAGGGAGGTCATTGCTTGCTGACATCAGGAAAGTGTTTCCGCAGAAGCTGATGCTTCAGCTCCATCTTGAAGGATAACCTGGAATTCTTTAGCTGAGAAGAAAAAATTGCTTAAAAAAAAATCCCCTTACATTCTCAGCACTTGCAGAGAACACAGGAAACGATGTCTATATTTGTTTACAATATTAAGGTGTCAAATTCTTGAACCCCTGTATGCAAGTGCTGAGGCCATGAGATTTTTTTTTTTCCTCTTGAGTCTGTTTTCCACTGTCTTGTCCAAACTGGACACCCGATCCTGCCTGCTTAGTTTGAGAAAGGCATTTTATCTCTGATGCCTTGATCACATCAGAGCTTATATTTAAAGCATGAGGGATGAGAAGACCGCAGCTATGCCCTTGGCTCTGTCCCATGACCGTACTACCCTCCTCCTCTCGACTGAAGACTCTGGAAGCCAATCCTTCAGCAGTTGGTGGGAGTCAGAGCCGGCCAAGCCATGAGGAGAACATCTTAGCCCTCTAATCACAGAGTTCTCCTCTTCCTCAAGCGTTCATCAGAACCTTCCCCTTCCCCCAGGCATGGGAGTCCTGACCCCTCAAACCTGTCCTCCCTATGTTTGCTGCCTTGTGTGTACTCTGGCTCAGACATCCCAGGGGATTTCTGTGGGCTTCAGGTTCCCCACAAGGCTGCTTAGATCTAAGCTCTGTTCTTATAGAGACCACTCTCTCCTGTGTAGGCATCTTTGGCCCTGGAAGACTGACTCCTGGCAGACCTATACTCTGAATAGCCCCTAGAAGTTTTTTTTTGTTTTGTTTTGTTTTTTTGTTTGTTTGTTTTTTTAATAATCTCTGTGTTCTGACGGTTATTTAATTCATAAACCTCAGCATTTCCTCTGTAGCACGGTTCTCACAGGGTTAGTTTATTAGTTTACTCTTTAAATAAAATGGCCTGGCCCCTCCTTTAATCCTAGAACTTGGGAAGCAGGGGCAGGTAGATCTCTGTGAATATGAAGATGGCCCGCCTACACAGTGAGTCCAGGACAGCCAACGTTACATAGGGAGACCTGTACCAAATGAACGAATAAACAAACAAACAAGCAAGCAGCCTAGGCCAGAGAGATGGCTCAGTGGTTAATAGCACATACTGCTTTTTCAGAAGACACAAGTTCAATTCCCACCACCCATATCAGGCAGCATACAATTGCCTGTAACTCCAGCTCCAGGAGATCTGGACTCTGAGGGTACCTGCACACACAAACATACAGAAACACATTTAAAAAAGGCTTCACGTGAAGCTCTTAGCATTTAGCTAGTACTCCATCTATATAAACGGTTATCAACAGTATTTTGAGACAGTGTCTCAAAAAAAAAAAAAACCAAAAAACCCAAACCATACACCCCCACACCACAGATGTACACACACAGTTGTGTCTTTCTCCTTCTAGGCTTTTCTTTGCCTTTTGTTTGTTTGTTTTTTTCTTTGTTCTAAGGTGGGGTTTCTCTCTATAGACCAGGCTGGCTAGTCCCACCCAGGCCTCTCAAATGCTAGGATGGCAGGTATGTGCCACTCCTGCCCACCTTCCCAGCTTGAGTGTGCATGCGTGTGTGTCTATATTCTCAGGGGAAACGGAAAGCTGAGTTCGCATTGTGTAACCTGATTAATTCAGCTAGTGGCTCATGAGCACGTCCTCACGTCCTCAGTAACTATGTGACAATCACACTTTCAGGTCCTTTTCTAGCATCTACACAAATCATAATGTATTATCTTGGCCCTTAAATCATTTCCTATTTTCCCTTCCGTACATAGCGGCAAACGTCCTTGCTCCTAACTTTGTGCCTCTGGCTCTATTTCTTCAGGACAGATGCTTGGGGACATCTCTCCCCTGCTGTTGCTTTGCTAATATTAGGTATGGAGAATTACACCATAATCCCTGGCTCCTGACACATTCTCATAGTTGGCAAGTGGGTAGTCCGATCTTACTGAATTAGGTAATAAGTATATTAATTTAATAATGTAGTAAGTAGCCAGTATTTAACCATAGTCTGTTGCGTCCTTCCCCTCCCCATCTGTCGGCACCATCTTGAATTCCATGTTCATTTCTTCAATTTTTTTTTTAAATGTGGTTTCATTGTTTCTATATATATTCCTAAAGAGTGATTTTATTTAAAGGTTATATCTAGCTTTACGAAAAGTGTATCATGTATGTGATCGTTTAGGACACTCTCTGTCCTAAACTAATACAAACTGGCTACGGTCCATCCATGTCACCACGCATTGCTGTGGGTTATTCACGTTGATGGATACAGAGGCATCCAAAGGGTAAGTGTACCACGGTTCATCCTCCCCTCACGCTCCCATGAATGGACGAACACCATCGCCAAGGCTCTGCTCCTCCACACGGCACATCTGTGGTGTCACTGCCATCTCTTGCACTTGCCCAGCTATAGACTCTGGGTACTCATCCTGGTGTTCACACTCCTGTGGCCTGAGAGCCATGTTGTCAGGCCGCTCTCCAGGCAGAGAGAACAGTTTGCTTCCCCCACCCCCACCCCAGTGACAGAATGTGCACCTTCTCCCTCTTCCTAATTAAAGGATCGTGTAGGCTATTTTGAACATTTCCATTTCACAGACGAAAGGTAACCCTTTCCTGGCTCTGTGGTCAGGCACCGATTCCTCTCAAAGCTGAGGACGGGTTTTTGGTTCTGAGAATTGTTCCCAATGTGATAACATCAGTGATTTCTGGAACCTGTTTCCCAATGGCTCCGCTGCTTTCCCTTGTCCTGAGAGAAGTGACGCTGTTGGAAGGAGGCTGTGATGGGAGCCAGGGTGGGAAACGTGCCCAGTTTACCACAGTGGAAGATTGTGTCCTGGTCCCAGCGCCTGCCGGTGTCAGATCAGTCCCAGTGAAACAGGCATTCTCTCTCCCTACTCACTATCCGAGAAAAGCCAGCATAATGCTACCCTTTGTTCTCAAATTGACAATTTTAAACCTCCTGCTTTGCTCTGCAGTAAAAGAACTTTCTATTTTGGGCTTGGTGACATAGCTAAAACCAAGCAAGAGCAGCAGGCTGCAGCATGAGTTAATAGCTTTCTTCAGGGGAGAGAGGATCTATGAGCAAAGGGAGAATCTTCCAGAAGGCGTCTTCTGCATAGCAACACGCAGCCCATTTGTCTATCTTTCTGCTGACAGATGTATTTCAAGACTGAAAACTAAACACTATTTAACATTCAAAGTAAACTGCAAGATTAACTCCGAACTGACAGCTAGCCACCCTTTTTTCTTTGAAAGTGTCTCCTGAAGCCAAGGCTGGCCTGGAATTCCTGATCCTCCTGCCTCTACCACCCCAGTCAGGCGGGTGAGGGGGGGTGTGTTACAGGCACAAGCCACCATGCTGAGTTTAAATTTCTTAGTCAAATGCAAAAATTTGCTGATGGTCCCCGCGTCCCTAGCACTCAAATGGCACTGTCCTCAGGAGATTTCTAGCCACCAGAAATGATGCTAATTTGAGGAGTGTCTCAAATACTACCCAATAACAGGGTTTCCTCTGCTGGTCTGTTTCTGCGTGAGAAGCCTTGCCACACTGGGGTAAGGTGGTCTCAAGAAGCCTCAGGCTCACAGAAAGGGTATGCTCAGATCTATGTAAGCACGGTGCCAGTTGGCACAAACCCAGGTCTGGAATAACTGGGCAGCAAAGAGCGAGTCCTCCCACTCTCTGTTAACATCTCTCTCCTGAGAAGTTTCAAGTGAGCCCAGAGTTTCAAGATAATGATGAGACGGACCCTACCGGCCAGTGTCTGCTTTCAGCAAATATGCCAATCTCCTTCCATCCATAACCCAATCCCCCCACATCTCCATTTAAAAATAAACTAGAGTCCTTTTCAACTCTACATACTTTACATGTACCTGTAGGAAATACAGTCTTTTTTTTTTTTCTTTCTGTTCAACAATTACTGTACTGAGGCTGAAAAAAAATGTATTAATGTCATCTAGGGTCAGAGGTCAAACTGACCTGGTGTTCCTTGTTCTTCACTGACTTCCTGAAATAGTTTGGTCTGACTTTGAGCAAAACAATGTCATTTGAGCAGTTGCAGTGGTACAGACCTGTAATTGTAGCACTTTGGAGGTAGAGGAAGGTAGGGGGATTAGGAGTTCAAGGCCAGCCTCTGCTACACCCATTTAAAACAGGCAGATAAAAGTTACTTTTACAATTTGTTTTGTTTTGTTTTCTTGTTTTCTGAGACAGAGTTCTTCTGTGTAACAGAGCTCTGGCTGGCCTGGAATTCACATAGATCCCCCTGCCTCTGCCTCTGGAGTGCTAGGATTAAAGGCGTGTCTGTAATTTAAAAAATTTTCATTTTAACCGCATCCTCCACCCTTGCCTTTACTGATTTGTTTGTTTATTTAGTCTTTTTTTTTTTCTTTCCTTTCTGAAACTGTCTTACTCTGTGGCCCAAGCTGGCCTCAAGCTCATGAATTAACTTCTTGCTTTGGCCTCCCGAGTACTGGTATCAGAGGTATGAGCCACCATGCTTGGCTAGTTCCTGTCTCTTATTGTCCACTTTGGATAGTATTGCAGACAATACTATCCAATAAGTCTTCTACTTGCAACAGCTACTTAACAGACTACTCCAACCCAGAGCTATAAAATAACCACCAGTTTATCGCACACGCTCGGGTCTACGGGGCGCTGTGGGCATGGCTGCTCTCAGGCTGATGTGGGGCCTCCTTGGGAAGATTCAGAGCCTGCGATGACATCACATCTGAAATCTCGCCACACTTGAAGTCTTGATGACCCCCCCAGACAAGGGCTGCAGCCCGTGCCCTGACACGGCCACTCTCAGTGCCTTAGTTTCCCCAATAGCCAGGTGGTTTCAAGACCTTTCTTTCGTTCATCGTGTTATGTTTTAGTATGCTCTGGGGATCAACGTATTCCAGCTGCAGAGACTTCCATCGGCTGTATCATTCTTTCCGACCAAATCTCAGAGCTCACTGTGCGAGCTCTGTGCTCTAGTGGGTGAAAGTCCAGAGCCCTCTCAGGTGGGGTGGGTCAGATCTACCTTTAGGGAAGCGAGATCCCAGCAGAGTGGGGGCAGGGGTGGGGGGTGACCCAGTTTGAGGTCAGGACGGCCAATCGGGAAAGATGTGGCCAACAGTGGAAACCTGGAGGAGGAGAAAAGAGGAAGTTAGGCACATCCCTGCACCCTCAACAGCCGAGGGGCTGACCGAGCTGAAACTCGGTACCAGCTGTGCCCACATCTCCAGGAAGAACAAGGGCTGTGGTAGTTTGCGTAGGTATGGCCCCCATAGACTCACGTGTGTGAATGCTTGGCCATAGAGAGGGGCACTGTTACGAGGCGTGGCCTTGGTGGAGGAAGTGCGTCACTGTGGAGGCGGGCTTTGAGGTCTTATGTGCCCAAGGTTTGCCCAGTGTGACAACAGTCTCTCCTTGCTGGCGGCAGATCTAGACGTAGAACTCTCAGCTCCATCTCCAGCACCGGGCCTGCCTGCACGTCGCCATGTTTCCCGCCATGATGATCATGGACTGAATCTCTGAAAACTGTAAGCCACCCCCAATGAAATGTTGTCATTTTGAAGAGTTCTATGGGCATGGTGTCTCTTCACAGCAATAAAACCCTAAGACATGGGCCTTCCCTGCTTCACATCAGCTACCACAGAGCAGCAGGCTCCCAATGGACTGCAGCCATTGGACTCATGCATCTTCCTTCCACCTAGCAACTATTAACCCAGGCTGTTTTCAAGCCTTCTGTGCCTTGAGCTAGACCCACTAATCAACGGTAAAACTTGAAGCTATATGACTCAAATATTGTTTCAAATGGTAAGTGTGCACTTGTGCAGGAGAGAGCGATCCATCCTTGAGGGCTGAAGTCACAGAAGGCTGTAAGTCAGTGATTCTCAACCTTCCCAGCGTTGTGACCCTTTAGTTCCGTTCCTCATGTTGTGGCGACCCCCAACCATAAAATTATCTTGTTGCTACTTCATAACTGTAACTTTGCTACTGTTATGAACTGTAATGTAATATCTGATGTTCAGGATGTCTGACACGTGACCCCCACAGAAGTCATAACCCACAGGTTGAGAACCACAGTAAATATAAACCATCCTAATGTGGGTGCTGGGAACTGAACCCAGGTCCTTTACATGACCAACAAGTGCTTTTAGCCTCTGAGCCATCTCTCTAGCCCTCAAATATTGTTTGTAAATGGTACAGACTTTTAGCTTGTAGGTCTTGCATTTGTTATTTGCCTAATTGGTCTAGAATATCACAGCCCTGTTTCAGACATTGTGACACCATGTCCTAACGTCCAGAGACCCCAACCTGACCTGATGCCAGAAGTGCATGTGGAAATCAGAGGACTGCTTTCAGTCCACTCTCTCCTTGCGCTTGGTTGAAGCAGGATCCCAACTCAAGAGGCTGCCGGTGAAGGCTTCTCCTTATTAGGCCCCCTTGCTCTAGATCCCCTGGGCTGAGGCCAGGAGCTTAGGTACGGAGCTGCCTCATGCTGTCTTGATGTTGGTGGAAAAATTTGCCCCGCCCCATACCACCGCTGCACTCCCTTATGTAGACACAGGCAGCAGGGGGGCCACAGCCACTGAGCATCAGCTTCAAGTGGCTTTGCCAGTGTGGAGACCTGGCCTTGAGCCACCCCATATTTGTCGCTTGGTGAAAGTCTTGTGACAGAAACAAATAAGGGTGGTTTCCTCCCAAGGATACCAAGTTTGGCGACAGCCATCTAGGTGAGCCAACAGTCAGGGACTCCTGGCTCCACATACCAGGCTTCTCAAGTCCTGGTGAGTCAGCTCTGCTTCCTCCTCTACTTCCTCAACACCAGCAGAGCCCAGTTTCAGCCCGGAACCAGGAAGTGCCGACAGTATCACCCACTCCCCAGAGTGATTCATTTGGTTGTTTCAAGAGCTTGCTTGAAACACAGCTACCCACAAAAAAACAAAAACAAAAACAAAAACAAAAACAAAAAAAAACTCTTCAGAAGCCCAAATTAGAGATAATAATTCCCCAAATGTGCCGTTCTCGTAACCGATCACTTGATTCCCCACAGCCTCTGAGAAAACCCCCAACGTTGACTGCTGGTCCCGGGGTTTCTAAGAAGGCAGGCCGAGCAAGGTGTAAGGAGCAAGCTAGTAAGCAGCACTCTTCCGTGGCGTCTGCAGTCAGTTCCTGCCCCAACTTTCCTGAATGGGGGACTACGAGCTGTGAAGATGAAATAAACCATTTCCTCCAATTTGTTTTCAGTCACGGTGTTTATCACAGTGATAGAAACACTAATAAACACTGTCTTTAGATTATTTCTATTTTTTTGCAGGAAGAAAAAGCATGCAGCCACCTCTTAGTTTCAGAGGGGAGGGCTGTCAGTGTCTGAGTGAGCGCAGATGTTCTGGATAATCACCATTTTGAGAAGATTAGCTTCTGCTCTTTAATGTCTTATCTTGTCTTTAACATATCACTTTATAATCCCTGAGACAGGGTAATATTCAGAGTCCCAGGATGAGGGGCTGTTAGGTGGAAAGCCCTGCAAAGAATGAAAGAAGCCAGACGTGAAAGCGCTCCGAGGACACGGACAGAAGGTGCAGAGAAACACATACGTAGCTATCTCCTCTCAACCAACTTAGGTTGGCCCCGGCTTGACCGAGACGGCTGCTGGGTGAAGAGAATGCCACACATGAAGCCGGCGTGTTACTGGGCAAATGAGTCTCTGGAAAAATCGCCAGGAGTTCTCCTCTTTCTCAAAGCGCTGCCATGAGATCCCAACATGACTAATCTTGTCTTCCGCCTACAGGGTGATCCCTGAAAATGTGTGTCTATTTTCAAACATGTATAATACCCATATATGCATATGTAATTAAACATATATAATGTAACATATATAATTTCAAACATCCATAAAGGTCGTAATTACTCACTAATTTACAGTGAACATAGGAAATGGTATAATGACCCCACTTCCCCAGGCGAGGACCCATTAACTGGGTTCCACAGTCATCAGCTCAAAGCCCTTATTATTTTTCAGCATCCTCCACGACACTTCCTTGTGCTACTCTGAAGCAAATCCCATGCATCAGAATCTCATTTGTAAGTATTTAATATCTGCCTCTAAAGATAAAATTTCAATACGATCACTTTCTACTTAAAATTAATAGCTCCATAATATCCAGGTGATTTTATTTTAGGCCACAGAGCCTTTATCCCGTACGGATGAAACCCAACTACTTCAGACTTCAGAATTTGAAATTTTCGATGTGAAAAATTTATATAGACTCTTCAGGCTGGCTATCCCCAATCTAAAAAGCACAAACGCCCCGATTTTGCATTTTGGGATAAGGGATGTTCAAGTGTACCGCGATCTCCATAGGCATTTATTTAAAGGAAGAGTGTGTCGGATCTGTTGCTAAGACCTCAGGATGGGTTGTGAGATTACATGGAGTCTGACGCGTGTTACAGTCTACACCTGGGGTGGGAAGTCGTGGAGACAAACTCGCCACGAAGGTATTGGAGTCTTTTCCTTCATGCGCAATCTCCTTTGTGACTCCATGCCATGGTGACACACATTACCTCAGCGTTACACACGCAGCTCAGGGATGCGAACCAGCACAAAGGGAAAGGAAGTCACAGAACACAGGCAAGAAGCAGTGGTCGGTGAGAGCTTGCCAGAGTCCAGTTTTGTTGGTTTCTGTCTCCTTGGAACTAGGAACACACACTTATTCAGCATGTAATAACATGGTGCCATTCTCGAGGTTTAGAAGAAAGACTACACACATAAAAGATTTTAGTTGTAACTGACGAATGTGTGTACGTGTGAATGGGCCCTGAAGAATGTCACATAAACATAGGTCTGTTCATGGAGCTTCTGACGATCCATGTACAAACATTTCTCCAGAACAAATTCTCGCTCTGTTTGTTTTGAGACAGGGTCTCACTGCAAACCCAGGCTTCTCTGGAGCTCATTATTTAACTCCGTCTGGCCTTGAATTCAGGCAACCCTGCTGCCTCAGCCTCCTGAGTGCTGGGGTTGCAGCGATGGGCTACAACCACAGCTAACTGCCTTTTCTGCCTCCCATCTTGCCCTTCACACCACGGTTGTCCTCCTAAAGCACGTATCTGGTCCTGCCACTTCCTTACTAGGCACCTGATGCTCCCAGTGCCTTCCAGGAGTCTCTCTCTTCCTTAGCACAGCACCCGACTTCTCTGTGATCCACCGCTGACTTACAGAAGAGCCCGCTGCCCTCCGCCCACCGCAACACTCTAGCCTCCTGACAGGCAAGGCTTTCGCAGCAGAGCCATGTTTTCCCACTGAAGTGAACTCCCAGAACAAGGAACAGGACAGCCCAGGATTGAAAAAGCTACCCTTCATGTCAGGCTGGACTGAATCCTGCTTGTCACTCAGCAATTGTGTGTCCCCGAGAAAATCACTTAATCTGACACAGATTTCTCCAGCTCTAACCCGGGATAAGGAGAGCACACATCTCTCTGAGTTGCTGGGAGAGTTTAGTTGGATCAGGCAGGCATATGCTCAGACCAATGTCCCCACAGACCAATATCCCCCACATACAAACATCCAACCTACAATAACTCACTACCTGTATTTCTTTTTTTCTTCTTTTTTTTTTTTTTTTTTGTTTTTGTTTTTTAAGACAGGGTTTCTCTGTGTAGTCTTGGCTATCCTGGAACTCACTCTATAGATGAGGCTGGCCTTGAACTCACAGTGATCCACCCGCCTCTGCCTCCCTGAGTGCTGGGATGACAGGCATGCACCAAAACTGCAGGATCTCGTTACCATGGCAGAGCCAGCTGATGGTCAAGTCCCAGCTCAGCGGGCTCCACCATGGAGCCTTTCCAGCAGCTGCAAACCCAGAATCTCACACCTCTGTTTCAGCCTACTTTCTGCCTCAAGTTATAATTATATATAGACACAACTTTACTGAATTCCCCTGCCCTTTGTTACATGCCACGGTAATAAAAGTCAAGGAAACTTTGATCCTTAACTATGGAAAATCTAATTAGCAAACAGAAACCAGCAACTGGGACACAATTCACTAGTTTGCTAAATGAGGTGATGGCTCCCTGTCATCTCTGTGACGTTACCTTGCCCTGAGATTCTCTTTATGACAAAATCTCAGTCTGAACTAGGCCTCCAAGAGGGACCATTTCTCCTTCAGTTAAGCAGAGTTTATCCCCCAAGAGCAACGACAGTGAATTATAATTGAACACAGAAAAGCTACTTGGGCTATCCAGGGAAAGGCAATATCGGTGATGTCGGGTTCAAAGGAGACCATCAGCTATGGCTTTACCGTTTGAGAAGCTTTCACCCAAATAAACACACGGAGTGTCGGGTTTCCAGCACAGCAAGGGGCTAAAATCGCTTGCAGCTCCTCCCCCACCCGAGGATACAGTCCTGCTCTGCTTTCTTGGGGTGTACATGACACTCAGAACGGATGGTATCATCCACGTGGCCGCGCTGCACCTCACCCCCCCACCACATCCTGTCTATAAACAGTCAAAGCTCTGAGGTGAAGGGCCACCTGGGCTTCAGCTACAGCACGCCAGCAATCCCACCTGCTTTGGGAGTCATGTCTCTCTCACTAAGTGATGCCTTGTTACTGCTGGGGTACTCGGTGTCATCAAGACTTCAGGCAAGGCAGGTCAAGCTCCCCGACTCACCCAAATACCAGAAGATGACACCCAGGGCGCCTCCCACAAGAGGAAACAATGCACCTGGGCAGCATATTTTGACCGTGTGAACTGGGTATACGTCATCAAAGTGACTTCCCATGAAGTGACGGCCCTGGGCTGTCAGCGAAGAAGTGGCTTGTCTTCTGGGCACAGCCTACTCTCTTCCTGCTGCTGACTCCCTGCCAGACTGGAAGGGCTTCTCTCCCCCCCCCCCCCCCGTGGCCTGGTAGGAGCGTCTGTCTGTCTGTCTCACTCCATCCCCAGATTTCCAGCTCTGCCAGGAACTATGGGAGAGCAAGCTTTAGCTGATGATGGCCAGTTCTGTTTCCAAACGTGGTATGTTTCTAAAAGATGAGTCAGGCAATAAGCTCTTATTAGGACGGGCCATTCTCAGAACCCTAGAATCACAGAGGAGCCTACTGCCTCTTACGTTCTAATCATAGTGTCTTCCTTCTCCTCTCCCTCCTTCCCCACCTCTATCCCTCTCTTCACCTTCTCTCCCTCCCCCGACTTTCGCTCCTATAGCCCTGTCTGGCCCAGAACTAAGTAGCAGAGGATGACCCTGATTCTCCTGCCTGGAGCTAGGATTACAGGCGTGTGACATCATGCCCAATTGATGGGATTCGAGAATCAAAACCAGGCTTTCCCGCATGCTAGTCAAGGACTCTACCAACGGAGCCACATTTACAGCTCAGACAGTGTACTCTCCAGGCTTTTAAATTGCTTTCAGTTTTTTAAATTTATTTTTATTTTATTAATTACAGTTTATTCACTTTGTATCCCCCCTGTAGCTCCCTCCCTTCTCCCCTCCCAATCCCACTCCTCCTCCCCCTTCTCCACTCATGCCCCTTCCCCAGTCCACTGATAGGGGAGGTCTTCCTCCCTTTCCTTCTGATCCTAGTCTCTTAGGTCTCATCAGGAGTGGCTGTACTGTCTTCCTCTGTGGCCTGGTAAGGCTGCTCCCCCCTCAGGGGGAGGTGATCAAAGAGCAGGCCAATCAGTTCATGTCAGAGACAGTCCTTGTTCCCATATATGCCACAAAATTTGAAAATCTAAATGAAATGGACAATTTTCTTGATTGATTCCACTTTCCAAAGCTGAATCAAGACCAAGTAAATCAGTTAATAGTCCTATATCCCCTAAGGAAATAGAAGCGGTCATCAAAAGTCTCCCATCCAAAAAAAGCCCAGGGCCAGATGGTTTCAGGGCAGAATTCTACCAGACCTTCAAAAAAGAGCTAACTCCAGTTCTCTTCAAACTATTCTACAAAATAGAAACAGAAGGAACACTACCAAACTCATTCTATGAAGCCATAGTCACCTTGCTACCTAAACCTCACAAAGACCCAACAAAGAAAAAGAATTTCAGGCCAATCTCCCGTATGAACATTGATGCAAAAATACTCAACAAAATACTTGCTTTCATTTTTATATTCCTAGCAATGGAATATGTAAGGATTAGCATGTGACCAAGGGTTCAGCTGAGAGTCCAGGTGCTCTCAGGGCTTCGGAGGAGCGCATCTCCGTGAACAGTATGACATTTGTGCGGCCACTGCTTCTAGATGTAGCCCCAGTGGTCCTGTCCCCTCCCCGTTCCCCTCTCTTCATGTATTTTCATCAAACAAGAGTAAGAAAAAAAAAATCAAACTGCCACAAAACATTACTGTGCTTATAGTAGGATCAAATTAACAAGATTGTATTATGGGCCTGCAGAGAACGCCCCGCAGGGACGGTGAAGGAGGTAGGTGAAAGCCTGAGCAGGAGATGAGGAAACGGGAGGAAGTCTCCTTACTGCTGGTATCAGGATTCAACGGTTGAGGGACGAGGCTGCCTTTCCTGTTGAAACAGCTCTGCCAAGCACTCGCCGGGTGCAGTTCACTTTCAGATGTTATCTGGTTAGGTCGGAGCGCCGGTCTCTCTCCTCCCACGCCCTTCTTGGTTTCATGGAAGAGCAAGGATGGCAAGACCATGCAAATCAGCATTGGCCTAGCGCGAATTATCAGCAAACAAGTACTATTTGTCTTAACTTGATGTGGTAAATACTGCGAAGCTGCACAGTCATCTAATGAGACAGGGACAGATGTTAAAGGGGCACGTTCACAAAGACCAGAGAAGGGAAAACTAACCACGATATCCGATACACAGCGTAGCAGAGGTATACAAACCAGGCGTCTGTGGAAACGGGCGGCGGCTTCCGCAAGCCATGTGAGATCTAGAATCACCAACCTAGCCACCCGGTGAACAAGCTACCTGGCTCATGCTGACATCTTTACCCCGGGGATGTTCAACAGAGCCTCACTCAGTGCCTCGACAGGATGACTGACCTCAAAAGGTCAAAAGGCACAATATAAAACGCGGCGTGCGAGAAACTTAAATGTCCACTGGAGTTTTGATTTCTTTCTTTCCAAGACAGGGTTTTTCTGTGTAGCCTCGGCTCTCCTGAAACTCTTTAGACCAGGCTGGAACTCAAAGACCTGCCTGCCTCTGCCTCCTGAGTGCTGAGCGGATTAAAGGTGAGCAACACCACTGCCCATCAAGCTTTGATGGTTTAAAACAATTTATAGCTGTGATAAGTGATTACGTATTTTTTTTTTAAAAAAGATGCACTGAACTTTTAAAGACACATTTTGGAATATTTAGGGAAGAATTATATGATATCTAGGATGTACCTCAAAATAATGCAAGAGGGAAGGAAATGCCAGGGAGGAGAGAGGGGATGAAAATTGACCGTGTGTTGAAAATCGTTGAAGCTACATGGTGACAGGGTGGGCTGCCTTCCTATGAGTTGTGACCAGGAGGAAGGCTGAGATTCCCTAAAACAATGCAGAAACTTGCTACAGCTGTTGACCGACCACCAGAACTAGACGGTAAGACTTATTGCTAAGGATACCAAATGCTTTGGTCACAGAACTTAAGAGAAATAAAATTGAGATGGTTTGGAGGCTTCCTCCATGCTGGCTCATGGTGCCAGAAGGCGCTATGGCCAGCTTTGGTCAGAGAAGCTGTTTTTTTTTCCTTTTGTTTTGTTTTTCAGTAGTCAGCAGTCTCTTCAGAGGCTTATAACCAGTCAAAACCACTGAGAATGAATGAATATTGAGTGGCCAGCCATAATGGGACATCTGTATAACCCCTTCCAAGGCGAAGAAAACATTGTGGAAGGAAGGCTAGAAAGAATGTAAAAACCAGGGGATCTTGGTGGTAATGGAGCATACCTTTCAGCCCAGTGCTTGGGAGGCAGAGGCAGGCAGATCTCTGCAAGTTCAAGGCCAGAATGGTCTGCAGAGACAATTCCAGGACAGCCAGGGCTAGAGTGAAACCTTGTCTAAAGAAAAGAAACGAAACAGGGGGTCAGGAAGCAGTGAGTTAGAGAACGGACATGGCTGTTACGCTCTTGAACTCAACAGTAGCCGTGACTGCTTGTCTAAGAGCTATACGCGACTGGCCCCGTCCAAACCCTGTTATAGAATGGGGGAGGGGCCAGAGGGCCCAATCCGCTTCTGCTTCCTTCAGATACTTTTTGATGGTTGGTGGGAGAAGAAGATACAGTTTCTTCAGTGGTGTGTTTACAGCAAGGTGCATGCACTCCTACAAACAACCCTAACAAAGCTCACCAGAGACATGAAATGGACAGGAGGAGGTAGCTGGAAAGAGGAAGGGGATTAGTAATAGCGGTGAACATGAGTACATATTCGGGAATGTTGTAATGAAGTCTATTATTACATGTAATAAACAGATGTAAATGAAACATTTTTTTAAAAAGCATTATGGTAAATACATGGGATGAATCATTATGAGATTTTGATCTCTTGAACATGTGTGATTTACCCGTAGCAAGAAGGTTTTAAAATCTTGGAGGATTGGAAGCATGAATTAAAGTTGGACACAAAGAATCCTGTCATATTCCATTACACACACTCGCACACACAGACAGAGAGAGAGAGAAGTTGCAAATATACCACATTACACCATTATTAAAAAAACACACATGGGCTGGGTGGTGGTGAACATTTTAATTCCAGCACTTGGAAGGCAGAAGCAGGTGGATCTCTGTGTGTTCAAGGCCAACCTGGCCTACATAGTGAGTTTCAGGACAGCCAGAAATACACAGAGAAACCCTGCTTAAAAAACAAAAACAAAAACAAAAACGCCACACGCGGGGCTGGGGAAATGGCACGGGGCTTAAAAACACCTGCTGCTCTTGCAGAGGACCCGGTATCCCAGCACCCATACCAGGTGGCTCACAACCACATGTAACTTCAGGTCCAGGGCATGCAATACCCTGTTCTATCTATCTCGAGCATTCACATACACAGACACACATCAACACGCAGATACACACACTTTAAAACATAAGATGACAAATATGCCCCAACCAGTACAACTCATGTTCACTTTCACAGGTACACGTATGTGTAGGTAATCTTAGATCCAAACATGCCCAGTCCCAGCTCCAGCCAGTCAGGGCTTTACAGTGTAACCCTGGTCCAAAAAAAAAAAAAAAAAACTTAGTTAAAATGCATTTGACATAGACATGTGACGGCATAACATGACTTGCTTTTGTTTTTGCTTTATTTTTAATTTAAAAACTTTTATTGAGCCCGACACATGCCTTTAATCCCAGCATAAACCTTGCTCCCCAATTTAAAGTTGGTTGGTTTTGTTTTGTTTTGTTGGTTTTTCAAGACAGGGTTTCTCTGTGTAGCCTTGGCTGCCCTGGATTTGCTTTGTAGACCAGGTTGGCCTTGAACTCACAGAGATCCACCTGCCTCTGCCTCCCTGAGTGCTGGGATTACAGGCATGAACTACAGTGCCAGGCTAGTTGGCTGGTTAATAAAAGTAGCTGACAGCCTATAGCTGGGCAGTAGAGAAATAGGTGGAGGTTAGGTTTCTGGGCTTGGGGTAGATGGAGACCACAAGGAGGCAGAGAGAGAGAAGGAGGAAAAGAAGAAAGTCACCATGAGGCAGTATAGACCATGAGCACATAGCCATGAGGGCTGGACTGATGGAACGAAAACAGCCCAGGAACAATTATAGAAGGTTACTTGGGGTACCTGGGAAATAGCAAAATAGCTTAGAGGATTGATACCTCCCCAGTTATGGTATTTTAAAACAAACAAAAACAAAACAAACCTCTATTAAATCGTATTGTATGTCTACACATGTACACGCCAGAGTGCACACGTGGAGATCAGAGGACAGCTTACAGTCAGTCCTCTCCTCCCATACGGACCCCAGGGATTGAACTAAGGTGGTCAGGATTGGTGGCAACACCATGTTGCTGCTCCGGGGTAAGTTTTTGGTTTTTGTATGTATATGAGTGTTTAGCTTGCATGAATGTCTGTGCAACATGTGTGTGCCTGATGCCCTCAGAGGTCAGAAGAGAGTGTTGGATGCTCTGGAACTTTATAGGGATGCTTTTCTTTCTTTCTTTCTTTCTTTTTTTTAAATGGCCTTGAAAGCAGAGATCTGCCTGGCTCTGCCTCCCGAGTGCTGGGGTTAAAGGTCACCACCACCCTGGTCCCCTAGATTACTTTTTACGATATGACACTGACTCATACTAGTCCGTCTCTTTGCAGTACAGAACATTTTGGATGCGATACTATGCTAGCCTCAACTTTCACAGCTCGGCCTTCTCATGACTACACTTTTTTTTTTTTTTTTTTTTTGATGAAAAGAAAACGTGAGCTCCGCCCACATGAATGGCTGTACCTGCAGCTCATGTTCACTGTGTGGAAGTGGCCATTCATGTACACGGTCGTTGAGGGGCTGTTGCAATATTTACAGCTGTGGCTGTAACAGTCACTGCTGGTAACACCGCACACTCAGCTGAGGCTCATGCACAAGGCGTTCTTTAAGGCAGACGCCAGGCTTCAGCGCACAATGCCAGCTTGTTTTCCAGAGAGGCTGGCCCACGTTCCCCTCCCACCAGCAGGGCACCAGTTCCGTTGCCCTGTGTCATGCTCACCAACAGGGAGTGCCGATGACTGAGAATGAAAAGATTCTCATCTCTGCCCTTCTGCTTTCTAACAAAGCCTCTTCTTGTTATTGGCCATCTGTTCATCTTCTTTCTTTTATTGTCTGTGATTTTTGTTTGTTTGCTCATAGGAAGGGTCTCCTAGGTAGCCCTTGACTGAACTTGCTATGTAGACCAGGCTGGCCTGGAACTTGGAGATCTCCCTGCTTCGGCCACTGAGGACTGGGAAGGCCACCATGCCCAGCATATAACTTTTTTTTGTTTTGTTGAAGAGATTTTAGTAATTCACTGTACTCTAGAGGTAAATGTGTTAACTCAAAAAAATTTCAAGTAGAGACTTTTCCATTCTTTTTATTGTTTTGCAGTATAGGATAATCATAAATATAAAAAGTTCTGGAGGTTGTTTGGTTTGGTTTGGTTTTTGGAGACAGGGATTCGGCCTCGAACTCACAGAGATCCACTTGCCTCTGCTCCCCAAGTCCTGGGATTACTGGTATGTGCCACTCCGCCCAGCTCTTGGAGATTATTTTTAATGTATAGGGATGTTTTGTCTGCATTGTCTGCGTACTACTTTCCTGCAGTGCTGCAGAAGCTGGCAGTGGACGTCAGATGCTCTGACTGGACTTGCATGCTGTTGTGATCTACCATGTGGCTGCTGGGAACCGAACCCCGGTCCTCTGCCGGAGCAGCCAGTGCTCTTAACAGCTGCGCCCATAGAGAACCATACATTTTGTTGTTTTGTTTTGTTTTTCAAGATAGGGGTTCTCTGTGTAGCCTTGGCTGTCCTGGACTCACTTTGTAAATCAGGCTGGCCTCAAACTCACAGAGATCTGCCTGCCTCTGCCTCCCTGAGTGCTGGATCACAGGCGTCCACCACTGCACCCAGCTGAGATCCATACATTTTAATGCAGCTCAATTTGTCCATTACTTTTCCCTTCTCTTTTAAGAAATATCTACCTCAAAGCTTTAAATATATTTTAAGACCAGTGAAATGACTCCAGAGGTAAAAGCAAGCACTTCCTAAGTAAGTCTGCCTGATTGCTTGCATTTGATCTAGAACCCACTATAGAACAGAAGGACACACACACACACACACACACACACACACACACACACACATCCACTGTCTTCTCTCTCACACACACACACAAACTCTGAGCTCTCACACAAACACTCACATGCTTACACTCTTATACACACACACTCTCCTCTCTCTCACACACAAGGATGGTCTCAACTTTCATTGAAAAGCTTTCAAGTTTCTCCATTCACACTTCTTAATACTTAGTGTTTCTCATGAAGAAAGAGCCCAAATCTTCGGTCAGGGTTGGGGTTATCAATGGTTGAGTTTCTGAGCAGGAGTGGGCCTGTTTTCAGACTCTTATTTAATCAGTTACCCTGGCTCATTTTCCACCCTTTCATCACTCCAGTGGTGTCTTAATTACAACTTTAAAACCGCCTGAGGTCTAGTTGGACAAGTTCTTCTGCCCTGGTTTTTATGATGCGCAGGCAGCTCTCAGCGCTTGGCTGTTCTTTCTGAGCTCAAGATCCCATACAAACGGTCAGGGTTTTATCGACATGCCCTGTGAGACGCTGACACCTTTTTGACACTGAGTTCCTGTTGGAGAAGGGAAGGAAGGCGCTGAGGGTATCCTCATATTCCTGCAGATCCCTTGATACCTGAATGGTATCTCAGTGGGTTTTAGTGTAGATCCCTTTTCAGATTCATGCAGTCTCCTTCCATTTCTACTTGAGTGTATTTTCCCCACTTAGTCAGGAATAGATTTTGAACTAAGTGCCGTCTCTGCAGTAACTAATATAAATGTGCCCTTCCTTTCCCTCTGTCTCTTCCTCCCTCCCTTCCTTCCTATCTCGGGTTAGGGTCTTCTGTAGCAGACGCTGGCTTGGAAGGGGCCAAGGAAGATCCTCCTGCCTCTACCTCCCGAGTGCTGGGATTATGGTGTATACCCGTGCTGGGTATCCAAACCACCAGGGCTTTGTGCACAACAGACAAACACTCGACTAAATTATACCCTTTCTCCCAGACTGTATTTCAGTCTTTTCTTCATAGTCATGGCCTTGGTCCTTAGAGTGTTACAGGCCACTATCGTTACAGTGTCTTCACCTGATACTCTCTCACGTTTAGAATCAAGTCAGTCATTTTGGGGCAGACACGCCAGGGAAGCAACGCTATTGCGCTGTTCCTCTTCTTGCATCCTGTCCAATGTCATATAGTGTTTTATTCTTATTTGCATGTATGTCTGTTGTGCTCAGATGCATGATGGTGCCTTCAGGGGCCAGAAGAGGGGGTCATGGGTACATTCTGGTCTTCTGCAAAAACAGTGAACATTCTTAACCAGTGGGCACCTCTCTAGTTTACCCTACTCTAAGCATTCTCACTTTGATAAAGTTACAGGTGCCTTCTAACATTCTCTCTGCACAAATCACCCCCCTTTTTTTAAACCTTTTGTAACCAATGCGTCTCTTATGAGAAGACAGTCTAAAACTTAGAAAATACACTATTTTGCTTCTTTGGTTCTTTTAGTGATGGGGGCACGAGAGGGCAAGAGGGTGCTGTTCAGATGGGGGTCTTGGTGTCGTTCGGGATGGCAACACACTTGCTATGCAGCCAAGGATGAACTCGAACTCCTGATCTTCCTGCCTCTATCACCCACTGCTGAGGTTACAGACATGTACCACCCTCCCTGGCCTCATCTGGTTGTTGTTTGAAAAAAATTTTTTTTAATGTTTACACTTTACTGATTTAGTGATGGGGGGGGGGGGAGGCTGGCAGAGTCATGCCCGTGGCATATTTAGAGGTCAGAGGACAACATTCAGAAGTCGATTCTCTCCTTCCACTCTCTGTGTCTCAGGGCTCAAACTCGGGTTGTCAGGTTTGTGTGATAAGTGTCTTAACTGAGCCATCTGAACGTTCCCTAAATCATCTATTATTGTGTCATTTGGTGATGATGACTTCTTTTCCCGTCATTCCTTTAACATTAATTGGAATTCCTTTATAGGAAGAGCTGTATATTTCCCTTTGCTTACTACTTTTCAGTTTTATTCACATAAACTATATATATATATAAGATATATATTATATGTGTTGTTTTGAACATGTGTGTAGGGAATGAATGTTCATCTTCATGTGAAACGGATTCATAGATAGTCACAGTTACCGTGTGTGTGTGTGTGTGTGTGTGTGCGTGTGCGTGTGTGCGCGCGCGTGCGCATGTGTGTCTGTGTGTGTTTGAGTTCACATTCACTGTTATGTGGGATTCAGTCCGCTCCAGGCTTGTAACTGTAGTTGTTTCAGTGCCCCGTGTTTGGCGATTAGGAGCGCCTTCCCGTCGGCTTCTGTGTCCTTTTGATATGCTTGCATAATTTATTTAGTTACTCATACTTTCTGGCACAAAACATTTCCACTCTATCTAATAGAAACATGACTTCATTCCACAGCACGATTGCCCAGCCCTTTCCTAGAATGTATATGCAGCTTCAGAATTACCAAGAGATGCCACTGAGGAGCAAATTCACAAACTACAGTGCAGTAGTGGCACTCTTCTTTTTATTTGTAGCCTTACGGTATCTAGGCAAGATTCTCTTTCCCAAACTCTGTTAGATCAGTCTCTTTTGGGGCCAGGTAAAGAGCTCAGTGGACAAAGGTCTGATGATCTGAGTTCCATCCCCAGGACCCTTGTGATGGAAGGAGAGAACTGACTCATGCAACTGGTCCTCTGACCTCCAAATGCATGTTGTGACGTGAGCATGCCCACAACACATGTGCACACATAAAATAAAATAAAATAATAAAATAAAATAATGTCCTCTGATCTCATGCATCTCACACACACACATACACACACACACACACTCATGCACGCAGGTTCGTATGCACAAAATGCACTGAAGTGTAATAAATAAAAGTTGGTCTTTTTTTTTCTTCTCAGAATGACGATGTTAGTCAACAACTTGGTTAATTTGTTAGCACGGGTATTCTGTGTGGAGTCAGTTCCGACCACGTACGCACACACACCTGGTGCCAATCAGTTCAGCAGGAGAACCACTGATTTGGGGCCAAGCTGGACTACACACTGAATTTAAGGCCAATCTAGGCTATAAAAATAAGACTTTGGGAAGAGAGGGGAGAAGGGAGGAGGAAAAAGGGGGAAAGAATATTAAAATAGAGTAGGAGAAGAAAAGAAGGGTAGGGCAGACACATTATGGTATAGAAAACATACAGTAGAGACAAACACTACTCAAAAAGTGACGGAAAAAGTAGAAGACATACAAATTACAAAATTCTGGATTTTTTGTTTTGTTTGAGACAGGGTGTCTCTATGTAGCCCTGACTGTCCTGGAACTCCCTCTGTAGCCCTGGCTGGCCTTGAACTCATAGACACTTGCCTGCCTCTGTGTCCCAAGCGCTGGGATTAAAGCCCGGATCGTCACTACTACCCAGCCAAGATCCTGGTTTTGACATCAACCAGTAAATCAAGTATCAATGAATCAAAATGGAACATCACTTAAACCTTACAGACTTTTATAAAACAATTATAAAACAGCCGATAATTTTTCTCCATTCCATGTGTATGGGTGTTTTACTTGCATGTATGTATGTGTGCCACATGTGCAGCTGACGCCCATGGAGATCAGAAGCCAGTATCAAGTCACCTGGAACTGCTGTTACAGGCGGTTACGAGGCACCTGTGGTGCCGGGACTCAAACCTGGGTCCTTTAGAAGAGCAGGGAGTGGACTTCACTGCTCAGCCGCTTATTTCAGAAATTCTCACAACATGGCACAGGCTTACTGTGCTGCATGGCTGTGGCCTCAGGCCAGGGCCAGCAGTGTTAATGCCAGCTTTCGCCTCGGCTTGTACTCCTCACACGTGGAGGCTTGTCCTGTCCCGCTCAGCTGGTCTCCCATTCGTGTGACCACACTCTCTTCTACTCCCTTCTTTACTCGGTATAACTCATAGTCCCGCAGATGCTCCAACACGTGAGCAAACCAGCAGAGCTGTGCTAGCGGTGGGGGTTATTGATACCCAAGTATTACATAGCATCGCTGAATTCTGGAAGCTTATGCGGTAAAAGAGGCAAAAAGAAGAAGATGCTTCACAGTCCAGAAAATAACCCGTTCTGGTGTGTGGGTGCTTCATCATGAAAACAACCGAGAAAGGGCTGGAGAGATGGCTCAGCAGTTAAAAGCACTGGTCATTCCTCCAGAGGACCCAGCACCCACACGGCAGGTCACAACCATTGGTAACTCAAGTTCCAGGGGACCTGATGCCCTCTTCTGGCCTCCATGGGCATCAGGCATGCATGTGGTACACACACACACACACACACACACACACACACACACACACGTGCAGGCAAAATAGTCATACACAGAAAACAAACATTCTTTAGGAAAAAAATGTAAAAGGAATGGATGAAAGAAAAAAGGGAGAGAGGGAAGGGTATGAGGGAGAGAGTGATAAAGTAGAAATGAGAGGGAAGGGGATGAGGAGGGAGGAGGGAGAAAGGGGATAGAGAGAAAGGGAAAGAGTGGATAGGAGAAGAGTGGAGATGGGGAAGAAAAATGGAGAGAAGTGGGTGGGAGGGACAAGGCGGGTTGGAGGGGGGAGGGAGGGAGCTCTCAGAAAGAGAACTCCATTTCATTGATGGGTTTTTATCTTGGAAATGAGACGAAACCAAAGTTACACAAAATTTTCAGAGAATTGTTTTTAAGAGATTTAGTTTTACTTTTGATTACGTGACTGTGTAAGTGCACACATGCAAAGGCGCCCTTGGGGGCCAGGGGCAGAGAGCTGCCTGATGTAGGTGTTGGAAAACAATCTTGTCCTCTGCAGACTCAGTGACTGACTGACTGAGCTACTTCTGCTCTCCAGACCCTTAGAGACTGATTTTCTTCTTTGCAAAGGAAGGGACATTTTATTCAGTTCGGAGAATTGAGCCTAGGGATTCCCACATGCTAGGCCAGCACTCTATCACTGAGATACACTTTCAATCCAAAGAAAAAATTTCAGAACCAGTTGGACTTTGCCGCTGGACGTGGCAGGACATACCTGTAATTGTAGCACTTGGGATTTTCTAAATCTTCTGTCAGTGTTGTTTTTTTCAAGGAATTTGTTCCCATTTGGGGTCACATTTATTGATACAAAGTTATTTATGTCAGCTTTGTGTTATTTTTTAAAAAATAATTTATTCGTATTTTATAGCCACTGGTGTTTTGCCTGCATGTATGTCTGTGTGAGGGTGTCGGAGCCCCTGGACCAGGAGTTATAGACAGTTGTGAGCTGCCATGAAGGTGCTGGGAGTTGAACCTGCGTCCTCTTAAGAGCAGTCAGCACTCTTAACCACTGAGCCATCTGTGCAGCCCAGCGCTGTGGTTTTAACATCATGCTTTGTGTACAGAATCTTGCCTGCATCGAGTGTTTGCACCATGCCATGGTCACCTTCCTGTCTTCAGACTCTGCGGTAACATCCGCCTCCTTCCACCTACTGCTGAATCTCTCCTCTCTTTCTCGCTTCTCACGCTTTCTTTTTCTTTAGTATTTTTATGTGCATAGATATATTGCTTGCATGTATGTCTGTGCACATATACACATGTGTGCCTCAGGCCCAGAGTCCAGAAGAGAGCCTTGGATCTCCTGGAACTGGACTTTCAGAGGGTTGGGAGCTACTGTAGGGGTGCTGGGAATCGAACCCGGGTCCTCCGGAAGCGCAGCCAGTGCTCTTAAACAGAGAACCATCTTTTTTTCTTCAAATTGCACATATTTCATATGCGTGTGGGCGTGTGCTCGGATGTGTTCTGAGAGTAAGCCACCACGTGGGTCCCAGGGGTTGACCTCAGACTGTCAGAATGGCCACAGGGCTTTCACCTGCCGAGCCATCTGGCTAGATGTCTCTCCCGCTTTAACTTGTTTTATTAACTCCTTTAAAAGCAGACGCACGGTAGCAATCCTTGGAAATGTACTGAGGTTTGGCTTAAGGTTCCATACACAGTTGTCTCCGTTAAGGGTTTCTGTCGCTGTGACAAATGCCATGTCCAAAAGCAACGTGAGGAGGAAAGGGGTCATTTTGCTTACTCTTCCGGGTAGCAGTCCGTTACTGAGGGAAGTTAGGACAGAAACAGGGAGCTGAAGCAGAGGCCATGGAGGAGTGCTGCTTACTCCTCCTAGGCTTACTCGTCCTAGCTTGCTCAGTCTGCTTTCTTATAGAACCCAGGACCACCAACCCAGAGGTTTCCCCAGGCACAGGGATGTGGCCCTACCACATCACCATCAATCAAGGAAATGTCCCACAGGCTTGCCCGCAGGGGGGATATTTTCTCACCTGAGGTTCCCTCTTCCAAAATGACTCCACCTGGGATCAAGTTGGCAGAAACTAGGCAGCCCAAGGGTCCATGCAGTAAATGTTACATCTGAACTTTTTAAAATGCGTAGTTCTTAGGGCTGGAGGGACGGCTCAGGGGTTGAGAGCACTTGCTAGTCCTGCAGAAGACTGGGGTTCCTTTGCCAGCACCCACATTAGATGGCTCACAACCCCCCGAAACTCCAGCTCCAGGGGATCTGACGCCCTCTTCTGGCTGCTGTGGGCGCTCACATGCAAGCATGCGTGTGCACAGACGCACCAAGTGCCTATAAATCAAAGACATAAGTATTTTTTGAAAATGTGTATTTCAGCTCTCTCGGATGTAGCGTTCTAGCAGCGACGGTTACTCAAGCTGGCTGGTGTCACCCAGGTCACCCACGTCCCTACTGACTTTACTCGTTCCGTCACTTACTTGAAAGAGCGCCGAAGGTGGTGTGACCTGTAATCCTAGCCTCCTGGGAGGCCGAGGCAGGAGTTGAAGTTCAAAGCCTGTCTAGGGGACAGAGTGAGTTCAATGAGATTCTGTTTAAAGAAAAAAAAAAAAAAAGTGAAAAAGAGGGCTGGGTTGCCGCTGCCTGGTAGAGCGCTGCTAAGGCCATAAGGCCGCGGGTTCAGTTGTTGAACCACAGAAAGGACCATGGTATCTGCTGTTTGTGATTGGACTGTCAGCCGTTGACGGGCCTGTCAATTCTCTCCTGATTACTGCTAGCAAGTTTCCCCCTTTCTTTTCCTTTACCTTTCGCTCTTGTTTTGTTTTTTGGGATGGGGTTTCTCTGGCTGTCCTGGAACTCACTTTGTAGAGCAGGCTGGCCTAGGAACTCACAAAGATCCGCCTGCCTCCGCCTCCAGAGCGCTGGAATCAAAGGTGTGTGCCACCACCGCCTCCACCGCCACCGCCACCGCCACCACCACCCCCACACCACCCAGCCCCTTTTCTTTAATTCTGTGTCTTCACACTGAAGCACGGTTCTTGAAGCAGTTTCACAACTGGATAATTTTCACTTTTGTAACTGGAGTATTTGAACGATTCATATGTTTAATTGGCTCTTGTGCCTTTTTTTTTTTTTTTTGGTTTTCTGAGACAAGGTCTCATTATTGTAGTCTTGCCTGCTCACTATGTAGAGCAGTCTGGCCCCAAACTCAGAGACCTGCTTGCTTCTTCTGATGGGATTAAAGGCGTGTGCCACCAACCCTGCCTCTCTTTTTGCTTTTTTTTTTAAGGTTATTCCATGTTGTAGCATGTCTCAGTACTTAATTTCTTAAAGTGATAGCATCATTATGTGCAGTACGTAGAAAAGGTCCGATGTCTCCAGCTTCTGTTAGCCTGTATTCTTAGCTGACCTTCTCTCTATCCTAGGGGACGGTAAAGTTGTGTCTAATCTGAAGCCTGATGTACAACTCTCTTGAGAACTAAAAATACTGAGCTCATGAAATATCCTGGCCACCTGTACGCCTTCCTCAGAGAAATGTCCACTCAAGTCCCATCTTAACCAATGCAGCTTTCCACAACCAGATGTCACACACAGAATCTCCCAGTGGGCGTTCAGTTTCTCATGATTCTAGAGGCTGGAGATCCACGTCCAGTGTCAGCCTGGACAGGGGCTGCTGAGGGCTGCTTGCGGTCCTTCACCGTGTACTCACAGGGCCCTTCCTCAGAGCATGCGCAGTTGTTCCCTGCCGTTAATCTACACTGAGTCTCCAGTGTCTCTTCTTCCAAGACACCGGCCCTATCAGATCAGGGCCTGTCCTTACCGCTTCAGTTAGCCGTAATTGCTTTGGCAAAAACCCATCTCCAAAACCAGGACACAGGAGGGTCAGGGTTTCAACAAATGAACCTGACAAAAAAGGTGGTGGGGGGGTTACAACTCGGCCTATACAAATTCCTTTGCTCGTTTTAAAAACCGGATAAATTGTCCGAGTTTGCTTTCTGAGCTGCGATAAACACTACAACAAAAACACCTTGGGAAAGAGAGGATCTGTTTCGGCCAATGTTTTCTGAAAATAGCCAGGGAAGTTGGAGCAGGGACCAAGACAGGAGCCTGGAGCAGGATTCATGGAGGAAGGCGGTTTGCTGCCTTGCTCATGCTCAGCTTAAGAAAGCTAACTGAGGTTAGCTTTTCCCAGGTCCCCTGGCCTAGGAATGGATGGCACCCATAATCCTCCCACATCAGTCACCAGTCAAAACAGTTTCTCACAAATGTGGCCATAGGCCAACCTGATCTAGGGAATCCCTCTTGAAAATACAAACCAGCTAACACGGCAATCGCATTGAGTTGTTTATAGACTTCTTCTCATGGGGCCTTCCTTATCCTCAAGGAAATACTGTCCTCCTCCCACCCCACCCCAGCATGAGACAATCCCTAGAGACAGTGCAGGTCTCACGTGCCACGGTGGCATTTGCAGGCGAACAGCTTACCCCCAGCCCTCCCCCAGCCGCCTTTTCTCCAACCTTGCACACTCAAAGTGTTTTCCACTGCCTTAGCACACTGGCACCAGTCAGGAGACAATGCAGAGAGACCCTTCACCCCAAACCCACCACAGTGACTCAAGCCAGCCGGTGCCAGCCAAGGTGACGGCGCACATCTGTAGTTCCTGCAGTCAGGAGGCTGACACAGGATGATCATGGGTTCAAGGCCAACCTGGGCTGAGTACTGAGTTCCAAGCCAGCACAGCAATATCAACACCTAAACAAAAACAAACTCCTACCCTAAAACTTCTCACCCTGCCTCTCCTCTTTCTTCCCCAGACCCACAGTGAAGTCTGGCCTGGTTTCCCTGCATGCACCAGGCCCCATGGAAAGCCCCAGTGCTTCAACCCATGCCTCCTTGTGGCATGGCATGTTCCCCCTTCACCCATTCGAGTGCCATCGAGGGCCTGCGGTGCTCAGCTTCTGAGATTAGGCACATTCAGAATGACATGCTCACCAGTGTCCTCATATCTTGTGATTTGTGTTTAATACCCTAATTCTTAGCAACTTAAATCTCGCCAGATATGAGGACTTACAGTTTCCCTCACATTTGAAAATATTTCATCCATCTTTTTTTTCCTCCCCTTTCTCTCTCTCTCTCTCTCTCTCTCTCTCTCTCTCTCTCTCCTCTCTCTCTTTTTCTGGAACACAAGAGCACGTTACCTTAATATTGTCTCAACTTCATGTTTGCCCCCCACCCCCCGTTTTGTTATTTTAATTTCATTTTGATCTCTATCACTCATTTTGGGTGCTTTCTACTGCAGTCTTAAGGAGGCGAAACCTTTCTTCCTTTCGCTCTAGAAAGTTCCATCTGGATTGTGGGGTGTTGGGAGAATATCAGCCCAGGCTCTCGGGTGTGCAAGACAAGCATAGACTTTGATTCTTTGGTTGGCTTTGTAAATTCCACCCCCGGCATAGCTTGTCAACTTGGGTGCACAGAAAGGCGTATGACAAGAAAGGGACTTGACACGTGAGACATTTGTCCAAGGAACCGCAGTAAGATGGAGCCAGGGGCAGCTCAAAGGTCAGCTGCAGTGCAGATCCGACCCTTGTGAGAGAGGAAAGAAGGCTTGATAGGAAGACCCTGATGGCCATCCTGTGTTCTGCGGAGGACAACCCTGAGGAGCCGGTCAGGAACACAGGAAGCGTGCCCTTGGCGAACACGCAGTAATGAATTGCAGGGCGCAGAAGCTGAGGCCAGCAGGCAACAACAGGTCTCCCCCCGAGGTCTAAGGGGTGCATCGTGGAGACCTCTAAACACCCACCTAAGTGCATCTACTCCAAATTTGGAGAGGGGCATTTCCATGGTTCCCATTATTCTTTCTTCCTGAGATCTCAGGCCCGCAGCTGATCCCCAACCTTCTCGGGGTACACTGAACACCCTAACTCGCCTGTGTCCTTAGAAACTCTCAGGGCAAATGTGATGGTGCGGGAACCTCCATTTCCAGGTCACCTGGCTTTCTTGGCAAGTGTGCCTTCCCGATTGGAGGAGGCTGCCACATGTGTCCATTTACAGTTAGCGAAGTTGAGGCAATAGCAAGATGCCCCGTCATGGCTGCGTTGGGTTCAGCACATACACCAGTCTGTTGTCCTTGAGTCACAGGAGCCCTGCCTCATCCTGCTGACCACGCTCACCTGCCCTTGTTCTATCAGAACAGTGACTTTCTTCCTGTCTGCTAGCCCCTGGACACAGGAGTGTCTTGGCATTTGTAACTTTTAAGTGGGACTCTTGACAGGAGTGTGTCTTTTTGGAGATAAGGAACTCCGTGTCCCCAAAGCTCAAGATTATAGGAATGGCAGCACAGTACACCCTAAATGGGGGGTGAGCCCTATGTTGGGAGCGATGGTCAGGGTCCATCTTCCGGTCCCATGCTTGACTCTCAGGCTCAAGCATCTTGCCTGTTGGATAACCGTTCTAAAAGGTCTCTGATAGCCCACAGAATAGCCCATCCCTCTTTTCATGTATTTCTTCTGACGTATAAAGGCCGGTCTAGCATTGCACGAGGCTGGAGGCTTGGCCCAGCCGTGAAGAGGCTGGATGCCACGCTGGATGTGATTCCCTATCCAGGGATTAATTATGAACCCCAGGCAGGGATTCACACGCAATAAGGACACATCTACACACAGGAGCTGGGCTCCCCCCATGAGTGTGAAATCCAGGTTCTTTCAGGACAGAGGAGGCTGACGAGCAGGATTGGTCTTCTCTGGGAAAGCATCGGTTGCTGTGGTTTCCACAGCTCACACTACCGTGGGGCAGGGCTTCCTTATGGCCCCGGTGAGGGGGTGCCGTCTTCGGGAGCCTCGTGCGGATCACAGTTCTCTGTCAGGACACCCGGCTTGACACAGCACACTTATTCTAGCACGTCTGCTCACTCCACCTTCCCCTGCCATTTATAAATGCAGCCCAGGCCTCCCCATTTCCCTGAGCGTTGAGACTTCTTCCAAGATTCTTAAGAGCCTCCTCAGTGGCAAATCTGCCTTATCACCTACGTCCCGAGAACGTGTGTCAAAAATCAACGAATTGCCTTTATCCAGGGGTACATTCTCATCTCCGGTTAAACGGTCTTAAAAAACCGAATTCCAGGGGTTCTTCCTTCCCTGGCCCCTGCCAGACGCAAGCCACTTCTCCGAATTCTTCTGCTGTCTCTTTCCTCACCAGGCCCAGGGTGTTTCAGTGGAGCTACACTAGGATTCCACCTACGCCACTGACATAGCCGTGAGAGGCCAGCAACATGGAAACGCTCGTTCTTAGAGGAAAACTGGGCCCCTCCAAAAGCCCACGGGAACCAAGAGCGGCTGCACCAGCGTCCTGGCACGTGCAGCCAGACGTTCCCACCCTGTTTCTGAGTTCTGGGCTTTCCCTCCTGTGGCGTGCTGGGCACTCAGAGCCTCTGACATTCTGCAGCTGTAACTCTGACTCTCTCCCCCCCTCCCCGGGGGTACAGCTGAGTCTGTTCTTCCGCTGAGATTTCTAGAAGACCCCTCTGACATCCAGCCTCAGCTCCGTACGGACTCTGAGTCTGGAGCTGGAGAGATAGCCCGGCACTTAAGCACGCTCGCTGCTCTTTGCTGGGGGTCTGAGTTCAGTCCCCAACACTCACACGGGGCAGCTCCAAAGCACTTGGGACTCCAGATCCAGGGGCTCTGATGTCCTCTTCAGGCCTCCAATGACACCTGCATGCACACATTCACACAAAGAAATAAACCTTCCCTGAAGCTTTCAGTCAGTCTCTTCCCCCCCCCACCCCAGGGTCAGCGCAACTCAGGAAGCCATCAGCTCCCCCTGGGGGCGTATTCCCTTTCCCTCATCACACGTAATTCCTCTCTAACAGAACACCCTTCAGTCATCATCGATGAAATAGTTGTTGAGCTCCAGTTTGTGCCAGGATCTATTTATGGCTCATGTGACAACCAGAATAATGTCCTTTCTGACTACCCCAAGGTGTACCAGCCAGTCTCAGATCTTAGCTCAACCTTTATTTTATTTTTTTCTTGGCAACCTTTGTGTTGGCCTTCGTAGTCTGAGAAACAGATCTCAAGAGAGAATTAGGAATTTGGGAGGTTTGCCAGGGGAAGTACCTGTAAGGAAAACTGGGAAGGGAGCTGAGGTGCTGGCTAGAGGCAATGCCCTACAAACCACGTCTGACTTTGTGAGGGCAAGAAAAGTTGAAGGGCAAAGGCCCGGACTCTAGGGCAGTTTTAAGGAAGGCTCGCAATGCTGATGAGGGTGCTTCCAACCAAGATTCTGCAGTGTCTCCCCAAACAGGCCGGCCTTAGCAACCCTCCTTTCTTTCTCCCTTTGTTAGTGCTCAGTTCTCTGTCTCTCCGAACATCTATCCACATTTCACCTCAGCAAACTCCCAGGCTTTCCTCGGATCACTGTTGTGGCTCGGCAGCTGCCTCTAGGGAGAAGTCCTCTGTGACCCTAACGCTCACCTCTGCGCTGGCCCTCTGCTCGGTGCCTGAGGTTCTTCTTTCAGATGTTTTGTTCCTCGGGTGTTTATTACCAAGCGAGAGTGAGTACGACATTACCAAGCGAGAGTGAGTAAGACACGTTCGCTCCCTCCCGGCAGAAACAAAACTCCTTAGTGTTGTCAGGAAAAAGTGTGTTTTCTTAATTTAGGGATACTTTTATCTTCATTAAGTTTTTCTTTCTCTCTCTCTCTCTCTCTCTCTCTCTCTCTCTCTCTCTCTCCTTTCTTTCTTTCTGTTTTGAGTTTACTGTTTTTGACTGGCTTCTTAAGCTACAAACTTAGTTTCCTGATTGCTTTGGAGTCTTCGCTTGTTGTGCTGGAGGTGTATGGATTCCTACTAGGTAGAGTCTGGGAGGAAACTAACTCATGGGGTGCCTTTGAAAAGGGTCCCAGGACCCCGTGTTCTTCGTCCACCGTCTTCACGAAGAGCTGCAAGCGCTTCCTAATTTCTACCCTTTGAACACGTAGATTACAAACGTGCTGGTTAAATCTTTTTTTTTTTTTCTAGTTAGTTATTATCCTTAGTTTCTACCTTAATCCTGGTGTGGCCAGAGGACGTATTCCGAGTGTTTTGAGACTTTGGTGAGGTTTGCATTATTGTCATGAAGCAATCTTTGATAAATTCGCCACGTACAGCTCAAAGCAATGACACTCTAATCTTGGGCACGGTGCCCTGTAGCGCGGACGGGGTCCCGTTCATCAGCTGCTATTTCTGCCTCGCATGTCATTACCAATTCACGTGCGCTACTTACGAGCTTCACTGAGAGAAGCGTGTTTACCGCAGGCAGCTCTGCCGTCTCCTGCCAGTTCTATTTCTGCATTTTGTGTTCTGAAACCACGCTGTTCTGTGAACACTAACTCAGGATTTAAACTGACGTATTCTTTTGACAGATGCCTTCTTTGTGATGATAAAAGATCCTTCTGTCTCCTCGTTCTTGCCTTGAGGTCTGCTGTCAGCTTTCTTTTGGTTCACGGTGGATACCAGATCTCCTCCATCTTTTATTTTCAATGTTCCAGTGCTCATATGGAAGGCTTTTTTTTTTTTGGAAGTAGCATAGGGGTGGAGAGTTTTTATCTAACCTGATCATTTACTGTCCTAGTATGTACTTGGGGCATTTGTTCCATTTCGTATATAATGACGGACATGGTTGTGTTTATGGCTGTTATTTTTGATTTGTCTAAGTTTAGTACAAATAAAATATGTTCACTCTGGAAGCTTAGAGCAAATCTACCTGTTCCTCCTGGTTTTCTGTGGTCAAACATTGCAGTTCTGCTCCCCTGTTGTTATGTTCTTGAAGGGCTGGAGGCTGGCTCCAGAGGCTAGTGCCCGCTCGGCAGACCTTCTGCCGCTCAGCGGCACCCCCAGCTCTCTACACAGATTTGAAACCCTCACAGTTCTGTTCTTCATACATAATGTTTACCCACACTTTCCCCCTCTACTCCTTATTGCTCCCTGAATTTCCTGTTTCCGCTTGGGACTATTTTCCTTCGCTTAAAGAATTCCCTTAAAGGGACTCCCAAGATGGCTCAGCAGGCAAAGAAATGTGCCACCAAGCCTTACTGCCTAAGGCTGATCCACTGAGTGGAATGAGAGAGCCAACTCTGCAGTTGTCCCTCTGACCTCCATAGGAGCATTGTGGAACACACACACACACACACACACACACACACACACACACACGTAAAATTAGGGGGCTAGAGAGATGGCCCAGTGATTAAGAACGTTTGGGCAATAGCAAAGGACCATAGTTGAGTTCTCAGGACCCATACTGGGAAACTCTCAGCCACCTAACTCCAGCTCCTGGTGACCAGATGGCTTTTGGCCTCCAAGGACAGACCCAGCCTGTGGCATGTATTCACACAGACATACACAAATACACATACACACATTTTTTTTTTTTTCTGAGATAGGGTTTCTCTGTGTAGCCCAAACTATTCTGGAACTCACTCTGTAGACCAGGCTGGCCTTGAACTCAGAGATCAGCTTGCCTCTGCCTCTCAAGAGCTGCCATTAAAGGTGTGTGCCACCACTGCCTGGCTCAATTTAAAGAAATTTTTAAGTAAAGCAGCAAACATGAACAAAATGAAAAAAAATAAAATAAAATAATTCCCTTTAACTTTTGCCTTAGGACCAGACTGCTGATAACGTTGTTCTCTCTGCTTTTGTTATGTTTCTGTCATCTTTGATGTCAACCTCACTGGTACGAGACTCTCTCTGCTCTTCGCACTCGATGCCTCCTCTGCTTGATGGCTTCCGGCTTCTGCTGTCAGGTCCTCACCTTTGCAGGAATCATGTTTCGCTGTCGGTTTGTTCTCTTGCTTTTAAGGTTCTCTCTCTTAGTCTTTATGCCTGCTTGCCACAGTCTTCCTGCAGCGTTCACTTGTTGCATTTTCTGTTTATTTTCCCATTTGGGGTCACAGGGTGCCTGTAGCAGACTGTCTCCACTGTGAGGGGAGTGGTTTAGGGCATCGCCTCTTTAATCTAGTTTTACCTCTCGGGTCCTCATGCAGTCCTACTTAGGTTTATGCTAGGACACGGTTTTGAAAGGGAAACTGAGGACACCGTTGTTACTCTAAGAAGTCTAATCTGTGCCGCTGGTTTCTCTATATTCCTCTTTCGGGAAGTTGGTGCTCCCAGTTGTTTCTTGTTTCAGAATTAATACATACTCCTGAGGAGTGATGAGTGTGGGTCATACAAGCCTCGGGAAACAGTCCCCTCAACACTATTGTTCGCCGTCAGCTCTTTGTTGGCGTTCTGGCACGAGGCGGAGTCTCATGCATCCCACGTTGATCATAAACTTGCTATTAAGCAGTAAGAATGACCTTGAACTTGAGATGCTGCTGCCTCTGCCCCACAAGTGCTGAGGGTATGGCGCCAGCCACCATGCCCAGCTTACTTTTAGACAACTTCCTGTACTTTGTCCAGCTAGTTGTTATTTCTGTGTTATGCCACGAAGGTCCACCCAGGAACACAACACAGGCTTCTGTTCTGTGTCAAGGTTCTACTTTCATTAATGTCCTTCCTTTTTATAAAGATATTTATTTGTTTTATGTATGAGTGCTCTGTTTGCATAGAGATACCCTCATGCCAGAAGAGGGCATGAGATTTTAGTATAGATGGTTGTGAGTCACCATGTTGTTGCTGGGAATTGAACTCAGGACCTCTGGACGAGCAGACTCTGCTCCTATCCACTGAGCCATCTCTCCAGCCCTCATGAATGTCCTTTTATATGTTTTCTGATTTTCATTATTATTTACTTCTTGACACATTTAAAAAAACATATTTAAAATTCTTATATATGTTATTTTTTATTTTCTGGATAAAATATTTTCTTATGTCTATTATGGCAAAGTTAAGCATTGTATTACTCAATTCCATATCCTTGTTTTTGTTTGGTATCCATGTCTTTGTTTTTTTTGTTTGTTCGTTTGGTATTTCATTTTGATCTGTTTGCTCTGGCAGAGACAGAGGGTCAGAGGACAGAAGGGCAGAGAAGCAAGGGACAGAGGGGCAAAGGCAGAGGGACAGGGGACAGATAGACAGAGGGGCAGAGGACAGAGGGACAGAGAAGCAGAAACAGAGGCAGAGCTCTGCGAATTGAGGTTAGCCTGGGCTCCATAATCAGCCAGAGCAATGGAGGCAGGCCATCACAAACAACAACAGCAAACAACCAGGAATCTCTTAGTGCAATGATGGACTTCTCAAGTTCTCCTTGGGCACTAAACTTGTCTTTTACATACTTTGAAAGTGTACTGTTAGTTGCAAGACCTTTGTGTGTGTGCGTGTGTGTGTGTGTGGTGGCTGTTGAATGTGCAAGCAGGGCCTGATGCATGCGGTGACTGCGCTCTGCCGCTGAGCTGTAGCCTCCTATGGTTGGTGCAGAACTTTTTCGCATTTAATCATATATGACCATCTTATGTATACTCAGCTTTTTCTTTAAAATTTAAAATTTTTACATTCATTTATTCTGTGTGTGTGTGTGTGTGCATGTGTGTGTGTGTGCATGCATGCGTGCGTGCGTCTATGTTGTACTGTGTGGAGTCAGAGGACGGATGGCAGGAGTCTGTTCTTTCTTTCCACCATTGGTTCATACTCAGCATTTGCCCTGTATCTTTTTAAACAAATGTTCTCTATTACTGTGTCCTGTATGTTATGGATTGTGGCAATAGCTATCAGTTCCCTACATGCTATATTTTCACCTTAGCTAGTTACATTTTTATCCCACCTCTCCACTGTTTACTTACTGTGTTTGTGTGTGCAACATGCACACATGAATGTCCCCATACGCTAGGAAGGTCAGCAGACAACTTGCTAGAGTTGGTTTTCTCCTCCCGCCATCTGGCTTCCAGGAATCACACTCAGGCTGTAAGGCCTGGCAGTAAGTGCCTTTTTTGACATTACTGACATATTGAATTTATTTGTGCTACTGTTTTGTGCGGTCCATCCGTTTTCTGCATCATTTCTTTGTAATTTTATCCTTTCTCTGGGAAGTGTTGATGGCCAGTCTGGTTGTCAGTCTGACTTGAGGTCCTTTCCAGAGCAGACTGGCGTTCAGGCTGGTGCTGTGAGAAGACTGACTGACTGCGAACTCAGGTGATGTCCAGTAGGCATGGGATAGACAAAGCAAAAGAGACAGAAGCAGGACGCTGGCAATTTCATGCTCGGCCCTTCTTGAGCAGGTGTGCGTTTTGCCATTACTGTCTCGTGTGGACATCAGATTCTTTAGCCTCTAAGAACATTAGATTTGCCCCAGGGGCTCCTCGGGACTTTCAGACATTTGGCCTCAGATTACGGCTACCTCATGCCTCTGGTGCCGAGGTGTCCAGCTTCTTAGATTGAGGGCCGTCAGTGTTCTCTGGCTTTCCAGTGTGCAGGTGGCCACTGTGCTGCCAGTCAGCCTCTCGTGATGTAGGTCAGCCTAATAACCCTCCTCTTGTATCATATCCTGTCGTCCTTCTTGTCCTGCTTCTCTGGGGATCTCTGACTAATACAGTAACTAAGCACAATAATGGGAATGTTTTCCTCACATAAACACATTTTAAAAGTAGGCAGTTCAAGGATGGTTTGGTTGAGGACAAACAAATTAAGAGGTAAATCGTGTCACAAACCAGGATGTGAAACAGTTAAAAAAAATTAAAAATGATAATATGGAGGAGAGAGAGATGGCTATGATGGGTATAAATGCTTAAATGTGGAAAACTTAATATAATATGGGAGAACCAGAATGTGACAGCAAGGATAAATTAAGTAGGCCTGCAGCCTAAAGGGCCATCACACACATGGAGACTGAAAAGTAGCAAGCTGATGCCAAGTTTCAGGCAGGGAGAACCAGGGGACTGAGACAGGAGGCAGCTCCCACAGGAAGGAAGGACAGAGCCCACGGAGGACCACGAGCTAGTCAAGCAGCTTGGAAACAAACAAACAAACAAAAAATGTTCATCACCCACACCATTCCCCTGACTGGACGAGTAACAAATGATCGCCTCTGGCTGAACCGAGGGAGCATGCAAAGGGTGACAGACTCCTCACAGCTGCAGCCCATGATACAAAAGGCCAGCCCCAAACACTCCATCTGAGAAAAGATTGCCTAAGTCTCCACTCAGTTCCTGCCACACAACGGAATTCCACTAGGCAGGTCCAGACCAGTGATCCCTCCTGGGCCCCTCCCCATCCATTTCTAGGAGTCATTTTCCTTTTCCTTAATAAGTCTGTGTTCACTCCGCTCACTTCTCATTCATGTTTCCTTTTTATTCTTGGGCACAAGACAAACAAAACAAAACACCCAGAAATGAGGGACTTGGGGCAGCTTTGGTGACCATTGATTGTCCAGCATCCAAGCTCCCTGGGTTAAGAGCCGAGACCAGGAGTCCCTTTCAGTTCCACTTCTAAAAAAAGAAAGGAATGGTTTAGGATACATCAATCCTGTTTGGGCCTGTACATCTGTGGGGACTTCAAGAGGATGAAGTAGACACGGCAGCAGACGGACAGAGAGGCTCGGGGTTCAGGTAAATATCAGTGTGACAGCGACAAAGTTCTGCTCTCAGGACTTGGGGGGTGGTGCCTGAGCTATGCTCCCCTCAAGGAAATGGGGAAAACAAAGGATCAAGGAAGCATGCTCCAGCAAATGCTGACGGGGAAGCGGGTGGGAAGATAAATTATCAGAAGGGCAGAAAAGCATTTGGAGGTGAGAAGGGAATGATGACATGTGACAAAAAAGATGAGGGGGGTGACAGAAAAAGATGAAAGGGAAGATGATTCACAGTGTAAAACATGACACAAAGGTCGGAAATAAAAGAGGAGGACTGGAAGGAAGCCACTGAACTGAATGATTTAGGGGATAACTGGAGCCCAGCCAAAGCAGGGTTTCACGGCTGGTGGAATGGGAGCCAGGCCCGGTTATTTAACGGGTCAAATTTTAATGTTATTCTTCAGGACATTATGTAGCAGGGTGGGCCCTTCCCTCTGCCCTGCATCCTCTGCTTCTTTTTGAAAGGAAGTGGGTACCACACAGCAATAACCACTGGGCTGCCAGTTGTCACCTTTCTGTTTGTGACAGCTGAAGGCAAAGGACCACAGTCAGGACTTCAGCCTCCTTCTATGGATGTCTACCTTGAAGATTTCAAAACCCAAGCACCTGGCTACGGATTCAGCTGCACTGTCACAGCACGCGTGTAGGAATGAGTTGGTGGCCAGAGACTCAAGTGGCAGCAATCCTGTCGGCAGGGGCCGACCTGCTAAGAAGCCATGTGACCCAGTCCCTGTATACACTTCTCTTATGGCCATAGAGGTAGCCGAATAATTTTGCATTTGAAATTCTCAAGAAAAAATAAAAAAAAACAAACCTGTCATTTAAAAGGGTCAACTTCCGTAAAGCCTGGAGATGCCTAAAATAAGTGGCACTCCAGTAACCACAGCCGTGTTTGTGATAGCACCTTAAGAACTCCATGAGCTGGGGAGTGGGGCACGCCGTCAGTCCCAAGACTCTGGAGGCACAGGCAGATGGACTCTGTGAGTTCCAGGCCACTTTAGTCTACAAAGTGCGGTCCAGGCCACCCAGGGTAAGACCCTGTAAAATAAGAAAAATATCAAAAAATAAGAAAACATGAACTCCATGAATGCACAAACATTCTGAAGAAAACAAAAACAAGGTAAATTCAAACAACAACAGCAAAAACCAACTATGACCTGTGGTCTTGGTGGAAAAAAACTGTAGCGTTAAAATCTCCCCTTGAGATACAACACTAAAAGGGCCAGTGCGTCTCCACGCTGACTTTCTTTCCAAGAACAGTAGGAGGCGTGCATGTTTATCTGAGGATTGTTTTCTTATTTAGGAATGCTGGTGTTTTACCTTGTACCACTTACATGCCAGGTGCTGGCAGAGGGCAGGAGAGTGTTGGATTCCCTGAAACTGAGTTACAGATGGTTGTGAGCCACCACCTCGGGGGAGGGGGGTATCGAACCTTGGTCCTCTGGAAGCAAGAATGCTGAGCCATCTCTCCAGCCCTATCTTTTTGGATTCTACATTCATATGGGCATGGTAGCTCGGACACGTGCTCTCAAACACATGGGAAGGTGAGGTGGGAGGGTTATGGGTTTGAGGACAGCCTGGGCTGTTCAAGATTGAAGTCAGCCTGGGTTACACAGTAAGACTCTGAAGACAGAATTAACCAGCCAAACAAAGCCCTCTGAATACAGTGGTTCTTCTTGGAGTTAATAAAACATTGTGTGCACACAGAGCAGACAGTGAATATGCTGTCACTTGTGCCAGCTTCATGTCTAAAGCAAATGGTAAAGGTCCAACAATGTTCAGATCCTACTGGATGGTCTCTTTGGAGAAGAGAGAAAGATGAAAGGAAATGACTTACCAAACTGAAAAGCAATCTAAGGACTATTGATGGCAAGATGATTCCGTAATAAATCTTGTTTCTCATGAGGCATCAGATGCTTTTAGCATGATAATAACACATTTCAATGTAATAATTAGTGACCACAAAGAAATTACCCAAAGGAGCCACCCAAGTAAGAACGCGGCGTGAACCCGCCCCGGCATGAACCACGTACAGGTTGTTTGGGGGTTTGGTTTGAAACATCCCAGGATTAGGACTCACTCACCTGTGGAAATGGATCCCAAACTGTGGCTTTTTATCATATCCTCACTTAGGGGATTTGGAGCAAAAAGCACTGATGCATTTGGTACCCATCTTCATAAACTAGTCGTGTCCAACAGGGACCAAGTTGCTCACCCTCCCTCCTACCGGGAGTCCTGAAAAGGCTGGACTTGGGCTCCCTCTGGAGGATGCTGTCTTCTGTAAGGGAGGCAGCTGACAGCTACTAGGGACCTGCTACAATTTATATTCTGAGATGCAGAAAACGAAATCCATCCTATCACACTTCATCCAGGCTCAGCAGCATGTGGCTTGTAATCCAAGACACACACACGTGATCACAAGTGTTACGAGAGTCCAGAACTTCAGGGCCAGCCTGTGCCTCACAGTGAGGCTCTGTCTCAACAGACAACAAACGGACATATCGCCATGCCACTTTTGCTTCCTAAGGACTCAGTGTGTGGGGAGCTTATGTTCATTCACCACAAAGCAAATGTTCTTGAGTGACAATGTGTTCTAAGCACTGCTCTAAGCATGGGGAATACAACAGTGAATAAAACCGTAGCTCCCCCCGCCCACCCGAGGGCAGATTCTGGTAGGTAAGATAAACAACATAAAACAGCTTATCAGACTGGAAAGAGCTATACGAAAATCAAACAGGAAATGGGAGTAGGGATGACGCTGGAAGCAGCAGGGTGTCAAATATGTAAGTACAGATGGATGAGCAGGCGTTCCTGGGCGTGTGAAGAGAGCAGAGAGTCCTTGCAGTGACACCATTGGGGGTCTAAGCAGAGAAGCCCACAGGAACAAGGGCACTGGACACATAGCCGACCTTTGTAGGTTAGAGTAGAGAGAGAGAGAGAGAGAGAGCAAAGCAGCAAAGGGACCAAAGAGGAGGGAGAGAGGCCAACTGGTGGGAGGCAGGGTCCCCTAACCTCTCCTAACACATCTGAGGGTTTACAGGCCTTCTGGCTGTGCACTGGGAAGAAATGGAAGGTTGAAGAGTGAAATCATGACTGGTTTGGGGATTTCTAGCAAGGCTGGGCGAGAGATGTCATGAAAAAAACAACGCAGAGCACAGGTCCAGGCGGTGCACGCCTGTAATCCCAGCACTCGGGGAGGCAGAGGCAGGGGGTTCTCTGGTCTACAAAGCGAGTCCAGGACAGCCAAGGCTATGCAGAGAAACCCTGTCTCAGAAAAAAAAAAAAACAAAAACAAAAACAAGGGGCTGGAAAGATGGCTCAGAGGTTAAAAGCACTGGCTGCTCTGTTCAATTCCCAACAACCACATGGTGGCCCACAACCATCTCTAAGGAGAACTGGTGCCCTCTTTTGCTGTGCAGGTGTACATGCAGGCAGAACACAGTATACATGATAAATAAATAAATCTTTAAAAAACAAAACAAACAACAACAAAAAATGAGGGCTAAATGCTTAGACCCTGGAAATACTTCAAAAACAGACCTGAGAAAATGGACATAGGAGGAAAGTACTAGAAATTTACTCCACAAATTTTCTCTTGAGCAGCAAAAAAAAAAAAAAAAAAAGAATGGAGTTGACGTCAACTGGGGTGTAGAAATAACTGTGGTCGGAGACCCTCATCGCTGAGCTTAAGACGCCTCTTACATGTTTCAATGTTGCTGTCAGACAATTGGAAATCTGAACGCAGAGTTTGGGGACTATCTAGGCGAGAGAGGAATAAATACGTCCTCTTCGTGATCTGAGACATTTTTAAGAAGGCTGATGTGCTAGTTTGTCCCCCGAGGGGTTGCCCAAAATAAGGAATCAAAATGACAGGCATACACAACAGTCTGTCTAGAAAAAAAAATGAAATGACGACAGCAGCACACAGAGGAGAAATGAAAACTAATCTCTAATGAGCATCAATTCCCGATTCTAAAATAAAAATTAACACATTAAATAAACCTGACTACAGCACAGCCTGAAGAGCTTGCTAACTAGTTTCTTTCATCAGTGTGGCCTGAGTGTTCCCCATCACAGATGCACACGGCTGGCTAAATGACCTCAGGATTACTTTTTCAGGAAAAAAAAAAAAAAGAACTGCTTTTGACCTGTCCCCTCGGGCACCGTTTACCAGTTTTCCTACCTCTTCAGGAGAAGAAAGTTGGTTAATTAGGAGACTAGTGACACAGAGAATATTTTCTTTCTGTGCTTTGCCTTCCCTTAAACTAAAGGTTTAAACCAAAGAAATCACATGGCACAGTGTTGATGTGTGTGTGTTTATGTGTAGTCTTTAAAAAGGAATCTTATTTTTATATTTTTTAAAGGAATGTTTTCCCATTTTTAATCATTTTAATCTGCAGTTCCTTAGTCACCTAATCCTTCTCAATTATTTCCCTATACAGTTCTGTGGACTGTTTTAGTAACATGGCCCAATTTCCCTTTAGGGCCTTTTAATTTGCACTTCAGACAGTGTCGTTCTGAGTTTGGGCAGCTTTTTCTTCTCTTGGTGCTCCTTCGAAGTGTGCTCCTACATCTACATGGTCCGGGCCAGAAGAGAGGGTCGGGCCTCCTGGGACTGAAGTTACAGACAGTAAGGAGCTTCTGTGTGGGTGCGGGGAGCCAAACCTCAATCTTCCCAAGAACGGCAAATGCTCTTAGTTACCTCCAGCCCCCAAACGCTCTTTGGGGGTGAGAGGTGTTTGGTTTTTTTAAATAGGGCCTTGTGTGTGCCACACGGTTGGTTTATGCGATGAAGAGGACTGACCCCAGGGTTTCGTGCGTGCCAGGAGAACACTTGGCAGGAGATTACGTGGCCAACTGTGCTGCACCCCCAGTCCTGAATCAGAACTTTCCAAGACTCCCGAACATATGGGCTATTGCCACTGCTCTCAGCTGCACACTAGAACTTAATGGTAAGCCTCCACTGTTAACACCGCACATTTTTGTCCCAGGTCATGGGGGTATCAAGTTGGTGATTACCAACAAAGTTTCTTCCTGGATGATTAGCTAGTATAGCACTTGAAGGTGTTAAGAAAGTTGCCAAGGGGGGGGAAATGTCATCATCAGTCTTACCTAGCTATGAACCCTGTGCACTTCAATAGTGACCGGCATGGCAAGAGATGCCAATGAGTACAACAGTGGCATAAATGTTATGGAGATAAACAATAACTATTTTGTGATTCATTTAAGGCCTGAAAAGGAAGAAATGCAAATCTGTTATTGTAAACCTAGCTAAGCATCCCCAACGGAGTAGTTCATAGACCCCAGGGTTGAACCTACTATTATTCTGCTAAGTGGACATAGAATCAAGTTGCCCTCTGAACTTGTTCCTCCATACCCATAGATGAGTGTGGTTCTCAGAACCCTTTAGAGAAGTTTCTTTATGCAGTGGGTGGCAGTTAATAAAGGAACTCACAACTGGTCAAAGCGCAGAGAATGAGTGTCAGCGGAGTACTTGCTCATCTACAAGTGGGACATCTATCCCATCCAGCCACCCATAAGGCTCAGCGAACATCAAGAAAAAGGGGTGGAAAGACTTAGGGGCCAGAGGTCGGGGGGTACTGAAGCGAAACAGTAACTTTGGAGCAAGTAAGAACCAATGCGCTCAAGAACTCTCGGCAGCTGTGGACGCTTGCACACGGTCAAGCCAGTTATTCTAGCACGGAGGGTGAGGGGGCTCAGGAGCCCTTCACCCTCACGGTGTCGCTTTGGACAACCAATGGCTCCTGGAGGAAAGGGAGTCCATTTTCTTTAAGGGTGTGGCCCCTAGAGGGTTACCCACACTCCAGTGGGTAGCCTCACGCCCTGGAGAATTTAGGCAGTACAAATTAAACTTGACAGGTTATTAAAAATAAAAATAAATATATGACATGAAATTGGGGTGGGGATGAATCTTGGGAGGAGTTAGGGAAATGAATAAGAAGTGAAAAGTCAAAACACATTGTATGAAATTCTCAAGGAATTAATAAAAATTGTCTACTCAAAATACCTTCCTAAGTTAAAAACACAGCACAATATTGTATTAAATAAACTGTGTTTTCTTGCTGGACGTGGTGGCACATGCCTTTAATACCCAGCATGCGGGAGGCAGAAGCAGGTAGATCTCTAAGTCTGAGGCTAGCTTGGTCTACAGAGAGAGTTCCAGGGCAGCCAAGGCAACACAGAGAAACCCTATCTTGAAAAATAAAACAAAAATTTGTGTTTTGTTTTCTTTTCCGTGTTTATTTAGTAACTAGAAAACTGGGTAGAAGCCTGGTAAAAACACCAAGAAAGACAATTTTATAATTACAGAGTGAAAAACAATCTAGAATTTTGGTAATGTTTTGATTTAAATATATCCTTCTAAAGTTCATGTGTGGAACATGGCTATACTCTGAGTATTCAGGAGACTGAGGCAGGAGGATTACTCCAAGATTGAGGCTAGCCTGGGCTACATATAGAGAACTAGGCCAGCTGAGACAGTATGTAATAAGAAACTGTCTTAAAACAACAACAAAAGGTCTATATTTTTAGTTCAGGGATAGAGAGCTTGCCTTGCATGTGTGTGTCCTGAATTAATTTCTTAGCACTCCCGAGTAAAAAAAGAAGTGAGTGTGTTATAAGCTTAATCCCCAAGCTAATATGGCAACAACATTAGGTGGGTGGGGCCTTCAGGAGGGAATCAGGATGGATGAGGTCATCAAGCGGCATCTCCATCGTGTCCTCTCTCCACGTGGGCCCTGTGCCATGCTCGCCTGCAGCAAGGCCCTCCCAGGTGCCGAACAGACCCCAGCCTGTGCCAGTGGACCCTGCCTGCCTCCAGAACCACGAGCTAAATAATCCCTATTTTTTTAGTTAACTAACTATCCACTCTGTGCTATTTAGCAACAGCAAACAGTCCAGGATAGAAACTAAACCTTTGCCAGGTTGTGCATAGCTTCTTTGGGAAATTCTTCCAGCTAACCGGAAGGCACTATCAGGCTAGGGGAGTGAAAGAATGCAGGCAATTGTTTCATTTAAAGGAATTTAAGTCTGGAACATCATATCACCGTCAAGATGTTATGTAAATACTAAGAATGCTTCACTGCTGACACAGAATGTCTTTCTTCATGTGATGGTAACGAATGGTTACTAAGACAACAGAGAAGAAGGTTCTTGGAGCAGCATCCGCTTGAAGAGGCCAGCGATTTCCAGGAGACAGCGGGCTTGCGAGGCTTGACTCTCAGTCGGCTGAGAGCAGTGTGAGCAGGGCGTGTCACGTGACATTACCCACTCAGTAATCAGGGCAAGGAAGGAAGCAGGTAGAGAGAAGGTGACTTTATAATTCCAAATCACAGCATCAAAATAACACAATTTTTAGAAGAAAGAGAAAAATGATTAAAATTTTGCTAACAAAACCAAAAGCACAGATGATGCGGAAGCAGGCGGGATGGATGGCAGCAGAAACCTGTGTTACAGCCTATTGTGCATGAAATAAAAAGGAAAGAGTCGTCAAGCTTGTATTTTTAAGATTACTTAAAAGACAAAACACTAATGGGACAAAAAAAATCTGTTCCTCTTCAAATTCTTCCCCTCACAATCGCCATCTCCACCCTAAAATTAAAAACCAAGCCAGTAAGAACCAGGGATGAGAACTGTAAATACCTGCTGTCAAAGCCGTGGCTGTACTAACGTTACGTTACAGGGGACCTGCTGAACGGTAGCGCTGCTCAGTTTAAGTCCCGTCCTTTAGGCCAAACTACAGGACAGGACTCAAGGTCTGGCCAGCATGTTCAGCGTGGAACCAACCAACACCTGCTCAGGCTTATTTTCTTTGCTTGGGAATCTTTGGCACCTAGACATTGGGAGAATCTGTGTTACAGATTCCCACCATTAGGATGCTCTGTATTATGTATTTACATTGGAATTCTATCGCATCTTTACATTGGGACTCTCTGTATTATATACTGTATTATATCTTTACATTGGGACTATCTGTGTTATACATTTATATTGGGACTATCTGTATTATATATTTACACTGGGATTCTCTGTGTTACATATTTAATAACTTTCCCTTCTATAATTATAAAGCCCTGAGCCAAACCTAGGATTGAGCACTAACCAACATGCTGGAAATAACAGATGATTAAACAAAATCACATGACTTGATGTGAAATGTAGTTCTATTAACAGGTATTTGTGAACTTAATGTTCAAATTAAGAAAACAGGAACAATATTATAAACTTAAAAGCAAAAATAGGAAACTACACCCAGTTACCCAGGCTTCAACGCTAGTCAGCATTTCTGTGCATTACATTAACAAAAAGAAAGGGCTGCTCCAACCACACAGGATCCCGGGATTCCCTGAATTTTCATGGGCCACGCTTTCTATTCTACGGTCAACACTTGTGTTCTGAAAACAATGGGGAGTGGTGAGTCACAGCTAAGGGAACTGGGGCTGAGAGAAGATACCTGCACTTTGCCTCAGGGACTGCTTCTGCAGGCACTGGCAGACTGGTGGCAAAGGACTCTTCCTCCTCACACACAGGTACTTACTTGTGGGCTCTTTTCTCTCTTTCCCAGGACACTCATGCACAGTCATGTAGGGTTCTTTCTGGTCAGCTCCTTCAGTGTGCATCTATATAATGTCAATGAATTGCTAAGACCCCTGAAAGAGTTTAATACACATCTAGGAAGTGCTTGGATCTGATGAAGTAATTAAAAAACCACGGCAATGGAAGAGTTAAGACTAGAGCAAGTATGTTGCTTTTCCCTGTCTTCTGGTTTTCCTTTGTCTGGGATGCTGGAGTCCAGCCCATGCTGGACAAGCACTCGGTGCCACACTCCCAGCTCTTTGCCCATGTTTTGAAAAGTATGTTATGGTCGGGCTATAAAATAAACTACAGACTGAAAATTCAGAAGACAAGATTTTGAGATAGGGTCTCACGATGAAGCTCTGGCTGGCCTGGAGCTCACTTTGTCGACTAGGCCATCCTCAAACACATAATGATCCACCTGCCTCTGCCTCTCAAGTGCCAGGATTAGAGGCCTGTGAAACCGTGTGTGGCTAAGGACATTTTACACAAAATAATTTACATGGGTTTATTTTGTGGGTGCATGGATGTGTGTTTCACAGTGCTCACGTTGGGGTCAGTCACCAACTTGGCGGGCCTGGTTCTTTCTTGGACCTCAGGTCTTCAGACCTGGCAGCAAGCAACTTTACTCACCAAATTCTCACCAGCTCAGAAATGTTCTCAGTGTTGACGTGAACTCACTGAAATGTGTTCAGACTAGCGTTGTTTGAATCTCAGCTGTGCGCTAGAGCTTCTGAATTGTGTGCACATACACTCTGGGGAACACTGACAGCTTCTGGCTGCTTCTACTAACTGCAGCTGGTTTCAGTTCCTCTTTTCAAGGCCACCTTTTCAGGAATTCCACACCTTGTAAACATCGGAGAGAGCTGCTATGATTCATTTCCCCCTGCGTGTATATGTGGTTTGGGTCTCTGGGCCTCTCAGGAAATAGCAGGATGAACTACAGTGGACTATCACAGCTCTCTTCGACCCCAGGGGCCGTAGCTCACCCAGTGAGTCAACATATTTGCAAATGGTATGCTATACAGGCTTCTGCTTCTGCATACATCACATCTCTTAAATGCACAAGCTTAAAGGATCTTGTGACTTAAAATGAACTAAAAGATGGTCATTAGTGGCTTTCCTGTTCAATAAGAGCTCTGGGTCTGCAAAGTAGATTGTGGCATACATAAGTCATCCTGGGACTTTCAAGACAAAGCTATAGCTCTAGATGGAATTGAAATGCCTTCCTGTAGGGTTTCTGAAAAATCTATACATACATGTATGTCTATATAATAATGTACATATAAAGGTGTATATATAGAGAGATACACGTGTGTGTGTGTGTGTGTGTGTGTGTGTGTGTTTTGTCTTGTTTTTGCTTTTGTTTTTTTCTGAGACAAAGTCTCATAGCCCAGGATGGCCTCAAAGTCATTCATTGAAGATAACTTTTAACTTCTGATCTTTCTGCCTCTACTTCCCAAGTGCTGGGATTAGAGATCTGTATCCATGGTTTGTTGGGGTTGTGGCCTTGTGTGTGCTAGGCCAGCACACTACCAACGAAGCTATACCACCCCCAGCCATATTTTTAATTTGCTTAATTGTCTTTAATAAAGTAGGAATAACTTCATCACGAATATAGTCGATTTCATTTGTAATGAGGATAACAAAATTGATAACGTATACACAGAGATGAGCTTACTCAGGACTCCAAGACCAAGGCCACATGTATGCTGGAACTCAGTGTCAGTTCAGTCTCCTTCTCTTAGGAGAAGGCATTCAAATGGATGCTGATGACTGCCAGATTTCTGACTCAAATCCAAAAATCGCTGTGGGGGGTGGGGTTAGACCTGACAGCGATCTTTTTGAAAACAGGACAACAGTTAGGGAAGAGTGATGGAGAGTAAACTGGAAGGAAACAGAAGGGAAGAAGCCAAAGGCCAACATGGCTGTGCTGTGCCCACAGTGTGGGTCACCTCAATGCTGGATGATGACACAGCTACTCTTTGGTCCCGGACACTGTGCATTCTAATCGTTAAAAATTCAAATGAGGGCTGGTGTTTACTACTCTGAAAACTAATGTCTAGAAGCTTTCAGTAGTTGGTTATAAGGACATAAATAGCTGGGTTTGGTGTTATACACCTTGAATCCCAGCACTGGGGAGGCAGAAGCATCTGCCTCTGTCACAGAAGATCTCTGTGAGTCCCAGGACAATCAGAGCTACACAGTGAGACCCTGTGTCAAAAAGTCAAAAAAATACAGAAATAAAAAAAATGAAAACAGAGCTGTTTCTAGGGTTTAAAGACTATAAAAGTTTTAATTTGTATAAAACTTTCCAATATTAACTACATTAAAACACTGAGTAAAAGACAAAACAGAGTTCTCTAAAAAATAGAAAAAGTTTACCTCTTGTTTTTCCTCATTTGTGTCCACACTAAGTAACGTTGGTCTTTTAGATGATTCTGTTTTCTTTGATTCTCTCTTCAGCACTTTCATCTGTTTACCTTTTGGAAGAAAATAAAAAGCAATTTGTTGGCCCCGCCTTGAAATTATACTTTCCTTTCAACGAGTTCAGCTCCGTATTCCAGCAGCCACTATGCCCACTTTTGAAGTTAGCTGCAAATGAACTGAGAAACTGAGTTGTGAGATACGGTCTGATCTCACAAAGGCGCGTCTTCTATTTGTGCCGAGTGACCCTCAAGTTGCATACACTCTGCGCCTTCCGCTCGCACCACATTTTCACAAGGCCTCTGTTTTCCAAGGGAAGGAAAGAACTTCTGCTCACACCAATAAGTTCCATTTTCAAATAAGTATCTGTTTACTTTTATTACAATATATTTATTCATTCATTTGTTTATTGGTGTGGGGCCAGTCCTCTTCTACAGTGTGAATCCCATGATCAAACTCAGGTCAGCAAATGCCTTTACCTGCTAAGATACCTCACCAGCCCTTCATATAAAGCTTCAGGTTACGATAAATTCTAAGTTTATAAAATCTACCAGATCCCAGGGTACCCAAAGCATCTCTAACACTGTTAGGCAAATAAATGACCAGGAAAGGTGTATAACCCCAGGTTATACACTAAACTAAATTCATCTTCCTCAAATTCTGGCCCAGTATCTCAACATTAAGCTAGTAAAATGTTTACCTTTGGGGCTGTCTTTACCTATAAAATTACCTCTATTAAATCTGACCCTTGCTGGGCATAGTAGAGTATACCTTCAGTCCCAGCACTCTGTCAGGAAGCAGAGGCAGGCGGATCTCTGTGAGTTCTGGCCAGCCTGGCCTACAGAGTGAGTCCAGGACAGCCAGAGCTACATGGTAGACCCTGACTAAATAAAATCAAAGTCTGACCCTTTCCTTAGCTGCAGAAGAAAAAACATCTTATCAATGAAACCTGTTCAAAGCAACTGACTACGTTCGACAAGGACCACGTGTAAGCTGTCTCACAAGAAGCCCATCTGTTACAGGTGTCATCCGCAGAGCTTTGCGGAGCTGCGCGCCACGGGGTACCCACCTTCCATTCCTTTTATCTCCTTTGAGTGGACTGTGAATGGCAGTTCAGGAAAATGGAATTCTTTCCTGTTGTTCCTGGGGAAAGTCAGCTTTCTTTTGCTCCCACTTGCCATTTGGTCGCTCTGACCTGTTCGATCACTAAATACACCTTTCTCCATTTGGATCTAGACAAACAAGCACCCGTTAGCACAAAGAACTGCGGGAAGCTAACTGTAGAATCTCAAGCGTAGAAGTGCTGCCCTCTTGGATGATGGTGGTTCTGGTGGTTATCTTAATAGTTAAGAAGCAGAACGGAACCAGGTATGGTGAACACGCCTGTAGTCCCAGCACCTGGGAGATGGGCAAAAGGATCTCCAGTTCAAGGCCAGCCTAGGATCCATAGTGAGACCCTAAGAAAGCAAAAGCAAAAACAAACATACAAACCAAAATAAAAAAGCAACACTAAACTCAGAAGCAGGCCAGGGAAGTTTGCCAAGCAAGATTTTTAAGCCACTTACAGTTCTTGATTTTGAGAACCACAATCTTGACTTGTTTTTTTTTGTTTTAATTTTTGGGTTTTTGTTTTTTTTTTATGTTTGTTTTTTGCAAGGCAAGATTTCTCCATATAACAGCCCTAGTTGTCTTGGAACTCACTTTGTTAGCCGAGCTGACCTCAAACTAAAAGAGATCCTTCTGCCTCTGCCTCCTGAGCGCTGGGATCAAAGGTGTGCACCAGCTCCACTTGGATGTTTTCAATTTTACGTTATTATAAATAATGTTGTGCCTTGAATGTAATGACAAGCAAAAAAAAGAAAGACACTGCTAGCATTTCCAGAGCAAGAAAACTACATCTATTTGGCAAGTGTATTTAATCCATAAAGATATTTCTGGAAGAGAAAAACACAAATCTTGTGATTTGTAAAGGTGGAAGTAAGCATTCTGATACAAAGAAATAAGGGGGGGAGCTACAGACAGTTACTGCTCTTGCAGAGGCCCTGGGTTCAGTTCTCAGCACCCACATGACGGCTCACAGCCAGGGAATCCAATAACCTCTTTTGGTTCCCACAGGCACCGGTAGGTAATTACATGTAAATAAAATAAAGCTAAAGTAAAATTTAAAAGCGATAAAAAGGTAAGCGAAAAGATGAAGCCTGAGGGAAAACGTGGTCTATTTTCAGAAAGAAAAGAGGGGCTGGTGAATCAATTCTTGGCGGGCACGTGCTTAGCACGCGCAAAGCCTTGGCCTTGTCCTAGCACGAGAAGAGAGAGATGGTAGGAGGGAGGAAATTTATTTTTAAGATTTATTTATTTTATGTGCATTAGTGTTTTGCCTGCACATATGTCTGTGTGAGGGTGACAAATCCCCTGGAACCAGAGTTACAGACAACTGGAGTTACAGACAGCCTTGAGTTGCCATGTGGGTGCTGGGAATTGAACCTGGATCCTCTGGAGGAGCAGCCAGTGCTCTGAACCCCTGAGCCATTTCTGCAGCCCTGGGGGGGAATTTTTTAATGAGAGGAAAAAGAAAGGAGGTAATGTTTAAAGGGGTTATATTTGAATGAATTAATTTCTTCACTCCATGTATGTGTGTTCACATTCTTATGTCCATACGTGTGTGTGAGGTGTACACGCACACGAGTGTGGAAGCCAGGGGTTCCATCGGGTGTCTTTCTGGATAGCTCTCCACCTTATTTTTGATGACAGGGTTTCTTGTTCCACCTGGAGCTTGCTGATTTGGCTAGACTGGGATGCAGCCAAGCTCTCCCCGACCGGCGGTGTTAGGGCTAGGGGCCTGTAGGACTGCGCCCAGCTTTTTCCATGGGTACTGTGGATCCGGACTCTGACCCTCACGCTCGCTCACCTAGCGCTTCACTGACTGAGACACTTCCCCAGCCAAGAGTTCGCGTTTTAACGACTAGCATCTTGTCTTACTTGTGTGGCACCTGAGTCCTCTTGTCTGCTGTTGGACAGAGTTTGTCCAATAGTTTGTGAAGTGCGTCTCCTTTTTGCTCTTTCAGTTAACCTAGTAATTAAAAGTAAATGAGAGGTTATTAGATCCTCCCAGAATTGCGCCTGTTTTAGCTTTAAGAACAGACAAGTTTTAATGGGTGGGCTGGTCTGTAAACACCTATGACACTGGCACTCAAGTGGCTGATGGGGGATTTTAATTTAAGGACAGCCTGAGAAACATAACCAGATCCTGGCTTATGGAAAAGGAAAGGTTCTACACCATGGCTCTGTTTGAATATGAGTGTTAACAGGTCACTTTTGGTTCTGAAGTTCTGAGAACTCCAGAGACAGGTCAGCTTGGGCATGTCCAACTGCTGGGGAAATTACTCTTGGGGCCCATTTGCTCCCCTGTATCTGTTCTTCACTTGGATCATTTAACCTCTGGAGTTCTTAACTTTGGGCTTGCCTGACACTGGCTTACCACCATGATTACTGGCAGCGTGGCTTTGGCATCACCTCAAGAACACTGGGGTCACTGAAGCCTGTGGCCTGATGTTCCTCTGGACTTACACAGACACATCTACATCTGGCCTATATCTACAGACCGCTCGTCCTCACAACCCTGCGGGTTGGGGAGGAGGCTCTGTAGGGCTTGGCTGCCTCCTGTAGCCTAAGCAGAATCTGGGGAGGTTGCAGGCAGACCTCAGGTCTTCACCGTTCATCGCCAGTGCCCAGGCTGAGCAGCCTCACGATCGGCCTCTCCATCTGCAGCAGAGGCTAAACCTAAAACTGGCCGGAATCACTGTTTCCTACCAGCATACTTTGTGCTGAAAGGCTATTTGCTATGAAGGACTGATTCTGGACCATTTCTCCATTGAGGGACTCTGCTGTGGGGCAGAAATGAAGCCAGCTTTGCAGTACTGAGTGCTATGGTTAGATATGGCTCGTCCTCCAGCGGTCCACACGCTGGAAGCTTGTTCCAGCTTGGGGGGGGGGTGTTGAGAGGGGTGGAGCCTCTAAGTGGGGAGGACTCTCAGGAAGGAGGTGACTAAAGCTCAAGAATGATTGATGACTTCTTCCTTACCAGGCATTCTCGAACTTGAAGGGTGTTCCATAAAAGAGAGTCTTTATAAAGGACCCTGTCGCCTCCCCTGAAATCTCTCTCCCTGGTTGGCACACGTGTTACTCTGACATGTGGTCGGTTTCTTGCCTCCTTCTCTGATTCTGCTGTGACACAGTCAAGGAGCCCCAGCCAGAGCAGTGGTGCCATGCTGTGGTACCATGCTGTGGTACCAGCCACCACGGCCAGGGGCCAGACAGACCTCTTTTCTTTATAAAGCATCCTAGTCTCAGATATTTTGTCACAGCAATACTAAGCAGACTAGCACATCAAGGCACATGGGTGCCAAAACTTAAGCCAAATCACCCCTTTTCTCTTCTAATAGAAACTATTCTTCTTTTAAAAATCTATTCCAGGCTCTGCAGTTGAGAGTGAGTACCATCCAGGTGGAGGACCTGGGTTCAGTTCCTGGCACCCACACTGGGTGGCTCACAACTGCCTGTAACTCCAGCTCCAGGGGCTCTGATGCCCTGTGGCCTCCCACAGATGCTGACCGGATGTGGTGCTGCACATACACATACAGGGACACATACGGACATAAAACAATTCGCTATTGTTAAAGCTGTCCCAAAGATACCAGTGAACGGCTGACCACCAAAGCTGGCTGCGGTGGTGCGCATCTGTAATCCCATCACTGGAGGGCTGAGGCTGGCAGACCACGTGTACGAGGCCAGCTTGGGTTACAAAGCAAGTTCCAGGCTCGTCTGGGCACTGTGGCACTCTGTCGCCAAAAATCAATCAATCAATGAATCAATGCCTACACAGCTAAGAAAAAAAGCTTCTCTCGGAACATTCCCAAGCACCGCTCAGCGAATGCCTTGCTGCATGGTTGGAATTCCAACAGATCTTTCTCCAAGTCAGTCTACACTGACCTTCTAGAAGTCACCCTGAAATGTCATCATACAGTAGGCCTCCTCTCGCTCCAGCTCACCGTGCATTGGAGTGGGAGGGCTTTGAGCTGAGGTGTGCAGCCATCAGATTACTGCTCGTCAGGTTGATGGGCGGCATGGTCATGCACCCTCCGGGGTGGGGGTCGTCTGTGACACCAGTGGAGCTCGTGCTGGGGTGGACAGGGTTTGGCAGCTCAGTGACAGAAGGCTTCCTATCCTGAGGCAAGGCGTGCGTGTTATCAGCTGTGCCCTGCTGGTGGTGGGCACCTTCACACTCTGTCTTTTTCGGGTCTGGGACATCTCCTTTCCCTCCTTTGACTTTAATGACTCTGACTTTGGTGTCCTTGGGCCTCTTGTCTTTGTCCGTTTCCTGGAATAGGTATGTCGAGAGTCATGAGAGCGGCTGTTGTCATTACACCTAACTGTGACGCAGCGACACACACTGAAACAGAAAGCAAGGAGGGGCTCACCTTTCCACACACTGATGTGTTTCCATACAGTGTGTTGGTAAAAACTGGTTTTTTCTCATCTCTCACAGGTTCATTTTCTTTAAAATTCTCTCTTGGCTTTATGAATGAATTTAGCTTTGCTTCTTGTAATAATTTAGCTCTCAGCTCTGGTATGAATCTGATGAAGCAAGCAATATTAACCAATCATCTTTATTGGTTTATTCTATATGGTTTATTTTAACAGAACCATTCAATCAAGGATTAAAAATGATATATAATTATAACTGATACAAAGAGATGGCACTATTTGGTGTGTATGTGTGTGTGACAAGATATCACTGTGTAGCCCAAGTTGGTATCAAGCATAAAATCCTCCTGCCTCAGCTTCCTGGGTGCCAGGATGAGAGGCGTTCCCATACCTGGTCAAGATGGTATAAATATTCACAACAATTGTGTGCTAGCAGCAGGTCTTGCAGACGTTTTGCTGTGGAAGTCTTCCACATAAAACTTACAAAACAGACTTACACTAGATTCCCTCTGAGGTGTGAATTTAATGAGATGTCAGGTTGGGTTTGATACACAAGCTGCTCCTCTCTTTAGACTGGCACAGGGTCCGATGCCCAGCACGCCTTTGAAGTAGCTCACAGCTACCTCGACTCCACCTCTCGGGGCTCTGTGGTTGCGCTAACTCCCACAGGCACACACTCACACATGTGCGCGCACACGTAAATAAAAATAAATCATCTAAGAGCATATGAAACAAATCCTTAATAACACCGTTCTCATACTAAATATGGCCTGGTCTGAGGTAAGACTGCAGTTCTGGAATGGTTTTGGTTCGCTGCTACAACCCTAGAACCTTGGGATGAATGCTGGCTGCAAATACCTGCATTAAGTCTTTCCCCTCATCACAAGCCAGCCTACCATGTACCCGATTAACCCCTGACAGTAACTCCACCAGGTTTCTGTTAACTTGAATTTGGCTTGTAATATTATTCTCTCTGGCGATTCCCCTTCTGTGTGTCTCCTGAGACCCTGGGAAGGCCACGCGTGCTCACCTCTCAATAAATCCGTCTCTAGTAAAGTAATCGTGCTGCAGAAGGTCAGTAGACGATGTCCGATCAGCAGGATCAATTTGTAGACAAGCCTAGAAAAGAAAAAAACCTAATAAAAGGTGAACTTTTGGCTCTGCCTCTAAAATTAAGGCTTTAACCAGGTAAAAAAAACTCATTTGACGCATGACAAAGTAATTACGCAGAGCTAATTACCAGAGGCTGTAAACAGGCAGATTTCTAACAGTAAATTCTGACCATTTAGATACCTAAAAAAATTTACTTTTTCAACTTCTGAAAGTTACTATTTTGTGTGACATGGGCCCATGCAAGCCACAGGCACACAGGCAGGCTGGAGAACAACTCTGCCATGGCTTCTCTCTTGCCGCCTTGTCCAACCTGGGGATTGAATTCAGGCCAATAGCCTGCAGAAAAGTGCCTCTACCAGCTGCCATCTCACTGGCCAGCGAAACTTTTATTACAGGTTAAAAGTTCTATGGTTCTAGCCAAAATAAACTCAGCCTTATTCTGCTGTAATTGACCGAAATTTGGGAACTGAGGTTTAGAGGTGAAGTACCAGCCCACCACATGTGAGGCTCCGGGTTCAATCCCTAGCATCTCTCTCTCACGCACAAATTATAATAAAAGCATAAAGTTGCATTGGGCTAATAGAAATAGTTTGGCTTGTTTTGCTCCTTCTGTCAGCCCTGTTTGGTGAAAAGCTCACGTGTGAAGTCAGAAGACAACACTGTGGAGTTGGTCCTCTCTCCACCTTTATGTGGGTTCCCGAGGAGAAATTTAGGATGGCAACAAGCACTTTGTCTTGCCGTCCCATCTTGCTGGCTCTTGCCTAAGACCTTACTTACGTAGAAGGACCAGGTTTAAAATATGAAAAGATGCCTCTGCTATTTTCAAAATGCACAGTGTAAGCTAACAGTCCTGCAGCTCTGCTGCCCAGCGGTGCACACAGGGTTAGAGGTAGTGTCCTTGAGCGTGGTCTAGGGTACATGATTTGTTGTTTGGGTTTGTTTGTTTGTTTGTTTGTTTTTTGTTTTAGATAGTGTTTCTCTGTGTAGTCTTGGCTGTTCTGGAACTCACTCTGTAGATAAGACTGGCCTTGAACTCAAGAGATCTACCAGCCTCTGCCTCCCAAGTGCTGGGATCAAAGGTGTGCGCCACCCCCACCTGGCTGTTGCATGTTTTCTTGTTTGGTTGTTTGGGTGGTTTGTTTTGTTACCACAATAGAAATTCACAAAGTGAAAGTGAATGTGTACGTTTGTGTGGTGTATGTGTGAGCTCATGTGTGCAGCTGTGTGGACGCCGATGCCAGGTATTTCCCTCCATCACACCCCACCTTACATTTCTGAGATCCTTTCTCACTGAACCAGTAGCTCACCAACTCAGCAGATGGCTGGCAGCAAGCCTGGGAATCCTCCTGTCCTCACCTTCTCAACACTGAGGTTACTGGCGCACACCACTGTCCTAGCTGTTTACACAGGTTCGGGTCCCCATGTCCCCAGGCAAACAACTTCCAGCTTAAGCCAAGAGATATTTTTTAAAAGACACTTCCTTACACTTGTTCTAAAATTTCAGAATGTTTCTTTTAAGAATTATACGTGGGGACTGGAGAGACAGCTCAGTGATTAAAGGCCAGGCACGATGGTGACAGCACCATCTTTAATCTTTAATTCACCCTGAAGGCAGAGGCGGTGAATAATTCTGCCGGGAACACTTCAACTGCAGAAGGGACCTGTGGTCAGGTATACATATGAAATTAAAAAAAAAAAAAAAAGCTGTCTATTAGAAACAAGGACTTGGAGCTCTGTGAGTTCAAGGCCAGCAGCCTGGTCTACAAAGCAAGTCCAGGACAGCTAAGGTTATACAAAGAAAAAGAGAGAAAGGAAGGAAGGAAAGAAAAGAAAAAACTTTCCTACGATCATACAACCCTCATCTAGAAATATGTACCTTCCCTCTTCCTGGTATAGGAACCAGCTGGTTAGAGAAATAAAATAATATATCCTATCTACCTTAAATACAATTAAAACTTAAAATAATGAATTAAGGGCTAGGGAGCTTCAGTTCAGTTGGTAAAGTATCATGTGAGCTAGAGGACCCGAGTTCAGATGCCATGGTTGCACACGTCTGTAACCTAACACCAGTGAGGGTGAGACCAGTGGATGGAAGCTCATTGGCCAGCAGCTTTTGGTTTACTTAAGGGGTATCTCCCTCTCTTTTCCCTCTCTCCTTCTTTGCTTCCTCCCCATTCTGGGGATTGAACCCAGAACTGTATGCCTGTTAAGTATGCATTTGATATCATCGAGCTATAACCCAAAAAGAGTTGTTGTCTAAACAGCAACAACAAAACAAGGAGAGACTCAAGGGAAGATGCCCGACATCAACTTCCGGCTTCTAGGAATACATGCATCCAAGATGCACCTATGTGAACACATACCCATACTATCAAGCAATACACTTACACAACCCACACACACAAACCTCTTAAGATGTTTTGTTTTCTCCAAATTGAGGTGAATTTTGGTATGTTCAAATGGCCACTGCCAACAGACGTCTCTGTTGAAAGCTGGGATGGTACAGGGCAAGAACAGGGAGACCAGATGCCAGAGATGGTGAAGAACACGGAAGTCCTTCACGTGTTCCTAGTCTATCCCTCAGGATCTTACATTCTAATCTCTCTCTCTTAATATCTATGTAATTTATAACAAGTTAACATCACTCTGCAGTTCTTTCTGGAATCTCTCTCAAGCAACATTTTGGCACTGTGCTGTTGCTGGGAGTGAGGCTCAGCAGTGGAGCGCTTGCCCAGCTGTGGGGTCCATCTCTAACCCCAAGAGATGAGAAGAGCCCATGTTATCATGATTTCCACAGCTCCTTAGCCATCCTTAACATACATGAACTATATCTGCCAGCAGTCCGTTGAGCTTCGGGTATTTCTTCCTTGCGTTTTTCGGGTGCTGAACTTGCGGAAGAACCACCCCGGCAAAGATGGGGCTCTTAGAATAGATATTGTGCAGGTGCGGGGTCAGGTTGCCTGAAACGAGACAAGCGCCCGAGTCATGAAGCTGCCCTCAGTACGAGTCCCATGCCATCCGCCCTTAGCTACTGGTCTGGGGACAAGGAAGAGCACCAGTTTTCATTTTACAGTTGAGAAAAGAACTAAATATGTCATAAAAACAGAGGTTCTAGGCTAGAGACACAGCCCTGTAGTAGAGTGCTTGTGTAGCAAGTGTGAGGCCCTCCAAAAAAAAAAAAAAAAAAAAGGAAGTTTTAAAAACTGAGGTCTCCTCCAGTGAGCTGGAGCAAAATATATACAGCCATAAGGATCCTTCCCTGACCCAACTCTAGGACATGATATAGAATTACCAGCAAAACACTAAAATTAGACATATTTCTTTATCAGTTTAGTTGTCAAGTGGTCATCAGCCTTACAGATCAAGACCTTACTCAAAACAGCTAAAACAGCAAAGTAACTCAGAAGCTAGAGTATCGTGAGGAGCAGTGCTTCTCAGCCTTCCCAACGTGGTTCCTGGTGTGGCGCTATGAGATCCCCGAAGGGGTCACGACCCGCAGGTTGAGGATGGCTGGTGCAGAAGAAAGACGACCAGACGGCAGCCACAGCGTGCAAAGAACTGTGAACGTGAATGGAGCTGACTAGACTCTAGCACCTTTCACCACAGCTAGTAATGCGCCACGGAATACATCTCTTCCTCATTTATGGCTTGGTTTCCTCTGCGAAATGAGAGGGTCACTGTTGTCACTTCCAAGCTCTCTTCTAACACAGTCTCAGAACAGGACTTTTTAAAAGGCACATAAAGGAGACAGGTGCAGTGATGCACTCCTGCAATCCTGGCACTCAGGGAGGCGGAGGCAGGCGGATCTCTGTGAGTTTGAGGCCAGCCTGGTCTACAAAGCAAGTCTAGCCAAGGCTACACAGAGAAACCCTGTCTCGAAAAATAAAAATAAAAAAGGCACATAAAGGGCTGGGGAGATGGTTCAGGGGGTAAGAGCACTTGCTGTTGTTGCAAAGGATCCAGGTTCAAATCCCAGCACCCACACGATGGCTCACTCCAGTGCAGGGGGGGGAGGCTTTGACACCTTTTTCTGCTACGCACACTGTGATGCGCAGACAAAATACCCATACATATAAGTTAAAATAAACTTTTTAAAAGGCATATAGAGTGTGGTGCTTCAAAGCTCTGACTTTTATTAATCTTAACTCCCCTTTAATCAATGTTAATCCAGGTTTTTGCTTTAATGACTGTTCATAGTACCCTCTTCCTCAGGATCCTGCAGTTACATGTTTATGGAGAGTTCCCCAGCACACTTGAGGTTCCTCAAGCCCTTCCTTCAGATTGAAACACCGCGTGTAAGGCTAACAGGCAAAATGGTCAGGAGGTTGTGATGATTAGTGTTGGTGGTCAGCCACTGGGAGGTAGCCTCTGGGTGTGCCCTGGGGAATGACCTTGATCGCATTATTTGGCCTCCTACAGTGGATGGCACTACTCAGTGGCTGGCTCCAGGACTGTAAACACTGAAGAAGGGAGCCCAGCAACGGGAGAGTATTTGTTACTCCAGACCGTGGGTATGAAGGCATCAGGCCCTCAAGCTCTTGCCACTGGGGCTGGTGCTTTCTGACTGACTGTGACCTGGGGCTGTGAGCCAAAATAAACCTGATCTCCTTGAAGCTGCTTCTTCAGGCATTTTATCAGAGCAACAGGAAAAGCCTCTAAGACAGCAGTTAAAACAGATTGTAAGATAGTTAAACTCTTAAGTATTTACTTTTTAAGTTTTACTTTTCAACACCTATTTTATATAAGTTATATAGCAACATGGCTGCCTGCTGTGGCTGTGGTGGTTGTTAATAAGGAAGGTGATTTAAGGGACTGGACAAGATAGCTCAGGGGTTAAGGGCACTCCCTGCTCTTCCAGAGGACCCCAGGTTAGCTCGCAGCACCCACGTCTGGTGGTTTACAGTAGACTGCCTGTTCCTCCAGCTCCAGGAGATCCAACATCTCTGGCCTCTGTGGGCACTGGCACCTAAATGCATATACACACACACACACACATACATACCTGTAATTAAACAAAATAGGCCTTTTCTTAAAAAGAGAAAAATCTGCTGGGAATGGTGGTACATGTCTTTAATTCCAGCACTTGGGAGGCAGAGGCAGGTGGATCTCTGTGAGTTGGAGGCCAGCCTGGTCTACAACACCAGTTCCAGGACAACTAGGGCTACACAGAAAAACCTTGTCTTGAATAATCAAAAAGAAAAAAAAAAGTTGAGCAAATAACTGATTTTCCATCTCCAATACTTTATTGGTTTTTGTTTGTCTTTTTTTTTTTTTTTTTTTTTTTTTTTTTTTTTGAGACAGGGTTTCAGGACTCCCTCTGTAGACCAGGCTAGTCTCCAACTCACAGAGATCCACCTGCCTCTGTTTTGAGAGTGCTGGGATTAATGGTGTGTGCCTCCACTGCCTGGCCTCAGCACATTTAAAAGGCATCTGACTCAGCTTAACTATTAGAACTCCTTAGTAGAAGTGCAAGTAGGGTCAAGTTTTAGTTCTAGAACAGCGTAACTTAGAGAGAAACTGTAGTGCTGGGGTTGGAGATTAACTCAGTGGTGAATACCAATGTACTACTTTCTTTCTTCTTTCTTTCTTTCTTTCTTTCTTTCTTTCTTTCTTTCTTTCTTTCTTTCTTTCTTTTTTTCGAGACAGGGTTACTCTATGTAGCCCCAGCTGTCCTGGACTCGCTTTGTGGACCAGGCTGGCGTTGAACTCAGAGATCCCCTGCCTCTGCCTCCCTGAGTGCTGAGATAACAGGTATGCACCATGACACCCAGCTTGTACTACTTTTCTTAGCACCAACGATTAACATGTGGCTTTGAGTCCCTGCAAAGAAAACATCTTTATCAGCGTGGGCCTCCATCTGCCATCACCCTTCTAGGCAAGGCATTTCTTTAGTGTTCATTCACTGAGCACGAGCAGCAAGCATAACTGATCAGGCAGTGGCTACTTAGACATGTGGCAGTTAATACCTACCTACTTTTATAACTATCTTGTGGAGCAAATCCAAGTCTGAACTGCTAGGCAGGTAGGGATGGCCAGTGGCCATCTCAACGATCATACAGCCCAAAGCCCAGATGTCTACCGGCCTGGAAAAAAAACAAGCAAACAAACAAACAAAAAACCACAGAGTAAATTTCTTTGTCTGACACAAGTATGTCTGATGACTAGTCTAGAAACGTTTTATATAAGATAAAAGCTAAAGAGCTAAATGTTTGCCGCTAGAAGTGGGGAAGGAGAAGAGAAGCAGATGAGCGTGACTGAAGTGTGTGCATGCAAGAAAACGTTCTGACAGATGTCATTATGTTACTCGACTAATGCACCCCAAAAGGGGGAAAAGCCACCAGTGATGGTGCACTGCTTTAATCCCAGCACCAGGGAGGCAGGAACAGGTGGATCTCTGTGGTTTCTGAGGCCAGTTTGTTCTACACACTGAAACCCTGCCTCAAAACCAGGTAGGAATAAAATGGCATTATTTCCAAAATTTCACTGTAGGATATTCGTGGTACTTTTTTTTTTTACACTTTTTTTGTGATACTTTTTTTGAGCCATCTAGAACAGTGCAATCTTAAGAAATCACTATGTTCAGTCTTTATGAAGGAGGTGTCACGTTTTCCAACACACAGGAAGCTTGGCAGATCTGATTTCAACACAGAATCATGGTAAATTATTCCAGAGTCTTTGGTGAGCCGTCGGGACAGCTCAACAGGTCTCTACCTCAGCTGCCACTCACTCTGACAGCCTGAGTTGCATCTCAGGGACCCACAGAGTTGGAAAGAATGGATTCCTACAAGCTGCTCTCTGATCTCTACACACATTCCAGGAGCCCCACCCCTATAAGTAAGTAAAATATGAAATGTTGTAATCTTTGCAGAACATCAGAGGAGGAGACGGCACTGCTCGAGGGTGGCACAGATTAAAGCAAGCATGGGTCCAGTGCAAGGACTCTGCGCTGGCCTCCAGCAGCTGTGGCGATTAAACCCTCCAGTGCCTGCACAGTTGCCAGCAGCACGGGAGCCTCTGCTCTTTGACCAAAGCCAGGCACAGAGGGCAGGATGTCAGGAGTAGAGGAAAAATGACATGCCTGGGAGAAGCCAGGTGGGTTCCCAAAGTATACATACTTTCCATAAGAGGTGTCTTTTAGCACCAGTTCCGGAGCTCTGTACCAGCGTGTGGCCACGTAATCTGTGTAGACATCCCCGGGAGCTAGCGTCCTTGCAAACCCAAAATCACAGAGTTTAGTAACTCCTGACTGGGAGACCAAAATATTCTCGGGTTTTATATCTCGATGGATAATCTAAAAAAGCAAAACCAAAAAATTGATATATTAAGATTTGGCTCCATTTTCTAGAGATTGGAAAACTGTTCAGAGAAAAATCTAACTTGGAGCCCGGCGCGGTGGCGCACGCCTGTGATCCCAGCTTTCAGGGAGGCAGAGGCAGGCGGATCTCTGTGAGTTCAAGGCCAGCTGGTGGACAAAGTGAGTCCAGGACAGCCAAGGCTACACAGAGAAACCCTGTCTCAAAAAAAAAAAAAAAAAAAATCTAACTCACAGATGACAGTGAAGACATTTCCTGACCACAGGTAAAAAGGCACATATTCTCCACTTCAAAATGAAATGAAGCCAGAATGAACACAGTGATAACCCTGAAAGAGTAAATCACACTCTGAGATCAAAGGGACGTCGTGGGGGAAAGTTCAACTTCCCTTTAACTGAGTTGGCACCACTGTCTTTGCAGCCAACCCTCCTGGAGACTGCCTTACATTAACCTGTCCCTGCTTCTCATGTTAAACTGCCTCACATCACCTCTCAATCCTTAACCTTACCGATTTCTTAGTGGGGTTATTTCCAGGCACTCCTCCATTCTGCGGACCTGAGGCTACAGTCTCTTCTTTGCCTAGTTCCTTTCTCTGTCCCTAAAAATTAGGATGTTCTCCTGTGGGCCCCATTCTCAAATATCAAGCTTCCAGACTCTCTTCTCTCCCTCCCTCCCCTTCTGTCTCTCTCCTTTCCTTTCTTCTCCCCCCAACCCCCGGCGCTTTCTCTCTGGTTTTCGTTGTTTTGGTTTTTGGCTGGGTCTCATGTAGTCAAATCTAGCTTTCATCACCTCACTATGTAGGCAAGGATCACTTCACGTTCCTCATCCTAAGGGGTCACAGGCGCATGACCACCCTCTGCTCTGTCTGTGTCTCTCCATAGACCATTATTTCATCCCTTGGTTCTGAAACCACAAACTCATGTTCTTCCCACCTACTGACTGCTCTGTTTCAGTCTCATCACCTCTTTTATTAATATATATTTTTAAAGAATATTCAAGTTTTTTTTATTTGGTTGGTTAGGTTTTTTTGTTTGTTTGTTTGGTTGGTTTGGTTTGGTTTTTTTGAGACAGTGTTTCTCTGCATAGCGCTGGCTGTACTGGAACTCACTCTATAGACAAGGCTGGCCTCGAACTCACAGAGATCCACCTGCCTTTGGCTCCTGAGTAATGGGATTAAAGGCATGTACTACCACCACTGGGGCTAAGAAAATATTTAATTGTCACAAATTATATATATAATTATTAATTACACACATTTTATTAAATGTCTTTTATTAATATATACCAATGAAACTGGGCATGGTGGCACATGCCTTTAATCTCAGCAGTTAAGAGGCTGAGAAATGACGAAATTAGACGCGCTAACAACCTCTTGCCATTTTGCAAAGAGGACTTTAGAATCTACTCTCAGAAAATTTAAATAGCACAATAGTTACTAACTATAGTCACCATGATGTAAAAAACAGTCTTTTGAGCCAGACAGTGACGGTGTACGTCTTTAATCCCAGCACTCAGGAGGCAGAGGCAGAATTCATTTCTATGAGTTAGAGGCCAGCCTGGTCTACGGAGTGAGTTCCAGGCTAGCGAGAGCTACACAGAGAAACCTTGCCTCCAAAAACCAAAAATTACAAATGAATGCACGAATGAAAGAACAACCCTCCCCCAATCTTTTAACCTTACTCCTGTCTGAAATTTGGTAGCCTTTGACAGAAATCGTTCTCCATCTTGTTTTAGATTTCCCATGTAACATGATGTCCTCACCCACGTAGTCCTGGATGACACTATGCCCTCTAAACCAAGTCTCAGCACTGTATATACGGCAAGTCTTCTTTTCTACTCTATTTTCTGTGCCCACTCACCCACAGTGGGACACCTAGACTGACGCCAGGCTTTGCCACAGCGAGCGATAGTGCAGTGACTGGGAACTTGAAAGCATCTCAGAGAAGCTGCTCATTTCCCTTTGCTACATCCAGCTTTAAATCACGGAAGACCCCGAAAGGCCCTGTGAGTCATTCCCCACATCAGTCGGCTGAGGTTTCCCTTTCTCTATATTCTAATCCCTGTCTTTGAAATGGCCATTCCAGCAGTGACTTTCATTGTTGTTTTTAATTTAAATTTCTCTGATGACAGACTTTGAGCATTTCTTCACATACTGTCTACCTTTGAGTACCTGGTCTACTTAAATGTGCTTATTTCCTTTGCTCATTTTAAATCACCCGGTCTACTTACGATTGAGTTCTTTATGGGTTTCTAATTTTCTCCCATTCTGTAAGTCGTTTCTTTTTTTGAACTTACTCCTATTTGAAATATGTTTACGTTTTTTCCTTGGTTAGACAGCAGCTTTTCAGCTTGGTTTCATCTCGTTTATCTTTACTTTATACATGTGCTTTGTGTTCATCTCACACACAAAACAAGGGAACAAACAAAACACTGCCTTTGCCCCACCAGTGTCAGGGAGCTGTTTCCTGCTGTTTCAGTCTCAGGCCTCACATTTAAGTCTTTAGTTTATCCTGAGTTGACTTTGGAATGTGGGTCATAGATTTTAGATTTGGCCTATCACTGTCACATTGACACTTCATTAAAAAACTATATTTCTATATTTCAATTTGGTTAGACTGTCTTTAGTATCCCTCAGCAACGTTTATACTTTTCAGTGTACAGAGATTACGATCTTTTGTCAAGGTTTTCTCAGGTTATATAATATTTTGATGTTATAAATGGCATTTTTTTTACTTTAGGCAGGGTCTCATGTATTCTACCCACAATGTAGCCAAGGTTGATGCTGAATTTCTGATTCTCCTGCTTCGACCTCCCAAGTGCTGGGATTTCAGGGGTGTGCCACGCCACCACATTCCCATTTGACCTGCAGATCAAGCCCAGAGCTACATGCAAGTATTCTCCCAATTAAGCCACATTGCCCAGCTCATGAATTGCACCCAAAAATTCTGATTTCGGATTATTTGTTGCTAATGCATAGGAAAACAATAGATTTGGGAATGTTCATCTTGTATCCTACAACCTAGAAAATTTGCTGTGAGAATTCTCTAGGTAAATGAACAAGTTGTGTGTGAATAGACAGTGTACTTCACTTAAGTCAAAAATGCTGCCATGTCATTGCTACAATAGCTACAATAAAAGTGACAGTCACAGGGCTGGAATGCAACTCCACGGTCCAGGCTTCACCCAGCATGCAGGAGACCCTGGGCCAGAGCTCCAGCAACAAAACCCAAAAATGATAATGTCACTTTGGAAAACAACTTGGCAGCTTCTTTAGAACAGCAACCACCACCAAAATAAATAAAACAAAGCTTTATGACAACAGGATTCATAAAGCCTAAACTAGAAGTAAGATAAATGTCCACCAGCCCGTGTATGCTGCATCAGCATCTGACAGAATGGAGGGCCAATGCATGTCCCGATGAAGCTGACTCCAGGAACTCGGTACAAGGGTGGAGAAAGCCATATGCAAGGCTGCTCACTGTATGATTTCACTTATAAGAAATTTCCCGAAAAGGCCTATCCATAAACACAAAGCAAGTTAGTTATTGACTGCCTGGAGCTGAGGAATGAGTCCAGAGAGAAATAGAAAACACTGATTTCTATAATTGTCCCATTATTTTAAATGTCCCATTTGTAAACAGCACTCAGTAACTCGGTAGACAGGTTCCCAGCAAGCCAACGCCGTACTTTCTGAACAGCCTGTAAATCAGCTTATTTATTCCTTTTGTTAGCGCAGAGCACAGGTGTAAGACAGTGGGTGTCAGGACATTCCTTTGTTTTCTGAGACAGGGTCTTACTTTGAAGAGCTGGCTGTCCTGAAATTCACTATATGGACCAGGCGGAGGTCTGCCTGCCGCTGCCTCCTAACCATGGGAACTGAAGGTGAGCACCGCCACGGGTGGCCCGTGACACTCTGTGCTAAAATGGCGTTCCTTTATTTAGTGTGTGTGTGAAAGAGGAGATGAGAGGACAGCAGAGTCATGTGCAGCAAGCATAGCTATCCACTGAGATTTTTCTTTCTTTCCTTTTTTTTTTTTTCCTTCAAGACAGGGTTTCTCTGTGTAACTGCGGCTGTCCTGGAACTCACTCTGTAGACCAGGCTGCCTCTGAACTCACAGAGTTCCACCTGTCTCTGCCTCCGGAGTGCTGAGATTAAAGGAGTGCGCCACCACCTCCTGGCTGACTTTTCTTTTAAAATGTTTATACACTTTATTTTGTGTGCGTGTGTGTGCACGCTGGAAAAAAACAAAAACAAAAAACCTCCCATCCAGGGCAGCTGTACGATCACGTCTGCTTCCTGGTCCCTAAAGCTGACTTCATTAATGCCATTCTGTGAGGTCCCCGCTCAGGTTGACTTCCACCTTACAGTGGCAGCCTGTGCACATGTCACTTGTCTAATGAATTCCTAGCTACATTTCAAAACCAGATACGTTAGCTGTACCTCATCTTCAGACTCCTAGTTTGGCTCACACTCCATGCTGGCACAATGCATTACAGTTTCCTGGTACCTGGAGTTTGTGTGGGGGAATCACCTTCCATCTAATGGCCTATTTGGTAGTAAAGTGAGTGAGGTAAGGTTTGTCATTTTACAGACAAGAAAGGGAAGCTTAAGAAGACTGAATCTTGCCAAGCATTGTGGGACACATCTTTAGTCCTTACACTCTGGAGGCAGAGGCAGGCAGATCTCTGTGAGTTTCAGGCCAGCCTGGTCTACAGAGTCAGTTCTAAGGCAGTCAGAACTATGTGAGAGACCCTGCCTTAAAGTAAACAAGCAAAACAAAGAATGTTACATCTCCAGGATACAGAATCATGGGGATGTCAACTCTAGACCCACAAAACGTGTGAGTTTTCAGAGATAACTTGTGGTGAAAACAGTGATTTCAAAGACTATACATGCTGTTTCATTCTGGGACAGGGTCTCATCATGTAGCCCTGGCTGGCCTGCCTTAGCCTGCTGAGTGCAAATGTGCATCTTAGGCCCAGCTCTCTGTCCAGGGGTTCACACGATGATTCTAGTGCTCTGAAGGCTACAGCAGAAAGATCTGGAACTTTAGGTTAGCCTGAGACATATGCTGCGTTTGGGATTAGCCTGGGTTACCTACTGAGAACCTTGTCTCAAAAACAAACAAACAAAAAACAAAATAAAGTAAAACAAGCCTAATGGTGGTAGCGTTCAGCTTTAACCCCAGCACTCAGGAGACAGAGGCAGGTGGATTTCTGAGTTTGTGGCCAGCTTGGCCTCAAGTTCCAGGACAGCCAGGGCTACACAGAGAAATCCTGTCTTGAAAACCAAATAAATAAATAAATAAATAAATAGTAAAATAAAACAATTTTTAAAGATTTTACTACTTTTTCCTAGATATGTAATTTATCCCTATTTCCTGTCTGTATGTACTTTTCCAGAAAGTACAGCCATCTGAAAAAATAAAGTGTCAAATAAAAACTGAGCTAGACTGGGCTTGGTGGCACACGCCTTTAATCCCAGCATCCGGTCAAAAAAGCAAGAAGGACTTCATGAATTAAAGGCCAGCCTGCTCTACACAGCAGGTTTCAGGACAGCCAGGACTAAACAGAGACACCACATCTCAAAAAACTGCTGAGGTATGTTACTACTTAAATACTACTGACGTCAGAACTAGAAATCAGAACGGTTAGGCCTTTTTCTCCAGTTTTTTTTATAGGCTGAGTGAAGGGACACTTTGCTCTACCTTCTTCCCTCTGACTTGCCATTCCCTGGGCAAACATCCACCTCCTGACCCCAAACTTCCCTTCATTTAAGGGAGCCTCCATGAAAGCACAGCTCTGATTTGCAAACTTTTCATGCATTTTCTCAGAGATGGTCCTCCGTGATTCCTTTAAACCAAATCACTGATGCTACTTTCAGCATCTGCCATTGGTTGGATACGAAGGATCCCCTGCAAAAAGGCTCACTGAAGGGTCTATCTCCACTGCTGCTGCGGTCGGGGGTGGCTCAGAGACCTGTAGGCAGCTGTCCAGCTAGAGGAAGTGGGGCACTGGGGCATGTCCTTGGGGGAATATACCTTGTCTGGGGCCCTTTCTATTTTTGTCCCTTTCCTACCATGAGACAAGCCGATTGCCCTGTGCTCCTGCAGCCCTGATGCTCGAAGAGAATTATGGGCTGAAACCTCCAAAATCGTGAGGCAAAACAAATAATTGCTCCCTTTAAGTTATCCTCACAGTAGTTTGGTCACAGCTGATGGGAAACGGATGGCACCTCAGACTCAGTCTACCTTATAGTTACAATTACTTAGTCCTCGATAAATGCTTTTGGGTCCTGCAAATAAACTGAAAGGCAAGACCCCCCCCTTTCCTGTTTTCAGGATGTCTGTTAGTGTGCAGAGAAAATGTTAATGGCCTTCATAAAAACAGAACTATTCAAATGGCACTTGCGAGGCATGCTGGCCCGGCTGGGCTCTTTCTGAGGCACTTACATTATTATTGTGCAGGTAGTCGATGGCGCGAAGGATCTGGAACAGGTACTTTCTCAGTCGCTTACTCTCTAGTCCGTGACAGTAATGCTGTAATTCATCTAAGACTGTGTGGTCAATAAACTCAAACACCAAATGGATTTTCTTTTTTTGTTTAAAAACATCAATCAGATTGACCAGGTTTTCGTGCCGAAATTGCTATTGACAAAAAGAAACAAGAGTTGTATGTAAAACTATTGCAAACAGTAATTCATGCAGACACCTATATATTTTTTGAAAAGAAATGAAAACAGCTTCAGCTTTTACAGAGAGATCTCTACTGATCTGGCATGTTCTCAATGTGTCAACGTTACCGTTAAGTGATTTCTTTCTCCCTGTGGAAAAAGGTGAGACATGTTGCCATCTGATGGCCAATTAAAATAATTTAGACCTAATGTACCACAATGCAATGAGAAATGTTTTGCTATCTTTTAATTTGGTTTGTACTTAACACATGAAATTTAAAAGGACTTTATGGGTGGGGGCATGGTGGCATGGGCCTTTACTCCCGGCAATTGGGAGACAGTGACAGGCCAATCTCTGTGAGTTCAATGCCAGCCTGGTCTACATAGGGAGTTCCAGGGACCCAGTCTCAAACAAACACACACACACACACACACACACACACACACACACACACACACAAACCGACTAAAATAAAATGGGCCCTGTTTCATGTTGCTTGTTTTTGTAGTTGTTCTTATTTTGACTTTTAGAGACAAGTGTATTCCAGGCTATCTAGAACTCAACACCTTTCTATTTCAGCCTCTGGAAGGCCAAGTGCTGGGATTACAGATATAAGACCCACATTGAAACTGCAGTTGCTTTGTTTTCTGGAAACAGAACTTGGGATCGCCTCATTATACTTAGCCTCTAAAGTCCTCGTGTTTTCAAATGAGCATGGACTTTTCCAGTCTTCAGTCTATGTGAGAGTGTTGGTCTGCATGTATACGTGTGATTCATGTGCTTGCCTTGTCCCACAGACAGCAGGAGAGGGTGATGTCGCACCCCTGCAACTGGAGTTAAGGATGGTTGCGAACTACCACGCCGGTGCTGGGAACCGAACCCAGGTCCTCTGCAAGAACAAGTGCTCTTAACCACTGAGCATCTCTCCAGTTCAAGCACAGACTTCAACATCATTAAGATGTGCTATAAATTTATACAACTTATTCCCTAGTTTTGGTCTTAAACTCTATATAGAATAAACCATAAGTTATAGAGGTCATTTGTGAGTCCACTTGATGATCAAGAATATCAAAATGTTTGAGAAACCCCCAAACATGTGAAGTAATTTATAACCCTAGAAATGATATAAATATGCAAATAATTATGGTACTTTTATTCACTGTCTAGTCTATAATTCTACTAAACAACAAAACACCCTTTGTCTCAGCTACTTGGGAAGCTGAAACAGGAAGATGAGTCCGAGGCCAGCCTAGGCAATACAATGAGACCCTCATTTCATATAAACAAAAATTAAATAAGTACTTTTCAAAACAAAACAAAAAATATTTTTGTCCTGGTATCAACCATGGTCAAAACTAATTTTAAGGAGCTGGAAAGATGGCTTAGTGGGAAGGTGCTTGGCACGCACACACAGGACCTGAGGTGTCATCCCCAGCAGTCACAGACAAGCCAGGTGCGGCAGTGGGCACCTGTACCTAGCACTGAGTGAGGTGGAGATGGGTGGGTGGAGAGGGCGGCTCGCTGATCGGCCAGTCTGCTTAGTCATTGAGCTCCAGAGTCAGTGAGAGACCCTGGGTCAAAAACACAAGGGCCAGGAATCAGACGCCTGACCTCTGACCTCCAGGGACACATGCACGCCTAAACATACACTCCACACAAACACACACAAAATAAATGCTATTAAATATTTAAAAAGAATTTTAAAATGACAGAAAATTACTGTGTGTTAGCACAGGAAACAAATGAAGCTTAATATTTTATGTACCTTTTCTATTTTTAAACCAATGATTCCCCACTACAATCAATTCTAAAATATTTAACCATTTTTAAATTAATGAAAATATTAATTTGGATAAAAATTTATCTAATTTTAGTATTAGATTCACTAACAAACTATAATTTTTGTTGTTGTTGTTTTGGAGACAGGGTTTCCCTGTGGAATAGCCCTGGCTGTCCTGGACTCGCTTTGTAGAAAAGGCTGGCCTCGTACTCACTCACAGAAATCTACCTGCCTCTTCCTCCCTAGTGCTGGGATTAAAAAAGTGCACCACCACGCCTGGCACAAACTATAATTTTTTAAATTGCTCTTATTCTAGTTTTCTACTTCCCTGTGAGAGAGACCAAAATCCTTGAAACATGACTAGTAGAAAATTGTGCCAAAATATAATGCCAGATTCCTTCATCTTTGCTCTCAGTTTTGCTGTTTAGCAAAAAGCCCCAGTGCGGTGCTGAGGCACTGAAACTCTGGCAACAGTGAAGAGACAGTGAGGGCTGCCGTGCTCTGGAACACCACATGAGTGGCCCGCCTAGGAAAACTACTGGCTTTCCATCCAGTCTTTGTTTTATTTTATATTTTATAGGTATATTTATTTTATGTGTATGGAACTGGAGTTAAAGATGATTGTGAGCCACCATATGGGTGCTGGGAATCAAACCCAGGTCTCCTGCAAGATCAAGTGCTTTTAACAGTTGAGCCATCTCACCAGCCCTCAGTCTATTTTACAGCAGTGGAGGCAGTGAGAAAGCAGTCAGCACAGCAGGAAGCCAGGTGGTGGCGCACACCTTCGATCCCGGCACCTGGGAGGCAGAGGCAGGTGAATCTCTTTGGGTTGAAGGCCAGCCTGGTCTACAGAGTGAGTTGCAGCACGGCAAGGATACCCAGGGAAACGTATTTGTGCCTGCAGGCCAGAAGAGGGCACCAGATCTCATCACTGTAGATAGTTATGAGCCACCATAGGGTTGCTGGGAATTGAACTCAGGACCTCGGGAAGAGCAGCCAGTGCTCTTATCTCCCCAGCCCCAAGGGAAGTTAACTTTGAATGTATTTAATTATATTTTTTTCTATTACCAGACATGTCCACAGATATTCTAACTGCTCTATCAGTAATTTAATCGGATTCTAAAATGTAGTTAAAATTGAGTTATTTGGACAATCATTTTAGGTTAAGAATATTAACAAATACAAGATAACTCTTATTAGATTATGTTAAACTGAAAAGTAGGGTGTGGTTGCACCTGCCTGTAATCCCAGGACTCCAGGAGCTGAGGCAGAAGAAGGAAGAGTTAGAAGCCAGCCTGGCCCACACAGAGTCCCAGGCTCGTCTGGACTATGCAGTAAAATTTTGTGTAAAAAGAAGGAAGGGGATGCCTGGAGAGATGAAGCAGTGATTAAGAGCACTGGCTGCTCTTCCAGAGGACTCTTAGATTTATTCACTATGTTATGTGTATGAGTTTACTTTCATGTATATCCATACACCAGATGCATGCTTGATGTCCAGGGAAGTCAGAAGAGAAAAAGCAGATCCCACTCTAGGAACTGAACCCAGGTCCTCTGGAAAAGACACAGATGATCTTAACTGTGAGTCAACTCTCCAGCCCCCAGGGTTCTGGTCACTGAACCCACAGGCTCACGGTCATCTGGAACTCCATTTTCAGGGACTATGACACCCTCTTCTGGCCTCTTTGGGCACTACATGCAGGCAAAACACCCATACATATAATGCAAAACTTTTTTAAGTCTAAAAATGTTTTAAAGAAAGGCAGGGAGGGAAAGCAACTAGGCCAGCCCACAGAAAGTGAGAGTAGTTGAAAGTATCTTGCTAATGGCATCACATACCTATTAAAGGAATTCATTAGGCAAAGGTAGGCAGATATCTCTCTGTAAGTTAGAGGTTGGTCTGTCCTACACACAAGTTCTAGGGCACCTCGCGCTACATAGTGAGACCTGTCTTTAAAAACAACAACAAAAAAATGTTTTCAAGTTCATCTTCGTATTCTTGTCACTATTGGTTACTTTTAAAAAAATTAAACAGGGGCTGAAGCTGGTGTAGAGTTGGTAGAGTACTGTCTAGCATGCATGAAACGCTGGGTTTGATCCCTGGCACCACATAAAACTGGGTGTGTGGATGGCTCAGAGGGTAAAGGCACTTGCTGTCAAGCCTGACGTGAGTTCAATCCTTGAGAGCCTTCCAATTTCTGCAAGTTACCCTGTGTCCTCTCCATGTGTGCTGTTGCTGTGTGTGTGTGTGTGTGTGTGTGTGTGTGTGTGCGTGTGTGTGCGCGCGTGCGCGCGCAGTGGTAAAATGGAATTTAAAAATGTAAACGAAACAAGCATGGTGTTGCATGCAACCTCAGCACTGGGGAGGAGTGGAGGCAGGCTGCTCAGATGTTCGAAGCCATTACCTCCTAATTTGATTTCTCATCTAAGGAGCACAAATTGCCTGACAGTGTTTCGTTTCATCGGGCAGGGACTGGTGTCTCTCAAAGTACAAAACCATAGTATCTTTACTAACCTTTAATTTCCCTTCACACAGTCTAGAGAGAGAGCAGCTCTGACTGTCCACAGGTGCTAGCATGGTATTCTATTCAGAACCAAACCAGATTTATATTACCTAACACAGATAAAAAGAAAAAAAATATTTTGTACCAGATAAATATGGGCAAGAATAGCTGTACTCTTCACATGAGACACCTAGACTCCACTCTCAAGGCAAGAAACCTCAGTGCACCTAGATAGAGTAAATAGAGCATTTGTATTTGGAGGCTCCTTTTTCAGCTTCAGTCTCTAGTTTTGGTCCAGACTCCAAGGAATGTTCACTCACTTCTCATCTCCTCAGTTCTTTGCCCCAGTAGACCTAGCACGCCTGCAGGGTCCTGATCTCTCCCGGTGCTGCTGCTGTTTTAGAAGCCCGATAACCTCTAGTTAATATTCCTGTCACCTCCAAGGGACCAACGTCATCTAAAACTGGGCTGGTTCTCAGCTTCCCATCCGGCTGCGGCATTCTCTGACTCCTGTCTATGCTTCTACATCCATTTACACTGCCGAAATCTAAAAAAGGGCTCATGATGTTAGGCCAATTTCCGAATTAAATGCTCATCAGACCCCCTTAGTTCTCAGTCTTCTAATGCATTCTACAGACCACTGTTAGATTAACACTTAACAGGGATTTTTTTTTTTTTTACAATTAACTCAAATCTTGACTTTCCATCTCTCTTTTGTTTGTTTTTGTTTTTAAGAGACAAGGTTTCTGTATAGCGTTGGTCACTTTCCATCTCTTAAAAAAATCAGGGTTGTGTTTTTGAGATGGTGTCATGTATCCCAAGCTGGCTCGGAACTCAACATGTAGCAAAGGATGGTGATAGGACTGCATACGCTAAATTTTATGTGGTGCTGGGGATCAAACCCAGGGCTTCAGGCACGCTTGGCAAGCACCCTAACTCTGATTATAAAGTCTACTTCCAATTTACTGCACTAGTCACAGTTCTAATTCTATACAAGAAACTCATAGACAAGTATCTGATCTTTTCCTTTCCACTCTTGCTCTGTCCTGTTTTAGCCTTTCTGAGCTTAATGCTGCTCCCTTAATCTGGAGATAATCGTTATTATCTCCATCCTACCCAAATGCTACACTTCACTCAAGAACAAGTACATACCCTGTTTTCTATAAGAATCTGCGGAATTGAATATTAACCATTATGAAAACAAGCAAAAATCCCGTGTGGGTATGTGATTATGTGCACAATCCTGCAGGTGCCCCTGAAAAGCCAGAAGTGGGTGTGGGATGCCTGGGAGCTAGAGCTGCAGGCAGCTGTGGGCCTCCTGATGTGGGGTGGAACTGATTCTGGTCCTCTACAAGGGCAGTAAGTGCTCTCAGCCACAGAGCCATCCACCCCTCTGAACCACTGGCCCAGATGAGCCACTCCTGCCTAGTTATGTCATTAAGGAACATTTTCCCCCCTAGACAGGGTTTCTCTATATAACAGCCCTGACTGCCTCTGTAAACCAGGCTGGCCTTAAACTCATGGTGATTCCACCTGCCTCTGCTTCCCAAGTGCTGTGATGCTGGGCAAGGAACACTTTACTTGTTTTTTTCTGGATTTATTATTTATACAGTGTTCTGTCTGCATGTATGCTTGCACGCTAGATGAGGGCACCAGATCTCACTATAGATGGTTGTGAGCCACCATGTGGTTGCTGGGAATTGAACTCAGGACCCCTGGAAGCTCAGCCGGTGTTCTTAACCTCTTAACCTCTAAACCATCTCTCCAGCCCCCTTTTCACTCCTTTCTAATCTTACCTTCTTCCACAATCCCTTGTACAAAGCAGATACCTTTATTGTTGTTATACCTTAATAGTTTTGAATGAGTTCACAATATTAGCATAACTATATCAAAGAATAAATCTTTGATAATCTTACATCATTAATTCTTTTATCAAAGCACACAAATCTTGTATCACTAAAAAGAGTACAGACTGTAGATAATGAGGGCTTCTCTATGACGGGTCTTAGTTTATCTGTTAATGGAAATATTCTTTCATACACTTAATTTTTACTCCATAACAATTTCTCTTTTGACTTAACACCATCAAGGCAAAAGACGATGGGTGTTGTAATACAGATCTGTAAATCTCAGCACTGAAAGAAATAAGAGTTCCATGCTAGCCTGGGCATCATAGCAAGATGGGTCTCAATGGGAAAAAAATATATATATGTATGTATAATAAAAGGCAAAAGAAGCAAACCTTTAGAAACTTTATTTCTCTCGTTGCAATTTTGTTGACAGATTTTTCTGGTTTCTCATAGAATATCTTAATGGCCACTATCCGCCCAGTATCCTTATGTTTGCATTTCATGACCGTTCCGTAACTTCCCTCTCCCACTTTTCCAAGGGTTTCATACATCTCCATTTTGAAGCCTGGCTTCTACTTCACAGAAATAAAGAAAGAAAATGTTAAACGTTCACGCTTTCGCTCATTCAGGCTGGATAATGCATAGCGTCGATAACCCGATACTTTTGGACATAAGAACAAAACTAGGAGTGCTGTCTACAGCAGAGCAGAGCCTGTTCGTGGGACCTCTTCGGTTGTCTGAGACGCTCCAACGTCTCCAGGTTTTACCAGGACAGGATGCCCTGCATTAATCTAGCATTTTGTGTAGACGGGAACTGAGAGGTTAAAAGGGAAGTCTGACACGCCTTTAGCTGAGGAATCCTTTTGGAACACGGGATTAAGAAATTTAGATTTCAGAAACCAGCAATGACAACGGAAGCCAAGATAAACAGTCCCTCCACCAAACACTGCGGGTGCCTCGTTACAGGGCACGGTGCACCGAGCGTGGGGACCTCGCCCCTGCAGTCCCACCCACCCTCTCCCCAGACCCACAGTGAGCAGCCCCCACCCGAGCCGAGCGTCCCGCCGTGCTGTCGACCTCGTCCTGAGAGCCGCCGCCGCCTCAGCCCATCCTGCAGTCCCGCCGGCCCGGCTCCGTGAGGTCCCAGCCGGCCACGGGACAGCGCGCCTCCTCCCCGGCTGACCTGGCCGGCTCCCGGCAAGCCGCGTGCCCTAGCAACGGCGCGGGGCGGGGCCGGCCGCGTTCGGACCACAGTACGCAAGACTGGAAATGGCTGGGGTCCCGACCCGGAAGAGAAAGGGGCAAGAAGCGGAAGCTAGGTGCGGCGGGAACGAGGACGCAGCAGGCCCCGGTGCTTGCAGGGGGTGGTGGTGGGAGGGGCGTTTTCATTGCTCACCGAACGCCCTCGAGGGCGCGTCCGCCCTGGAAGAGAGCGTTTGGTCGCCTGGTTGACTGCCCGTCACTTGCTTGTGCTCGGCCCCAAAGAGGCTGACGGTCACAAGCCTAAGGAAGGCTTGTGTGGTGGCTACAGCGCTACCTTAATATTCCACACAGCCGACACCGACCTCAAAGTCGACACTGATCCTTACACTGGGGACAAGGTGGCTCGTGGGCAGAGAGAGGTTATAGCTCAGTGGTAGGCTCAGCATTCACCACTCCCCTGGCTTCTAGCACCAGCTCTGTACACGATCTCGGTATTCCTTCGTGATTTTATTACTCTATTAGTAATTTACTATTAGAAATTACTATTAGAAATTTCTATTAGAAATTACTCTATTAGTAATTTATTTTTTTTGAGACAAGGTCTACTTTGTAGCTCTGGTTGTCCTGGGACCCACCATGTAGCCTAGGCTGGCACTCCCGAGAGATCTTTCCGCCTGCTTGGAGTGCTGTGTTTAAAGGTGTGCGCCATCATGTAGAGCCATGGCAGTTTTAAAAGTGTTCTCACTACCTGTGAAATGCAAAACTTTTTAAACATTTTCCCCCGACTGGACTCTGCCACATAGTGATGTACAAGGACACCTCAGAATGTACATTTAAATATCGTGCAGAGCTTCTTAAAGGCCTCCACTTCCAGAGATCCGGATTTAACTGTAGTAGCAAAACTCGGTCAACGAGATGGCTCAGTAGAAAAAAAAGCTACAAAGCCTTAAAACTTTGAGTTCAATCTCTTGGGCCTACATGGTGGAAAGGGAGAGGCAACTCCACCAAGTTGTCCTCTGACCGATACACACAAATGAGTGTGCACAAGTGTGCTCAGTAGTGTAAAAAAGTTTGCTTAAAAAAGTTTTGAAGTGTCTCAAATTTGACTACTCTGCTGGAGCATGAGAGGAAGAAAGGGTAGGTACTTGGTTTGGGCTTTTGTCTCTAAAATGTCATGGCTAAGTCTTACACTGCTGTACATTTAATTAATATTTGTTATGGACTAAATACTTGCAAGGAGCAAAGCATGAATCAGACTGAGTCCCTGCCATCATTTAATTCACCAATCCCAGCAATCAGGAGTGAGCCACGTGAGATTGAGGCCACTCTACATAGTAAGTTCCAGGCCAGCTACACATCACCTGTTTTTTTGGTTTTTTGTTTGTTTGTTTTTTAAATTACAGTTCGAAGATGGCCGTTGTAGGTTTCCCGAAAACCTCCTGACCATGAAATTGTAAGCACGTTCAATTTGTCAAAAACATTTCATTGCGGAGAAATCAAAACTATCCTGTCCATTTCTAAAAGTTACAAATTGCTACAGATAAGCGACAGAATGAGAGTTAAAAAAAAATACAGACTTTCTTTAGCATTTCACAGCATTTAATCGCATGTTTGTCTTCTTAACTAACCATGTGAAAGATTAGGATCCGTATGACCAGTGGGGGGAAAAGGCAGGGCAAGGCACTTGTTACCTATTCCAGCTACTCAAAGAGGAGTTGAAGGCCAGCCAGGGAATTTAAATAGACCAACTGTTTTGTCCAGAGACACGGTGTCTCCGTGTGACTCAAGATAATGTGGAACTTGCACCCACCTAGTGCTGGGTTGCAGTTGTGCAAAACATCCCTCTCAGTAAAATCCTACAGGGCTAAGTAAGGCTCTGGGGTTCTAGGGCATACTTCAAAAAGGAGCGGGGGGAGGGGAAGGTAAGAACATTTAACTTTTAGTCACATTGTGAGTAAGCAGCGTCGCCTACCTAACAATCCCCAAGCTTCCTTTTTTTTTATGGGGGGAGGGGGAAGACCCTCAGGCTGCCCAGGGTGGTGAGGCTAGCCTTACACTCCGGATCCTTTCCACTTCCTGAATGGTGGGATTAGCAGAATGAACGAAGACATCGGGCTCTCCAGATGATTTTAAGTCAAGAGAATTCAGTTTGTAGAAAGGACAGATAAGAGAAGTAGGAAACGTTAGCACTTCCAGGCTTCATGCAGTGGATTTTCACGTCCTTCCCCCTTCTAGAGCTAAAGAACTCCACATGTACTGAACTGTTCGTCCCTCGGACTAACAAATCCTCACAACAGGAGCTTGAAGCTGAGGCTAGCTGGAATTCTGTGACTTCGAAAAGGAGCCTGTAGGGCCAACGCTTCTGAACCTGCTGCGCATCACCCTCACACACTCACACAACCGGGCACTTCCGGTCCATATGGACCTTCGTTGCGATTGCACAAAGCTTTAATGAGTTATCCTAGACGCGAGATTTAACTCCTACCACCCATGTCTGCACGATCTCTCCCCCGAGCTGAGTCATTTTTGTAGGTTTCTCTGACAACCAGCAGCCCGTTGATATGCTCTCAAATCACACCCCCACATTTCTTGAGAAATACAGCTATGCCCTACCGCAGGCAAACTCACTTATTCCAATTTTCTTAGCTCTACGCGGTCTGCAAGGCTTGGGCAACCTCCTCCACCCTATTAGCAGGAACAGGCTATTGGCCCAAACGCCCTCGGGCCCCTCTCATTTGCTCCCGCCTCAGAAGTCAAAACTGTTTATTATAACGCTATGCGACCCTTTCAGTACCTGCGCCACGCACCACAGCGGCTAAGCCACTTGAAACCACCGGATAAATTAAGTCCAGATTTTTTTGGTTCCGTTTTACAGACTTAGGACGCAGAGGCCCCCTCCACACGGCTCCTCAGGCAGAGACCTGGGAGTGAAAGCACAACCTCCAACCAGAGGCGTCAACCCCTGAAGCCCAACGACCTGCTCCGTTAGCTCCGACACCGGGAGCCAGGCGCCGCCGTCACGTGACCTCCGCTCGCGGCGTCACAGGGACACGTGGTTCTAGATACTTCGCTCCCTCCCCCTCGGGGGTGGATTGTTGACAACGCCGCCGGCGGTCATGTGACCTGACGTCATCCCCCCCACCTCCTCTCTCCCGAAATCTCAGGCTCCGGATGCGCCCGTCTCTGCCCGTGCGGCCGAACCCGAAACCAGCGACAGGGGGAGAGAGGCAAGGTAGCGTGCGGGCCCCGCCGTCCCCGGGGCGCGCCGCGGCCGCCGGCGAGCGCGGAGCCGAGCGTCCGCCGCTCCCGCCGCGGGCCCGCGGCCCGGAAGGCGGCCTCCCTGCGCCGGCCGGCGCCGCGCGCGCGCCCGCTCGCCCCGCCCCCGCCCCTCCTCCCGCGGTGGTAGCGGCGGAGGGCGGAGGGATCCGGAGGCGGCGGAGGGAGACGTCATTGCAGGGTTGTTTGTGCAGTCTCGGCGGCGGCGACCCACAGTGATTCGGCCGCTGCGCCGGGGGGTGGGGGGGCCGAACGGGACTCTTTTCTTTCAGACTGACCGCGGGGCAGCTGCGGAGCATGTCGACCCCGGCCCGTAGGAGGCTCATGCGAGATTTCAAGCGGTAAGAGCCCTCGCCCCAGCCCGACACGACGGCCCCTTCCCGGAGCCGTGGGACTGCAGGGTGGGGATCCGGGACGTCTTCCCCCCCCTCGGTGACCCTGAGGGGGCGGGCTGCGTGGGCCCGCGGGAGCCCCGGCTTACCGGCGGCTCCTGCTCCCTCGCCTCGTACCTCCCTCTTGAGAAAAGACGGTCGGTACTCCAGCCTCCTGCCCTTCCCCCCCGCCACCACCAAAAGTAGGAAGGTGGCTGTCGCCGGGCCTAGGTGTCCCCGGAGATTCACCCCGGCCAGATGCCGACCCCTCGGCTCCCGCCTCTGCACCCTGCGGCGTCCCCTCCCCGGCCGGGGACCGGTCCAGCTTTGTTACGGGGCCCCGCGGTCCCCTGCTTGTGTCGGGGTGAAGGCTGCCCCACGTCCCTTCCCTTGCTGCAGTGGTGAGGGTGGGGTCCGGGGCGCGAGGTCCGGAGGTGGTTAGCCCATCCCCCGAAACCCGACCCTGCCCCCGCCCACCTGGAAGGACCTTGAGAACTGGCTCGGGAACCCTGGGCCCGGAGCTGGCCACTCTGGGCTGCCAGTGCCTTCTGGAACTAAGATCTGGCTGCCGAATAAAGGCCTATCTATAGCCTCCCCAGCCTGGAAAAATGCCTCCCGTCAGACTGCAGCTAATCTGATACTCCACCTGGGCCTCCTTTTGGAAAATAGGGGTTTGTTCGGAAAATGTGGGGCTTGGAGGAAGAAAAGGACCTCTCCCTCTCCCTCCACCTGTTTACCTCTCCTTGGAAACGTACAAGTGCAGAAACAGTACGTGAAATCCAGTGTCAAGATTTTCCTAAGTGTTCCTTCCTGGTCAGACCTGCAGTGATTGAGACAAATCTGTAATATAAAACTTACATTTGCCACTCAGGAAGTAACTTCTCAACTTCGCCATTATAAAGCCCTGTAGGAGGCATTTGGAAGCCATTGTCTTGGGCTCTAGACAACTTCATCCTTTAATTTGTTGCTGTTTTTAGCCACTTGAAAGTGGGGGGTCAGAGGAGTTCCTTTCAGGCCTGTTAGTGGCCTAATCTGCTTGCGGTTGACCAAACAGTATACTTTCTTAAGTGGACTGATCACCAAATGTCCCACCACCTGAAAATGACATATCTTGTGTGCATGTGTGTATAGTGGACCGGTTTTGTTTTGTTTTGTTCTTTTAATGATAGACAAGGAGATGCCCCTTTTGTTGCAAAAGTCACCCAAGGCTTGAAGTCATAATATTTAATTAGCTCCATGACTGAAATGCAAATAAAACTTCCCAGTCACATCCATTGTTATCACTTGTTCATTTTTGCAATTTCTGTACTTGATTCTAAATGGACTACACCGTGCCTTTGGTGGTTTTCCACGCATCTTGAGGTCACAAGAATTTGATGGTACTTCTATGAAGTCTGGTCTGAGAGGAAGATTTGGCCTGAGAGCAGAGTCTTTAAAATACAACTGCTGGAAAAGCTAACTGGATTCTACATTAGAAAGCCACTGTCTGAAGCACAGGCCATAAAGTAACCTTGCTTTCTAGTTAAATTGAATATAATTTTTGGTCATTTGGTGTGTACAGAGATTTCCTACAGTTTTATGTTGTTCAGTGGTCTCCCTAGGACTGGGGAACCTTCCATGATTAAGATACGAAAGTTGCAGGTTCTCTTTTTTATTTTTATTTATTGTTTGATTTTATTGTTCTTTGTTTGTTTTTTCAAGGCAGGGTTTATCTATGTAACCCTAGCTATCCTGGAACTCACTTATGTAGACTGGGCTGGTCTTGAACTCACAGAGATCCACCTGCCTCTGCCTCCCAAGTGCTGGGTATACATTCGCCACCGCCACCTCCACCTGACATAAGTTGCAGGGTTCTCCAGAAGTATTTTTTACTGCTGCTATTGTAAACTTTGAATAGAGTGAAGAGGGGAGTCAGGAAGCATGAGTTCTTCAAGAGACCGTATCTTAGATCTTGCTGTTTGAAGAGGGATGATCTTTTAGCCCTTTGGACTTACAGATCACTCGTAGTATTAATAAGTGGATTAACCTGGCTGGTTTCTTTAAGTCATGGTTCATTCCAGCCTAGACAACAAGTCAATCTAACCCATCTCAGAATAGGCTCAGTAGCATTTGACCTCACTGACCTTTATGTTCAACTTTGAAAATGACCACTCTGGATTTTTAGATTGCAAGAGGACCCGCCTGTGGGGGTCAGTGGAGCACCATCTGAAAACAACATCATGCAGTGGAACGCAGTTATATTTGGGTGAGTTGGCATAGGGACTCCTTAAGAAAAGTAAGTATAAGCACTCGGGGGAAGGCTGTGGTCAAACCGGAAACCTGCTGGGTGGGGGGTGCCACTTTTTTTGAGCACCCAGGGCCTCGTGTGTTTACTAGCACCCCACCGCCGAGCTGTACACCCAGCCCCTGAAACATGTATCGAGTCTGGGACAGTTATATAAAATTGGTTTGTTCCTTGCTGTTATATATAGTTTAATCTGGTTTCTTTCTCTTGAGCCAGGATGTTGCAATGTTGCCTGGGGTGATTTTGAACCGGACTGAAAGGATCCTCTTGCCTTAGGCCCTCTGGTGTAGCTGAGATTGTGGGCGAATGACACTGTACCTGGCAGTGGCTTTTTACAGTCACCTCAGGTGACTGGTTCTAGGATTTGAACACTGAGTGGTAGAATGCTTACCTGCTGCGCATATGGCCCTGGGTTTGATCCCAAGCACTGATAAGTAAATACTTGAAATTAAGTAGGGTGATAAAGAAAAGATAAATTACTTCATATAAAATGTGTGCCGTTCAAGTGTTTATGCTCATACTGTTGGAGCTGTAAAAGCACTTGGAGCCAGAAGTACTGTGACAATTTCAGCTGAAGATGGAGTGCGCACAGCCCACTGAGAAGCGCTGAACAGAACGGTTGTTTTACGTTGTGTGATGCTAGGGTTGAACCCAAGCGTGTTCCACACTGTAGGCAAATGCTCCACCACTGGGCTTCACTCCCAGCCCCTTGAAGATTTTATTGAGATGGACTCCTGGCAAGGATTGGGGTGCAGCCATTTGATTCAGCTGTTGGAGGCTAAGGCTGCCTAATAAGGCCCTGTCTCACAAAACAAAAAAGGCAAAACAAGCTTCATGAATTTTTCAGACTGTCCTTAAACTTAGGATCCTCTTGCTTCAGTGAGCCACTGTACTTAATACCTTTTTAAATTTTTGTTTATTTTCTGTGAGTGTGAAAGTGTGCATGTGTGCGTGCTTGTGACTGTGGGTAGTTTCCTGTAACCCACAACATTCAGTGTAGAGGTAAGATGACAACTGTTCAGTCATTTATTTTCCTCCATCACGGGATAGCATGGCAAGTTGTTTACCTGCTGAACCATCTTGCTAGCACTGCATATCCTTTTTGATTTAAAACTTAAAATTTTTTGATTATGTGTGTGTGTGAGATTGTGGAGTTTGCCTCTGCAGCTGGCCATGGTATGGTTTTATGGTGAATCCAGGTAATTGATTAAAAACTAGGGTTTGAAGGGGTATGTGTATAAGAGAGAAGGTGCAGTCTGATCTGAAGTTGTGAGGTGCCTGCAGGGGTGCTGGGAACGAAGCTCCTGTAAGAGCTTCTTTTTTCAACTACTCTTAGTCACTGAGCACCTTACAAGAGTCTACATTTAAGAACTGGGGGTACTGAGGATGTAGCGCAGGTGGTGGAGTGCTTGCCTGGCATTCTTGCAGTCCTGGCCTCAGTCATCTGTAATCATACCCCCTGGAAGACTGAGGCAGAAGGATCCGAAATTAGCCAGCTATTTAGCAAAACCTTGTCTTAGGTATACTGGCTCATACTTAATAAATCCTACCATTCAGGAGTCTGAGGCAGGAGGATTGCTGCAGGGTTAAGCAGGCAATGAGCTGTAATTCCCCCCCCCCTTTTTTTTTCCTGTGTATGTGTGTTACACCATTTATTTTAATTTTGGTTTGAGCCAGTCTTGCCAAGTTGCTTGGGCTGGCTTCACACTGTGTTTGAGGCAGTCCTCAAACTTTGACATTCTCCCGCTTTGCTTCCTGAGTATCTGAGATTACAAGTTTGTGGCACTTATGTTGGTTTTGGTTGGTTATTGGTTTTTTTTTGTGGGGGTTGGGTAGGTTTTTTTGTTGGTTTGTTTGTTTTGTTGTTTTTTGTTGTTGGTAGTGGTGGGGTTTGTTTTTTAAGACGGTTTCTCGGGGCTGGAGAGATGGCTCAGTGGTAAGAGCACTGGCTGCTCTTGCAGAGGACCTGGGTTCAATTCCCAGCACCCACATGGCAACTTACAAATGTCTGTAACTCCTGCCTCAGGATTAGACCACTTCACACATGCAGGCAAAACACCAATGTACATAAAATAAAAATTAAAAAATATTAAAGAAAAAAAATTGAGACGGTTTCTCTGTAGCCCTGGCTGTAGCCTGTAGCCCAGGCTGGCCTCAAACTCAGATTCGCCTGCCTCAGCCTTCTCAGTGCTAGGATTAAAGGTGAGTACACTTAGCTGTACTGTATCCTTTTTACAACAAAATCGTAGACAAGTTTGTTGAGTAAATCTATCCTTTCAAAAAAAAAAAAAAACTTAAACATTGAAAGTCATTTCTGCTCCCTCAGTAAGAAGCCTGAGCTGGTTTGTTGAGCTCTCCAGGGAGCAGGGTGAGTGCGGTCCTTTCTAGTTACCCACTTTATCCCTCCTTGAAACCAGAAAAAGCAGAGTGAAAAACATCTTTTAATCAGAAGTCTTTTTGTTTTCAGACCAGAAGGGACGCCCTTTGAAGATGGTGAGTAATTCTTAATTATTTCCTGTATATTAAAAGGATGCTTTTAGGTCGGAGATTTGAACACCAACACACCTTTCTGAAGACAGGCTCTATGCTTAATAAAGCCTGTGGATACTAAGCTGGTGAATGAAAAGTTAGTTTGCAAGAATCATTTTTGCAGATATCTTGGACACTTCTGCCTCCAGTTTTTTCTGCAACGTGGTTTGCCTGTAGAGCTGTAGATCTAAGTGGTGATCTGTTATGAATAGTTTCTATTTGGGTGGCCAGAGAGAAGGTGTCCCTGAGGTGATACCAAGAGGGTAACTGTACTTTTCTACTTGGTTATCTGCATTGATAAGGGTCAGGTTCTTTTCTTTTTCTCTTTTTTCCTCTGCTGCTAGGAATCAAACCCAGAGCTCTGTGTGTTCTAGGCAAGCGCTCCACTGCCAAGCTGTCCTGAGTTCCGAACCCATAGCCACCAGTAGCTTCACTGCTTAGCATTTAACATCCAGAAGCGTCTGCACAGTCATTTATTTGCATCTCAGGTTGGGTATATCCAACAGGAGCCAGGAAAATGGGAGAATGGTTTTAAGCTGTAATCACAGTTAAGTTTATTACATTGATTTTTAAGCAGGTACTTAAAGATTTTCTCTAATTATAGTGGATTTTTAAAAATTAAACAGCTTTGCTGTAATTATCAGAATGCCTTCAGAATCCATCTGTTCAGCGATCCATCTGTTTGACAAGAATAATCACTGTGAACTGTTTGTGCGGGTACCACCTGAAAGCTGAAAAGCAAATGGTACTGCGCTTGAACTCCAGAGTACTAAGTACTTGTTGAGGAATGACATGGCTGCTCTGGACATGGGTTCTAGACTCATGCTGTAGTGAAATCTAGCATCTGCATATTTGAGATGGACTTTATTGTAGGCCCTTCTGTTGGCCTGGACTCAGAACTACTCCTGCCTCTCCCTTCCAAGTGCTAGGATTGCTGTCTTCCTAAACATCTGTGCTAGGGATATACGCCACACTGTCATCTTATTTCTAGATAGGCATAAGGAGTCCAGGGAGGTACTGAATGATTACAGCAATTTTTTTTAGCTATCTCAGGACTTCTAGGGTGTGTTCCATTCAGGGTGTCTGAGTCCCCTCTCGGGACTAAGTGACCATCTTGATACCAGTGCTGTGTTGACCTTTTTTTGCTGATACAAAAGCAGCAAAAACTACATAAGTACCTAAGTAATTGAGCATTTAAGAACAAGCTGAGACTATGGCCCACACAGTACTGACAGTTGCTGTGTTCTTTGCATGTTAAAATGGCTTGGTGATAGTTAGAGTTGCTTGTGTGATTCCATTTGAACCTCTTGGTCTGCTCCTTACTATTTTCAGAGATGGAGGTGTCCCTCAAAAGTACATCAAATGTACCTCAGAGCTCAGTTCGTTAGAGCTTGGGTTGCTGATCTCCCCCCCACCCCACCCCCCATGGAACATGTTCACTTTAAATAATGACTGACAGAGCTGTGCGTGGTGACAGGAGCTGTAATCGCAGCACTCAGGGAGGCAGAGTAGGTGGATCTCTTGTTCAAGGCCAGCCTGGTCTGCAGAGCTCGCCCAAGGAGCTCAAGGACAGCCAAGGCTGTCCTTGCCTGTCTCAGAAAAAAAAAAAAAAAGTGGTAATACTCAAAAAGGTTGTAATACTCAAGCCACAAAATTGTTTTCTAGTTTTTCTTGCACTTGGTACTATCTGGTTCCTGGAGTTCTTTTGTCTGTCACCATGGTGAGTTATAATAGTGTATGCTGTTCTGTACACCTCTCGGTTTCTTGACTCCAGTTCCTGCCCCATAGTGGGGCTCATCTGCCAAGTGGTCCTGAGAGTAAAACCTTAAGATTAACTCTCCTATACTTTTGTTTGAAACTGTGTAGGGTAGCTGTTTTAATAATTGCAAAACTGAAATTGTAAACTTAAAACATGTAGGGGCTGGAGATGTAGGTCAGCAAAGAGTAGATGCTTGAGGTATACATGAGGCCCTTGTGTTTTGATCCTCAGCATAGTAGTTTAGGGCCAACTTTGTTAACTGTCTAGTTACCTCTGCTAATATGTTGCAGGTATGAGATAGGACTTAGCTTTGTTTGTCTTATATCTTTGGCCTCTAATTCCAAATTCCCAACCACCTGCAGTAACAAAAAGTAATGAAATGGAGGCTTTATTCCAAATCTATGACAGCTGAAGATGTGAACTATATAACTGGTTCTTAACATGTTCAAATGAAAGAGACAGAACTACATCAGCACCCATGCCTAAATTGTCCTTCACCAGGTGGTAGTCAACTGTCTCAGAATCCTTTGGCACCCTCCTTTTAAGCTGTAAAAATTTTTCTAGTTCCTTAAGTGTGTATTTTTAAATTTTATTAGCTAGGGCCCAGTTGCCTTCCAAAAATATGGTAGTTGGAGCTGATGTGATGACTCGGGGTAAAGGAACTGACCCCACAAACCCTGACAACCTGAGTTTGCTTGGGCGTGGGTGGGAGGAAAGAACTAACTAGAACAAAAATGACCTCTGACCTTCACACATAAACCTGCATACATAAATCACACACACACCTAACCAATCAGGTGTGACTGTTACACTTGCCACACTAATCTAGTAGCCCATGAAAGTGCTTGTCCCCTGAGCCCTTGCCAGTGTTATTTGTTCACGGAAGTGTGCTAGCTGTTTGTATGCCAAAGCAGACTCCTCAGGGTGACAGGTGCTTGTGCAGAATAAAAGTATTTGATGAAGTTTAGAAGTGATGTTTGTCTTTACTGTACTTTGCTTTGTTTTCTGTCTAGGTACTTTTAAACTAGTGATAGAATTTTCTGAAGAATATCCAAATAAACCACCAACCGTTAGGTTTTTATCCAAAATGTTTCATCCAAATGGTAAGTAGCAGTTTCTTAGATTCTGTCAGTGATGGGATGAGGGGGTGGGAGGGCTTGTTCCCTCCCCTTGAGTAAAACTTGTTTTTTAGTTAGGGTTGGTCTTCAAGTAGTGCTTCCATGCCCATGGTAGCTACAGTTTCATTGCTAGAACCTTTTTTTTTTTTTTTAAGATTTCTTTATTATTTATTCAGTATTCTGCCTGCATGCGTGCCTGCAGGGCAGAAGAGGGCACCAGACCTCATTATACATGGTTGTGAGCCACCCATTGGTTGTTGGGAATGAACTCCAGACCTTTGGAAAAACAGCCAGTGCTCTTACCCTCTGAGCCATCTTTCCAGCCCCTCACTGATAGAATCTTAAGGTTCCTTGTGTGAGGGAAAGTAGTAAGGTAATAAATATTTATTTGCTTAAAGAACAAAAGAGAGAACAGGCTCTCCTCTGACCTCCAGACATGTTACTTGAGCACATGCACATGTATGCACATGTAAGTGAGTAAAAAGACAGATGATGGGATCTCATAGCCAGGCTGGCCCTCAGGCCGACGTGGATCCAAGCATGACTTTGATCATCCCTAGAGTGCTTATGGGCAGGTGCCACCAGGCCCGATTTATGTGGTACTGGGGATCAAATTTCCAAGCCTACAGAGTAGGCAAGCGCTCTACAAACTGAACTGTGTCCCAGTGCAGGGTCGACACACACGTATAACGTGTGTACCTTTCTGCTTGTCCATTTCTGCCTATTTCTGTTTGTTATGTATACATATTTATTTATTTACCTGTCTCTGCCTACCAGGCGCTGCGGTTAGAGGTGTGGGCAGCCACTGCATTCCACAGTTACACCACATTACACAAGAACAGCACATTAAATTACACAGTTCAGTAGAGTTCTGGTATAGTTACAGACATGGTGAGACTGAAAATGGCCGGTTTCCTTTTCTCTTGTGAGATAGAACATATAGTGGGGTACTTTGTATTAATGGATTCTTAAAACACACAGGCCTTACTAACTTACCACCTATGTAAACGGTCTGTCTCTTGTGCTTGTTTGTAGCTATAGTTTGTCTTTATTGCTTGAATAGTGTTTTACTATTTAGATATGTTCTGTTTCCGTGTTGATCAATTGATGGGCATTTGGATCCAGGTTTCCTTTACCATTTCAAAAAGGAAAAGTGGTAGAAAACTTTAAAATTATCAAATGCTTTTTTTATCTTATTTATTTATTTATTTTTATTTATTTTTGCTTGTGGGAAGTGGTATGACATTTGAGTCTGTAGGAAGGATGAAAAGTGGCTGACTTACACTCTAAGGCCAGAAGATCTGAGCTGAGGCTGTTAGCAGTACTGAGCACAGAGAACAAATGAGGCCAAGAGGGGTAGATAAAATTGCCCAGGGGTCAGTAGTTGGGGTGGAAAGAGAAAAGCCCAAGGGTAGAGCCCAAAGAAAGGCAGGATTTAAACATATACTCCCTCCTCAGCTTTGTTGCTGTGGAGAATATTCTTGTTTTGTGGTTTTGTCAGGAGAAGTGGAACATGCCTATAATTCCAACACTTGGGAGGTAGAGAGAAGCAGGATGATCAGAGCTCAATGCTGTCCTAGGCTCCATGGGACTTCTAAAAGAATCAGGACCACACATTGGCCTAAGAGGGTGAAAGTTTCTCAATGCATTATAACTTCATGCGTTTTTCTTCCGCTTGTATGTAGCCAGGATTTGGGGGGATAGGCATGTATTACAAGATCAGCTATCAGTCTTAGCTGCTAAAATTTTAACATTAATTTTTCAAATATTTGTGGCCTCATTTAGTCAAAGTGAAGGTATTATATACTTTTAAAAATCACAATATGGAATTACTGGATATAATTTTTAAGCATTTTTTCAGGCAGACAGAGGCCATTCTCTGTGAGCTCAAGGCCAGCCTGGTCTACATAGTAAGAACCTGTCTTCAAAGCTGCTTTGTTTTCATAGCAAGCACAGTAGATGGATGCCATTTTTAATGACTGCACTAGCATTGTTCCTTGAATGTGTCATCATTGACTATTTTTTGTAATGCTTGGAACCTCACCCAGGACTTTGTCCATGAGTGTAAATGCCCCACCACTGAGCTTGCACCTCCAGGCACAAGTGCCATTTTTTAGCCATATCTTTTTTGGACTACCAGGAAGTTTACTGGTTTTTCTCATTGATTATGTAATTGTTAATATCCTACAAATACATCTCTGTATGTATTCATGTTAATCTCCTGAGAGTCATCTCAAGGAGTGAGGTTTTTTAAGAGCTGTATTTGAGACTTAAGAAAGATGGGGTGGGTAGTTTTGGTTTGGGTGCTGGGGAGTGAACCCAGGCCCTGCACATCTGAAACAGGCACTCTCCCACTGAGCTACAGCCTTGGACCTGAAATGGGTTAATGTATGGTGTGCTTCCGAAAAAATCTCTTTCAGCCTTCCAGAGGTGTGATGGGCAGTGAGATAGACTTGACTTTTCACAAGTTTCCCTCTAAGATGGACGAGTTTTGTTACTATCTAACATTCAGAACTTGAGTCTTGGTGTTGGATACTGTATGTGTGTGCTGACGAGCTTGTAGTGTGGGATGTGAGTTGCTTGTAAGTAATTTGTGTGTTGTTTTTACAGTGTATGCTGACGGTAGCATATGTTTAGATATCCTGCAGAACCGATGGAGTCCCACATATGATGTCTCTTCCATCTTAACTTCAATTCAGGTAAGTCTCTGTTGAGGTGCATCGCAGCTTCTTCATGTTGTGTGGACATAACCAGTCCTTACAAGAGTGGAAAGCCAGGTGAGCACACCAGTGCCAGGGGCTCCTGCTGCACTGAGACAGAACCCCACTGCTCTGCATGTCTGTGACCTCACATAGAAAATCTAATGATCCGTTTTGAGGGTTACCCAGCCTGACCCATGGAAGACTTTAAATTCTCCTGCCTCTCTTCCCAAGTGCTGGGTACATGTGCCACCATGCCTAATCACAGTTTGTTTCCTAACCATGTGCTACACATTCTCACAGGTCAGACTTACTCCTGCCCCCATGGTATCTTGGGGAGAAGTAAAAGCGATTACTTAGAAAACCGTGAGGACCTCAAGGAAGTGCCAGGTTCAGAGAACCTGTGCCTTTGTTGTCTTATTCAAGAAAGTATTCTTAAAAGAGGACAGTAACTGTCCATGAGTCTGGAGAGGCTGTTCTAGCTGTGCTGATTTGAGAGGAGCGAAAAAACATTTGAATTTATGTCCATCTTTGTGAGTCTTTCACCCTACTGCTAGTCCTGCTCATCTTTGGGTATATCATTGTATTCCATACTACATCGTTGAGCCTTATTCATGTCTGATTCCCACTGCCTGTCTGTGCTGCTCATCCTGGCCATCTGTCCCATCCCTGTGTGCCCCCCACCCCCACCATAGTCCACTTCTGTTCCCATGCCCCATGTATTCAGAGGTATACTCTACATACATAGAAGAGCAGTTTGCTCATTACTCTCTGTTCCCCTTCCCACTCTGGTCAACTTACACCTTTACTATTTCATTCCCTCCCTGCTAAACATGTTTTATTTATCAAAGGAACAAGGTTTATCCCCCAGTTTACCTACAGATTTGCTGAGTAACCACAATAATAAGAATCAGACCTGGGGATATGGTCAGTAATAGAGCACCTACCCAGCATGCCCGAAACCTGAACACCACAGAACAATGATAATAGTGGAGCTGGGCAGTGGTGACTCACACCTTTAATCCTAGTACCAGGGAGGCAGAGCCAGGCGGATCTCTGTCCAAGGACAGCCTGGTCTACAGAGTGAGTTTCAGCACAACCAGGGCTAGACAGAAAAACACTGTCTCGAAAAACTAAAAAAAAAAGGTTAATAGCAGTAAAAGGTACTAAGGTATTTACAGGTGTTATAATTTAACTGAAATAAGATGTTTATTTCAGTTGAAGAAGTTCTTACATGCTAGTGAGTATGGTTCTTGGCTGGTTTCCTTGAGATGGGAAGTCTCGAGGCAACTGGGAATTGTTTTGGAAGCTTATGTTCTTTAGCAGAGCAAACTTATTTCATACCATTTCTGAAGGTTTAAGACCTAAAAGATGACATGAACTTGAAGTGATTCTGTTTTGTGTAATTTTTCAGTCCTCATCTTGGCCCTGTTAATTTAACACATAACTGAAAAACATTGTTTTCTCTCTCTTCTAGTCTCTGTTGGATGAACCGAATCCAAACAGTCCAGCCAATAGCCAAGCAGCACAGCTTTATCAGGAAAACAAACGGGAGTATGAGAAGAGAGTTTCGGCCATTGTTGAGCAAAGCTGGAATGATTCCTAATAGACACCCGGTCTGTTCATCTTTTCATCGTTGTTGTGTATAATTTACCTCCCAGTAGAAAGGCTAGCAAGTTTTAAGTGCCACGGGTTTTAAGGATTCTGCAGAGAGAAAAGAAAAAGTCCTTCAGTTTAGAACCTCCAAAAGCTTGTGTATCTTGATTAATGTACTTTTTATTGCATGGTGTGAACTAAGTTATTGCTGCATAAATTTGTAATATATCCTGTTTGTATTTTTTTCCAAGTGTATAATGTTGGTGTGGAGTTTTCATGACAGAATATACACATTTTGTAAATCTGTACTTTTTTCAAATATTGAATGCCTTATTTTTGAATTCTTTAGATTTTTAAATTGGAGAAAAACACTTAAAGTTTTTTATATATGAATATTACATGTAAAGCTGTTAAAATACATAACTTCAGTGCAAGAGACTTTGTCACTTATTTCCTTACCTGTGCAGGAGGGACTGCAGTCTCTAGCTCCCTGCCAGGTGAGAGCCTCATTTCCAGCTGCAGAAGATCACACTTCTGTCTATCAAGAAAGTCTGCAAATTTGATTCCAAAACCAATTCTGATCTCCGGCTTTATTTTGAATGTACTTATGTTAGTTGAGTTGAGTAATTATAGACTTACTGGTCTGATTCTGTCCAGCTCTGTATTTGGGCCACTTGTTAACGTGCGTTTCTCATGTTAAACTGTACCTATTGTGACTTCACAATTGGCACCTCCACCACGAGCAGAGCCGGCTTGCTCTGCCGTGTGGCAGTACCTTCACAGGCTTTTGATTAAGAAGAAAGTAAAACCGTCACCACTTCCCAGACACCGTGCCGCAGTATTAGCCCTGGCTGGTTGCGTTGGTTTGAGCAAGGCAGAGATTTGGAAAGAATCTTGGTGTAACTTGAATATTTGCAAACTACCTTTTCGTGCAGCTGCGCGCTACCTGTCTATTCTGGAACTGTTGAGCTCCAGGGCCTGCCGAGTTGCTTCTCACCCTCAGTTGTATACAAGTTGTACTGCATCTTAGTTTACTGGATAGAGTTAAAACACAGTATTGTAGAAAGCTAATACAAAGCTATCCTATGCCTTCAAATAGTATAGAAAATGAAAAATATACAAGTAAATTCTGTTGAACCACTTGTGTAGTCTCTCTAGTAGTTGAAACAGCTATGGCAGTGAGTGAGCCTGAGTTTCTTGTCATCCGTACCAGCCTCCTAGAGACCTCTGGTAGCCTCTCTGTTGGAAGATTGGGTTGCAGAGTGACTGTGACTTCTGTTTACAGGCAAAGTTTAAAACTGGGGTAGATAAGAACTGATGCTTCTTTAGAAGTTGTTACCCCAAGGGTCTAAAGAGATGGCTCAGTGGTTAAAGGCACGTACCGTTTCTGTAAGAACCCAAGCTTGGTTCCAAGCACCCCCCTCAGGCAGTTCACAGTTGCCCGGAACTCGAGCTCCAGGGCTATCCAAAGCTGCTGACTAACTCAGACACTGGCACTCACATTCACACATAGATACATAATTAAAATACTACCCAAAAAAATCAACTAAGTTGGTCATGGTGGCACATGACCTGCTTAACCTTGGGAAGTTGGGGAGGATCCTGGGGTGGTTTTTTGTTTGTTTTGTTTTTTACTTGTTTTCAAGACAGGGTTTCTCTGTGTGGCCTTGCCTGTCCTAGACTTCCTGTCCAGCTGGTAGACCAGGCTGGCCTTGAACTCAGAGATCCTCCTGCCTCTGCCTTTCTGAGTGCTAGGATTACAGGTGTGCACCAGTGCACCTGGCTCCCATATTTATTCTTGACCGGTTTTTTTTTTTTTTTGCACGCAGGTGAAAACAAACATTTCAATACTTGGTAAACAGTTAAAGGGAATGATGTCAGATGGTGAGCCCAGCTGCTCAGTTCATACACCTGGGTTCTGTGGCCCCTCTGACTTTAGGAGACAGTCCTTAGAAAGGTTCTCTTAGCCACTACTTTGTCTTTGGCGGAGTACCAGATCTGAATCTTTAACTGATAAGTGCTACCATATGAGAATGTTCCTTTTTACTCTAGGTAACATCTGTACGGTAAGAAGCTAGAACTAATGTTTTGGGGTGGATTTGCATAGGCTTTAGATGTGCTCATGTTTCCTCAGTAACAGGGCCTGGTGGAGAGTAATGCTCATAGCACTTCAGGTTTCATTTAAGCATAAAGCTTAAATTACAGGCCAGGGAACTAGAGAGATGAGGTGTCTCAGGTCAGCTGGCTAGAAAATAAGCTGGCTTTTGAAGTAGTCTGAGCCCTGAACCGTTAAGGAATGTTAAGGGGAATTTGTTTTGTTTTGGAGACAAGAGTAATCTCTGTGTAGCTCTGGCTGTCCTGAAACTCACTCTGTAGACCAGGCTGGCTTCGAATTCGGGGATCCATCTGCCTCTGCCTCCCAAGTGCTGGGATTACAGACAACCACCATGTCCAACTGGAATTTTACTTCTGAAGAAATGCTTTATTTGATAGAGTTACACACAGACTATCCAGTGAAAAAGTTTTCTTTGTCGTGGTTTTCCACTTTCATACCATTGAACCCAGCTACATACACTTCTTGAAGAGGGTTTAAGTTCAATTCCCAGCATCCATGCCAGAGAGCTCTCAACTACCTGTAACTTCAGCTCCAAAGGGCCTGAAACTGCCCGGTGGGCACCAGCTCTCAGGGGCACAGATACACAAAGATTTTTAAAAGAACATGGATATAATATGGATGTGGTGTGTGGGCTGTGCCTGTGTCAGCTCTTGGGGGCCAAGACAGGAGAATTACCATGAGTTTGAGGCTGGCAGTGAGTAAGACCCTACCTCTAGAAATAAACATTTGAACTCAAATGGTAGGACTCAGGGTTCTGTCTGTTTTGAGTTGCTGGGACTCAGAACGGCCTCAGGCGTGCTAGGCGAATATTCTTCAGTGAGCTGTATCAGCAAGCCCTAGAATGCATTGATGTCTTGAGTTTCCTAGTTGTGTGAGTCATAGTTCTTTCTGTTGTGTCCAGCCATAGCCTGTGTCATAAGTGTGTAAAGAGAAATCTAGTAGTTGAAGCTGTTGAGGTGCAGGATTGTCAGGAGAGAGACTTGCAACAGTTGTGGCTGTCTTTAGTTTCCATCTAGTTCTGGAGAAAATGAGCTACTATCATTTTCCATCTAAGTATATGACAAACCAGAGATAACATTTGACGGAAAGGATTGGCCTTTCCTCTAGCCTTTGAGGAAAGAAGGCATCACTGAATACAGGTGCCATTTTTAGTAAATCTGTCCCATCACTTACTATAGCTTTTTAAAAATAGTCTTTGTGCTGTCTTGAGGTTTTCAAGTTTCTTCTGCTCATCTGCTAATAGAATGGTTAGGGAGTTGATTTTAGTTGGGTCAAAAGGATGAATGGCCTGCGTCCTTTCCAAACCGGCTTGTTAGCAGTCCACACACAGCTCAGCATTAGCTCCAGGCATCTTCTTTGGTATATGGAAGGTTCAGACTTGGATGAGAGGAACTTGCCTGTGGAAGGATTTAACTGCCATTTATTATGTAACTAACGCTCTGGCCACTTGGGACTTATCTGACAGTGTCTTGCTGAAAGCAGAGATAGCTAAGCTTACCAGGGAATGAATTTACAGAGCGACAGTTACAAAAAAAAAAAAAAACAACCCACACCTCTGGGCTGGGTGTGTATGTGGTTCAGTGTTTGATTCCCCAGCAACGCCCTCCCCCACACCCCCAATACAAACAGTAGATGCCACTTAACTGTTCAGTAGACCTTGACTGATCTGGATGTGAATCCCTGAAATGTGGTTGGTTGGGAAGTTAAAGAGGATCAGAGTCTGACTGAATTCATTCATCATCATTCTTAGAACCTGAGAAAGACTTTTCTCTACTATGTCTTGAAAGCTGCTGGAATGAAGACAGTGCACTTCAGCTGCCCTCTTAGGAGCAAAGACTTGGCTACGCCTGCTTCCTTTCTGAAGCCCAGAGGAGAAAGTTGCCCCTTTACAAACAAGACCTTTTGCCAAGAATACCACTGCTCACCAGCTGAACTAGCCTAGCGGCGCTCCTGAAGACTGTCAAATAAAGAGGCTCGCAGCTCTGGTTGGCCCGTGTAAAGTCATTTTAGAGAATGGAATTGGGAAACTTTAGAACAGGGTTGGCTCAAAGAAAAGGAACAGGAAACCCATCACCTATCACCTCATTCTAAGCCTCTCCCTTTCCATAGAAAAAGATGTGTTTGCTGCACCTGGTAGCAACACACTGGCAGAGATGACGGACAGCGCTGCGGATGCTAGCGTGCTAGCAGCTTTAGTTTGTGTTGTCCTGCTGTGCTGTGACCCACCTTGGTCCCCGTGTGTGCACACCAAGGTGTTGCATCAGGCAGAATGAGATGAAAGGCTTCCTTTGGAGGGAGGACTCTTCCTTAGGGTCCAAGGAAAGCCAGCACCGAGGCTTTGAGTTGGATGGCAAAATGTTCCCCTTCCTGCCTTTGGTTATCACACATTTGGTTGTGTGTGCTAGAAACAGTCTTCTGTAGCCCAGACTGGCCTTGAGCTTGGTGTATAGTCGAGGATGACCTTTAGCGTCTGATCCTCTTGTTGCTAGGATTGTAGGTGTGCACAAACATGCCTGGTTTATGTGTTGGTGGAGATAAGCTCGGGCCTTCGTGCCCACCTTAGGCAGGCGCTCACCTCTGGCCCCACATAGTGTCTTTGGCAAACTGGATCTTCTGCATGGAGCAGCTTGTGAAGTGGCTTCTCTTGTGTGAGTCCAAGCTTGTCAAGAGCTTTGCTTCTAGTATGTTCCAGTGTGGCCTCAGTGGAAACCCGGGACAGAACAGAAGCACACTCAGACACACACAGACACTGGCTTACCACGCCCTCCTTCAATAAGGGGAGTCCTGTTTGCCGAAAGCCTCCATGAGGGCGCTGGCAGTAGGAAGTGTCTGCAGTCACACACTCACTGAATGAACACACACTCACTGAATGAACACTTAAAGAGACCAAGGTCCAAACCTGTTATGAATTCCGTGTGTCACCCTAAGCACATGGGAGCCTGAGGCAGATGGAGTACCAGGCCAGCCAGGGCTACATACATGACAAGACAAAAAATGGTCAGAGTGAAAGAACACAGCCCATGAGGAATAAATCTCGTGGCAGTTTTAACAGCAAAGCAGTTAGTCACCAGCCCCACATAGCTCAAGGATGACCTCTAATTGCACCTTTATTAAACCAAGGGAGATAGGGCTGATTCAGTGGTTAAGAGCACTCACTGACTGCTCTTCTGGAGGACCTGGGTTCAATTCCCAGGACCCACATGGTAGCTCACAACTATAACTCTAGTTCCAGGAGATTGGATCCAAGGATCTGGGGCCCTCTTCAGACTTCGACCCATATACATAAAATGAAAATAATCTTAAACTAGAGAAAGACGAAGATGGGTTCTTAAGCCTCTAGCAGTGACATCCCCCAGGCAAGGGAGGGTGGAAGGCCAGAACAAAGCTTAAGCTTAAAGCCTGCTTTCCAGGGCGGGAGAGATGGCTCAGAGGTTAAGAACGCTTGCTGTTCTTTCAAAGGTCCTGAGTTCAATCCCAGCAACCACATAGTGGCTTATAACCATCTATAGTGAGCTCTGGTGTGCAGGCAGAATGCTATATAAACAATAAATCTCAAAAAAAAAAAAAAAAAAAAAGCCTGCTTTCCTCAACTGTCTGTCTCAGAGTGTGGGTATCCAGGTTCCTCCATCTCTGACACGCATATGCCACAGACTGCCCAGCTGCTGGCTACCCTTCCCCTACCTGCCCCAAGAGTGTGACCACCATTACTGTGCCACCATAGCTGCTGCCCAGATCCTTCAGAGCTCAAGTGGGCAGCACAGGAGTCTAACTTCAGACAGGGCACCATTTTACTACAAAGCATTAGCCAGAGGACAGTCATTTCTCACAGTAGTTCACACCATCCTGGAAAAGCTCAGAGGGAATCCTTTAAGGACAGAGATTACATCAGATGAAATTGATTTTCCCCCTTGAGACTTGGTCACATGGAGCCCAGGCTAGACTTGAACTCAGTATCAGCTGAGAATGGCCCTGAACTTCTGATTCTCAGGCCTCCACCTCCCTAGTGCTGAAATTATAGACATGGCCCACCATACCCTGTTTTTGTGGTGCTGGTGCACAGATCCACGCCCTCCACTACCAGCTGAGCCACGGCCCCAGCGTGGGCCGCTGGCACCTCGGGAACACCGCAGAGAACAACTTTCTGGGTGCAGCATCTGCAGCCTGAGCTTCAGCTCTCACTTGCCATGACCTGATACACACCATCAGGGAAGTCCTCTTGGGCAGGACTTGGATGTGTGCTTTATAGTGTCCCTCTATATGACCTCACACTCTCACTTCAAGCTTGGGAAGACAATAAAATACTGATTTTTTTATAGGTGAGCCAACCACCAGGCTATAAAAATAAGAAGAGGCAGGCAGCTCAGCTAAGAAAATGAAGAAAACTTTCTCAAAAACAATGACGGAGCCCTTACCTAACACAAATGAGGCCCTGGGTTTATCATCTGCACCACAACCAAAGAAAAAGCAAAAAAGAAAAGGCTGGAGGGACAGAACAGAAGGCAACAGCACTGTGCCATGCTGGGCCCAAGCCACCATGTCTACAAGCCAGTTCCACTTCCTGATTCTGGCCGTCCAACTACCTACATAAGTAAATGGAAGGGAAGAAATCACACAACTCAAGCCTCACTTCGTTCAATGGAAAAACTGTTTTATTGGGGGGCTGTATATAGAAGATAAAAATCAACAATCTATGGAAAGTGCATTTTAAAATGAATTGTCACAATTTTTCATTTTGTTTTCAAGCTCACAAATTTGCACAAGTGATTAGAATGGCAAAAGGCTAGGCTGCTTTTGAGGAGCGGACACCTCTCAGGCAGCGAGTACAGAGCGCATGCCTCTCTGGCTCATTGCCTTACCATCACCCCGTGACAGGCTGTCTGACTTCCATGACCTGGAGGAATCTGTCCATGACTACAAGCCGGCCATCTTGGCTCGGTATACCCTCCTGGTCTCTGGAGCTAAAGCCATTAAAGATGTGGCCTTCATCTCAAGCCCGCTGCTCTGACGCCAAACCTGCTGGGTGTCCCGCTTCCTGTGTGCAGTGGATGAAGCTAAGGCAGACCCCACCGTCTTTCTGGCCACGACAGGCCTGCCATTGACGAGTCCTGCTGGGGTACACTGTTCCACTGCTGCCCACAGCTCAGGCATTAACCTAATGGTGACTGAACAGAGGGAACCGGAAGGGGCAGATCAGAACAGATGATCGGCTGTCGGGGGGAATAGCAGCACCACCTCAGCACGGCAGGATCGCACTACAGTCTACAGGGGATGTGCAAGGCAGTTCTTTAAGTGGGAAAGCCTTCTAGAAACAAAGAGGCACATGGGCAGCCTGGGAGACCCACAGAGTCTAGAAGTCAGCTAGCTGGCTGGACAAAGCCATAGATACTTCCAGCAATTTTTACTCTAACTAGCTACTTTTTTCTCTCTGCAAACCTAGGACCTCAAGCATGCTAAGCGAACACTCTAAATCCGAGCTGCATCTCTAGCCCATAGCGAATTTTAAAATGAGGCCCAATGCTTTTTCGTAAGTTGCCTCCTACCTATGAGCTAGCCTGGCTACTGCAGGCCTGCAATGTGAGCTCAGCAGTGGGGCTGCTCCAGTGACGTAGTCGGCCAGCGCACAGCCCTTCGGTGGCCATAGGCAGTGAGGTACAAGCAGAGAGTGGCTTCAGGAGGAAATAAGGACATAGAGGATCTGGCTTGCCTCAGGACAAAAATGGATAGGGGTAGGACAAAACCCAGAATTACAATTAAAGGTATTCCGCTAAAAGAAAAAAAAAAAATCAAATTACAAAATTCATCCCGTCATTGTTATATCAACATAAAAGGCATTTAAAACAAAGTTTGGCTTAGGCAATGCCAATGAAATTTCTGACAGTTCGCCATTTATAAATACATAAATTTGCACATGTACTTTTAAAGCACAGCTTCTGGAAGAACGAAGACTTCTTTGAAGCCCTTGTAACCAGGTCCCTTTCCATTCCAGCTGCTTCTATGCTGCAAATACAGGAATCTCAGGGGCTGCCATGTTTCAGTCACCTTCACCCCGGCCTCCTTTCCAAGCACGTCCCCAGGGTGGAGATGTGGAGATCTGCCTTAGCTTTGATGCTGTGGAGAAAAGAGAAAAAGTTACACAGCCACCGAGTCCCGTGAATCAAGTCTATCTTCACACATTCAAACAAAGCAGTGATAGAATATTTATGTGCGACCCAGATGGCAAGTCTACTCAGAGATTATTAATATTTTACTACATACAGAAAATGTTAGCTAAACACTGACCACATGATCCATTTGGAAGCCAGAACCCTACCTCCCTGACTTGTGGCTTACTGTAAGTGTTCACAATGTAAAGTGATAACGGAAATACCTAAAATGCTAGTCCTGCCGCCAGCCTCTGCTCTCACAAACACTGCTCTAAATTCAACACGGCCAGATTCAGGTGGTAATTTGTAGCACTCCACACTGAGCCAGGACACTTAGGAGATGTGAAGGTATTTCTGGAATTCACACAATTAGAAACTGTAAAAAGCGAGTCTGGGAACAGCACTGACCTGGGGCCCGCAGATTCCTTCCGGGTGCTCTCTAGCACCTTCGGTACATTTAAACTTGGCTTAGAAACTTTTAAGGAGGGTGTGAAGAACTCATTGACTGTCACCTTGCCTTTGAATGGATTCCCTTAACACTGAGCAGCATCAATGAATCAACTTCAAAGTCTTTTTAGTAATCAGAGATTTCAAGGTATGATCTATTTCCTAGCTACAAAAATCCTCAGCAAAGATAAAATGCAAGTCTTTCTACTCCCAGGAGAATGCAGTATGACCAGCTGCATGCAGTCCAGGGAGACATCCCTGAGTCATCTCGCTCAGATTTTTTTTTTAAAAAGTATTTACCTCATGTACAGAGGTGTTCTGTCTTCATGTATGTCTGCACCAACTGTATGCCTGGTGCCTGGGGAGGTGCCGGGAGAGGAGGTTAGACCCTCAGAATTAGGGTTAGAGATGATTATGAGCCACCATGTAGGCACCGAGACTTGAACCGGATCCTCTGGACGAGCAACCAGTTGCTCTTGACCACTGAGCCACCCCTCTCCAGCCCGTCACTCAAATTTTCACCTGGACAGAGCCAGACCACTGCCTTCTCCACACAATGCTCTCTGGTGATCCACCCAGCCTGGATTCTGAGCTACGAGACTGGCCCACAGGATCAGATCCAGTTTTCTTCCCTCTCCCTTGACAGGATCTGCTTAGCCCAGGCTTGTCTCCCAACTGGCTCCGTAGCCAAGGATGACCTTCAGCTCCTCATCTTCCTGCCTCCACCTCTGGAATGCTGGGATTAAAGGTGTGGACCCCATGTCTAGTTATGGCTTTCATGAAAACATGGCCTCAGAGCTGGTGGAGACTGTGCAAGATCTGTAGGCACACCTGCTTTTGTTACCTTTGTCACTTTCATACTGATGTCTTTCCTTGTGGGATAATGTTCTCAGGAGAAGAATCAAATTATGATGTTAGCGATGTCTTTGAATCAACAACAACAGTGTCTTTGTCAATCACGGTTCGTTTTGTTTGTTTGTTTGTTTGCTTGAGACAGAATCTCTCTCTACCTAGCCCTAGCTGTTCTGGAACTAAAACTGCAGAGCAGCCTCACGTCAAATTCACAGAAATCCACTTGCCTCCAGAGTGCTGGGATTAAAGGCGATGCCGCCACACCTGGCTCTTCTTGACTGACTCAGTGAAGGCATCTGCGGTAATGCCCTTCCTGAGTTGACTGACACTGTCACTGCCCCTGCAGCAGCCACAGTGGCTACAGGCTGCAGGCTAGCCCTGGCTGTTACTTAGATAGCCAAGACTGTTTGCTCAATGTGCTTGTCTTTCAGAAAAGATCACACACTCCAACTGCTGAGCAAAGCCCACCTGTCACTCTCACTCCTCTGACTAAAAAGAAAAAAAATTGGACAGACAGATACACCTGCCCAAAAGCTGCAAGAAGGCAACAAAATAGATTTTTAAAACTCTACTGCACAGAGCTTCTGTCTAAGTTATCATCATTGCCCGGTCTCGAGGTGCCAATACTGAGCAATTTATTTCCATATGCCAGCTAACTCTAAAACCCAACCAAACTAATTTTAGAGGATCAATTCAGGCTGGCATGATGATGGGGCTTTCAGATTTCTGGCCTAGTACTCTTCAGCTTCATCTGACATGGAAGGAAGGACAAACTACTTTGAAGACACTCTCTGCAAGGGCCTCTCAAGGTGGCTTCCTCAGCACACAAACCAGTCACAGTGAGTGACGGGAAGGGCTTATTTACAGGACTTTGTTTGTTGGGGTGCTAGAGGATATCAAACCTAGGCAAGCACTCTGTCACTGAGCCACATCCCTGGCCTCCTAGAAGACTTGCTTGTTGTGTAGCATTTATTTCCCTGTGTGTGCTCATGTATGTGCATAGGCCACAGCACGTGTGGAGTTTAGCTGACAACTTTCAGGAGTCAGTTCTCTCTCACCATGCGGATTCCGATGACGGGTCTCGAGTCATAAAGCTTTCCTGCAAACACCTTCATCTGCGAGCCATCTCACCGGCCCAAGACTGACACCTGTGACTTAGAGCAGAAGACCAAATGGAAGAATTCCCATTTTGTCTCTACACGCTGGCTCCTTCAAAGCCCCGGCATACATGTCAACAACCACATCTGTGCAAACATGGCTTTCATATATGAGCATGGCTCCACCTTATCCGCATTATCCATATCAATAACATGTCCTGTTGTTCTGTGTTGGGCTTACAGGCTCCAGACAGATATCTCTGGGAAACCCCAAAACACAGTGGCCTGGGTCCCCGCCAGCTAGGTCATCGTGTTAAGGAGCATGTGAGGGACGCCTTATACAAGCTTGACCTGGAGTTCACCGGCTGCTGGAAACCCACATCTCACAGATGTGGGGCTCTACCTGGTACAAGTCAATCTGTAGAGCTCTAACTGAGTAGTAGACTTTCTGCTCTGGCTGTGGTGTCATAGCACGCCCTGCACGCTTGGCTCCTATCTGGCTACACTATCTCCCGAGTCATGCTCAGTAATAAATCTTATACTACCCAAATAAATAATTTGAAAGTTTATCTAAGAGACCTGGATAAATATCAAAGGAACTTAAGGAAACAAGGGAGCAATCCTGCTGCCTGAAGAGTCCAGATGTGAAAAATACACATGTCCGGAGGTGCACAGCTGGGATGCACAGTCTGATTCTCCAAAGTTGTTCTGCCTCTCCCTGGCCTCAGGTACCCAGGATCCAGACCGTAAGGCTCTGGGGCAAAGCTCACTGTGAACAAGGCCACAGCCACAAGACTACTTCCCGAGGAGCAGAACACAGCTGTGGTGTCTGGAAACTACCCCACCACAGTCCTTATCAGAGAGTCCCCATAAGTCTGGTCCAGCTCTGGCCTGCTGAGGCAGGAGATAAGCTGTATGAATTACTCTAAAACGCAGTACTTCTAATTTTAGCACTCTAACCAAGATTTGTCTTTTTTTTTAAAGGAGCAAAACAAGGCAAGTCTGGGGGGTGTATGTCTATAACCCCAGAACTCAGGAGGACCATACCAGGTTTGAGAATAGCCTCGTATAGTGAGCTCCGGGCCAGCCAGGGCTGTAGAGCAAGATCCTGTCTCAAACAAACAAACCTAAAGAAATAAGCAAAGCAGCTGGGCCTGGGCACAGAGCTCTGACCTCTAGGCTACCAGGGAGGCAGAGGCAGGAGGACTGCAAGCTCAAGGCCCACCAGGCTAATAGTCAACACCTGCCTGTGTGGAAAAAAAATAAAAAGGAAAAGCTGAATGGACAGCTCAGGGGTAAAGCACTTGCCTCACACATACAGCGCTCTAGGCTCAGTTCTCATCAACAACGCACTTAAAATAACGCACGCACTTAAGCCTACATTTCACCTGTGAGAGAAAACATATTTTTTTTCTAGTTTGTTTAACATAATAATCTCCGTTTCTATCCATTTTCTGTGAACACTCAGTTTTGTTTTTCTTTACAGTAGAACAAAATCCCACAGTGTACGCGGACTCCATTTTCACTATCCGCTTGTCTAGTGGTGGGTATCAAAGCTGTGAGCAGTGCAGCCATAAACACGAATGTGTGAAATCTCAGCTATGTTTACTCAGAGGCCTTCAGGAGTACAGCTGGAAAATGATTTTAGTTTGTTTAGGGTCCTCCCAGTTTAGACAGCATTCAATCCCTGGCACCAAGAGAAAAGAAGTATTCTAGACAAACCTAAGAGATCGAGCCTATGTGTTACTCCACCAACGATGCATAACTTATCACGCTGGGTTGTTGCCTCGTTAGGAAAAGGTTTATACCAACTGTGAAGAACTAATGGAAGGACCTGAGACTGGAGCAGGAAACAAGAGTGCTCAAAAACAGCCTGATACAGAGTCGAAGCTGAGACCTTCACCTCCACGCTTGGAAACGCTTATTACCTTTTTCATTAGCTCACTTCTGGTTGTAAACTGTGGCAGGTCCTCCACTTCAATCCCATCAGCCATTTCCATCACCTTGTCCAGAAGGTCTTTACTGTAACTGCACAATAAAAAGCAGCAAGGTCAAAGCCTGAGGAGACCCACTGTCCCTTAGGGTCATAAGGGGTAGGGTATTAGCCTGTAAACGCTGCTCCTAGGATACCGAACTGCTTGTTCATTGACGGGTCACACTATGCCACCTGAGGTTTAAGCAATGAGCCACCTCCGCCTTCTCGGTGGCTGGGATAACAGACGCACACCACTATACGATAGGATGTCCTGCCAGGGCTGATCTGAGAGTGCAGGGAAAACCGAGGTGCTCAGCACAGGGTTAACAAATAGTTCCTCCTGCCGGTGGGTGCAGAGCTAGGCTTGGAGAATCCCAAGGTAGCAGATGTTTCAAGAATTACAAAAACAGGCAGGAGAGATGGCTCAGCAGCTAAGAGCAGCACTTGAGACTGCTGAGAGGACCTGGGTTCAGTTCCTACAGGGCTGCAATTTCACAACTCAGAGACGTGACGCCCTCTTCTGGCCTCTGAGGATACTGAACACACCTTTGTTACACATCCATACAAATCTGTTAAATAAAATTACAAAAACAGGAGCACCACACATCTGGCAGTACTTATTTACGGATGAGGTCTGAGGGTCAAACACTAGATTATTGTTAAAACACAAATAGCATTAGTCTCATGAAAATAACACCGTCCGTTCCTTTCTTCAGTTCTCAGTCATCTGTCTGGGCTTGGTTCCTGTAAACTAGGATTTGACAGGGCACTTAGAAGGCGGAAGGGAGGGTGGGCTTGTGTGTGTGATGGGTGTATTTGGCACGACTTCCCCACACCCTCTTCTGACAAATATCCTAAGATCGGAAACCAAGGAGCTTCAGCACTGGGGGTGAAGCTCAGTGGCAGAGTACTTATTCAGTATGTAATGGCCCTGGTTTCATTCCTAGCACAAACCCAAAAAGCAAACCAAGGGCTTTGGCCTAGAGGGGCCATGTGACCAGGTAGAAAATCAGGTCTGAGTGAAGTTATCATAACCTCCCTAGAAGGCCTTCAGAGCTTGGAGATGGATGCCTGTAATCTCAGCACACGGGTGCTTAGGAGGATGGAGTTCCAGGATTACCTGGACTACTCCATAAACTGGAGGCCTAAAGGAAGATTGCCTTAAATTAAAAATAAAGAAACGAGGGAGTGTAAAAAAAAAAAGAAAAAAGAAAAGAAAGGAAGAAAAGAAAAAAGAAAGGAGGGGGCTTTTTCCAGGTGGAGTAAAGGGAACGCCTTGACAAGAATCTCAAAGCCAGGCTCTTGCCTTTCTGGTGTGATAGCGGGAGGTTCAGTAGGCCTTGGGACAGCAACCAGAAGGCAGCCGTTACTTTCATAAGAGGGAATGCAAAGAGGAGAAAGGGGAGTAAACATTACATCCTGCTTTCGCGATGAAACCCACCAACCAACGGTGCGATATATCACATCCTCTTGCTAGGCTGTCTTCATCTAGAGGGTGAGGGGGAAGTCTGGGTTTCTAGTTGCACTTTTGCCATGTAGGTGACAGGAGCTAACGGACTTCAAACACACTCCGCCGGGGAAATCCTCTGGGCTAATAAACTGTAATAAAAGTTACCATAGCAACACTGCCGCCTTAGAGCCCACCTGCATTGCATTCTCCACCACTTAACTGCTGTAGTCATCACAACCACCCATTCTCGAAGGCGAGGCTCAGAGAAGAGATACGTCCTTCCCGAGGGAATGAATGCTAAGAGGGGATCAGCCAAGCAGAGGATCGGCACATGGGAACGGGGTCAGCCGACCGTCGGGCGGGCGGGGGGGTGGGGGTCCGCACCTGCAACCCAGGAAGAGGTGGTTGGCCCAGACCATGGATAGGGACAAGAGCTGGTCCAGGCGGCCGCCGCCGTCCGGTGGGTCTCGGTAGTCGGGCAGGTGGCGCAGGATGAACTCCATGCGCGCTTTCCACTGCTTCTCGCTCTCCGAGTAGGAGCGGAACTGCTCGGCGAAGTCGGCGGCCTGCCGCACGCCGGAAACCAGCTCCTCCACCGCGGCGGCGGCCTCGCCACCCACCATTGCTCCCGCTGCCGCCGCCGCCGAGGATCGCACCAGCCCGCCGCTTTCCCGACACGCCCCGCGCCACCGCCGCGCTAGAGCGGCCGCGGCTGAGTGCGAGTGCGCTGGAGGACTGACCTGGAGCGCCCTCGCGGGGCACGGAGGCCTAGGGCGACTTAGTGCTGCAAGGGCCGTTCCAGGGTCCACAGGGAGGAGTTGCAACTGTTGGGGATACCGAGTCCGCCGCTGGGTGCCCGCTAGGGCTCTGCAGCGTCCTTTTTGCCCTGGGGTGTTCCTCCGCCACCGCTTTAACTTCAGCCACAGATGAGGCTTTCCCTAAGTTCTGTGGGTCTCCCTGGGGAGTGAGGTCCTCTCTTTGATGGATCCACTGTGGTCTCAACGTCTTCACGCAGGTTGTGTCCTGCCTTGCTGCAGGGAGGCGACATCCAATGAGTACCTACCAAGGATTTTGTTCAGTGCCCAGGATGCCCCACTCTAAAGAACCTTGTGAGGGGGGTGGACGGTAGTGAAAGAATTGCCCGAGTAAATGGGGCGTTGACAAGTCATAAAACAAGTCAGCCAGCCGTAAACCTGAAGAAGCAAGGGACTGCTCCCGTCTTGGGGGTATGGGAGTGGGGGTGGAGAACTGAACACCGCTTGAGTTCAATCCCTTGAACCCACATGGTGGAAGGAGAACAACCCCTGAAAAAAATTCTCCTCTAACTTCTACATGCAAGCTGTGATACGTGGGTATCCACACACACGCCAAACAAACAAATGTAAAAATATAAAATGTAAGGTTGGGTGCAGAAGAGAATCCAGGATCTGCGGCTCCAGTGCAGGTCCTAGGCGGAGAGTGGACTTCAGCTAAGAGTTCATTATATCCTGTTCGTGACTGCAGGTCCTCTCCCTTCCCCGGCATAGGTCAGGGTGGTCTACAGCTGCTTTCCTCCCATCTGCAGCTTCTACTTCTGTGTTAGGACACCATTAGGCAGAAATGCAGTCCAGCACACAGATGCTAGAGGACCAGCACCATGCCGGGTGACACCCCATTCACCCCAGGAAGGCATGGTACTCATACTCTGGCACAGAGCATCTGAACCGAACATGGGAATCCACACAGAGAAAAGCAGCTTCCCCCAGCAGTCGGGAATCTAACTGGATGTCAGCAATCAGAGCTCAGTTTCCAGCATGCAGATGACATGTCCTGAGGAGCTCATTGCAGTGGCGAATTCCCAAGTGAACCCTGGGTACCCAGGGTCAAGGTTCCAGGTAATGATGATTCTACTCCAGCTGACCAGACTCTGAGGACATTCAGTGTGCCAGGCACAGTGACAGATACCTTTTGTCCCAGCTACTCCACAGGAGAGCTTAGAAGTTAGCTGTCCTAGAGAGATCCTCAGCTCTTAAAAACGGTGTTGAAGGTTCACTGAGGAGCTGGAGAGATGGTGCTTCAGCAATTAAGAGCCCTTGGCTGCTCTTCTAGAGGAGCTGGGTTTGGTTCCCAGCACCCACATGGTGGCTTACAACCATCCATAACGATAGTTATGGAGGCTTTGTTTGTTTGTGTTAATAACACAGGCTATAAGCTTAAGATGCTTCTTCTGCCCCAGCCTCCCCAGATCTCGTATGTTAAGTGTGCTCCACTGTGTGATTGAATTTTTATGTGAATTTTAGCGTCTCTTTGCTGACTTCTAGAGAAACAGACTGTTGATGTTTCATGCAAGATTCTGTTGAATATATAGATCAATCAGAGGAGAATCAACATCTTATCAATATTGAATCTTCTAGTTTACAAACATGGTAATGAGATAGCTCTCCATTTATTTAGGCTTTTTGTGTGAGCGGTTTTGTTTTGCTGTTACCTTATTTATTTAGTTTTTGAGATGGTGTCCGTTTCTGTCCTTGAAATCTCATCCTTCCTGCCTTAGCTTCCTAAATGCTATGATTCAGGTGTGCTAGTATGTGTGTATGGGAGTTGGGGGGGGGGGGTGCGTGCTCTTTAAAATCAGGTTCTTATGTAGCCCAGGTTGGCCTCAAAGTCCCTTTGTAGCCGAGGCTGGCCTTGAAAGGCTGATCTTTCTGCCTCCACTTCCTAAGTGCTAAGATTGTGGCACAAACCATTACATCTGGCTTTGGGATTTGTTTATGCATTTCTTTGTTTTGGGTGTGAGAGTTATTGGTAAACGTTATTGGCAGAAGGTGGAACCCAGCACAGTGGAAGCCCTCAGAAGGCCACCACTGGTCCAGGGGATCACGAATGGGGATGTATTTGATCCCATAGACATCAAGGGTAAGCTGCTTCTCAGCTGCCATAACTCCAAATTAACCGCATTAAGTTCGATGAAATCCCCATTCTTTGTTCTTTTTGAGATGTGAATCTTCTGGTGACTAAGAACTTGAACCTGGCCTTTCCCAGGGCCTCAATCACAGATTCTGTATGCTGTAGCCTGAAGCAGATGGACATGATGACCTGTCTTGTGTGAACCTAGCTACTGTGTCCTGATGGTACTGGGGCTAACAGTGCAGTCTAGAGTAGGGACAGCATGAGCTCAGCGACATACATATCTTGAAGGCCTGTCAGGGGAACCCAAACAAGGTACAGGCCGCACACCTCCAAGGAGGCTGCTTGTTGCAATCATTGCACACAGGGCTCTGTGAGGAAAAGAACCTGGTCTTTGGGCTGCAGAGATAGTGTATTTTTAAGCCCCATGAGCCATTAAATTTACACACAACCATTTCCCACTTTGTTCTTTATTCCTTATATATCTTTTGTACCATCTGGTTCATTGTCTTTTCTTTTTTTTTTTCTTTTCTTTCTTTTCTTTTTTTTTTTTTTACTCCTTTTTTTTCTTTTTTCTTTTTTTTCTTAATTCCAAACATCCACTTACTCACTGGAAGCGATCAAGGTAGGAAAAAGCGGTAATGTATCTCTTTCTTACATGATCTTTTTAAGCTCCATTACGTCAATAAACAAAGTAGGCTTAACATGTCACTTAAGAGAGTGCAGCATCTCTGCTAAGAGGCATCCTTAGCAACAAATCAAAAATAGGAACACTTCACAAATTCGCATGTCACCCTTGCACAGGGCCGTGCTAACCACCTCTGTATTGGTCCAATTTTAGTAAGTGTGTTGCCATATCGAGTACAGGGTTTCATCTTCTTTACACTTGAAAATTTAATAATCAAGTATCCACTTAATCTTAACACCCAGGAAGTAGAGGCAGGTGGATCTCTGTGGGTTCAAGGCCAGCCTGATATACATATGGAGTTCAAGGGCAGAGGGGGTTTCTAGTGAGATCCTGTCTCAAAATCAAAACAAAAACAAAAAAGCCTATCACTTTTTTTATCTTTTTAAAAATTCTTATTATTCTTCTTCTTCTTTCTCCGATTCTTCTTCTTCTTTCTTCTTTCTTCTTTTCTTCTTCTTCTTCTTCTTCTTCTTCTTCTTCTTCTTCTTCTTCTTCCTCCTCCTCCTCCTCCTCCTCCTCCTCCTCCTCCTCCTCCTCCTTCTTCTTCTTCTTTTTCCTGGCGTTTCAAGACAGGATTTCTGTGTAGCCTTGGCTGCCTGGACTCCCTTTGTAGACCAGGCTGGCCTAGAACTCAACAGAGCTATGCCTGCCTCTGTCTCCCCCATTGCTGGGATTACAGACAGGCAACACCATACTGGCTCCTTTACTTACATAATTTTAATTATTATTTTAAGACAGGGTCTTATGTAGCCCAGGCCAGCCTCTAACTAACTGTGTAGTCAAGGATGGCCTCGAACTTCTGATTCCGTTGCCTCCACCTCCCGGGAGCTGGAGTTCAGGTGAGAACCACCACGCTTGGTTATGTAGTGTTCCATTGAACTTTGGCCTTCACTAGCCATGGTTTTGTTTTGGGGGGGGAGCTTTGTTGTTTGTTTTGTTTTGTTTTTCCCCTTTTCCCTTTTCTTACACCTTCTCTTTTTCTCTCCTCTTTTTCCCAAGATAATCTTCTGGAAAACTCTTACCAATTTGTTGGATCGCAAACCCAGAAACCCTGAGCTTGTAGGAGATATATTAGAAGCTAATCTCTCTCTCTCCTTCTCTCTGTCAAACTATTTATTTATTTAGCCATTTGGTAGCATTTTGCACATATGCTTCTTCAAAATACAAAGTTTTGGGCTTTGTTATTTAAATGATTTTTTTTAAAATTTTGTGTGTATGGGTGTTTGCCTGTATGCATGTCTGTGTACCTCATGCATGGCTGGGGAAGAAGGAGGAGGGTATCAGATCTCCTGGAACTGGAGTTAAAGACTTTAAAGACGGTTTTGAGCTGTCATGTGTGTACTGAGAATCGAACCTGGGCCCTCTGAAATAACACCACGTGCTCTTAACTGCTGGGCCACCTCTTCAGGCCATACTTCAACTAAAAAAAAAAAAAATTATTTTTGCCAAATGTGGTGGGTGATGCACGCCATTAATCCCAGCATTCAAGAGGCAGAGACAGGCAGATCTCTGTGAGGTTTAGGCCAGCCTGGTCTACAGGGTGAGTTACAGGACAGCCAGGGCTACATACTGAGGGCCTGCCTCAAAATAAAACAAAATAAATAATTTCTAGTGTACAGGTTTGTTTTTATGTGTCTGAGGGTTTTGTCTGTAGAAATGGAAGTGTGTTACTGCCTGTGCCCAGTGCCTGTGGAGGCCAGGAGAGGGCAACAGGTCCCCCGGAACTGGAGTTATAGTAGTCTGAGTCTCAATGTGGGTGATGGAAACTGCACCTGCCTGGGTCCTTTGCAAGAGCAGCCAGTGCCAGGCCATCTTTCCACAGCCCCCTGTTGTTTGGTTTTTGAGAAAGGGTCTAGAACTTGCTGTGTGCTGTGTAGACCAGGCTAGCCTTGAATTTATTTCAATCTTGCTGCCTCTGCCTCCCCAGGACTGGGATTACAGGTAGGAAACACCATGCTTGGTTCTTTTTGTTGTCATTGTTTGAGGACAGGTTCTCCCGTAACCTAATGCTACGTACCTGCTACGTACCTGATGACCTGGACTTCTAAATCCTCCTGCCTCAGCTTCCCAAGTGCTAGGATTATAGAACATTTGTGGGGATTTTGTTTGTTTTTGTTTTTCAGTTTTGTTTATTTCTGAGGCAAGGCGGAACTCACTATGTAGGTCAGGCTGGCCTTAACCTCATAAAGACCGCCTGGTACTCCTGCCTCCTGAGTGCTGGGATTAACACTCATGTTTGTATATAACTGTCACACTTGAAGCTACATTGACTGTATGGAATCTTTGGCCCACATTTTCCTTCCTTTGAATGTTTTGTAGGTGTTGGCCCACTGTTCCTGGCAGAAATTGATGCTGGCTGCTGAGCCCCTTTTGCTCTACCTAGATGGAAATCATTGACTAGGTGATGGAAAGATCGCCTAATGTTTGACCTCCCAGGCCTTTGGGTGTCCAGAACCTGAGGACTGAAATGGCAAGCCCAGAGGCTCACAGCTCTAAACCATGAGACCCAGGGGCCTATTACTCCAGGCTTCAGCAGCCAGAGAGACTCTTCAGGTTGGAGGCTTACATCTCTGGCTTTAACTGCTGGTGGCGCTGACATAGGGCTTCTATCGTAACCCTCGGCTGCCAGCGGTGAGCAGGAGCAGCGTGCAGCCACAGTCAGCAATAAACAGCACCTGTTAGCGTGAGAGCTCTGCTCCTGGGCTCCTCAGCTCCCACTGTGGCTGGGTTTCCCACCTCAAGCCTGGCCTGCAGACGCTCTAGGAACTCAAGGCCCAGCAGTTCCCTGGGCTCAGTTTCTCCAGGTCTTCATTGCCCCTGTCATATCTGTCTCCCTACCCAGGGCTCTCTGCAACTCTTCAGCTGCCCCCTCACCACTCCCGAGGCTGCCACCGTCACAGCTGCTCCTCTCCCGTGGCTGTCTCCACAGTCTTCCCCCGGCTCAGCTTGTTCTACTAATGATAAAGATTAAAAGTAAGTGAGGAAGGCCACAGATGGCTCAGCAGGTCAAGGGGCTTGGCTTGCGAGCTTGGCCCCTTGAGTTTGGTTCCCCAGAATTCATGTAAAGGTGGAAGGAAAGAACCAACTCTACGAAGCTGTTCTCTGACCTGTGAATGTGAATGCAGGCATTCACACACACACACACACACACACACACACACACCATGTGTGAATATACGTTAAATTCGTTTAAAGTTTTAAAAGAAAAGTAAAAACTGGTTGTGGTGGCACACACCTTTAATCCAAGCACTCAGGAAGCAGAGACAGGTGGATCTCTGTGAGTTCGAAGCCAGCCTGGTCTACATAATTAGTTCCAGGACAGTCAGAGCTACATAGTGAGATCCTGTCTCAAAAACAAACAAACAAACAAAAAAGAAAGCAATTAAAAAAGAAAGAAACCCTTTTAATGGGCCTAATGTCACAACACCAGAGGGCAGCAAATAAGGGTGTCTCTTGACTGACTCAACAGTGTACTGAACAGCCAGTTTACACTGCCAGAAAGAGAGTAGGCAAGGGTGTTTGCCTTGTGGCATAATGCTTACACAAATTAAAGACTGTATTTGCAGCAGTCACGGCACGGTCCATTCAGATGAAAGAGCAGGTCTGTACCAATCACAAGCATTTTTCTGGGCCACTCTGGAAAGCGTTGACTGTCTAGCCTTGGTAAAAACAACTGAGAATTCACCAAGACTTGCCCATGGCAAAGAGTCTGGTGCAAGCTATCTGAAACAGAAGTGTCTGGAACAGTGCCTTTTGGAGCTGGAGCAGTGCTTTGGCAGCAAACAGCTGTGGTTGCAGTGTAGCTTTCTCAAGACATCCGTGAAGTGTTCAAAGCAGCCTGCTGGCATAAGGGTTGTCCAGCTGGCTGCCAAATAGGGGCTGCTTGGCTAGCAAGTCTGGGCTCAAGGCAGCCTGGGCAGAAGGGAAGCTTCTAACAACTGTCAATTAGGGAGTCAAATTGCCCCGGCCACAAACATTTTATTGAAAGAGAGAGAGAGAAAGAGAGAGAGAGAAAGAAAGAAGAGAAAGAAAGACATTAAAAAAAAAAAAAAACCTAACAATAAAAGCCTATCATTACCATTTACAGTGCTTTATTTAACTGTAACCAATGGTCATAGCAATGCTCAGCTCCTGCCCTGCTGTGGAAATATGGGTTCCTATGATCTTCCTGAGTTGCTCAGGACCATCCTCTGTTGCCCATGGAGTACCTTGTATCGGTTAATCTTCTTATCTTTACGGTCAAAATATCCACCAGAACCAACTTGGAAAGAGAGGTTTATTTTGGCTCGTGGTTCCAGAGGGCCACAGAATATCCATTATGGCAGGGACAGCCAAGCATAACACACGGGTTCTTGGCAGAGGTAGCTTGTGGTGGTTGTGGCTTTTCGCATCTTGACCCATCAAGAAGCAGAGAGCTCCGGGCAGAAGCTAATGAAACTTTCAAAGGTCTACCCTTAGTGACCTAATTCCTTCAGCAAGACTCCATCTCTTAAAGTCTCTGCAGCCTTTAACACAAGTCAGCAGCTGGAAACAGAGAAGCACAGGCTAGCCCTAGGCCCAACCCCTAGTACTGCAGAAAATGCATGATGATGATGACAAAGATGACAGTAATAATGGAAACCACCAGCACCACCATCATCATGACCACCATCATCGTCATGACCATCTTATCACCATCATCATCATCACCACCATTATCAAGGCCTCTGAGATTCACAGTTACAACCACATTTCCATGGACACCTAGTGGGTGTTTTCCTTCTGACAAACTTGGTTTCTCTCTGATTCGAGAGAGGGTGTACACTTGCAAAGCTTTTTCTATGTTTTGCTCCAGAGAGCTGATGCCATATTATGAATGGTTACAACTGGTCTCACATTCTTGACTCTCCAGGCTGACCAAGCTCTCTCTCGAGCAGCCTGTCTTCTCTCTGTGGCCCAGAGGTTCCAATACTGAAACACAAGAATATATCTTCCCCTCCCCCATCCCCAGCACTTTCAACTATTCTGTTTTCTGTCCATTTGTTTGTTTTTACTCATGTGTTTTGGTTGTTTGGGGATGATGATCTTTCTTTAAATTTTGTTATTTTGGCTTTCTTGAGACCGGGTCTGTTTTAGGTAGGGCTGCGGTAAAATACCACAAGGCTTGCTCAGTCTGCTGTCTTATAGAACCCAGGACATCCGGCCCAGGCATGGCGCCACCCACAATGGGCTGGACCCTCCCCCATCAATCACTAATTAAGAAAAACTACAGCCCAGTCTTATGGAGGCATTTTCTCAGTTGAGGTTTTCTGCTTTCAGATAACTCTAGTTTGCGTGTCAAGTTGACGTAAGACTAGCCAGCGCAGGGTCTTCTGTAGCCCAAGCTGGTCTCAAACTTGCTCTGTAGCTGAGGATGACTTGAGCTCTTGATCCTCCTGCCTCCACCTCCCACCCGCTAGACTGAAGTGCATGCCACCATGCCAGCTGGTTGGTTTGGGTTTTGAGACAGGGTTGACTAGGTAGCTGTCTTAGTCACCGCTCTCCTGCTCTGAAGAAACACTGTGACTGAAGAAGCTCTTATAAAGGAAAGCATGGAACTGCCCTTGCTTAGAATATCACAGGTTTAGCCCCTTATCATCAGGGCAGGGAAATGGCGGCACTCGTGGCACTGGATCAGTAGCTGGGAGCCACATCCTGATTGAGAGAGAGAGAGAGAGAGAGAGAGAGAGGTTGGACTTGGCATGGGCTTTTGAAACCTTAAAACCCACCCCCATTGACACACTTTCTCCAGTAAGGCCAGACCTTCCAATCCTTTCAAATAGTGCACTCCCTGGTGAGGAAGCCCTCAAATATATAGGCCTATGGAAGCCATTCTTATTAAGACTACTGCAGGAGCCCAGGACCTCATCGTTGCAATCCTGAGTGTTTGAATTACAGGAATGTGTCACCATGCCCAGTTCTCTATGCCAGGTTTATTCCATGTGAAGAGAGGGCAAACTAGCTTGTGAAGGGCCCTGGAAATGGCTCATGGAGGCCTCCCAGTGAATGCTGGGAGTATGAATCATGGACGCCAGTTTCCAGACAAGCTCAGGAAGTAACTTTTATTTGCATGGTCTGTGTCATGATGTCATGTGTCAAGGAGGGGGAGGGAAGCCAGGTTTTTTTTTCTCTATTCATGGTAAAACTGTTCTAAAATGGGCAAAGCTTTGCCCATCCTGCCTCATGAAAGCTGAACACACATCAGAAATACTAAGTGAAGGGCCAGCAAGATGGCTGAGAAGCAAAACTGCTGCATGCATGCCTAGTGACCCTAATTTGATCTCCTAAACTCGAGTAAAAAGTTGAGTGCTGCGGTGGGCACCTGTGAGTTCAGCACTCGTGTTGAGATAGGAGGCAGAGACAGAGGGCTCACAGGAGCCGCTGAGCCTGCCAGCCCTTCATATGCTGCATAAGGGCAGAAACACGGTGGAAGGCCAAAATGACCCCTGAAAGTTGTTTCATAACCTCCATGGGCGTGGCCTGGCATGTACCCACACTCACAGCCACAGCAACATGTGCCCATGAGCTTACACACACACACACACACAAACCCAATGAATGAAATTAAACAATAAAACACACTAAAACAAAAAGAATCCATAAATAAACTGACTAATTAAAATTGCTATGTAAAGCTGCTACCATGGTCTTGCTTTGACCCTCCCCCACCCCCCTTGAGCTCTTCAATCCTTGGGATCTCTGCCAAAAGAATTGAGATGAGGGGCTGGAGAGATGGCTCAGCGGTTACGAGCACTGGCTGCTCTTCCAGAGGTCCTGAGTTCAATTCTCAGCAACCACACGGTGGCTCACAACCATCTATAATGAGAGCTGGTGCCCTCTTCTGGTGTGCAGGTGTACATACAGATAGAGCACTCATGCGCATGAAAATAAGTAAATATTAAAAAAATAATCCAGACGAGGCACACAGGACAAGGGCAAGAGTTCAGAGTAAAGTGAGGTCCTTGAGGGGTAGGAGTGGGAAATGACTAGTGGGACCATTGTAAAGCGCAGCGCTCTCCTGGGGTGAGAGAGGACAGTAGCCAAGGAGACATTGAGGAGCAAAGCCTTCCACAGGATGCGAATAGGCAAGGACAAGAGAGATCACTGAACTTATGCTCTTTAAATCTTTCTTAAGATTTACTTTAGAGGGTCTCCGATGATCTTCTGGAGCTGCAGTTATGGAGGTATGGCTGCTGGGAACAGAACCTGGGTCCTTTGCAAGAGCAACAAGTACTCTTAACCCCCAAGCCACCTCTCTAGCTGGGCTTTATACAATTTCTTCAAGGTTCTGGGAAGAGCAGCTTTTCTGAGGGGCGCTCCTGTCTGAGCGATTGACAGGCTCATTTACATAAGCGTTAGGAAAATACACATTTTATTTTATTTTTGTTTAAATTTTTATTTTATTTTTATTAATTACAGTTTATTCACTTTGTATGCCATCTGTAGCCCCCTTCCTCACCCCCTCCTAATCCCAACTCTCCCTCCCTCTTCTTTTCCTATGCCCCTCCCCCCAAAATACATATTTTTAAAAATAAATTTGTTATGCTTTAGGTGTATGAGAGTTTCACCTGCATGTATATGTATGTGGGTACTGTGTCTGGTGCCCATAGAGGCCAGGAGAGGACATCAGATCCCCTGGACCTAGAGACAGCCATGAGCCGTGGGGGGGAATTGAACCCAGATCCTTTGGGAGCCGCATGTCCTCTTAACCACTCAGCCACCCTCCAGTCACAGACTACGGTTATATCTACACCCAGATACAGGAGCGTCTACCACCTTCTGTCCTCTGCATCTCCCTTGACCAGATCCTCTGCCACAGGACCTTCCACGGACAACATGGAAAGCTGGTCTCAAACATCACAATGGAAATGGCATTCCTCAAAGACCTCCTCGGCCGTGTGGGAGTGAAGGAGCCGAGCACAGGTCTGAGGTTTAAAGTTGGGGACCCTCTGCTGCTAACAGCCTTTAAAGCAGTGTTTACTTCGTTGCAAGATGCCATTTTCCGTATCAAACCGAGCAGACATTTGCTTCAGCCTTTGCAGCCGGCTTAGCGGCTGCTCCTGCTTGCCACGTTCAGCTTAGAGGTCACAGAGAGCGAAGGCGCTTTACTGTTCTGCCTGCCTAGGGCCATACCGGAGGAACTTCAGCCCGAGAGCCTTATTTTAAGCACAGCATTGATGAACTGGAGTACTCAGACGTTGGAGAGAAAGTGGAGCCGGTTTACAAAAGAGCAGAGGACCCAATGAGAGGGGCTTTGAAGGGCTGTTCAGTCCCTATTGCTTTTCACGGCCAGTGCACACTCCATGAGGACAAATGGCTCTCTCTCGCTCTCTCCTTTCTTTTTTCCTTCTTTCTTTCATTCATTCGTTCACTCATTTGTCCCTCCTTCTTTCTTTCTTCCCTCCCTCCCTCCCTCCTTCCCTCCCTCCCTCCCTTCCTTCCTTCCTTCCTTCCTTCCATTCCTTCTTCCTTCCTTCCTTCCCTCCTTCCTTCCCTTCTGGTCATAGTGTAGAAAGTCAAATTCGAGGCTGTCTGCATCCTAAGCGGATGGTCTGCTGCCAGCCACTCTCCCTACCTTTACCTTTCTTTTTTGGGGTGAGGTGTGTGTGTGTGTGTGTTTGGTTGGTTGGTTGGTTGGTTGGTTGGTTGGTTGGTTTGGCTGGTTTTTAGAGACAAGGCTCTCTGTGTAGACCAGGCTGGCCTCAAACTCAGAAACCTGCCTGCCTCTGTCCCTTGGATGCAGGTGTGCACCACCTTGTCTGGCTTTTGTTTTGTGGCCAAGTCTCACCTTGTAGCCCTGGCTGACCTTGAACTCACTGTTATGAAAAACAGGTCTGGGAGCAGAGGACTAGGCTATCCAAAACTATTCCAGGGAGAAAAATAGTGTTCCTTCTGCAGGAGCCTGCACGCTGCATTTAAGCAAGCAAGCACGCCCAGAGAGGGCAAACAACGAGCTCCGCCTCATACTGTTCACGGTTGGCTAAAGACAGTACGTTCCACCTTGCATTTCCCAGCTGTGTAGCCCAGGTTGGCCTTGCACGTTAGCCTCTGTGATCAGCAGGACGACAGGTGAGCGCCCACACACATACGCTCTGATCTCTCTTTAAACAGTAAACAATTAGAGCTGTCTGAAAATACAAAACAACACCTACACGCATACACACACACACACACACCTCACACTCTCAACCTCCACTTCCCCATTCCCCTACCGCCCCATCACTGGGAAGATTCAAATAAAGGGTTAAGCCGCAGTTCCGTAATAAATCCATAACGGAACTAGACAATGTCCCTATAGCAGCTGGAGAGAGGCAGCCACGTTGCCGGAGGACCTGGGTTTAGTTCCCAGGACCCCTGTGGCAGCTCGCAATTGTAACTCCAGTTCCAGGAGACCTGACTCCCTCCAAGGTCACTACACACATGTGATGAACATACATACATAAATTATACATACAAAAAATGTTTAATTAGCTTGATGGTGGTGCCGAATGCCTTTTATCCCAGCACTCCGGAAGCAGAGGCAGGTAGGATTCTGAGTTCAAGGCCCAGCTTGGTCTACAGAGTGAGAACAGCCAAGGCTACACATGGAAACCTGGTCTTGAAAAAATATATATATAAAGAGAGAGAGAGAGAGCAGTGAGATATACAAAGAGTAGTGTAAAACACAGACTCTCAAAGCGAGGGTGGACAATGGGAAAGTCATTGTGCCAATCCTATTTAGGCAGGATTCACATTTTTGTTAAAGTATCTAGAATAGATTGCTTCCTATAGTTGCTGGGAATTGAACTCAGGACCTCTGAAAGAGTAAACAGTGCACTTAGTCACCGAGCCATCTCTCCAGCCCCTGTCTGCCTAATTCTTAAGGGAGGAGACAGGGTTGCGTCTTTGTTCTTGAAAGCCTCCTGCTAGATTTTGCTCTCCAATCTTTTGGGTTGTTCAGAACGTCACATCTCCACCCAGAACCAGAGATACAATCCACGTGCCCCTGTTCTGACCAGCAAGCAAGTCCTGCCATTTTAGGCCCCAGGTTCCCCAAGGAAGGGGTCCACCCTAAGGACCTTCAAGCTGCTGACATTTGCTAGCTACCTGGCTCCGCATAGTCAGAGGTATCGTCTGCCTGGACAACAGATCCAGACCTTTCTGCACAAGTCAGGCAAGTCCACCGACCCGAGTGCCCAGCTCCTCTCTATGGTTGACGGAATGTCAGCAGTGGCCCCTGTGGTAGGAGCTAACTCGGGCAGCAATCCCAGATCACCGTCAGCATGTGACCAGGAAGTGTGGTCAGCGTCTGTACAAGCCTCCCGCACGGTGGGTATTTGCTATGGTGGGGCTTTGCAGTTTGTCAAACTGTGGGGCTAGTGGGGCATAGCCTGTATTTACAGCCCCTGGGGTACCCAGTGTGGACACAGGACGAGTGCTGGGGATGCCACTCAGTAACAGACTGTTTGCTTCATGCCAGCTTCTGTCCCTAGCACCACCCCCGTGCCTCTCCCCAAAGAAAACCACTCACTTCATTTTCTTTCTTTCTGGGGACAGGGTCTTGCCAAGTTGGAAAGTTATCATATAGAACAGGCTGGCCTCAAACCTACAAAATCCTCCTGCCTCTACCTCCTGAGTACTGGGGTTGAAGTCATTCACCACCAAGCTTGGCTTGGTTACATTTAATTTAATTTTGCTCTTTTGAAATAGAGTCTCACTGTGTAGCCCTGGCTCTCCTGGAACTCACTATGTAGACCAGGCTGGCCTTGAACTGACGTAGATCATCTTGCCTCTGCCTCGCTAGTGCTCTGATTAAAGGCATGTATCATCCTGCTTGGCTCAGTTAATTTAAAATATGGAACACTTCACAAATTTCTCTGTATCATTTCAATTTAAGTCTACATGCTGTTGAAACGCAGTTAAAGTTGAATTTCAGATAAGCAGTGATAATTTTTTTTAGTGTAAGTAATATCCCAAGTGAATTTTATCTGGCAATGTTGCCACATTTTCCAGTCAAGATTTAGTCTTTGAAAGAAAGAAAATAAACAGAGACAGAGATGTTGACGTAAAACAGTTCTCACCCCCAAAGGAATATGGGAGGTTTTGCTCTGGGCCAAGATTGAGTGACTGTGGCCCCCGAATGAAGACCTGGGTTTCTCTGAATATCACAGGCCACCTCGGGAGTAGTTACTGGAACTTTCACGTCACAGAACAACAACAAAAAAAAGCCACATAAGGAGGCATTTATCAACTGTGTTGCTGGAGACGTGGCTCAGGTCATGGCAGGGCAGGGATGTCTCTTCTATAGCCTGCAGGTGCTGTTGTTGTTTTGTCTTTTTGAGGCAGGGTCTCACTCTGTAGCCCAGGCTGGCCTCCAACTGACAATCCTGACTCAGCCTCTTTAGGGCTGGGGTTACGGGCATGAGACACCACATCTGGCTACAGATGTTATCTAGAAGCTACTGGTCTGCTGAGAAAACATTCCAAACATTTTTACTTGATAGTCTAAAGGATGTTAGGTTAGACGCAGATATGGGCAATAAATGGCTACTAGGACTTAAGATAGCCCAAGATAATGCTGGCTCCCCATCTGCCACATTCCAGCTCTCCTCAGTCACACAAATACTAACCCATCAATTGGCCAGCAAGAGCCTAAGGTGGGTGTGGCTTCTTCAGAGAACACGAGTTCATACAGACAAGGTCAGCAGCAGAAGAACACGGAAATAGAGATAATTAATTTACAACAATCTCTTTATGCCCGTTTTTGTTTTTTATTTTTCCTTAGAAAATTAATCAGGGGCAGGGGGTGGAGATGAGGATTAAACCCAGGCCTTTGTTCAGATTGGGCAAGCGCTCAGCTCCTGAGCTACACCCCCACACCTCATTTTATATTAAATTTTATTTTAAAACTGACATTTTTTAGGCCACCTCCGTGGAAGAGTGCTTGCTTAGTGTACCCAAGGACGGGTTTAATCTTTATCCCTGGGTGGCAGGGGGAGAAGAAAGAAAGAATAATAATAATAATAATGGTAATAATGAAAATATCGAATACTTGCACAAAAAAAAATAGAAGGCTGAGCATCACTAAAAAGTGTACTCTGAAGTGCAGTTCCTGACCCACCAACTCTGTCCTAGTCTGATCCCCAGAGGTGCCCAACCATTTGGAAATGGTACTTCCAACCATTTCAACCGGTTCCCTCAGGCTGGCCTCAGATTCCGGAAAGCCACCAGCCTCCCCCTCCGAGTGCGGGGATCAGAGGCGCGGACACAGCTGCCTTTTGAGCTCTGCTGTGACACTGCTGGTTTGTTGGCCGACGCCTTAAGAAGCTCTGACCGTTTTCTTGCTGTTACGGAAGATGAGAATATTGGCCCGCTTATTGCGTTTTTTAAAAAAAAGCAATGTTTTGCCGGGAGGTGGTGGCTCACGCCTTTAATCCCAGCACTCAGGGAGGCAGAGACAGGCGCATCTCTGTGTTTGAGGCCAGCCTGGTCTACAAAGACAGCCAAGTCTACACAGAGACACCCTGTCTTGAAAAACAAATAAAAATAATTTTTCTGCTGAGCATTGAACAGAGGACCGCATCAGCCCAACCATCAAGTTACAGCTCCCCTCCACCCCCAAACATGTGAGGCCCTGTTCCCTTTTCACCTGCCTTCCAATACGCTTTACTGCAGTGTTTGGTGAAGACAATACCACGTTGCTGGCAGCGGTGGTGACTGAGCCAGGGACTCGTGTGTGTCAATGGAGCACTGTGTCCCCGTCAACATCAGTTTCCTATTTACGCGATCATGGCTATGTGAAACATTGTTTACCTTGCGTCTGTTTTCCTAGAGAGTATGTGGATGTCACTCGTGGGTCACATTATTTTTGTTGCTGTTGGGGTTTTTGTTTGCTTGCTTTTGGAGTTTTGGCTTTGTAGCCCTGGCCTTGAACTCTTCGTAATCCTCCTGCCTCAGCCTCTCAAATTCTAGGATTCCAGGTGTGTGCCACCAGGCCAAGCTCTTCTTTCCTTCCTTTAAAAAAAATTACTTATCTATCATTTGTGCGTGCATGTGTGTGTGTGTGTGTGTGTGTGTGTGTGTGTGGTTTTGTGAAGTCATGTGTCCCCATGCATGGGGGTTCCTGTGAAGCAGACAGGGGTATCTGATCCTCTAGATCCATGCTGTGCCCTGCCACGTGGGTGCCGGGAGCTGGAGCTGGGCCCTCTGGGAGAGCAGCCGGTGATCCTAACCACTGATCCATCTCTCCAGCCCGCTTTTCTTTGCTTCCTTCCTGTGACTGTCTGCCTTCCTTTTTCCTTTGGATTTGGGGTGCAGGTGTGTGAGCCACAAGGCTGACGTTCGGTTAGAGGACCGTGTCGCGTGCTGGTGCTCATATCACCTGGTTTGAGACAGGATCCCTTCTTCACTGCGGTGCACACCAGGCTGGCTGGCCCGAGAGCTGCCCTGTTTCCCATCTTGCCGTAGTTCTGGGATCACAAAGATGCACAACTGTGTCCATCTTCGTGCGGATTCTAGGGACCTCGGTACTTTACCCGAGTGTTCTTTATCTCTATTCTCTTAGGGCCTTTTTGTTTTGAGGCCAAACTCTCTGTATAGGCCTGGCTGTCGTGGAACTCACGGTGCTAATCAGGGTCTTTATCCCTGCTGTTTTGCGATAATGAACCTTGAGATGTCTGATTGTCTCTCTCTGAGAATTTTATAGCATTTTAAAGTTTTCTTCCAGAATTTATGAGTTCTCCTGCAGCTGCCTCTGCTGTTCACCCACAGTCACACCCCTGGCTCTCATGACTGAGGCATTCCTGAAATGTCTGGGGATTCCAGCCCTGGCCACATTATAGGACTGTGTGGTGAAGAGGGGACTAGATGGCCAGGACGCCTGGGTGGGGCTTGTCTGATGGTGACTTCCGTCCACGGGCAGTGATGCTCAGTTGGCTTTTCCATTGGGGACTTCAAGCGTCTGTGCCCATAGGTCATTCCTGGAGCCTGCTTGGCTCTACGGAAAAGGGCTCTTTGGTCTGCAACCTGGCTGAAGGCTGCCTAGGAGCAGGGTGAGGGAAAGAAGCTAGAAACTGAGCCATCAACATTGCTATCTACCACACCTACCCCCACTCCTGCCCTCCCTCCCATTCCACCCTCCCTCCCATTCCACCCTCCCTCCCACACCCACCCTCCCTCCCATCCCACCCTCCCTCCCATCCCACCCTCCCTCCCACCCCTGCTGCACAGCACCTGATGTGCCAATCCAAGTTCTCTAGGGAACACCAAATTGTGTGGCCAGTGGCCCACCCCACCCCCACTGTACTCTCTCATGGCCTTCCCAGACTCCTCCAGTCCTCTCATGTATACCCATCTCTCCCTTTCCCCAGCAGCTTGACCTGAGTCCTCCACACCTCCCCTGCAGGCCTGTGCTGCTGGGGTTGTCACTACTGAGTCCCCTTCCTACATTCTAAAACTGGGTTGACATCTTGGCCTCCATCTTCTTTTCTATTCTCAAAAATCATGTCATTTAGTCCTCTTTTGATTTCTTTATGGTTGTTTTGTTTTTATTTTATTTCATTTTATTTTATTAGTATGGCTTGGGGACAGAACAGTCGGGACAGAACAGGGCATACTTCTGCTATATTTAATTGAAATTTTCTTTTTTTTGTTTGTTTGTTTTTTGTTTGTTAGCTTGAAACAGTTTTCATGTAGCCTGCGATGACCTCAGACTCATTCTCCTATGTAGCCAAGGATGACCTTGAAATCCTTACCATCCTGCATCTACTTCCAGAGTATTAGAATTACAGAGCTGAACCACTTGGACTAGTTTGAGGTGCTGGGAGGCAACCCTGGGCTTCATGCTTGCCAGCACCCTACCAACTAGGCCACATCCCCAGAACTTCCTTCGCACCAGTTTGTACTCACTTCAAGGCCATCATTTCCAGGCCATGTTGTACGGTAACTCCTGCTTTCAGTCACCAAAGCTTCTTTCTCCTCCTCCTCCTCCTCCTTCTCCTCCTTCTCTGAGACAGGGTCTTCCACTATGTAGCTCTGGCTGTACTGGAATTCGTTATGTAGACCAGGCTGACCCAGAACCCAAAGAATGCTCCTGAGTGCTAAGATTAAGTGCTTACACCACCACACCCAGTCTGTAGCAAAGGTTTTCTTTGATTCCTCTCTGGGCAAAGCTCAAACACTCCTGGCGATGGCACTGGCTCCTAATGGCATTCATAGAGCGCATGACCTTTTGGACAACAGCAACAAAACCTAACAGTGGTTTCCGCCCAGGGAGAGGAGGAGCAAAAAGCTTGAGGAGGGCTTTAACATGGGAGTAAGCAGAAGGCCGGGTCCTGTCTGCACGGGAATCCCTTTGACCACTTGACTGTAGAATTAGGAAGAACTTTTTTTTCTTTTTCCATTTTTGACGGGGTCTTGCTATGCAGCTAGTCTGACTCTGAACTCCCTGCACATGTAGTCAACACTGGCCTAGAATTCGAAGTCTTCTTGCCTCAGCTCTCCAGTGATGCTGTCATAGGCACACATACAGTACTCTTAACAAGGCTATTTCAGCACTGGCTCTTTAACGCCTTGTACTGAGGGCTCCAGAGTTTCAGAAGGGAACAGCGTTGTTTCATTGAATGCCTCTGTGACCAGTACAGCCTTGAACTAGAGAAGCTGAGGAGGGGGCGGGCATGCAGAAGCCCACTCAAGGGGCTTGGAAGAGAGTGGGTGAAGCCAATGCTCAAGGCTTGGAATGCCACACCAAAGACTTCAGTTTATCTGCAGGCAGCAGGGAGAGACCCCAGACTGTTGACAAGACAGCCTGTGTTTCAGCAAAGTTCTGCTAAACTGGGCATGATGGCACACACCTTTGATTACAGCACTAGGGAGGCAGAGGAAGATAGATCTCTGTGAGTTCAAGGCCAGCTTGACAGGAAGGAAGGAAGGAAGGAAGGAAGGAAGGAAGGAAGGAAGGAAGGATGGAAGGAAGGAAGGAAGGAAGGAAGGAAGGAAGGAAGGAAGTTCTGCTGGGTTTCTTTGTTTTTGGATGTTTTGTTTTGTTTTTCAAGACAGGGTTTCTCTGTGTAACCCTGGCTGTCCTAGAACTTGCTCTGTAGACCAGGCTGGCCTTGATCTCAAAGAGATCACCTCCCTCTGCCTCCCTTACCCCCCACCCTCCACCCCAGTGTTCAGATTAAAAGCATACGCTACTACCCCCTGTGCTCATAGGGCTTTTTAGAGATCTAGCCCTGGGGCTGAGGTCAGACAGCCGAGTTGGCAAAGTGCTTGCCAAGCAAGCATGGGGAGCCAGGTGAGAAAGGCCAGATGTGGTGGCTGGTGGACGCTTATAAAGTGCTGGGGAGGTAGAGTTAGGAGGCTCCTCATAGAGTTCTGCCCTCGTAGAACTCTCCCTGGGGCGCCTAGCCTACCTAACCAGGCAGCCCAGCGAGAGAACCTGTCACAAAAACTCAAGGTGGGCGGGTCCTGAAAACGGCACACCTCCATACACACGGCTACATGCGTGAACGTGTACCTGCATGCAACAGTCCACCTCCCACACCAACATACATGTATGCACATACTGACACACAGACACAGGCATCTGGATCCTAGCTTCTACCCTTTACAGGGAAAGGGGGCAGACATGTGGAAGCCACTCAGGGGGCTTGGAGCAGAGTGAATGAAGATTTTCTTCCTCATTAATTCTTGCTTTTCTTTCCACACACACACACACACACACACACACACACAAACACATGCACATACATGCAAATGCACACACACAGGAACATATGTGCATGTGTGCATACACATGTATACACACAGAAACATACAGGCACATGTGCACACACACACTTGAGACAAGATCTCACGGTGCTGTCTAGGCTGACCTTGGAACTTGCTTTGTAGACCAGACTATCCTCTAACTCACGTAGACCAGGCTGGCTTCTCATTCATGGAACTCTGCCTATCTGTGCCTCCCGAGTGCTGGCATTAAAGCCACGCACCACACCTGCCTGGCACTCCTTTGAGATTGTCTGGAGGTGAGACTAGGAATCTGCATTCTCCAAATGTCTCATCTCCAGCGTTGGGTGTGGCTCTGAGGAGGGAGACTGGTGCCTTCGTGAGAAGGTAGAAGAAAAACCTATTTGGGAGAAGATGGTGACGCGGTACCCTGAGGGTGCCGGCGGGCGGGGGGACTTGGCACGAACCTGTGGGTGTCTTTCTTGCTCACAGTCACGGGTGTGTAGAGCCGAGAGAGGGGCCGATAGTTCAGCTCTCTAGGGTCCCTCCCATGTGGACACACACAGTGCTCACCCCCAGGGGTTGGAGAGGGGGCTACCTCAGAGCTCAGGCTCTGTTGCCCAGCAGCTGGGTCGCCACGTCGTCTGTGCAGGAGCGAGTCACCTGTTGGAAGAGCACGCCTCTCCCTGCACCCTGCGGGGTCCACAGGCTGTTAGCTTCATCTGGCTTTTGTGACGGCTCCATGCGATGCCATGGCGGCCGGGCACGGTGCCTGACCCATAGGGAGCTCCCTGCTCAGGCATCCTGAGAAATGTCGTGTCATGGCAGGAGCCAGAGAGCCATGTCTGTGTTCCCCGGTACTGGGAGACAAGTTCTCGGGGAAGCACAAACACTTTCATTTGTTCCTGTCTGTTTGTGTGGCTTTTTTCTAGGTTTAAGTGTGGTGACTCCTCTGTCTTTGGTTTCTAGGACTCAAGAGAAACGACAGTCCCTCGCTGCTGCGTTTAATTGGCGAGAAGCGCACAGACCTGAAATTATAATTATGACGTTTTAAATGTCAAGCTCTTCAAAAGTCTGCCGTTGCCCTTGCTGTCACCCTGAACCCAAACCCTGCCTCCCAAACTGAGAGCATGCCCCGCATCTCTCGGCCAAGCGTCACCTGGGGAATCTGAGTGACAGGTGACGTGCAGGCCGCGGGAAGACGCGCAGTAAACGGAGCCTGTGATGAGCTCAGAAGAGGTGAGTTGATGATCTGCTATTTATAGCCCCACTAAGAGGCTCTGGCCGCCAGCTCCATGCAAGGCTGGGTGGAAATGATGGCTTTGCAGGCTGAAAGCACAAAATGAAATTGGTGATTCATGGGCAGCCGCCAGTTGAAATACAAACACGCTCCTGCTCCTCCAGCTAGTCCTCCTCCTCCCTACCCCCGCCCCCCAGGCCTTTCACACCCATGGGGAGGAGTTCTGAGAAGACTTTTGCAAGCCTGCTACAACCTGGGCTGTCTGCCTCTGGCTCTGTGGAGTACTGGGATGGCTCTGGTGACCCCATCCCCTCCTCCCCCCCCCCGGGGAGCTGGGGCTAGAACCCGAGTCTAAATTTAAGAGGTCACCCCAGAGGGACGTGGCAGGGGAGACAGAAAGGCATGCGTCTTCTCAGGTGACACAGGCTACAGACCTGCTTCTGTGAATGCTGGACATGCAAACATGTACCCAGCTGTTTCCCAGTTCCCCAGCCCAGCGCCTGTCACCTGCAATGGCTATTGTTTATTGTTCTCGGTCATTTCTCCCTCTCGGCCAATGTCTTCCTGGAGCCCCTCCCACCCCTCTCAGCCAAGGTGAGGCTGCATTGGAGGACTCTCTCTTCCCTACAGCCAAATGTTCAGAAGGCCAGACCAGGATAAGGAGTCACAAACCAAACTCAGAAGCCAGATGGATCACCCAGAGCTAGGCACAGAGGGCTGGGCTCCTGGGGTGCAGCTCTCTGGAAAATGAAGCCAGAAGAGGACCATGCTTTCCAGGCCAGGCTGGGCTAGAATGGGATCATGTTGCAAAGAAAAGCTGGGGGCCTAGGGAGATGGCTCAGCAGTTAGCAGCACCTGTTCTTCCAGAGGCTGTGAGGTCAGTTCCCAGCATCCACATGGCAGTCCAAGGACCATCCACAATCCCAGGTCCAGCTGACCTGACGCTGTCTTCTGACCTCCTCATGCACCAGGCACTCATAGTCACACATGTACACATGCAGGCAAAACACTCAGACACATAAAGTAAAACAGATAGATAAATTAAAAAGGTATTAAGATATTAAGAAAAACTGAGTGGCTGGGCAGTGGTGGCACACAGGAGGCAGAGGCAGGCAGATACCTGAATTTAAGACCAGCCTAGTCAATGAGACCCCCCCCTCCAAAAAAAAAGAAATAAAGAAAAAAAACTAAATTTGAATAACTATCCTTTTGACTATTCATATTTTTCTTGATTATATTAACAAGGTGAAAGTTGAATTTTTTTCTTTTTCTTTTTTTTCCTTTCTTTTTCTTTTCTTATTTTTAAGACAATGTTTTGTTTTTGTTTTTATCTAGCCCTGGTTTTCCTGGAACTCATTCTGTAGACCAGGCTGGCTTTGAACTCAGAGATCCACCTGCCTTTGCCTCCCAAGTGCTAGAATGAAAGGCATTTGTCACCATATCTAATTTTTCTTTCCTCTTTTTTTTTTTTTCTTCACAGGGTTTCTCTGCATGGACTTAGCTGTCCTGGACTCCCTTTGTAGACCAGGCTGGCTGCAAACTCAGAGATCCACCCACCTCTGCCTCCCTAAGTACTGGAACCACAAGTGTGTCCCACCATGCCAGGCTCTAATTTTTCCTTAGAAATCCATTCTATTCCAGCTACTCAGGAAGCTGAGGCAGGCAGGGCACAGGTTCAAGACCAGATCGGATAAACTAGCAAGATGCTGTCAGCTTCTTCACCAATACAACAGAGCAGTGACAAACCCACCACATGGGGTTGGTAAAGAGAAAAAGATGCAACATCAGGGTTTGGGACTGTGGCCCAATGGGTAGAACACTGGCCACATAAGCATGAAGAGCTAACTTTGAATCCCCAGAACCCAGGTTAAAAACGGGCTGAGGGGCTAGAGAGATGGCTCAGCAGTTAAGAGCACTGGCTGCTCTTCCAGAGGACCCTGGTTCAAATCCCAGCACCAGCATGTCTTGTCACAACTGTCTGGTCTATAACTCAAATTCCAGTGGATCTGACTCCCGCACACAGACATATATGTATGCCAAACACCAAATGTATATGAAAATAAATAAAATTTAAAAAACTGGACCTGAATGCATGTGCTTATAACCTCAGTGCTATGAGGTGTGAGAGACAGAAGATTTATGGAGCTTGGTGGCCGTCAGTGTAGCTGAAAAGCGGCAAGTTCTAGGTTCAAGAGAACCAATCTCAAAGGGGATAAGCCAGGGAATGGTAGAGCAAGGCACCTGACTCTATTGTTTGACCTCTGTGCATTCAAGCACAGACACACAGACACACGTACAGGCACATTCACAGGTACACATACACACATACATACACACACATAGGCACACACATACAGGAACACACACACACATATATACACACTTAGACACACAGACCTACACATTTGTGAGCTGGAAGTGTGTAGCACAGGGTCAGGCTTCATGACAGAATAGTAGGGCTACAGCAGAAACCCGACCTTTACACCCAGGTCAGGCTATCCAACATACTGGCCCTTCCTTGGCTTGGCATTGGAACCAAGTGCCTGTCCCCCAGGGCGGTGTCTTGTCTGGGGCTGGAAACCTGACTCTCGTGCTCCCCTGGGTCCTGGTTCCAGGGTTCCAGGTTCTCCCTGAGATCTGTGGGCAATACCACGGCAGCCGGCAGAGGACCCGGAGGGCGGCAGGAGGAGCCCAGCCCACCTCTAGCTGGGTACACAGCACGGACTGCTGACTCACGGACACACGTGAGGCCTGGGCTGCTTGCGCATCCTCTCCTCCCCAGCTGTCGGCCGAAGCATAATTGTAGCTGTCACTTTGGCAGCAAGACGCTGTGATGTGTCCTAATACAACTGCCTCTGTTCCACAGCAGGGAGCTTTTGGGGGGGGGTGGGAGGGCTCCGCAGCTGCTCTCGTGGAGAACTAGAAATCAATCTGCATGAGATTTGTCCAGGTGCAGTCCCAGGGGCAGCGTGGGCCCCGGGGAAAGGCCTCGTGCTCGAACCAGCTGGGCACTGCCTGCGTCAGCATCTTCGGTAATGCCGTCCTGATGGCATCCATTAATAAGAGACAGGCTGCCATTGGAGGGAGGCATTTTTTGGCAGCCCAGAGGAGGAGCTGGAAGGCAGCCTTTAGACAATGCATGAGTTGGACTCCGGGGTGAATGGAGAGTTAGACAGTGGTGGAGGGAGATGGTGCCAGAGACATAGCTGGGACCAAATTGAGAAGCAGGGAAGCTGAGGGCCAGACCTGCAGCTTGGAATGCATCCTGGAAGCAATTGAGAGCCTCTGGGGGCCTTATGGGAGAGAGCGAAGTGGTCAGATGATGTGGGGTGGGGGCGGGGCTGGGGGGGAGGTCTGGGCTCAAGCGTCCTTGAGGAGTGTCTGTGAGTATAAGACTCTCCCTTCCCACACATTTGGCAAGAAGAAGCTCATGCCTTTTTTGGAGAACCATTCCCGGATCCCCGGCTTAGGAGGTGATGGAGGCTCTGTGCTTGGTGGGTCATTACAGCGACGCTCTGGCCTCACCGTGCCAGCAGTGAGCACAGGCCAGCAAGAGGAAGTTCTGGGCCGTGCATCTTTCTTTTCTCTCTGCTTTGACCAGGAGGAGTTGGGGAACAAAGTACCTGTGTCCAGAGATTCCAGATGTGGGTGGGACCAGAGAGCTTCCGGGGCCGTGGGGTGGTCTCACTGCTGCGGGTAATTAACCTCTCAAGTTGCTATCCACAAAGGAATCAGCAGAGAGACTGGAAATGTGGCTCAGCTAGAGTCCTTGGCTAGCATGCACGAAGCCCTGCACAAACTGGGCATGGACATCAAGAAGCGGGAGGATCGGAAGTTTAAGGTCACTCTTAACTACATAGGGAGTTGGAGGCTAGCCTAGGCTACGTGAGACCTTGTCACAAAAACAAACAAACAACATTAAAAGGGAATGTGACCAGAGAGATGGTTCAGCAATTGAGAATGTTTGCCACCTTCCCAGAGGACCTGAATTCGGTTCCCTGGCACCCACATTGGACCCATCACAACTGCCTGTGACTCCAGTGACAAAGGATCCAATGTCCATCATGGTCAACTTGGGTACTTGCACACACCACACACCAACACAGACAAACACATAACTAAAAACTAAGAAAAATCTTTAGGTAAAATGTTTGTAACTCAAAGTCCAGGGAAATCTCACACCCTCTTCTGACCTTCCCTGGCACTAGGCATGCAGATGGTATACAAACATACATGCAGACAGAACACATAAAAATGAAAGTAAATAAAACCTTAAAGATAAAAACAAAAATATAAATAAATAAGCAGAAGAAAACAACAGAGACCAAGAGCTTATTAGCTTGCCTAATGAGGAAATTCCTAGAAGGAAGGTTTCATTCTTTTCTTTTTTTTTTTTTTAAACTAGGTCTCTTTATGACCCTATGCAGGCCTGGCTGGCCTGGAACTTGCTATGTAGACCAGGCTGACCTCATAGAGATCCACCTGCCTCAGCTTTTCAAGTGCTAGGATTAAAGACGGCATCACCATCCGTGACTCAGAGAGTTTCCATTCTTACAAACCAAAATAAATACTGCCTTGTAGGTTGGTTCAGGAAGACTGAGGGATAGGAAGTGTTTGGAGCCGGTCCCAGCCGGATGACCCACCCTCCAGCACAGATGCCAGCGCATATCTGGACCATCGTGTAAGTCAGAAGGAAGACACAACTCAGTCAACAAATATTTGGTGTACCTCCTCGGAAGTGTGCTGTTGTGTAAGCAGTGGTTTGGCAGTGGTTCTCTTCAGCTGCAAGCTGTTGGGAGCAGGATGCCTTTCGGGAGGAGGAGGGGCAGGTAGACTCCTATTCCCACTCCTGTGTGAGCCTCTTCCTGGTGTTCCCTGCTCTGGGCTACTGAGGCCAGTCTGAACAGTGAGGAAATCCTGCCACCACATTCAGCAGGGTGACCACGGGCAGAGCCCGAGCCTCTTCCCAGAGGGCAGGCAGCACCGCCACCCTTTCCGCCTCTCCCAACCCAACCCGGTGACTGCCATTGGCCCATTTGAAGCGCTGCCATATCAAGATGAGTTTTTGCCTGTTCGGTATACTAGTCTCTTAAAAATTCACAAGATTTTAGAACTGGCCGTGGTGCCTTGAGACGTGGTCTCTCAGAATCTGTCTCTGCTTTGCATTTGCGGCCATGACCAGTTTTCTTTGTGGATGCTGAGGATTCAAACCTGGATCCTCCTGTTTGAAAGGCAGCCGTCCCTTTAATCTCTTGTTCTTGGTTTTTGAGATAAGGTCCCAAGTATCCCAGCATGGCCTGGAACTCACTATAGATCAGAAGATGACCTTGATCTTCTCTTCCTCCTGCCTCCCAAGTGTTGGGATTACAGGCCACACTCCACCAGGCCTGGTTGGCAGCGCTAGGGAATGGAGCACATGGCTTTGTGCATTCCAGGCGAGCTCCCTACCAACTGAGCTACAATACACCCCAGTTGTTTGGGGACAGGGCCTCACAACATAGGTCAGACTGGCCTCTGGCTCATCATCCTCTTGCTCCAGGCAACCAAATACCAGGTAGGGATGCAGGTGTGCACCATTGTACGCAGCTACAGATATTTAAAAAAAAAAAATACTGAACAGGCCATTCTCTTAGAAACGCTGAGGCTTCCACATCCTGGGGGCAGGAGGATGGCTGTGATGGCACGCAAGGGGCTCTTGCAGTTGTAGACTGTTAGAAGTTTCGAGTGAATATTCCCCACTATAAATAGGAAATGGAACCAAATAGCCGTGAAGACGGCAGGGTTTACTTCTCACTAAAAACCAGGCTGCTTCGATGGGGGCTGGGGGGGGGCAGCAAGATGGGTCAGTGGGCCAAGCACTTGCTGGGCAAGCCTGAGAACTCGAATTTGGATCCTAGAACCTTTCACAGTAGCCGGAACATAGGATCCCGGTGCCCCTGTGGTGGATAGTGATGTAGGAACAAAGCATCCTGGGCTTGGGCTCAGGGTATCATTTAGTAGTAGAGCTTGTGCCTAACACGCACAAGGCTCTGCTTCCATTCCAGCCTGCAGAAGAAAAGAACACTTCAGCAGCTCCCAACAGGACCAAACATCACTGACCTCACACTTCCTGTGGATCAAGAATCGGAAGTGACTTGGCTGCGTCATTCAAAAGGTTGCAGTCAGGATGTCAGTGGGGACTGTGGTCATCTGAAGGCTTGAGCGGGACTGCAACATGCTGAGAAGTTGACCTTTGCTGTTGGCAGGAAGCCTGGATTCCTTACTGTGACCTTAATCCATGCATTCACTTGAGTGAACCTAAGGCACGGGCCCCTGGCCTCTGCTGGCCTAGAGCAAGCACGCCCAGAGGAAGCGATAGACAATGTCTTTCGTGACACTCACAGAAGTAACATGCTCTACTTTCTATGGCTGTCTGTCTGTGATATAACAGGTTCTTGGTGACACGGGCCAGGCTACTGAATGGAGGGGAGAAAGCACCAAGAATGAGTATTGAGAACCTGAGGGTCGGTGGGAGCCATCTTAGAAACTGGCAACCCTATTTGCTATCCTCAAGAAGAAGCTTTAGCCCTGAGTTTCAAGACGGCTGCTCTAATCCTAGCTATCAATTATAGACAATGAATTTAAGGTGAACGAGGAAGGAAGAAGACAGGGCTTGCCTTCCTTCCCCCCCACCCCCAAGGATGCATTTTAGATGCTGGACACAACATTCTACATGTATCTTGTTAGAACTTGTTCATGTAGCTGCAAAGGAGGCTGGCAAAGTTAGTATTTATTCTGGGAGAGTCTGTGTCTGGCTACTCCATAGGCTAGAGGCCACAATGGCAATGTTGGGGGGCAAAGTTTGGGAGTAGGGGCCATAGAGAACATCCACAGACCTTGGGTTTCTGTCCAGATAAGAACTTATGAGCCATCTTGGCTGATGTGTTTGTTTATGTTATTGAGAACTACATAGTAATAATCCACGAATCTCAATGTAAACAGAAAATTGTTCTGAGAGGGGCTCAGGAAACCAATGAGCATAAGAAACAACCTAGGGAAGGGCAAGATGGCTCAGAGGATAAAGGTGATTACTGAAAAGCCCAAGGACCTGAGTTCAATCCCTGGGATTGAACTTGGTGGAAGGAGAGAACTGACTTCTACAAATTGTTCTTAGACTTCCAAATGGGTGTTATAGCATGTACACACCACACACACACACACACACACACTCACACACTAAATGAAAACAACAACAAAACAGACCCAGTTCTTGAAGCCCAGCCACAGGTGGTCCTAAAAATGGAGCAGGTCCCAAATGAAGGCCCATCCCAGAAGGCCTGGTGAGAGCAGTTTCCTTATTTACGCACAACTGCAGGTTTAAACAAATTCCAGGCTGCCGAGTAATGGATCCAAATGCAGAAGCGCAGATGGGCAATTCCACCAGCTGTGTTTTGAAAATGATCGTGTGATTCCTGATCAATGAACCGAAGAGACCAAATGCAGGCGAGCTCAGAGCTGAGCAGCGGTGTCACCCTGAGACCTCCTGGAGTCCACAGCCAGGGCCCTAGCATCCTGACTCAGCCAGGACAGGTGTGAGACGCTGAGGCCTGACCACACAGACAATGAATTCTCTGTCTCTGAAGGCTGGGGGAGGACCAGGTTCTGGTTTTAGTGAGTGGCCAGTGACAGGAACCCCTCGCCTTAGAAGCCGGAGAAATCTGCAACCAGAGAGCTTGGGCTTGGCATCCACAGGATAGTGGGTTCTTGGTGAGGCCCTTCTGGTTGGAGTGGCTGGTTGTCCTGCTCGGAGCAGCATGGACATTGGGACCTAACTGAAGATGAGGATGAGGAGGTTGGACTGAGTGAGGACTCTGGATACTCGTTGCATGAAAGGTGATGTGGGGTAGTCTACATACCTGGCTGTGCCCATGTTCCTTGCTCATGACTGGGGGAGGTGGCCCAAGCTGGATGAGATCCTGTATTGCCCCAGCTGGCCATCTGTGCCAGGTCCTGCATTCTCCTGCTTGCTTGGGCCAGGCTTATACTTACTAACACACTGGAATGTCGCTCACCACGGTGATTATTCTCCCAACCGTCCTCCTCTGTCTTGTTCAGGGTCTGATATTCACCGAAGCTTGCAGGAGCTCTGCAGACTTCTCATCAGATTCTCCTTTCAAGAGAGATACCGAAAGGGGCTGGAGCCGAAACTCAGTTGCCAGAGAGCTTGCCTCACACTCGTGAAGTCCTGGATTCTCTCCCCAGCTCCGAATGAATGGGTGCATGCCTGTGATCCCAGCACTCGCGAGATGAATGTAGGAGTATCAGCAAGCTGAGGCATCCTTGGCTACGTGGTAAGCTTGAGACCAACCTAAGCTATATGACACTGTCGGAGTAAGAGAAGGAGAGGAAGGGGAAGAAAAGAGGGAGAGGGAGGAAGATCCAGCCAATGGCTGAGGCCAGTCTCCAACCTTGGGGAGAAGATGGGGAAGGTTAATGGGTGACTGAGATGGAGGGAGGCAGGGTGGAGCTATGGCTCAGGAAAGCAAAGTGGAGTGTCCCAGACTGGACTTGGCAGTCCACCTTTCAGGTGCACTAATGTTTATCCAGCACCTGCTCAATGATGAAGACAGCAGACCACATCCTGGGGACCCAGAATAGAAGGAAGACTCGATGACATCACTCCAGACCATAGACAAAGCAAGACAGTGGAGAATGTGACATGCAGAGTTGGGTTGAGTGCAAGGCCCCTCAAAATGATGGCCGTGTACTGGGGAAGCTGTGAGGGAAGGAAGCCCAGAGGAGGTGACACCTGCAGGAAGAGCAGTCATCTGAGGAAGCATGCATCCCTGCACCTGCAAACTCCCTGGGGCAGAGGTTAGGGGAATCCCCAGACCTGCTATGTTCCTTGCTCTCTTAAGTCTCTGGTTCCCTGGGGGCTACTGTGGCCTTGATCTCCTGCCACTGAGCAGCCCAGCAGGGTCAAGGGAGGGCTGAGAACCCTCTGCCTTTATCTTCTGGGCTTCCTGTTGTTTGGGGCTCTTTGGTATCTCACCAGAATGGCGGAGGGCCTGTCCATTAAGAAGGGTGTGGGATGTACCTACATTTAGAGGATTTTCCCAAATTCTAGTCCTTATCCATAAAAGCCACCCAAGTGACCTGGGCAGATTCTTCAGTCCTGACTGCTCCCAGCCTCCTCTAATGGGGCAGGAGACAAAACTAGCAGGTGTATTGGGTGATGCGCTGTCGTGACCTATTTCCTGTTGCCAGAGCCAGTCTCCAAGATCTCTGGGTTCCTTGAGAAGCCATGGGAATCCCCTCACCGCTTAAATACTCACCTGGCCCCTGCAGCCAGTCCTATAGCATGAAAGGGACCAGACTCGTGCGAACACACTCGGGTCCTGTGTGCTGTGCAAGCTTGTTCTCCCTCCGAGACCCGGGAAAAAGTGAGATGCAGAAAACAGCAGATGACCAGTGTGAGATCTCACACAGGAGGGCCACTCCGGAGTCCTTCTATAGAATAAGGGAGGCGTAGGCTCTGTGAGGTCCAGAGGGCACCGGGTCCTCGCAGAGTCCTCTCAGGTGGGCGGGTGAGGCTGTTGCCGTCCTTGGGCATCTAAAAAGACCTTCTTCTGGTGGTTGCTCTTCTCTCTGGGGTTTGCAACCCTGGGCAGGTTCCACCCTCTGACTCAGTCTGGCATGTGAGGCCTTACCTGCCAGCTAGTATTCTCTTTCTGCAGCCAAATGTGTGCCTATCTATGTGTGTGTTTGTGTGTGTGTGTGTGTGTGTGTCAGTGTGTATGCCTGTGTGTGTGTGTCTGCGTGTCTGTGTGTGTCTATGAATGTGTCTGTGTGTGTGTATGTGTGTATGTATGTATGTATTGATGTATGTGTGTATGTATGTGAGACATCTGAGGAAACATGCATGTGGAGGACAAATGTCAACCTCAGTAGCTTCCTCAGTCACTTTCCACCCTGTTCCTTGTTTTTTTTGTTGTTGTTGTTGAGGTAGGGCCCCTCATTTTTATCTGGAACTTGTCAAGGCCGACTGGCCAATCGGCCCTAGATATCGACCTATCTCCCCTTCCCCACCACTGGGATTTCAAGTACACGCAACCACTCCTGGCTTGTTATGTGGGCTCCAGGGCTGGACATGGGCCCCATGCTTGTGTTGACTGAGCTAGGCACTAATTCTTATTTATTTGTTTGTTTGTTTATTCAGTTATTTGTTGTCTTCCCCCTGCAGAGATCTCCCATATTCACCCGGGACCCTGGATTCCAACTGTTCTCTGTTGTCGCCCGCTGTCTCACCTACCAGGTTTTCCCGGCCATCCTCTGCCCTCTGAACCCATGGCCTAAGGGCTGGAGCTTTTTATTGGATTCGAATCTTTAATTACAGGAGCCACACATGCTTGTAAAAACATTCCCACATTACAGATGTGTGCTCAGCGAGGAGAGTATGTCATCCCGACCTCCTTCCCTAGAACTCACTGTGGGTCGGTGGATGGGCGCACGGGTACTGGTGGGCTCTTTGGGACCTTCCCTAGCTACTTGAGGTGGGGTGGCGAATTAGGGGTGGGAATGAACACTCAGTGGAAGCTTCCAGAGTGTGGTGAGATGAGGACTTAGAAGCCAACCCCCCGAGGTCAGTCTGTGGGACCTCTTGATTTCTTTTACAAGACAGTTCAAAGCGCAGAGCCCCAGGGAAGCATTCCTAGCTCATGTGGGAATAAGCATTCTAACTCACCCAAGAGCCAGAAACTCAAGTTCAAAAGGCACACAGGCCTCCAGAGAATACCCTTGGCCTAGCATAGCCAGCCAGAACAAGCCTAGGCAGAGCTGAGTCCAAGACTGGCCGCTTTCTCATTGTGGTCACTTGGTGAGGAGGAGAAGGGCAGGGTGTGTAGCCTGGCCTTTCTTCCTCCAGGCTGGTCCCCTGCCCGGGAGGCCCTTGACCCCCAAACTACGGATCCATCATAAACCTTAAGAATCGTAAGAATTGTAGCTGTGCTGACATGTCCTTCTCCAGGGGAGAAGGAACTGAGGTGTGTTAAGACCATGTTAGGTCACCCTACCCCAACTTAGAGATGGCATGGAAGGGCCAACCAAGGTGTTAGCATTCTAACTAAGACTCAAAAGAGAAACAAGCAGAGTGGCCAAGAAGAGGGGAAGGTAGCATCCCCTCAAGAGTGGCCACAGATGATGGAGGAGCTGACAGTTGAGGATGTGATGGAGCCGAGCCAACTATTGGGGTAAGCAGACCCTCTCTGCTGGGCCAAAATTTTGATCAGGCCTCTGTCCCAGTGATCAAGACGACTTAAGGAAAGCTTGACAGGTTAAGAGGAAGTGAATGCCTTTAGGTGAATGATAATGGTGGTCGGGACCAGGTTCCCAGCTTAGAGTTTGATATAGCATGCCAGGGGATGGAGAAAAATGAGGAGGATTCAGGCTTGACAGTCAAGGATGTGTACCCTATAACACACACACAAGCATTAAGCATTGCGGCTGTCAAGTGGGCTAGACCCACCGTGGGGAGCTAAGGGCCCTTCCTCAAATGAAGGCCATTGGAAGTGTTAAGGCCTGATGTGGCCATCTCATCTGCTGAAAACAGTGAACACCTGCCGCAGACTTCCATTTGGGCATATCATGTTTTGAGACGCTGCTAGACACCACAGCCTTGTTGCCCTAGGCACAGAGCTAGTCTCTTCCAGCCTTTATCCAAGCCGTAGGGTCCTGCCGGTCAGGAGCTCGAGGGGCCTTCAACATATGTGGACTCATTCAAGTTCGTATCTGAGCTCTCTGGGGTCTCTGAGGGTTCAATGGTGGCCCAGTAGGGTTCTGGGATGCTGTCTGAGGCCATGAAAATTAGGGCTCTGTGCAGTGGGCACATGCATTTGGAACCCAAAGTCTCCGATTCTCTAGTTCCCTGAGTGACTTCGACATGGCTTCCCTCTCTAGGCCTCCCTACCTGCAGGCCCAGGGCTGTGGCTCCCACTGTCCGAGTCTTCCTCCTTTTTTCTCCAGTCTGCCTGCTCACCCTTGCCTTTTGTGTTTTTCTGAGAAAGATATCACCAGCTTCCCAGGTCAGCCTGTGAGTAGAGTCCCTCCCGAATTCTATTCTATAGAACAGAAGTATTCTGTTCCTTCTTCCCATTCACCAAGGGTGTCCGTTGGTCTGTTACCTCCTCAGACTGTGGCCCACTCGACTCTGTATCCCCAGCACCTGCCCAGGGGCTCTGTCTGTGGTTTGGATGCTGAATGAATAAATGAGTAAATGAATGAGCAGATGGACAGATTGCCTTTGAGGAAACAAAAAGCTCGGGCCAACAAGGCGGCTCAGCAGGTAAAGGCACGTGCTGCCAAGCTTGAAGACCCGAGTTCAATCCTCGGAATCCACCCGGTGAAAGAAGAGAACTTAAGTTTTCCTCTGACGGAGCACAGTGGTGCGCGCCACTAAACCCAGCATTCAAGAGGCAGAGGCAGGTGGATCTCTGAGTCGGAGGCCAGCCTGATCTACAAAGGGAGTTCCAGGACCAGCCAGGACTACAGGAAGAAACCCTGTTTCATAAAACAAAAACAAAAACAAGTCATCTTCTGCCCTTCACAGATTTGCTCTGGCGTACGCTTGCCACTCTGCCTGGTGGGGGGAAGGGGAAAGCATTGCGCTCATGAAGTCACAGAAGTTGTGGCTACATAATTCCTACACAAGGTCAAGTCAGGGGAGCCCTAAGCACAGAGGAAGAAGGGGTTCGCAGGCCCCACCCCTGGCCATGAAGTAATGGCTATGGCCTCTGAGGGAGGAAGTGTCTGTTTGAGGATGTGGCCCCCTCGTAGGCCCAGCACACTCCAGTGGATGCCCCGCTCTGAGGAGGATATGGGCGGGACAAGCTGGACTCGACGGGTTATCTTAAAATAGAGGATACGAAGCTGGGGGTCGGGTGGGGACGTGGGGGCGGATCAATCAGGAAGGAGTTCGGGTGACTATGACAAAAATACACCGCAATGAAATTCTCAAAGACTTAATTAAAATATGTTAAAAAGAGGAAGAGGAGGAGGTTGGGCTTGGTGTGCACCACATTAATCTCAGCAGTGGAGAGGCGAGGCAGATGGATTTCTGTGAGTCTACGCAGTGGATTCCAGGCCAGCCAAGGCTCCATACAGAGATTATACCTCAATTCCAAAAAAAAAAAAGGAAAAAAAAGGAGAAAGAGGGGAGAGAAGAGGAAGAAGAAGGATGAAGAGAAACAGGAAGCTCGACTAGGTTTCTTCTTGTCTTCACTCTGAGACAAGGAGAGGGTTTGACACTGCGTCTACTTCTGTGTCTAAAGTGGCTGGAAACCCGGTCCTCACAGCCTAGGCAAGCACTCCACCACTGAGCTACACCCCAGCCTGTGGGTCTGTGACAAGCCTCACATCTCTTAAGTGCGCAGCTGTGGTGCAGCCTTTCTGAGGCTGAGCCAGAGGTCTAGCTTAGGGCCTGGTGAGTCATCTCCCAAGAGTATAGGGTGCACAAGGCCACCTATGGCAACCTCTGCTTTCACTACCGCAGGTAAGCCTCACCTAGTGAGAGCCTTCAAGAGTTCAAGAAGAGAGAATGCCTAGCAAGTGTGAGGCCCAGGGTTGCAGCCCTAGCCTGTTCGCATGCACACACACACACACACACACACACACACACACACACCACGCTACAATTACCAATCTGATTCTTCAGCAGGTAACTCTTTCTGGCTCTGTCAGGGTTAGGAGGTGACAGGGCTCCGTGTGTGTGTGTGTGTGTGTGTGTGTGTGTGTGTGTGTATCCATCCAGTGTTGGGGACGGAACCCAGGACCCCTTACAGGTAAGATCAAACTTTCTCTTATTGAGGGACAGCCCAGCCTCCTCCATCATCTTGCGGAGACACCACGCAGGGCAGCTGGCTCGTGGCAGGAATGATTTATCTAAAGATAGGAAGTATCACAAGATGTCCACCCGCTTCCAGCACACCACTAGTGTCCCTGCTGTGATCTGAGTGTGAAGCGTTGCCCACAGGTTCACCTGTTTGAACACTTGGTCCCCGCTGGTTGTCCTGCATTCGGAGGCTGCGGGACCTTTGGAGGATGAGGCATGGAGGTGGACCACTAGGGGTAGGATTTTGAAGCTTATGATCCAACCTGTCTCCAGCAAATGCTCTGGTTCCTGGTTCGTCACCCACGAGGGGCCTATGTCACACACTCTCCCTGTCACAAGCTCTGCTGTGCCTTCCCTACCATGGTGGACTATCCCCTCTTAAGTCACGAATCCAAATAAACCCTCTCTCTCTTCAGTTGCTTCTGCCGGGCATTCTGTCACAGTTCTGAGGAAACGGCTGCTCCTATGAGCTAGCTGGGATGCTCTCCTTCCAATCAAGCAATAAAGACACGGAGAGCTGAAGACCCGGATGAGGGGAGGAAAAGGATAAGCATACAAGGTTCACTATACTGTGACAATGTCCTGGTCGCCTCCCACCCCTAGTCCTCTTTCTGAGGGCAGAAGTCTTGCAAACCTTGAAGGTTTGGGTACCCTGAAGGACAGCTCTTTGCTAGCCTTGATGTACCTACCAACTGCTCAGCCCACAATTCATCCTCATTGCCCTCATGGTTGCTCAGTACCTTGGGGTACCTTAGCTGCTCCAGACCCTCCTTAAAATTGAATGGGTGATGCCAGGCAATGGTAGTGCATGCCTCTAATTCCAGCACATGGGAGGCAGAAGCAGGCAGATCTTTAGGAGTTAGAGGCCACCCTGGTCTACAGAGCTAGTTCCAGGACAGCCAGAGTTACACAGAGAAACCTTGCCTCAAAAAGCCAAAACAACTGCAAAAATGTCCTCTTTTGGCCCCACAGACACCAGGCATGAACATGGTGCTCAAACAAACATGCAGGCAAAACACCCACACACATAAAACATACATTTAAGACAAATTTTAGATTCGTATAATATTTCAAGAGATACTATTTTAGTTTCATTTTTCTTGCTGTAATGAAATACCCTGACAAATAAACAACTTCAGGGATTTTGTTTCATCTCACAATCCCTGATTTTAGTCCATTATTGTGGGGGAAGTCAAGGCAGGAACTTTAAACAGCTAGTCATATGTCACCCTCAGTCAAGAGCAGAGAGAAATGAACACACACACACACACACACACACATTTTGTGCTCCACTCCATTTCTCCACTCTTAGGTCAAGATCCTTTCTCTAGGGGGTGGTGCGACCCATGGTGGGCTGTGTCTTTTCCATCCCAATTATCAGTATCACACAGACAAGCCCACAGACTAACCCAACATAGATCATTCCTTCTAGAGACTTTCTTCTTAGGTGATTCTAGGCCAAGTTGACAGTGAGAGCTGACCATCCATCTCAGCGGCCTCCACAGCCAAAGAAGTCTTGAAAACAAGTAATGTTGTAGCTTCCCGTTCCTGACTTCAAAAACTGCAAAACGACATGAATCAAAACAAAAGGCTGTTGGTGTAAAGACCAGCATGACAGACCAGCACGAAACAGAGCTCAAGAGGAACCCACATACACGGTTTTAGTGAGAAATATCCTCCGTAGGTCCTCCATAGACTCATGTATGTGACAGTTGGAGGGTTACAGGACCTTTAGGGGTGCAGACTTGCTGGAGGAAGCACATCACTGTAGGCGAGCTTTGAGGGTTAGTCTTCTTCTTGTGAATGAAATGTGATCAACCAGCTTCCTGCGCCTGCTGCCGTTTTCACTCTAGCCAGCCAAAATAATAAGCTGTGTTTCTCAAGCTACGGCTGGTTAGGGCGTTTTAACACAGCGATAGGAAAGCACCTGGTGCAGGGCTTTGCTGTGTGTTGTCGTTGTTGTTATTTTTAGCAGTCTTGCTCTAGACCAGGTTCTACTGACCCTCCCACCTCAGCCATCCAATGTTGGGAGTGTGAGCCATTACACCCTGGTACTAAACGATTCTTGATAAGAATGACAAGATCTCTCAGTGAAGAAGGGGCAGTCTTTCCAACAGACAAAGCAAAATTGGACCCTTGGACCATGGGCAAGTATTAACACAAAATGGATCAAAGGCGTAAACACAGCCTGGAGAGAAGGCTCCATGCTTGAAAACATTTTCTGCTTTCAGGGATAGAGTTCTGCTCCCAGCACCTACACCCAGTAGCTCAAAGTCACCGGCAGCTTAAGGTCTAGGGAATCTCATGATCTGACTTCCATGGACATCTACATTCACACAGCACACTCACAAACAAACAGACACACACACACACGTGAAGAAGAATATTTAAATAAATATTTCTTAAGGTGAAAATTGTCCTGGGGAGATGGCTCAGTAGGTAAAGGCTCTTTTGCTGCCAAGTCTCATGACCTGAGTTCAGTCATGGTTCAGTCATGGTGGGAGGAGAAAACCAGCTCCCAGAAATTGTCTTGTGATTGTCACTGTGTGCATGCAAAATAAATAAATAAATAAATAAATAAATAAATATTGATGGTAATTTTCACTTTATGTATATTTTGCCACACAAACCTGGTCACAAGGAACCTAAATCCTTAAGCGCCCTTCAAAGGGACTTTACTCCACTTCCTTAGAGACCATGGGGACAGGCAGGAGACTGCCAACAGTCTGAGGACTGTCATTTCCACACTGGACCACAACCACCTCTTATATTTATCCCTAAGCTGCCCTCCCATCTTTCATAGTCCAGCCGTGGTCCTCTCCTGCTTCCCCAGAATGGGCGTCCAGCCCTCCCTGCTCCTACCCTTCACACTGGGGTCCCCATTCCCTCCTGCTTCAATAAGCTTGCTCTCTTGACCTGAACTCTTTCCTCAAGGGACTCAAGCCTCTGCTGGAAAGGAAGCAGAAACTGACAGCAGGTTCTCAGCCCATCATCTGTAAGACAGGCTTCATTGTTTGTTGAGAGAGGTCTCACCACGTCTCTCTCCTGGTGTTTGCAGTAAGTGTTGGCTAAGCAAAATTGTGGGGATGAAGTACGCTTTCGTGCAATTATTGGTGCCAGGGCTCCTACGAAGCTTCAAGGTGTGTGGATTATGACAGCCGTAATGGCTGCTGCTGTGTGGCTTACTGAAGAGCAAGCGACTCGTGATTTTAGAACTATTTGTCTAATGGAAATCCATATTATTCTGTAACCCCATCGTTTTAATAAGGTAACTGCTAGAACTATAGAGCCACTATGTAGACCAGGCTGACCTTGAGCTCACAGGGATCTGCCTACCTCTCCCCTGGGAGGTCTACTTTTTTGTGTGTTTTTGTTTTTTGTTTGTTTGTTTTTTGAGACAGAGTTTCTCTGTGTCCTGCACTCACTTTGTAGAAGAGGCTGGCCTCAAACGAACGCTGAGAGATCGGCCTGCCTCTGCCTCCCAGGGTGCTGGGATTTAAGGCCTGCACCACCACCCCCTAGGGAGGTCTGCTTCTAACGGTCTGAGATGTCTGGCAGAAAGCTCTCCAGCACAAAGGAGGATGCACAGTAGGCACTCAGTAGTTACCGTGTTGCTGTGACTACCTTCCTTCGTAGGAGCCTGACCTGCCCCTATGCTCTCATTTACCCTCACCCCTTGAGATGCAGCTGCACCCTTCCCTACCACAAAACCTTCTTGTCCACTTCAGGTCCTGCTGACCTTCCCCATGGAGCATCAGAGAATTTAAGAAAAACCTCAAGGGCGGGGATGTAGCTCAGTTGGTAGAGTGTTTGCCTAGAGTGCACGCGGCCCTGGGTTCTGCCCCTTGCAGACAAGAAGATTGAGGTCAAGATCATTCTTTGCTACGTTGAGAGTTTGAGATCTGGCTGGGCTACGTAAGGTATGGTCGCAAAGAAAAGAAGGGAGCTGGAGAGATGGCTCAGCTCCTACAGAAGCTGCTCTTACAGGGTTCAAGTCCCAGCACCCATGTGGCAGCTCACAACCACCTGTAACTCCAGTTCCAGGGGATCCGATGCTCCATGCCACCCTCTATGGGCACTGCATGGACATGATGCGCAGACCTACATCCAGCCAAACGCTAATACACAATTTTTTGTTTGTTTTTTGGTTTGCTTGAAACAGGATTTCTCTATGTAGTCCTGGCTGTCCTGAAATTCCTGTAGACCAGACTGGCCTCGGACTCAGAGCTCTACCTTGCTTCTGTCTCCTGAGTGCTGGGATTAAAGGCTCGAGTCACCAAGCCCTGCTACAATATTTTTTTTAATCTCAAACACAACAAAACAAATGAAAAAGAAGACAAAGCAGCAGCAGGAGAAGAAGAAGGGGAAGGAAAGGGGCAGGGCAGGAAACACTTAATTCCATGGGGGTACATGGAGGAAAAATAATTTAGTTAATTTATATCTCAGGAGAGGGCCAGGCCTATAAAACCTGCTTGGTAAGAGGAGCAACAATGGGCAACAGTGATTTGACAATGATAACAATGACGATGAAGATAGGCTGCAGTTATTTCACAAGTCTGTGCTATATGCGCAGTCTTTTCTTATTTGTTGCTTTGTTTGTTTGCTTGTTTCATTGATGAGGACTGAACCCAGGGCATCATGAATGCTAAGCAAGCATTCTACCTCTGGGCTGAAATTGTGACCCTATATTTACTATTCATTCATTTGTTTATTTAGGGACAGGGTCTTACCCAGCTCAGGCTAACATCTCCAACTTGCTTTGTAGCTGAGGATGACCTTGAAATTCTGATCTTCCTCCTGCCTTCATGTCCTGGGATGATAGGTGTTCAGCATGACTGTTTTGTTTTTTTGTTTTTTTTTTTTCAAGACAGAGTTTCTCTGTGTGGCCTTGGCTGTCCTAGAACTTGCTCTGTAGACCCAGGCTGGCCTATGAACTCAGATCTCTGCTTGTCTCTGCCTCTTGAGTTCATCATTTAATTCTTGGGATTAAAGACTTGTACCAGCACTGCCCAGCTCACCATTACTGCTTTTGTATGATGCTGGGGATCAAAACACAGGACTTTTTTTTATGTGCATGGGTATTTCCCCTACATATATGTATGTTTGTGTGCCATATGGGTGTCTAGTGCCCACAGAGGCCAGAAGAGAGCATCAGATGCCCTGAAAGCAGAGTTATATATATTTGTGAGCTGCCATGTGGGTGTTTGGAATTGAACCCCAAACTCAGGACTTTATGCAGGCTAAGTGAGTCTTCTACTAACAAAGCCACATCCCTATATTGTACTGATGGTGACTATTAGCCTCATAGAAAGACTTGTAATAAAGAATATGAGGATGTAGAGAGATGGCTCAGCAGGTAAGAGTGCTTTCTGTGTAATTATGAGAACCAGAGTCTGATCTCAGCATCTGGGTAGCAAGTTTGCTTGCCTAGAACCTCGGAGACAAGGGGCTAGAGACAAGAGGGTCACCAGGACTTGCTGGCTTCCAGTCTATCTAAAAAAAGCCAAATCCTACTTCAGAGAGAGACCCTGCCTCAAGATAATAAATGGAGAAGTACAGAGGAGGACACCCAACACAGTCGATAGGTGTGAGTGCACACTCACACAGATGCACACATATTATCTTAGTTACTGTTGTGTTGCTGTGAAGGAATAGAATACGTATATTCTATTTTATAAGGAAACTAACAAAAGAAAGCATTTAACTGGGGACTTGCTTACAGCTTCAGAGAGTTAGTCTATTATCATCATGGCAGAGAGTGCGGCAGCAGGCATGGAGGCTTGGTGCTGAAGAAGTAGCTGAGAGCTGCATCCTGACCTACAGGAAGCAGGAAGAGAGACAGAGACAGGGAGACAGAGACAGACTGGGCCTGGCATGGGATTTTGAAACCTCAAGGCCCACCCCCAGTGATACACCTCCTCCAACAAGGCCACACCTCCTATTTCCTTCTAATCCTTCTCAAACATTTCCACTCCTTGGCGCCTAAGCATTCAAACAGATGAGCCTTTGGGAGGCATTCGCATTCAGATCACCACATAGACCATACATACATATATATATTCATACATAGATTTAAAAAAAAATAGAAATGTAAGGAGCTGGGTAAGAGTGGTTACTGCACAAGCATGCAGCCCTGAGCTTGGATCCCGAGCACCCACACAGAAAGCCGAGTTGGGTCCTGTGGGTGGAGAGGAGATAGAGAGGAAAGGCAGAGACAGGAGGGTCTCTGGGGCCCATCTAGCTGCCAGCTAGATGAAAAATAGCTCCCACGTCAGGGAGAGATCCTGACTCAAGGGAATAAGATGGAGAACCACAGAGGGAGACACATGATGTCCTCTGGTCTCAGCATACACGTGGCACGTGCAACACACACACACACACACACACACAGAAATATGAAAGTGGGAAGTAGTGGCACATGCCTGCCGTGCCAATGCTCATGCTGGGGCAGGAGGATCATGAATTCATGGCCAACCTGAGGCAGAGAGTAAGAATAAAATCACATCCTTACTCATTTTTTTAATCTACACATAAACACATTCCCCCTCCCCACCCCACCTCCCACACAATATGACAATAAAAGGCGGCAGATGCCAGGGGATGGATTTAGCAGAGGAGCTCAGAACCCTGGAAAAGTCGATACATTTGAACCTTCTTCCTCGTATATTTACTTGTTTGTTTGTTTGCTTGCTTATTAAGACAGGGTTTCACTATGTAGCTCTGGCTGTCCTGGAACTCACAAAGATGTACCTACTTCCACTTTCCAAATGCTGGGATTAAAGGCTTGAGGCAACATGTCAGACTGTATTTATGTTTGAGATGGGGTCTCTCTATGTAGTTCCTGGCACTCACTCTGTAGACCAGATTCACCACATAGACTTCACGGAGATCCACCTGCCTATTCCTTCTGGGTGCCAGGATCAAAGCCCAGCTCACTATGCTCAGCTTGCAATTTGTTAAAAAAAAAAAAAAAACAACAACAACAACAAAAAACTTTAGTGCAAAAAACTTTGCCAATAAATAAAAACATTACGCACCAAAATTAGCCAGATCCGAAGTCTATACAACTTAGTGAACCTATGCGCAGTTAGCACTGACATTTGCAGTGGAAGCTGGGAAGCTTTAAATTAAATTCTACATTGTCAGGGTTGACAATATGTGATGCATTTACCCACCACCCAAAACAAAAAGCCCATGACAGAACCAGAACTAGAAAAACAATTAGTTTCATGTAGTTATTCATACCCTCAAACACATTCAATAATCATAACCAAATGGTATGTTTAAAAGAATCTGGGGTCACAGAGAATGAGCTCTGTGTCTGGGTGTAGCGCCTACAGGCACTAGGACTCGAGCTGGGGGCAGGGACGTTAGCCAAGGAGGGACGCAGAAACCGGAGGTTTCCAGCAGCAGAGAGACCACCACACTTCCACTTTGAGAAGCTTACTCTGGCTGTCAGGCCAAGAAGGAACATAGAGGGATTGAGAGATGGCTTAGCACATTAGAGCAGTGACTGCTCCTTCAGAGGACCGGGATTCAATTCCCAGCACCCACATGGCACCTCACAACTGTCTGTAATTTTGGTTCCAGGGGATCTGATGTCCTCAGACAGACAGACATGCAGGCAAAACACCAATGCATATAAAATAAAAGAAATTAATATGTGTATAATAACATATCTTTTATATAGATGTGTGTGTGTGTGTGTGTGTGTGTGTGTGTGTGTGTGTGTGTATGAACATTGAGGAAGATGGGTAGGAGTATGTAGCCAGGGAAGAGGCCACTGCAGAGTCCAGAGACAGGGAGCTGGCAGTGAAAGTGCAGGCAGATGTAGAGAAGGAAGGAGCCAAAGGCTGCAGCCAAAATGGCCATGGCCAAAGGCCTTGCTATACAGGGATCATGGATGCATGGGAATGGGGTGATACCAGCTCCTGACACCGGCCCAGAAGAACAGCACGAAGAGAAATGACTCTAGGGTCTGAAGAACTGGGTTGCTTTCCCCGCTCTCTCCATCTCCACGTGGTTGCCTACTATTGTCAGAAAGCTTCCTGAGGGCTTGGGTTGTGGCTCAGCTGGTAAAGCACTTGCCCAGCCCACGCAAAGTCCTAGATTTGGTCTCCTGTTACAGCATAACCTAAACACAGTGGTGCACACCTATAGCTCCAGGACTCAGGAGGTGAAGGGAGAAGAATCAGAAGTCCAAGGTCATCCTTGGCTACACAGGGAGTTTGAGGCCAGCCTGTGCTACATGAGACTCTATGTTAAACAAAACAGAAGAGAGAGAGAGCCCTGTGAGAAGTTCCAGCTGTAACTGGAGCTCTGTTGCACACCGCCTTGTCTGCCCAGAGCTGAGGAAATCATGGCATGAGAGATGGGCTGAGGCCAAGGGCCTGAATGGCAGTCATGCCTCTTGCATGACCGCTATCAAGCGAGCCAACTCCTGGTGCCCAACAGACTCAGAACCAGACAGCTCGTGCCAGGGTGCGTGGGCCGGGGCAGTCAGCACAGAAGCTTCCTGCCCCAGGCACGTCAGGTCTGTACAGGTCTTCCGTCCCACCTCTGGAGAATGCTCTCACATCAGAGCACCCCCCCCCTCCCCGGATCCCTACCATGGGCTCAATAGGCTTTTCCTCTGATTCTTTCAGAGGTGGGAGGCAGAGGGCAGAAGCTGTGATCCTCACACCAGACACAAACCCTGGGAAATTACTCACCCCGGAGGCAAAGTTTCAGAAATCCTGGCCAGGGACCCAAGCCCCATGGACAGTAAGAATGTCTAGTCAGCAGGGGCTCTGGTGTTGGAGTGGGGGTGGGGACCTCTAAACTTGGGTAAGAAACTGGAGGTTGATCCATGGGCTGACTCACCCTTGACAAGGAATTTGTACCTCTCCTGATCAGTTTGGAACTCTGAAAGCCCTCAGTCTTACCAAATTGACCTTATTTTATTTTTCTATTTTTACTTTTTTTTTTTTTTTTGACAGGGTCTTATGTATCATAGGCTGGCCCCAAAATTGCTATGTAGCCATGGGTGACCCAAGGATGACCTTGGAACTTCCTCCTGCTTTCACTTCCTGAATGCTTGGATTACGGGGATGAGCCATCATGTTCCGTTTATGAGAAGCTGAGGCTTCATACATGAGAACACGCCATCTACCAGCTAAGCCACATCCTTAAGACTTAAGACTGAGTTTACATGTACTTGGGGTCCTATTAGTGGCTTCCTGATTTATGGCCTCCATCTTGCCCCCCTGGAAAATGCCAATTGGTGGTGTGTTGGCCTCTGTTCTAATGCCTGCTCCCCAGCACCCCTTAGGAAATTTCCCAGTCTTGGCTTCTCATGGGCTCCTCTGTCCCCAGGAAGCAGGATCTCATGACTAGTCTGCTCAAGTTCCCTTCTCCACTTTCTTCAGAAAGACAGAAACCTCTGTGCTCTGCACACTCAGCTTTCGTGGGCCTGGCTCACAGCCACGTGTGCTACAGTCACTGCCTGCCAGAGAGTAAATGGAATCAGGTGGCCTAGGTTCCAGCTGCTGGGTGGAGGGAGGCCAGGAAGAATGATGACCCACGGAGAGGAGGAGGCCCTCAGAAAACAAGAGATCGTCAGGAAGGAGTCCCCAGAACCTGCAGTTGTTGGGGGACAGACAGGTAGTGTTCCTTGGAGTCTGAGGGGACAGCATTCTCATGACAGAGCTTGAGTTTTGCTGAGCCTTGCAGGGTCAGGCTAGCCAGAACCTGAGAGACCCTCTCACACATTGAGAACCTCCCCCAAGGTCTGAGACCTTGGGTCTCGGTCTCACTTTGGCCCCTTGTCAAAGCTGTGTGGGTCACCCACCTTGTTTCAAAATGATAGTTTCCACCTCTGTAAAAAGCATGTCATGATTCCAAGAGTGCCAATGGAGTCCGTTTTATTCCCAACTATCTCTTGTTCTCTACTTGTCACTCTCTCCAAAGCTCCCCTTCTTCTGTAAGAACAGCAACTCTGTCACTCAGAAGGTAGCTGCGGGGTCTGGAGCTGGAGAGACAAAGGCTCAGCAGTAAAGAGCGCCAGCTGTCCTTGTAAAGGACCTGGGTTCAGTTCTCAGCACCCACATGGAGCCTCACAACCATCCAGAACTGTAACACCTTCTTCTGACCTCCACAGGCCTGTGGGTGGTGTCTCCGCGAAAGCAAAATCCACGTAAGGAAACCTTTTTAAATTTACTTTACATATCCTACTGGTATTTATTATTGTTAGAATTTTAAAAATAAATACATAAAAGAAGGCAGCGGAGGCTCCATCATGCTGCCTATCTCCCAAGCCCCCAGATCTTTCCATAGGAGCCTTACACACAGGGACCTCCAGACAGTTTCTTCACTGTGTTATTCCCACGCTATTTCCAGGTGGTTCCATTTCACTGGTCCCTAAAGACATCAACACAAATGCTCCTTTGCTAACACAAGACTGGGCTGTCACAGGTCCAAGCAGTGCCACTCAGGTCCGCTGCCGCTAAGCCACGCCATCCTGTATTTCATGTGACACCTGTTCCCTCTCCCTGCACACCAGACCTGTTGATTGACTCAGAAGAAGGGTGTAGACAGAAAGAAGCGCTAGCCAGTTTGTGCCTGACCACTAAGAATCTCACTAGCAGGTTTGCCAAGTGCATGGCCACTAAGGATGTCACTCTGGCCAGTGGCATTTATGCAGAAATGGTCTGAGGCTCAGCTCCATAAAACTTCTCGAGGAGGGAACTCCCTCCAGGTCCAAGGGAGACAGAGAGGGATTACACAGGTCTGTAGGCCTTAATGAGATAAAGGCTGAAGGCCTCTCACGTTTAAGGGAAATAGACTGTTGGGTTTCCTATCAGACCCAGAAGCCAGGAGCTGGTAATAAATCAAGACCAGAAAAGTGATGTTAGTACTTCAAACGAAATTTCCAAGCCCGGGAAACAATTGAGCATTAAAATCCATCGAAGGGAAAAAAAATCTATTAAAACTTCAAGAGAAATGCTTTGCTATAAATTAGGTTTCTCTGCCAACTGGGATAATTCAATAATTTCCCCTTGACATTCTCAAGATTGCTCTTTTGGGGGGGGGGGGGAATTATGATTCGTTGAAGTCGGGAGCAATTTGTTTCCGAAGACAAAGGTGGTGCGAGCCTGTAACCCCAGTGCAAGGAAGCTGGCGGAAGCTGGGGCAGCAGCTCAGGTGGTAGGCTCACCCAACAGGCACAGAACCTGGGGTCCGGTCCCCAGCGTAAGCCAGGCATATGCCTTAAGTCCTGTTACTGAGGAGACAGAAGCCAGGGGATCAGAAGTTCAAGGTCGTTCTCGTTCATTGATGAGTTTGAAGCCAGGCTGAGGTACATGAAACTGTGCAAAATAACAATAAAATAATAATAATAGATGGTGATGATAGACAGACTGACTGACAGACAGTTAGATGTTAGATATAGCTAGTTAGCTAACTAGCTAGCTAGATAGATAGATAGACTGACAGACAGACAGACTCAACAAGGAGCGGAGGTGGCAGGAGACTTAGACTCCCATGGGTGACTTAGTCCAGGGAATTGATGTTCCACAGTGGAGAGATGTGTGTCACCTCAGTTGGAAGCTGGCTAAGGGCCACGTTTTTGACAGCAGAACAAGTGAGGGGCTGAGGCAAGTCCTTGGGGTCTCCCAGAGTCTTCTAATCCCCTAAGGTTTAGAGTTTCCCAACTCTGGAACCTTATGGACCCAGATCCGGCCCCAGGTCATAGCATGCCTGAGATACCTTCTTTAATTTTAGGGGTGAGGGGCTGTGGGCCCTCCCAATTTGCTTTTGCTATGCAAAGCCCCCTCCTGAAACACACTCGCAAGTCTCTTATCCATTGGGGGCCTCCATTCCGGCACTTAGGGATTCTGGTCTCTCTGCACAAGATCCAGCAGAGCTGTGGTGCCATCCTGTTGGCTAGAGCTGCTCTGGCTGATCAGGTTGGCTGAAAGAGGAGGGAAGGAAGGTGCCCCAGGCAAGGCAGGGATCTTTGAGACCTAGGCACAATGAGCCTGGCCATCCAGGATCTGCAAAGCACAGGGCTCTGGAGACCCTCCCCCGCCAATGGAAAGTCCCAGGGCCATGCCCTGTGCACAGAAGCTGGCTCTAGCAGTGTCTGTCTTTAGGACACAGGTTTCCTGAGCCTCTCTTAATCCTGGAAACCCACCCTGCTCAGGTTCCCTTCTCTCTTCTCTCCTCTTCGTAGCCTTGGGAACTGGCTCTCTCCAGGAATATCTGGGAAGGATGCAGTTTGCCTGCAAAGCTAGGCCAGCAGATGGGCTCCAACCCTCATCATGCTTGGTCACAAGAGTCATTCAGTGCTGTGGCCTTCCCAGGAAGAACGCTCGGTATTCAGATTCCCTCATCTTGCAGAGACCCTGAGAGGTAAAGTGATTTTTCTTTCCTAAGGTCGTCATGCTTTTCTGAGAAGTCCTCTGAACCTAGGCAGGGGACCAGTTCAGACCATCTCAACCACAGAGTAGGGTCCAATCTCAAGGTTTCCTCTTCCCTCCCCTCCTCAGATGTTCCCATGAACCTCCCAGAGCCACAAACACCGCAAAAACTTGGTCACTGAGACCAAGGGGACACACCGCGGCAGAGACACACAGCAGAGACATGCAGTGAGTTCTCTTTCCAGCTACTCTGTCTCCAGAAGTTAAGATCACAGGGCTCAAAGGGGAAGGAAGCGGGAGAGCCTGGGAAAGTTTCGTCCACACAGCTGTCAGAACCAGCCTTGAGGCGGACACTGCTTGGCTGATAGCACAGAGCTGGGGCCTGACAGGTCATCTCATCTGATCCCTGCCCCTTTGAGTTGCTTCTTCCAAGGACACTGCCCACTCCCTCACAGGGCTTCCCATTGGTGTTTTCTGTTTGGTTTGTTGTTATTTGATATGGGCTCTCACTGGGTAGCTTTGAGTGGCCTGGGATTCTCTATGTAGACCAGGCCAGCCTTGAACTCAAAGAGATCTGCCTGCCTCAGCCTCCCAAGGGCTGGGATTACAGGTGTGTGCCACCATGCCCTCCTACCCTACCGCATTGGTTTTTGCTTCTTGATCTTTTGGAATTCAGTCTCTCTCTCATCTCGTCTCACTATGTAGACCAGGCTAGCCTCAAAGTCACCTGCTTCTGCCCACCGGGTGCTGGGATGAAAGGCCTGGACTAACCCGCCTGGCAGTGCCTTTCTGTAGCACTGCCCTGGTCTTGCTCCCACACCTGAAAGAGACAGCTAATGGCCGCAGAATGGCAGGGGCCTGCTGCCGGCCCGTGTCATTTGAGACCCATGTCTCAGGTCTCAAAGACTTATCTATGAGCAACACAGATCTGGGCACCAGGGGACCCAACCTTGCACGGAGGAGTTTCCTGTAGAGAGAGGAGTCCGGGTTGGGTTTTAGTTGCTTGGAAGCTGCAGTCCAGTCACTCATTAGCTTGGCCTCTCTGTGCCTCAGTTTCCCATCTTTAAAAGGAAGGTAAGTTATCACCACAGAGTGCTCTTGGTAAGTGCCAGCCTTTGTCAGTAACTTGACACAGAAGGGAAAACCCTTGGGAAACGCAGGCTCTTCTGAAAAGCTGGGCGTGGTGGGCCGGCCTTCCCGGAGCGGGGGGCGGAGCGTCCAGACACCCTCACCCCTACCCCCACCCCTACCCCCACCCCTACCCCCACCCCTACCCCCACCCCTACCCCCACCGCCGTCCTTACTGCCGGCGGGAGCTGAGTCACCGTGCGGGCTCGCCTGGTATCCTCGTCTCTGGACTTCGTAGTCCTGAAAGCCCTGACTCTATCCTCTAGGCTACATCCAACTTGCGCCAGGTGCCTCCAGGAATTCTGGAAATGCTCCTGGGGGCCCAAGGAGTTTGGGGTGTGGAGGAAGCAGAAAGCCTCATTCTCGTCGTTCTAGAGAATTCCAGGAAGCCCTTGGGAATCTCCCTGGCACCGCTGGGCACCGAGCCTATCTTTGCGCCTCTTATCTCTGCTTCCCTGGGGGGCAAGCTCTGTCTCTACAGAACCCCCTGGAAATGCACCTGCCCCAGGGTTGAAGGGCCGCTCCAAGCTTAGAGAAGGACGCCAGAAGAAAGGATGCTGGAGGCAGAGGACTATCCGAGCCTGGATGGGGAGACGGGCGGCTAGGGCTCCCAAGCGCCCCGCCTGTCTTCTCCCAGCCCCCAGGACTCCAGGGGAAGTGGCGGGTGGGGGAGGGGAACCAGGCTGACAGATTCTGTAAACAGAGCCGGTTTGGGCCTCAGCCAAGGACTGGGTGTCCTGGCCCAGGCTGGGTGTGAGGCCCATCCGTGGCTCTCCAGGACACCCCGCCCTGCCCAGCTGCCCGGGGGTGCCCGGCCCACGGCCAGCTCCAGCCAGGATGTGCCTGAGTTTTGGGAAATAGCCAGTTCCCTTCTGGGGAATGTGCCGTGACTGAGCACTCCAGGAGAGGTGCGGTGGGAGGGGTCTTCTCTCTAAGAACCGCCGTTCATCTTTCGTTTACACAGTATAAAGTTCAGGGACCCAGGCAGCCTCGGTTCCCGGTTCTCCCAACACGCCAGTGCTGGGTTGTAGCCACACCCCTGTTCCATCCTTCAGTCCCCAACTCGAACCCCCTCTTCCTCTCTGTCAGAGGCAGAGTCCTAGGTAGTGAAGCTGACCAATGGATCTCCGGTTCTGAGAGAGCCCTTCAAGACATGGTCCCGCCCCCGGAGGTTCTTGCCAGATGTGGTCTGCGGTGCCCATGACCTCAGAGAGGCAGAGAAAGCCCTGGAGAGGGAGGCTGGGGGAAAGGCATGCTTTCGGGGTGACTCAAGCTACAATGTCAGGAATTGGAGGGGAGGAGGTCCCTAGCGGTTATTTATAGATCTTCTGTACCCCAGCAGGTGGAGGCCGCAGGGGGCCTTACCTCGTCTAATGAGGAGAGGAGTGGGTGTATCCACCGCCCACTCACACCCACCGTACCCACAGTGGGAGGAGAGGAGGGGGTGGCCAAGGGCTGGGGGCGGGAATGGCTGCTAGGGGATCCTACAGAAAAATGACCTAACAGCCGGGGATGTACCTCAGATGGTAGGATGCTTACCTCTGGAGAAACTGGGTTCAATCCTAACATAAACGGGGCAGCAATCTCAGCGTCTCGTAGAGGCTGAGGGTCAGAAGTTCAAACTTATCCCGGAACTACATCTTGCTACTTGGGGAGTTTGAGGCCAGCACCGGCTATGGACTCCATCTCAAAAGAAAAAACTAGTCAGAGATTGGCATGGGAGGTAGGGGAAGACGGGTCTCTGTGTGTTCAAGGACAGCCTGGGCCACACAGAGGGTTCCAGTCCAGCCAGGGAAACACAAATAAATCAAAACAAAACAAATGACTCCCTCCAACAACAGGCCATTTGCTGTGGGCTTTCTCAGAGCCTTTGTTTCAGTCACTAACATCTTTGCTCGTAGAAGGTCCTTGTGCTAATTTTTGTCACTTTACTACAACCTAGACTCAAGTGGGAAGAAGGAATCCCAACTGAGGAATTGCCTCCATCAGAATGGCCCCGGGGTCATGTCTGTGGAGCATTTTTCGGGATTACCAGTGGGGAAGGGCCCTGCCCACTGTGGGCGGTACCACTCCTCATGCGGCAAGGCCTTTCCCACTGCGGGCGGTGTCATCCCTCGCGTGAAGGGTCCTGCCCACTGTGGGCGGTGTCATTCCTCCACAGGTGGCAGGTGGGCCTGTGCTGTATAAGAAAAGTAGCTGAGCAAGCGAGGTGGGAAGCAAGCTAGAGCAGCTCTCCTCCACCGTCTCTGCTCTTGCTCCTGCCTTCGGGTTCCTCCAGCCTGGGTTTCCTTTGATGATGGACTGTAACAGGTAAGATTGAAATAAACCCTTCCCCGCAGCAAGCTCCTTTCTGTCACTGTTTCATCACAGCGACAGGAAAGCGAACTGGAATAGCCTCCTCCCACCTCAATCCCTCAGAACTTGTTTGAGACCCGGTTTGTAAATAATTCTTACTTGCTGGCTCTGACCCAGATGGAATGAATGAGTATGTAGATGTAGGCACCTAGAAAGTCAGACTCAAATGGCTACCTCCTCCAAAGCCAGTGAACTTGGCTACCTAGTGAACTTGAGGCCAACTTAGGTTACATGAGACCCTGTCTTAAAAAAAAAAAAAAAAGAAAAAAAGTTTGGCAGACTCAGAGAAGTTCTAGGTTCTAGACCCCAGTCAGTTGCCTTCCTAGACCCAGTCTCCAATTCAGCATCTGAGCCTCTCAGTTTCTTGCTTGTTGGGAAACTGGTGGCAGCCTGAACAGATCACATACTCCTCAGAGGTAGTAGGTTATGGCAGGGGCTGCGGCTTGAGGCTGAATTTAGAGTTTATTCTCCCACCAAGACATAGCCTGAGTTCGGCCCTACAAGGCTACACACCTGAATCCATAAAACGCACCGGCCAATGCAGGCCTCTAATAACGAGCTCTCGTCACCACAACAGTACGACAGCCTGGGCCGCACTGCCCAGCGATCCCTTAACAAGGTGGAGTAACACCAGGAGGACCTGCGCCTCTGCTAGGGGGCAGAGGGTAGCTAAAAGAGCTAGCTGCAGAGGAAAGAGAGTGGAGACTTGAGGTGGTGCTCCCCATGTCCCCTCAGCATCCCTCGGGGCTTCCGATAATCCCCAGAGCGCTAGGCCAGGGGCTGCAGGTTTGACATTTTAGCAGGTAGTAAGTGTGTGTATGTGGGGATGGTCAGACTTCAGTGTCAACTTGACTAGGTTTGGAATGGCCTTGGGTATCTCTCTGAGGCAATTTCTAGAAAGGTTTAACCAATGAGAAAAGACCATCTGAGGTGGTTGGAATGGGAATGGCCCCCATAGGTTCAAATATTTGAATGCTTGTGTGCCCCCCCACCTCTGCAGTTGATGGATATGTTTGGGAAGGATTAGAAGGTGTGGCTTTGTTGGAGGAGTGTCACTGGGAGTGGGCTTTGAGGTTTCAAAAGCCCAGATCATTCCCAGTAGGCCTCTGGGTCACACACACACACACACACACATCCTGAGTGTGGGCAGTACCCTATCATGGGCTGAATAAGGGGTGAAGATGGAGAGAGTGAGGGAGGCACTGGCATGCATCTCTTGCTGCCTTCTGCCTTTGGAAGCAATGTGACCAGCTGCCTTGCCCTATTGCCCTCCATCATCCCCTCCACCTGTGAGCTGGGATAAACCCTTACCCCCTTAGAAAGCTTTTGGTAGGTGTTTTCAACTAGAGGAAAGTAATGAGGGACATGAGGCAAATGGGCTGTGGTCCTGCTGGGTCCCCTCCCCTCACAGGCTTCAGAAGCAGGGAGAGTGCCCTTCACCCCTGCCGAACTTGCAAGTTGCTCCGGGAATCTGAGAGCTTCAATGTGGCAATGCTCCCTTGCCCTGAGAAGAAAGTGGTCAGCGGGAGTGGACATCATGAGGGAAGGGGTTCAAGGTCAGGCTGGATGTGGTTTCCCAGGTGGCTACACTTCAGTGGCAGGCGACTGGCCTGGCCTGTCTGACCAATGTCAGGGAAAAGGGCTGGTGAGGCAGGCTGGAGAATGGCACAGTGTCTTACGGCAGAGTAAACGCCCGGCTCTCACCCGTCCCCACCTGCCTTCATGGCCGGCACAGCCTCCAGAGCTCTCTCTGTGTGCCCTCCTTTCATCTTTGCCTGCCACTTCCCATCAGCCAGGTGTAGCTTTGACTGAGATCACAAGAAACGTGGCTCAATTGCCTTGTTGTGGTAGTTTGGGGGCTCGTGAGACAGGATAGCACTCTGTTGCCCTGGCTGGCCTCAAACTCACTGTGTAGACTAGGCTGGCCTGAGACTTGCAAGGATCCTCTTGTTTCTTCCTCAAGTGCCGGGTTTAAAGGCATACACCAGGGCTGGAGAGATGGCTCAGCGCTTAAGAGCACTGCCTGCTCTTCCAGTGGACCAGGGTTCGATTCCCAGCACCCACATGGCAGCTTACTACTGTCTGTGATTCCAGCATCCACCCTCACACAGTCATACATGCAGGCAACCACCGATGTGCATAAAATAAAAATAAATAAAAATTGTTAAAAAGGTGTACACCACCTCATCTGGCATAGTTTTCCAGCCTTGAGTGCTAGACAACTGGCTCAGGAGCTAAGAGGACCCCAGGAGGCTCACAACCATCCAGGACTTTGGAACCTCTGGAACTGGTGTCACAGGCAATGGTGAGCCACCATGTGGGTACTGGGAATGGAACCCAAGTCCTCCACAAAAGCAACAAGTGCTCTCAAGTACCCTGAGCCATCTCTCCATCACCAAAGAACACACATCTTTTAAAATAAAAATAAATGAAGTAAAATTCTCAAAAGTTACAGTGGTGTGTGCTTGCTGGTCAGAGTGCCAGCCTGAACCCCATGGCAAGACACCACCTCAGAACTTTGTTCTGGAAAGGAAAGAAAAATGATACTTACATTCTGTTATGCAGCTATACCATTCATCAGTTCACGGGCTTTTGGGATTTTTTTTAATGCTTTTTTGATATTATCACCATGGCTGCTATGCACCCTCACGGGTAAATTGCTGGGTGGACACGTTTTCACTTCCCTATAACATGTGTCTGGGAGTCGCCTGCAGGATCATACAGGAACCCAGTGTTAACTGTTTGTGGTTAACCTCTGTTAATTGCCTTCCAGGGCAGCTAGGCCGCTTTCCACTCCTGCAGCCGTAAACCAGGGCTCTAATTTCTCCACGTCCTTGCCAACACTTGTTACTGTCTGTCCTTCTGAGCACAGCACCGTAGTGTGTGAAGCCATACCTCATTACGGTTTGTGTTTCCCTGATGACTAGTGATGTTTTTGTGTGCTCAGTCTCATGTGGGCTGGGAGTTGAACCCAGACCTCCCGTACAGCAGTATCTGCAAACCTCGTTCGCTGTTTTTATATCTTCTTTGGAGAAATGCCAGCCTCTCTCTTTAGCCCGGGCTGGCCTCGGACTTGAGGCCATCCTCCTGCCATAGCTTCCCAAGTGCTGGGAAGAGAACAGGCAATCACTGCAGCCTTCAGGACGACTCTCTCGCCAGGGGTACACTTTGTGAGCATTTTCTGGTTGCCTTGTGTCTTCCTTTTCAGTTTTTAAGTGTGTTTTTCCTGCGTGTACGTCTGTGTACCCTGGGTGTTCCAGGTGCCCTCAGGGGCCAGAGGAAGGTGTCAAATCCTTTAAATCTAGGGTTATAAATGGTTGTGAGCCACCTTGTGGGTGCTGGGACTTGAAGCCAGGTATTCTCTGAAAGAGCAGCTGGTGTGCTTAACCACTGGGCCATCTCTCCAGCTCCAACTGCCCTTTTTCTTTTTTTTTGTTCAGTGTGTGTGTGTGTGTGTGTGTGTGTGTGTGTGTGTGTGTGATGTGTATTCACATGCATATGGGCACACGCATGTGTAAGTACGTATGAACCACAAATTCCAATGCTTTAAAGGTTCAAAGTCTCTTGACTGTGGGCTCCTGTAAAATACAACAGACTTCATGCTTATTACAAAACAGAAGAGTCAGTGCATAGGAGCAATCAGATCAAAACTGCTACGGTTAATCTTGACTGTCAAGTTGGTTGGGTCTGAAATCACCCGAGAGATACGCTGCTGGGTGGGTCTGTGAGGACACTTCCTGGAAGGGTTAACTGAAGGGGAGAGTCCCCTGAATACACAGAGGTCTGAGGGGAAAGCCGTGCTTCTGTTCCCTGCACACATTCACTCCTTGCTGGTGAGTGGATCTACACTGTCCTTGCTGCTGCTGCTGCCCGTCCCTAACAGAACCCCTCCTTCAGCCTTCCAACATGGACGGAAGTCCAGTTGCTCTCCAGGAATCCAGGGCCTTCAGCGCCCGATGGAGACTACCGAGTCCTCCAGCCTCGTGTGCTGTGCAGCTGACGACATGCAGGCCAGCATTGAGCAAGTCAAGAAATTTGCATCTCGTGGGTTCAACTGTAAAGGGTTTACCTTAGCTGGGCTCACTGAGGGCTGGATAGGGTCACAAGACTCTCACCTGAGTGTCTAGACGCTAGCCTGCCACATGCTGTACGGAACTCTGCCTCAACTGCACGTGGCCTCAGTGATGGGGCTAGAGTATACTAGGCGGGGAAGAGGAGCAGGGCTCCGTCTGTGCTGCTGCCGGGCGGCGCTCATCCCTGCTGGGTAAAGGCGTTCCTGCAGCCTGTTCCCTCATCCCCGGATGTAACCCCTCACCTGTGCTTCCTAAGAAAGCTCATTGGTTCAGCGGAACCGGGTCTCAGTTTGTCGGTGGGACCTGTCTTAGTTACTTTTTCACTGCCAGGATAAAATAACACGGCCAGGGCAACGCTTGGAAGAGGTGCCTGGGGGCTTGGAGCCTCAGAAAGCCGGGGGAGGGGGAGGATGGAGGGGCTGAGAGCTCACCTGTGTGAGAGAGAGAGACAGGGGCAGACAACTGAGAGGAGCCTGGGCTTCTGAAACCTTAAAGCGCCCCTCCACCCCAATCCCCACCTACGATATCCCCGCTCTAACAAGACCACACCTCCTAATCTTCTCCAAAGGGTTCCCCCGCTGAGGATCAAGTATTCAAACTGTGAACCTATGGAGGCCACTGCCATTCAGACCACCCTAGGACCTCAGGAGGAGGGTCAACGCAGTCTTCACCTCCCCCGGAAAAGGGTCTAAGCAGCCCCTGCCCATGCCCTTGACTCCTCCTCACAGCTCTGTTCCTCTAGAGATCCAACACGGCAAGAGACTGGCCAGGGAGCCTTTCTCGGCTTGACTTCACTGATCAGTGTGTCTCAGCCTCCTGCCAGGAGCACACAGGCCTGGTTGATGTCACTTTGAGTCAGTTTTGAAATGAAAACTTGATTTTCTTTTCTTTTTTCTTTTTTTTTTTTTACTTCATTTTGAAAAATCCTGATTTTATTTTTTTGCATATCCATACAAATATTAGGATCAGTTTTCACCAGTTTTTGAAAATAAGTCAAGTTGGAATTTGATATGATTGCAACGAACCTGTGAATCAACTTAGAAAACACTGTATGTAATCAGGGCTGGAGTGACGGCTCAGTAGTTAAGAGCACTGTTTGCTCTTCCAAAGGGCCCAGGTTCAAATCTAGAACCCACATGGCAGCTCACAACTGTCTATAACTCCAGTTCCAGGTGATTTGACACCCTCACACCAATGCACATAAAATAAAATTAAATAAATTAAAAAAAAGAAAACACTGTAATTGCAACATTAAATCCTTTTTGTAAGTGTATATATTTTATTTATGTGTGTGTATGTGTGTGTGGATGCAGTTGTCCACAGAGGCTGAAGGGGACGGAGGATTCCCTAGGGCTAGATTTACAGGTGGTTTTAAGTCATGAATTCTGGGACCAGAACTAAGGTCCTCCACCAGAACAGCAAGTGTTCTTAACCACTGAGCTCTCTCTTCAGCCCCCTTAAATCTCTCTCTCTTTAAGCAGAGTCTCGCTAGGTAGTCTCAGTTAGCCTGGACTCACCGTGTAGCCAAGGCTAGCCTCAGACTCACAGAGATCCACCTGTCTCTGCCTCCTGAGTGTCGAGACAGAAAAGTGTGCACCACCTCACCCAGGTAAGTGTTTCTTCTTCTTTGACAGTTTCATACCTTTACACGTGTAAGGTTGTATCCAGCTACCACACCTTCTCCAGCTCTCTCTAGCTGCCCTCACCTCGCCTTCCTCCCAGCTCCACGCCCCCTTCCTTTCATTGTCACTAACAACCTGAGGAATCCAGTTGGCACTGCCCATATGCCCCTAGGTATGTGGCCATCTACTGGGGTATGTCCGCAGAGGAGAGCAACCCTTCCTTCTCCAACAGCTGATAGCTCCTCCAGCAGGGACGGGACTTCCCTTCTCCCCGTCTACACTGGAATTTTGACTGCCTTGACCTTTGCGCAGGCAACCTCAGCTGCCGTGAGCTGATACATGCAAGAGCCGCAGTGTGCCCAGACGTCAGCTTTCCACGGCTCTCCACAACCACCAGGCCACTATGGCTCCAGTGAGTACAAACTGCCAGCAGGTCAGCGCCGCAGCATGCGGGGTCCAGGGCCTGGCTTATGCAAAGGCTCAAAGCTAGTTAGAGAAAAACAGACTCTGAGAGCTCAACGGTGTTGGGCCCATGTGTCTCAAACTCCACCATCCAAGAAACTCTGTGGAAGAGCTTCAGGCCCAGGGTGGGGAGGAGAGGGAGCAGAGAAAGTGTAGTTAAAATTGAAAACCCACCCAGTTATACTACAGAAAGGTAATCACCGCTCATATCTGGGTATATTGCCTGTTTTCTTTTTTTTTTTTCTTCTGTCCTTATGTGCTTGTTAAAATACTACATTGGCCCCATAAGAGGTATAGTATGCTCGCTTGCTTTTAACATTCCGTTTGCAGTCTACAATGGGAGATCATTCCTCTATTAATGTACAAAGAATGGGGGCCAGGGGTTGATCTGGGAGGAAGAGGGTCAATGATTCAAATACATTGTGTATATGTATAACGCTCTCAGAGCGTTAATCAAGATACTATATTTTTAAAAATATGGGGTGAGGAGGGATGGAGAGGTGACTCCAGAGGAAGCCGTGGGCTCCACCCCCAGCACCTCAGAGGGCAGGAGCGGTGGTGTGTGCCTATGATCCTGACGATACTCTGGAAACTGGGGCAGGAGGGCTACGTTCAATACCATCCTCACATGTCCATCAGGCTCAGGTACAGCCTAGGACACAGGAGACCCTATACTATTTCAGCTACCTATTCATTAACACAAGATTTAAAAAAAGTGAAACTTGCACCAAGAAGTTCATATTACCTTGGCATACAGACAGACAAAAATACCACACAGAGAACAAACCAAAGACTAATGTCTCACGGCAAAATCAACATTGAGGCTATCAGCACGGGTCCGAGACAGTTCAGAGCGTGAAGGCGCTTGCTCCCAAGACTCTCATTCTGAGTTCAATCCCCGATACCTACACGGAAGGAGAGACCCACTCCTGCAAGTTGACCTCTGACCTCGCCCTGTGTGCCATGATGAACACACACCTGCCCCACCCCCACAATAAAAAAAATTAAGGTAAAATGTTTTTTCAAATCCTCAACCAAATTCAAGAAACCAAATCAGTTTTGTTAGACAGCTTTCACTTGCAAGGATGATTCATGGTGAGCACCATTCTGTGATTTAGAGATGGTTTAAATAGGATTTGAAAAAATATATTGTGAGATTTTAAGATTATGATACGTACCCATTTCCTCGTGGCGAATTGAAATAATAGCTGAGGCTTATGTGCACAGCTCAGGGTCACGTGGTAACTTCCCGATGGTTATGGGGCTTTTCGCTGATCATAATGTCTTGTTTTACTGTATGTCTAACTCACCTAAAATTTATTATTATTATGTATTACGCTCTAATGACTATCCATTTCAATTGTTTCTTAGAAGTGACTCATTATTTCCCGAGAATCATTTCCTTAAGATTGATTCCTAGAAGTGAGTGATTGGGTCAAAGGGGAGATGTCAGTGTTGGCAAGGTTCACTGAGACCGGGTGACGCGGTCTCAGTGATAGGTTTGCAGCACGGACATGAGGGCCTCTGGCACCCATGCAAAAGCCATGTGTGGTCGTCTGCTTGGCACCCCCTGTGCCTGCAGCCTCAGATCTAACGTTGTGGTGTCAGAGTGAAAACAGTACCTGTGGGATTGCTGGGATTTGCTGCCAGCCTAGCCGAAAGGGAGGGAGCTGCAGATTCAGTGACTCTCTCCCGAGGGAGCAAGGCGGACAGAGGGTACCCAGTGTCTGCACACGCATTCCCCACTCCTTCAGACCCCACAGGCACCCACGTGCACACATAAAGACACACACTTCTTCAAGTACACTTCCAATTTTCCCCTACTGCTTCAGCGACACTGTGAATAATTATGTTGAAAGAAATTCTTGTTGGGACAGGCCCACCAAAAAAAGTAAGGTTTTTTGAGTACATGCCTTTAATCCCAACACGCAGGAAGCAGAGGCAGGTAGATCTCTGAGTTTGAGGCCAGCCTCGTCGACAGAGGGAGTTCTACGACAGCCAAGACTACACAGAGAAACCCTGTCTCAAAAAACAAAACGAAACAAAAGCCAAAATCAAGTTAAGTTTTTGGAAAATCCCATAGGAGGCCTGGTTGTGTGGTGAGATGGAAGAGTGTTTGCCTAGGACACATGAGCGTGAGGCCCTGGGCTGAGTCACTTACACCAATAAAACACCAAAACCAGGGAGAGGACCATTAAACTAAACATATATGATACACACACACACACACACACACACACACACACACAGGCTAGGGGTGTAAGAGTGCTGGGATTCTGGAAAAAACGTAAAAAAGAATACATAAATAGTAAAATTAAGGACTGGAGTGTCAGCTCAGTGATAGAGCACTGGCCCTGAATTTGGTCCTTAACACTGAAAAACAAATTAACACGTTCCCTTCGTCAAAGTGTCCTTAGAACGTTGGCATAAAGCCAAACAAAGTGGTGTGCATCTGTCGTGTCAGAGGAGGCTCAAGGTCAGCCTTAAACACATCATGAGTTTCAGGCTAGCCTGGGCTACATGAGACCCTGTCTCATAAGAGGACGTACCTGCACCACATAATTAGTAGAGAAGCTCTATTGCTTTATCTGCTGACCCCATAACAGTAAAAATCTTACCAAAAAAAAAAAAAAGTATGTGCTGGGTATGGTGTCTTGCCTATGTTATACTAACACGTTGGAAGCTGAGGTTGGAGGATTGCTGCACGTTTAAGGCCAGCTTGGGTTTTATAGAGAATAGCAGGTCAACCAGGATTGTATAATAAGATTCTATCCCAACTACCCCCCCCAGATAAATAAACATCCATGGGTAGAGCTAAAATATAACTGAAAGAAAAAAACCGTAGCATGCTTAAAAGTCCCAAAGCGGAGATGCATTTCAGGGAGTTTCACTCAAATAAACTAGAATGACGAAAGAATGAATGTGAGAGGAGTGGGGTTTGCCATTGTCATCTCGAGACAGAGTCTCCAGGAGCTCGTGTAGCTCAGGCTGGCTTTGACCTTGCTAAACTGTCAAGACTGACTTTGAGCGTCCGGTCCTCCCCCCTCCACGGGCAGAGTGCTGGGATTGGGGGTGTGCCCCACTGTACCCAGGCTGTGCAGTGCCGGGGATGGAAGCCCTAGCTTTGTGCATTTGAGGCAAGCACCCCAGTCACTGAGCTCCAGCCTTTTTATTTCCGAGACAGGGTCTGTTGGAACCCAAACAGACGCTCAAACTTGCTACGTGGCCAAACGTGGCTTTGAACCCTGTCTTTCTACTGCCACCTCCCAAGTGCATGAACACAGGCATCAGCCGCCAAGCCTGGCTGCACAAGAGAAAAAAATAATTAACTACAAGTCAAGTATATAATAGAGAGAATTTTTTTTTTATTACTATACTTTGATCATCAATTTAAAAAGATTAGTAGAGCCGGGTGTGGTGGTGCATGCCTGTGATCCCAGAGGAAGGTGAATCTCTGAGTTCGAGGCCAGCCTGGTCTACAAAGTGAGTCCAGGACAGCCAAGGCTACACAGAGAAGCCCTATCTCAGAAAAAAACAAAAAAGAAGAAAAAAATCAGTGCTGAGAACTGAAACCTACAACCTTGGGAGTACTGAAATCAGTGTGCTCTTTCACAGAATGTGATGGCTTGTGCCTGTGATCCCAAGGGAGTTTGAGGCCAGCCAGATCATCATGAGGTGCAGGCCAGCCTGGAAAACTAGAGTGAGACTTTGTTTTAAAAAACGAACAAACAAACAAACAAACAAACAAAAAAAAAAAAAACACCTACTGGACCACAAAATTAACCCCCAGCAAGACTTCAGAATGAGAAAACTCTGATGAGACTATTAACTAAAAACAAATAACTAAGCCAGGAATGGTGGCTCGCACCTTTAATCCCCACACTCAGGAGGCACAGGCAGGCAGATTTCCGACAGACTGAGCTAGTTCCAGGACAGCCAGGGGTACACAGAGAAACCCTGTCTCTTAAAAACAACAACAGCAACAACCACAAAGAACAAATCACTGAGGACTGAAGGAGAGCTCACTCCAGGAGCTTCCATGTACATCTTAAAGTTGCTGAGTGGAGCTGTCGGGGGAACGTGCTCGCCTGGAAGCACTGAGCTGAGCTGGGACCCCAGCACCAATGACGGCTGGATCGGGAAGTGCAGGGTTTAATGAAAGGACTTGTCCCAAAAGATAAGGTGTAGAATGAAAGGAAGACACCCAATGTTGACCTCCGGATTTCCACATGCATGTGCACACATGCTCATTCTCACAAATGCACACACGTGCAGGCATGAACACACGCATACCATCCAGACAGCGTAAGCAAAATAAAGCCAAGATACCAAGAGGATGTGATGCGTAGCTTAATGTCAACAGCTCTGAAAGGCTCAGATGAAATGGAAAATTCCTAGAAATAACGAATTATCAAATGACTCATGAAGACATGGAAAACCACAATATCCTATAAATCCTGTAGATTCAAACAGCAATTATGAATCTGCAGTCAGCTGGGTTTGGTGGTGCTCACACGTAATCCCAGCATGTGAGAATGTGGGAGATAAACTCCAGAGGATCAAAGGCTCAAGGCCAGAGCCTTTAAGATGGCTCAGTGTGAGCGGTGCTCACCTGTAAGCCTGGATCCGACCTCTGGGCCTCTCGTGGTGGGAAGAGGGAGAGGGGTTAGACTTTCCTACAGGCTGTCCTCTGGTGTGTGCACTGCGTTACACATGCACTAAATAACTACGTGATTTCTTTCAAATTCAAGGCCAGTCTCAGCTACATAGAAAGTTTGAGACCAGCCTGGACTACTTTAGAGTCCATCTCAAAAAAGAAAGAAAAGAAAAGAAAGAGAAGAGGGAAAAGGTAGAAGGGAAGGAAGGGAGGATGGGAGGGGAGGAGAGAGGGAGAAAGGAAGAAAGAGAGACAAGAGAGGAAAGTTAGATAGCTCAAAGGTGGTAGAGTGCTTTGCTTGACTTGTATGGGGCCGTGGGTTCGATTCTCAGCACTGCATAAAACAGGCCTGGTGGCACACACCTGCAACCCCAGCCTCTGGAGGGGGAGGCAGGAGGATCAGAAGTTCAAGGTTTTCATTGGCTTGGCAGCAAGTTTTAAGCCAGCCTTAGCTACATGAAACCCATTTTTTAAAATAAAAAGTCTTCCCAGGAAGAAAACTACAAATTCAGATAGCTTTATCTTTGGGTTGTGTTGAATGTTCAAGGGGAAAAAAAATATCCCATGATTACACTTCCGAAAGCTTAGGCATTTCCATCTGAGGAACAGAAGGCATTCTTAAGTCACCTTATGGAGGTCAGCATTGACCCTGACCTCCAATCTGAAAATCAATAAGAGAATTAAAGGCCAGTTTTATTTATGAACACAGCTATGAAATCCCCAAATAAGTTTAATGAACAGAATTTGCCAGACATACAGGCATAAGAGGAATGACCACCAACTTATATTCCAGTCTAGGAATGTAAGGTTTGGTTGATGTTCAGAAAGCAGTCTGTGTAACTGATCAGGACAGACTTCAAAGGGAGAAAACTCGGCTGGTTATCTCAATGGAGGCAGAGAAAGCACCCGCTACAACCCAGCACTGATTGGATTAAATGGGTGAGTAATTTAAAAAGTCTTTTGCCAAACCAGAAGTGGAAAAAAACTTCCCTAATCATATAAAGACTGTCTTTAGGGGCTGGAGAGATGGCTCAGAGGGAGAGAGGGAGGGAGAGAGGGAGAGGGAGGAGAGAGAGAGGGAAAGAGAGAAAAAAGGAGGAGAGGGAGGGAGAGAGAGGGAGGAAGACAGAGAGGCAGAGAGAGAGAATGAATTCCAGGCTGCTATAATAGTTTCTGAATATTGATTTTTTAATATTTATTTATTCTTTTTTGTTTTGTTTTGTTTGAGATAGAGTCTCTGTAGCCCTGGTTGCCCTGGAACTCACTATGTAGACCAGGCTTACTTCAAATCAAACTCACAGAGATCCATCCATCTCTGCCTCTTGAGTGCTGGGCTCCCATGTCACCATGCCCAGTCCTTTTAATCCTTTTTTTTTTTTTTTAAGTGTGTGTTTGTACCTGAGTGGACCACATGCATACCTGGTACCTAGGAAGGTCAGAAGAGGGCATCTCATCTCCTGGGTGATTCTTAAATATTTTGCATTTATTTACTCTCGGGGCAGGAGGTTGGTGAGTTCGTCACACCCTAAATGTGGAAGTCAGAGGACAGCATGCAGAACTTGGTTGTCTCATTGCCCAGCGAATGTCCTGGGGACCAAACCCTGGCCACCAGGTTTGATGCCAAGTGTCTTGACCCTCTGAGTCATTGCGTCAGCCCGGTTTTTAATTCTGATGAAATCCAGCCCATCGGTTCTTCTGGTTTGTGTTCTTAGCATTTTATTTAAGAAGATTGACGGTTTCGGTTCATAAACGGAGGTTGGTGGCTGGTCTGGAGCTTGTGGGTTGGAAGAGAGCGGGTCAATTGTACTCCAAGCTGAGAAACCGCCCTGGCATCGTTCGTGAGCAAGGTCAGCCCACGGTTTAGCAGCTTCTGCTGAAAGTCAATGGGCTGCCTATGAACGGCTCTCTACAGCATTCCCACATGCTTTGTGGAATTTTATTTATACCTGTGTTTTGCCAGCGTGTGTGTATGTACACCGCGTGCATGCCTGGTGAAGCCAGAAGAGGGCGCCAGGTCCCCTGGAGCTGGAGCTGCAAGCTGGTCTGAGCGTGGATGCTGGGATTGAAAACTGTTCCTCTGCAAGGGCCGACGCTCTTGACTGATGCCGGGCCATCCCTCCAGCCCCTGTTTTTGATTGTGAGACAGAGTCTCACATAGCCCAGGCTGACCTCACACTTGCTGCGTTCTTAAGGATGACCTTGAACTCATTCTCCTCCCTCTACCTCCCAAGTGCTGAGATTATATAGCACCACACCTGGTTTTACACAGTGATGAGAATCCATCCCAGGGCTTTGAGCATGCAGGTCAAGGGTTCTACCAGCTGATCCGCATCCTCATCTGAACACTAGCTTTTAATCCACCTGCTCTATCTGTCCCAAATTGTACCCTTTACCTCTAGATTTTGAGGGCAAACTCCGTTTGTACGCAGATAAAGCAAGATCGTATCGTGTCAGGACAATTCTCTTTCGCTGTGGTGAGTTTAGAAGTAGAACATGGGATTAGCATAGCTCTGGGTTCATTCCCAGCCACCCTCACCCCACACACCCCAAAATAAATAAATTCCCTATCTGAGCCACATCTGCTCTTAGGAAGATCCATCTGAGACCCCACACCTTCATCCACAAGCTAAGGAAATCCCTCCTCTCTGCTCAGCCCCCATCCTGCGCCTCTGGCCCTTGTATTTTGTCCTGGCCATATCCATCCCCACACAGTACTCAAAACCTCTGTCCTCAGCCCCGGCATGGTGGTGCACACCTATAATCCAGCACTTAGGGAGGCAGAGGCAGGCAGATTTTTGTGAGTTTGAAGCCAGCCTGGTCTACAAAGTGAATCCAGGACAGCCAGGGATATACAGAGAAACCCTGTCTCGAAAGAAAGAAAGAAAGAAAGAAAGAAAGAAAGAAAGAAAGAAAGAAAGAAAGAAAGAAAGAAAGAAATCTCTGTCCTCTATCAGCCCAGGGACTCACTGCCCTTCTCTGACTTCATTTCTCATCACCACCCCCTTTTCGTGGCTCTCTGAATCTCAGACGACTCCCGTTCCCATATTGTCACCCCCATTTCTGATTCTCCCCATCACTTTCCTGCTCCAACATGAAACTGCCTTTAAGGACATCTGTTCCCCTTTGGTAGCCCATGTGGCCCTTGGGTCTAGGTTTGGGGAAGTTCAATTATGAGGATTTTCTTTTTCCACAAAGGGAGGTACCAGCATGTTGTGAAATCAGTGGTTTCAGGGTTTTGTTTTGTTTTAATTTGAGACATGGTCTCATTATCTAATGCAAGCTTGCATGAGAGCCTCCTGCCTCAGGGTCCCCAGGACTGCCATTACAGGCAGAGGCCACCGGGTCCAGCTCACTGCTTTCTTGTGTCACTTCCTGTTTCTCCTCCTGCTTAGAGAGATCAGCAGATAATAGCGTCTGTGTGAGTGCGTTCAGTCCTGGGGGCCATCTGGGACAGGAGATTCCTCAGAAGCTAACAGGCCTGCCAGCCTCAGGGCAGCAACAAAAGGTGGAAGGTGAGAAAACCATCTTCAGAAAGTTGCCCTCTGACCTCACTCAGTGGCACGTAAGCACCTGCACTCCCACACATACATAACTAATTAAAAGATAGCGATGCCAGGAGCAGGGGCTAGCTCACTGGTAAGGGGGTGATGAGGTTGACTCATGTGCTCGAAGCCCTGAGTTTGATCCCCAGAAAGAGTGAGAAAGATCAATGGTTGAATGTCATCAGTGGTTGAATACAGTGGTTCTCTTAGCCCAGGCTAGCCTCAAATTTACTCTGTGGCTGAGAGTAGCCTTAAAGCCCTGATCCTCTTGACCACCCCCTACCCCACAGCTCGTCCCTCCTTGCGTGGTCCCCCCTCCCCCATCCCACTGCTGGGACTACAGGTATGTGAGCCTGTACAGCCTGTACCGGGGTACGACTGTTGTTGTGATTGTTTGTTTTGGTTTTTTTTGGTTTTGAAACAGGGTCTTAGTATTAGTCCTAGCTGGCTTGGGAGTCACTATATGGATCAGACTGGCCTGTAACTCAACAGAGATCCGCCTGCCTCTGCCTCCTGAGTGCTGGAATTAAAGGCATGTGCCACCACTACCTTCAATTTTTGATTCCAGCATTCAGGTATACAAACAGCTCTCTCTGTCTCTCTCTCTCTTTCTCTCTCTTTCTCTCTCAGTCTCTCTGTCTCTGTCTCTGTCTCTGTCTCTTTCTCCCTCCCTCATTCCTCACCCTCCCTCCCTGCCCTTGTCTCCTCTTCACTCTTCTCCCCTCCTACAGCCAGGCTTCCAAGGAGTGCTTATCAGTCAGCGATCCCTCCACCTCTCATGAATCTCGCTCTCCCATGGACATCTCCCTTCTCTGCAGCCCACCCTGCCCCGGTACCCCAACTCAACCCTTCCCCCTGAAATCCATTGATTAGAGCAAATATCTGTTACCCTCACCTGCCCAGGGTGCGACTTCACTCCTGCCCCAGCCTGGCGGCTGTGTCCTAACATTACCTATTGATCTTGCTACGGTACACTGTCACCTGGCAAAGGCACAGCCCTAGTAAATTCAGCCCCGGATCCCCGCACGGGTCCCACGGGGGACCAGAGCTGAAGGTGAAACTCCTACCTCGCCTACCAGCCTCCATTCCCTCATTGCTTATTTGTTTTGCAGACCTAGAGGCGTAGATGCCTCAGCATGCTCTCCCCCCACCCCACCCCCTGCCCCAGCTGCAGGCTCAGCCCCCAGGCCCCCTCAGAGGACCACAACTGCCCAGCCACCACTCCATCCCTCAAGTCTATTCACACCCGCTCTCCTAGACGACTGCTTCACACCTCCTCCTCCAGCTCACTCTCAGCTGACAACCTCTTCCGATTTTGCTAAGAAAATAGAAGCCCTTGGCGCAGAAGTTCTCCTGGCTCTGCTGCTCCCCACCCACCTGCATCTGTGCCCATCCGCTCTGCCTTTCCTCCCACTGAGGCAGCACCCACCCCTGTCCCACGGCAGGGCAGCCCTGTTTCTTGTTTCCTTCTCTCTCTCTCTCTCTCTCTCTTTCTCTTTGTTGTTGTTTTTAGGTGGTGGTGGTGGTGGTGGTCTCATGCAGCCCAGGCTAGCCTTGAAGTTGCTATGAAGCCAAGGCTAACCTTGAACTCCTGATTCTCCCCCTGCGCTCTTTCTTCCGAGCTCTGGGATGACAGGCGTGTGCCACTCCGGTTGGGTGCCAGATACGAACACCACCTGCCTCTCCAGGGCTCCATGCCAACACTCACCCTCTCCTCACCATACTTCCCTGTCTCTCTGATTATTTCCACCAACACAGAAAAAGCCTGTGATTTTTTTTTTCCTGAAAGGAAAAGTTCCTCATGACCTTAGGCTGTCAAATACCTTCCTTCTTTCCTCGCCCCTCTGTGACAGGACTCCTGGAAGGGCTAACCCTTTGGACCTCCTTCAAGCCCTCCCCTTCTCCCTTCCCTACTGTATCTACTCCTATCTGGCCCTCCACCCCTCACTAGTCCAAAAAATGCCACCAAAGTATCCTCTCTCCATATCCTTAAATTCCGTGGTCGATCGTTGGACTTACCCTTCCTTCTGTCTCTTTAGCACACAAGAGTTCATCTTGGGCCAGCAGGACGGCGCTTGAGGCCAAGTTTGATGGTCTAAGTTCAATCCCTGGAACCCGTGTGGTGGATAGGGAAACCCAACCTCACAGGCTGTCCTCTGACCTCCAAACGCATCACACACACACACACACACACACACACACAAGTAAATAAATGTTTCTTCAAGAGAAAAAGAGTTCTCATCTTTCATTGGGGCGTGGTGGGTGGCTGACACAAGAGGGTCTTGAGTTCAAGGGCACTCTGATCTGAGAGTGAGCTCCATGCCTGTCTGTGCTGCAGAGTGAGACTCTGTCTCAAAAACAAATATGGGGGGGGGAGGCATCCATTTTTCCACCTTGGCTCTGCTAGCAATCCACCCTTCTCCTCCCCTTTTGCCCACATCCGTTCTTTTTCAAGGCACAGCCCTTGGATATCTCGCCTCTACCTACTGTCTCCATCCCAATAACCTCCTCCTGGCTTTAAGCATCACTTAGCTGTTAGTAACTTCCAGATATATACGTGTGTATATATCCCACATCGCAGCCCGAACCTTTTTCTGAATTTCATTTCCATTGTCTCCTGAGGCTGACTCACAGCCACCCCTAACAATCAGGCTCAGCTTGCCAAATCTCCCAGTCCAGAGCTGGCCCACTTTCCCACAGACATTCTCAAGCTCTCTGTTCCACATCCAGAATGCAACAGCAGCTCACCCAACATGGCTGCCAGTGGGCCCTCCCCGCCCTGGGCTGGCCCAGTAGGCTTGGTGTGAGGTTCTCCAGGATTGGGGGCCACAGCAGCTGCACCTCTCATCCGGTAGGTAGGTCTCACAGACACAGGTGTGTTCGTATTGACACTTGCACACCCACATCTCACCTCCTGCTTCCTCCCCAGATGTGGGGTGTGATGGCATGCCAGGAGGACATTGCTGAGGGCTTAGTCCTGAAGACATGGCCATTCCATCTTGTGGCTTCCGTGTCATGCTGATGTGAACTCTTTTCTGAGTTTCTTTGTTTTTAGGACCCATGAAAGTCCTGGTGGAGACCTCTGGCTCCGGACCTACCAGATTTCTGTTTGTTTGATGGCTTCACCTGTCTTATTTTTAATTTTTTTAAGTAAATTTATTTATCTAATGTATTTATTTTGAGACAGGGCCTCATTCTGTAGTTCTGGCTGGCCTAGACCTCTTTATATAAACCAGGCTGGCTTGGAACTCATAGAAATCCACCTGCCTCTGTCACTGAGTGTTAGAAGTAAAGGCATGTAGCAATACATTTAGCCTTTTTTTTTTTTTTTCTTTTTGAGACAAGAACTCTCATATCCCAGGCTAACCCTGGGTTTCACGTATAGCTGAGGATGACCCTGAATTCCTGATCTTCCTGCCTCTACCTCCCAAGTGCTGAGACTACAGGCATGTGCCACAACCCCCCCCCCCCATTTTATGGAGTGTTGGGGGTGAACCCAGCGTTGTGTGTACATTAGACAAACATTCTGCCAGCTGAACCACACCCCCAGATCTACAACCTGACTTTCAAGGAAGGTGTACCCCCCTGGCCCAGGACTCAGAAAAGGGAGCTGTCTGTCCCTGAGTGGGCTTCTCAGCAGCAAATGGCAACACAGGCTAACTTCCCCTCCCAGCACAACCCATAGCTACAATTTACAGACCAAGAATTAAGGCCTGGAACACTCAACGCCCTGCGGTCTCCCAGAGTGGGAGGGAGGCCCCTGCAGCCCTCAGAAGCCAGGCACTCCGGCAGCAGCTACCCCGGGGTGAAGAGGCATTCTCCGGGTCATGCTAATCTGCTGTTTCCTCGGAGTGTCTGGCTGAGGGTAAATTGAATTATTTATCTAGTCCTGTGTGCCCGTGTCACTTCCCCAGACAACCAGGTTATTCATGACTCTACACTCTCCATTTCAACATGCAATTCGCAATGAAATTTGACGGATCAGCAATACCGTAATTAGTTGCAAATGTCTGTGCTTGTATTTGTCTGGTCTAGGGGCTATTTCATTAAAGTGACGGAGGCCAATAGTCTTTGCCCTGGGACATGGGATGAGCAGCAGTTGTGTCATGGGGCAGGCCCAGGCCCAGGCCAGGCTGTAAGAGATGGAAAGGACTCAGAGCTGTGGCACCAGAGACGTGGTTCTGCCTCCCGGGTTTCTGTCGTTGGTTCTTTATCCCTCTGTATGTGTATTTGTTTAAGTCTTCTTATACTTATTTATTTACTTGTTGTGTGCACAAGTGTGCACACATGTAGAGACCAGAGGACAACTTGAAGTAGATTCTCTCCTCCCACCCCATAAGCCCCGTGGATTAAACTCTGATTGTCATGCTTGGCACTAGGCATTTTTCCCACTGAGCTGTCTTGCTGGCCCTATTGATTCGCTTGCTGATACAAGGCTCCTGTAGCCCAGGCTAGCCTCAGACTTATTATGTAGTGGAGGCTGATCGTCCAAAGGCGGCCTCCCCAGTGCTGGGATGGCAGGTGTGCATCGCCACACCCTGCATTTGGTTTTCACCCGAAGCTGCTTATTGGGGTCTCCCAGGGTTGAGTAGATGCCACCAGAAGGAACGGGAGCCATCCTGAAAGCCTCTTCTGCCTGCCTCCCCGGATCTGCTCACGTGCCTCCAGTGACAGACACTTCCAGCCTGAGGTAGCTCCGCTTGCGAGTACATTCTCCTCGCCGAGACTCCCAGCGGTGGGTTCCCAACCTTGCTCCTGTCTCGATTCAGAAAATAAATTGCATAGGCTCAGAGCTAGGCGCTAAGCCTGAGCTGAGAGCAGAGGGTCTGCTCAGCCATCCTTCCTTGGGACTGTAACAGTCAGTGCTCCTAGCTTCATGTCACCCGACCCAGGGATTTGAGCGTGCGAGGGACGTGCTCTGCCACTGACCTATGCTCCGAGTCCTGAAAAATGCCTCTTAATTAAGTAGACTGACAGCAAGCATGAAAACAATAAGACAACCAAGAAACTCGGAGAGTCTCTGGGTAGGGCTGACCATGGCTCCAGGTCGGATTGCAGATCAGGCTCTGTCAGGAACTTGATAGCGCCTTCCATGGAGGACTCTCTGCGGTCCTGGCTTTTGTGGCCTGCCAGCTCATGTGCCAGCCCTTGGGTTTGACTGGCAGAGCCTGTCCTATGCCCTTCTCTGTGATAAGTGACAGGACACAGCAATTCTGGCCTCCCAGGAAGAAGGCTGCGATTCTGAGCGGCCAAAAGGAAAACGAAGGAACAAACCAAACCCAGTGCTGAGGTGGCCTGAAAGGTACAGCACTCTAAACGCCTGCAGACAATTCACTTCCTCGAAGCAAGTATTTCTGCAATACCAGAGGGGCCAGAGCTGTGGTCCCTTGCCCTCGAGACATGGTGCACTCAGAGGCCAGGCAGTTGACTCTGAGGGAATCTGGGAACCCAGATTACATGGTAATAACAGGACATTAGGTCCTGGAGGAGTGAGCTAAGGGTGGGTGCTGCTGAGGAAACGCCTACTTCCTTGGTGTTGGGCAGCAGCACCTGGATGCCTTAACCCAGAGCCAGACCAGAGGAATCCGTTGGCGTCCACCTGTCCCCTATTGATGGCATAGTTTCCCTGCTCCGTCTCCAATCCCCCTTTTAAGAAAGATCCCTTCTCACTCCTTTTTTAATTGTGGGTGTAGGTGTGCACATAACAGCAGATATCCACGGAGGAGTTACAGGTGGTTGTGAGCTGCTGGGCACTGAACTCGGGTCCTCTGCCAGGAGCAGTTCATGCCCCCTCTAGTCAATCCCCAGCAGCCCACTCTTTACCTGGGCAGCTATTACACCCCTGGCTTCCAGCTCCCGTGCTTCAGGTGGGGTTAACTCCCTGCCATGAGAGTCACTCCTGAGCCATGCCTCGCCGGGCGGAGCTAGATCTCGCCTACAGACAGAGCTATGGGGCATCTTACCGGTCTCGGCTCACCCTGTGCCGGGTGCCGAGATGCAGAGAGCCTTACCCACAGGCAGAGCCGTGCAGCGCCTTTTTCAGAGTACGAAACCGCCGAGTGCTTTGTGCTTGGCGCAGAGCTCCACAGTGTCTTCCGGATGGTGCAGGGTGGGTTAGGGTCAACTCGGGGCTTCGGGACACCTTCTGAGCTGCGCAGAGCTGCACCGTGGCTGGTTTGGAGACGTCCATGATCCCAGGCCAAACCGAGCGGTCCACACGGAGCCAATCGTGATGTTCTCCATTCACCTGGGCACGTCGGTGCTGCTGCTACCACAGCGTCTAAGAGAGGAGAGACGGCTCAGCAGGTCACAGCGCTAGCCACACCAGACCCGCCACACCAGACCGGCCACCAACCTGGAGCTCGGACCCAGAGGAGGTTAGTGCAAATGTGAGGCTGGCCTGGTCTAGCCAAACCCTGTCGAAAACAAACAAGAAAGACAGCCACCACCAAAAAAATAAACCGTTTAGAGCTGGGGAGCTGGCTCAGTTGGCGAGGTGCTTGCCAGTTTGAGGCCCTAGCATCCACGGAAAAGCTGGGTGAGGCGCTACCCGTTTGTCCTCCAGCACTGAGGTGGAGACAGGTGGGTCCTGGGTTCGGCGAAAAGAAAAATACCGTCTCAAAAACGAACGAGGAGGGCTGGTGAGAGGGCCGAGTGGGCAGAGGAACCTGCCACCAAGCCTGATGCTTGAGTTTGATTCCCAGTGAGGGTGAGGGAGAGAACCCACTTCTATCGAGTGGGTTCAGGGGAACAACTTCAGATTATCAGGTTTGTCAGCAAGGGCTTTTACATTGTGTGTGTGTGTTTAATAGAATGCTCAGCCGAGCTGCCTGTATAGAGTTGAGAAAACTAACCTAGTTCTATTTTAACATCTATTAGAAAACTCTTCCTGGAGCCTGGAATGGGCTCATGGCTCAACCCTGTAACCTCAGCACTAAAGTGGCCGAGGCAGGATGACTTGAGGACAACATAAGTTGCATAGCGAGAGCCCGAGATTCCGTCTGGGTGTGGAGAAGGAGAAGAAAAGGAGGAGAGGAAGAGGAGGAAGAGGAAAGAAACGGCCAAGGGCTGGGCTGCCAAGTCTCATGAGTTTGCTTAGTTCTGTCTCCAGGACCCACACTGAGGAGAGAGGGAACCAACCCCCACAAGTTGTCCTCTAACCTCCAGACACAACAAGCGTGTACACACACCCATGCATGCACACACACTCATTCACACACAATAAGAAACTTAATAAATGATTTTTAAAGGAGGCGGGGCTGAGAGTGTAACTCAGTGGTAGAGGGATTACCTAGCGTGTGCAAGGCCCTGGATTCAGTTTCCAGCATCAATTCCCCACACACAAAGACCATATACACACTTACACATCACACTCACACTCACACTCACACATAGGCACATTCACACACACTCACACATACACACACACATACACACCACACATATTCCACACAAACACACACCAAACACATACACACCACACACACGACACAGACACATACCACACAGACACACACCAAACACATATATACCACACAGACACACACGACACAGACACACACCACACAAACACATACACAGACACACACCACACACAGGCATGCACACACTCACACACACACACACACACCACACTCCTAGAATCATGGTGCTACTTGGCCCAAGTCCCACCAAAGTCAGGCTGCGTGCAGGCAGCAGGCAGTAATAACCGCAGTGGCCCCATGGGCTAGGACAGAAGATCATTTGAGTCTAGGAGGTAGAAGCCAGAAGCTCGGCACAGCACATCTGTAAACAGACCAGCAAACCAAGGAAAAAGTAAAAAGACGGACCCCATGGGGCTGGAGAGGTGACTCACCGGTCAGGAGCACTGGCTGCTCTTCCAGAGGACTGGGGTTCAATCCTAAGTGCTCACACGGCAGCTCGCAAGTGTCTGTAACTGCAGTCCCAGGGGACCTGATGTTCCCTTCTGGCCTCCACAGGTACCAAGCATGCACATGGCGCACTCACATACCCACAGACAAAATACCCATGCACCTAAAATTAATAATTAACTAACTGAAAAGAAACTTGGGTAGTCTCCAGCGCCTCTCACCAATGGTCCAGAACCTAAAGAGGTCAAGGCAGGCTGCTGACCTCTGTCACTGTCCCCAGAACAGTAGCATGGTGCCAGCCTTCGAGCCCAGACCCTCACCCTAAGAGATGACTCCACCTAAACCTTTAGAGAATCCTTTCCCGAGCAAGATTCCCTAGCCCCTAGCCAGGAGCAGTGGCCCACACCTTTAGTCCCAGCACTCGGGAGGCAGAGGCAAGTGGATCTCTGTGAGTTCCAGGACAGCCAGAGCTACATAATGAGGTCCTTGTCTTGAAAAAAAAAATTTCCCTCAAAACAAACAAACAAACAAACAAACAAAGTGATTTGGGATAGGTAGGGAAGCCCCTTTTCTCCTGACAGCTTTATGTGACAGTATTAAGGTGCCCGACCCTATGTGTGCTCACCCACAGTCAAAAAACTAGGCTTCCAGGGACAGCCTAGCCTAAATGTCCTGACTCCATCCATGTTCTGATCTCGGCTGGCCCTCCATGCCACCTGAGTGGGCTCAGTGGCCTCCCCTCTAGGACTAAGGTCTTCGAAATTATTTGCATGAGGTTCCTGGCACCCAGTAGACCTGAGCTCTAGAGTTTATTTATAGGGTCAGCCCACTCCCATCTCATAGAACATCATCTTGGAGCCCTGTTTGGGAGCTGGCATATACAGGTTTTCCCTTAGGCAGGCCTGACTGCCCCCTTACCATCACAGAGCAAATACCTTTGGCTCCATAGTCATGGCAACAGAAAAAAGTACAGGTGACTGCTGTTTCTGGACCCCAGAGGAGAGGGGGATTCCTCCCACCACTCTCTCTGCTTCTTAGCTGTGCTTGATCTTGGGGAGGTGCTAGAGTATATAGGAAGTAGAAAGTTAACTGAAGACAGATGCAGCTTTGTGAAGCCAGGATGGGACTTTTCGTGACTGTTTTTGAGTCGTCCAACCCCTCACCCAGGCCCCTATACGTAAGCCCAATAAACCCATTGATTCACAGAGTCGGGCTCCAGTGAAGCAGCTTATTTGGTTTGTGGGTGGTGCCTGATCTAAGACCGCTGTTCACGTCTTCAGAGGAGAGGTCTCATGACGCTTTGGCCAGTATTTGCCAAAACTGAAAAGCCGAAAAGGGTGGGACTGATCGTGGTAGCACACACCTTTAATCCCAGCACTCGGGAGGCAGAGGCAGGCGGATCTCTGTGAGTCTGAGGCCAGCCTGGTCTACAGAGTGAGTCCCAGAGAGCCAGAGCTACATAGACCCTGTTTCAATAAACAAACAAACAAATAAATACGTGATCTGTGGATGTAGTTGCCTAGCGTGCACACGGCTTTGGGTTAGATTCCCACCATTGAATAAACGGGGATGGTGGCCATAAAAAGCTAGGATCGGGAATTCAAGGTCATCTTCAGCTACGTAGCAAATTCAGGATCAACAAACCTTGTCTTTAAAGGAGGGAGGAAAGAAGGAAGAAATAGGTTGAGAAGCTGCCTCTCTGCTAACACAAACCACTCTAATGACCTCACCTGCAGTTTCAGCCTATCATAAAAGCAATGAGCTGACCCCATCCCCACCCTGTGTAAAATATTTAGCCCTCACCTCCAATGTTAAACGCAGGGAACCCCCTTTCCCCAACAGTTCATTCCTAACTATGTATGTCTGGCAGAGAGGCACACTGTCATAACCCCTCCCCCGCAAAAAAAAAAAAAAAAAAAAAAAAAAAAAAAAAACATGTACAATGTGTCACAGCCTAAGCTGGCAGCAACCCAGGATCCCATCAGCCCTGGAATGAATAAATAGTGATATAGTCATAAAAACAGAATATAGCAGGAGGCTGGGCGAAGCGTTTTATCCTCCACAACACGAGTGAAGAGAAGCCGGGCATAAAAATAGCCCGTACTATAAGGTTCCATTGACAAAGTTCAAAAATAGACGGAGCTTCTCTGTGGTGGCCGAGTCCGAAACAATGGCCGCCCTTGGGATGTGACTGGAAGAGAGCACAGGAGCCTTGGGCCGCAGGCATTGTTTCCGCTCCTACGGGAGAGGTGGCAGGATTGCAGCATTTTGCGCGTTTTCTGTGTGTATTTATACTTCAATTAAAAAGTGCACTTAAGAGGCCTGGAGAGACGGCTCAGAGGGTAAGAGCACTTGTTCTGGCAGAGAACCTGGGTTCAATTCCTGGCACTGACATGGCAGCCCACAAGTGGAGGCCGTGCCAGTTCCAGGGGCTCCAACAACCTTTCCCGACCTCTTGGGGCACCAGGCATGCACACAGGGCACGCGAACAAAACATTCAGACACGGAAATAAATTCTGTTTTGGTTTGGTTTATTTGTTTTTGCAAGATAGGGTTTCACTATGTATGTCTGACTGTCCTGGAACTAGGTAGACCAGGCTAGCCTCAAATTCACAAAGATCTGCCTGTCTCTGCCTCCCCAGGGCTGGGACTAAAGGCCTGCCCCACTATGGCTGGCTCAAAAAATAATTTTTCTTTCATTTTTAAATTTCATCTAAGCTGGGTGTGAGGGCACACCCGTGTAGTGTGAACATGAGATACTGTCTTCAAACACACACACACACACACACACACACACACACACACACACACATCTATCTATCTATCTATCTATCTATCTATCTATCTATCTATCTATCTGTTCAGAGCACTAGGTGCTCTTCCAGATGACCTGGGTTCCATTTCCAGCACCTACATGGCAGCTCACAACCATCTTTGACTCCAGTCCCAAGGGATTCACTGTCGTCTTCTGACTTCCTCTGTCAGGCAGGCATGCAGGTTGTTCGCAAAACACTCGTACACATAAAATAAGTAAATCTCTCTCTCTCTCTCTCTCTCTCTCTCTCTCTCTCTCTCTCTCTCTCACACACACACACACACTCACACACACACACACACAGAGCCTCTGTTGCCCAAGCCACTTCATGCAGGAATTCCAGGGACAACCCAGCATTAGGGCAATGCAGTTCAACCTGTGTCAACCTCTGTTGTCCTTGATTCTCTCAAGCACTCAAACCTGAGGTCAGGAAGCAGAGTTCTGGGACACAGGAAAAGAGAGAGGTGACCTAGGTCACAGTCCTAGGGGAATACAGAAGCATCTGAAGAGGGCTTGTCCTGGCACTAAGGAGGCTCAGCAGAGGTTGGCTCCCCATAGGCCTTTCAATGCTCTGGAAAAGCATTTTGGAGGCCAAAGGAGCATATGTTCACAGTTGTGCCAGACAACTTGTTCTAGGATAGCTTGGACTACGTAGTAAGACTGTCTAAAGAAAGGAGGAAGGGAGAGAGACTGAGATGGGGGTGGGGAGAGATAAAGAGAGAGTGCACCTGTGGTAGAGTGAAGGCAGGATGGGTGGAGGGGTTGGCCTTGGCCTTGAGCCCAGTCTCTCTCTGCTGTTTGAACTCTCAAAGCTTGTCTACTTCCTGCTGGCTCAGCTCTGCTTGCCGGCACTCAGGGCAGGCAGTCTGGGCACCTGACAGGTTTCCAGGGATGGGGGAGGAGGTGCTGGACTGTGGCCCATCTACACCTGCTTTCAGGGCGAATACTCCCATCCCCGTGACCAGATACAACAGAAAGAGGGAGCCTTGGAAGCTTCCAACAGCAGGAGGCCCTAAGGATGTCAAGTGCGCCATGAATTCTTCGGGATCCCTGAGGGACGTCTGAATGGGATGAAGTTTCTGCTCTCAAGCCCTATAGACAGCCACCCAATGGGATGAAGAGATCCAGGGTTGTGTCCTGATCGGTCCCACAGCCGTCCCTGTATGTGGATGGTTGGTTGGAGAGGAGAGGCATGTCTGCCTAGAAGTCTAGACCATGAAACCGGAGAGGACGGCTTCCTACTGCTCTCCCTTCAGTCCATTGTATGGACAGGCAAGTTGAGTCACAGAGGAGACTGCTGCCTGGGTCCTGCATTGCAGCTCATGCACGACCTTGGCCGCTCTAGGTGCCAGCACAACTGCAGCAGTTCTCCTGCCCAGCTTGGAGTGTTCTAAGTTACACTGCCTTCTCTCTCTCACACACACACCTCTGCCCTGATCTAGAACCAGGGTTCTAGAGCAGAAAGGGTGAGCCGGGGAGTCACGCTGGCTTTGTAGCTCATGAGTCCTGACGGTTGACCTGTGGGGACTCAGTCACGTGAGTGGAAGCAGCAGAGACCATATGCAAATGACTAGCATAACTAGGTCTCCTATTCATGTGTGCTGAATCCGAAATTTGAATTTCATGTAACTTTTTCAAAAAATATGTTTATTTTTATTTTACATGTTTGAGTGCTTTGATTGCAGATATGTCTGTGTTCCATACACATGCTTGACGCCTGAGGAGGCCAGAAGAGGGCGTCACATGGAACTGAAGTTACCATGATTCCCACCACCATGTGGGTGTGGGAACTGACCCTGGGTCCTCTGCAAGGGCAGTCAGCACTTTTTCTGTTGTTTTTGTTTTTGTTTTGAGACAGTCTCACTATGCAGCCCTGGCTGACCCGGAACTTGCTTGGTAGACCAGGCTAGCCTCAGACTCACAACAGAGACGTGCCTGCCTCTGCCTCCCCAGTGCTGGGATTGAAGGTGAGTGCTACCACACCCAGCTGCAGTAAGCATTCTTATTTTTATGTTGTGTGTATGGGTGTTTCGCCTGCATGCATTTCTGTGTCTATTGTGCGTGTCTGTTACCACTGGAAGGCAGAATGGAGCCTCAGGTCCCTTGGGAGTGGACTTACAGGTGGTTGAGAGCCGCCATCTGGGTAGTGGGAACCAAACCAGGATCCTTTGGAAGAGCAGCTAATGCTCTTAACCACTGGGCCATCTCTCCAGTCCATCAAACAGGGAAGCCGAGGTAGGAACTCAAGGCAGAAGCTGAGGCAGATGCTGTGGAGAAGCATTGGTAACTGGCTTGTTCTCCATGTCTTGCTCAACTTGCTTTCTTATACAACCAGGACCATCCGCTCAGAGCCTGCGCACCCCACAGTGGTCTGGGCCCATCCAACAGACATGCCCACAGGTCAATCTGATGGGGGCAATTCTTCAACTGAGATTCTCTCTTCCCGGGTGACTCCAGTTTGTGCTAACAAAAACTAACCAACACAGGTAGAAAGAGCAGAAGTTCAAGGTCATCCTGGGCTATAATGAGTTCCAAACCAGCCTAGGTTACAAGAGATCTAGTCTTCAAAACAAAACAGTGAAAACTGCTCCTAGATTATGGGCTATAAAAATAAATGCATAAATAAATAAATAAATGCCCTGGGGTAGGCCAAATGTGGTCTTCGGGCCATAGTTTGTCAGTTCTCTATTCTAGAATGCTCTGTCATGGGGTTTAGAGTGCCAATCACCACAGCCCATAAGTCATGGGTGGTGATACAGTGGCCAGTAGCTGCGGTTGGCCCCGGACAGATGATTTCCTAGGAGTTGGGATTTTAGGTGTTAAAGCCAGGGCAGTACCAGGCAGAGCAGACAGCTGGTCACCCTATTTGGTAGTTGTTAACTCAGAGGAACCAGGCGTCAGGAGACAGCCAGGTCTCTAGTATGGCCCTCTGGGGTCTGCCCACACACTGCCAGTTCCTTGGGTCCTTGAGTTGTGTGGTGGGGCCTTGTCCCATCACAGCTTGCCCTCCGCAGGGAGCTGCCCTCTCTTCCCAGCAAGGAAACCTCTGTGGTCAGGGCCCTCTCAATAGGCAGGAAGTTGAATCATCAGCTTCGGTAAGGTTTCTGTGGCGTGTGGGTCGGCCCCAGAGCCCAGGCTTCGGGCCCAGTGTCTGGCTCCAAACTTTGTTTTCTGTTTTCTCCAGAAAGGAAAGCTCCAGAGTGAGAGTGTCTGATAAAGCAAGAGCCACGGGGTCATGCACGTGTGAGGAGTGGGTTGATGTGTCCCCAGCTGTGTGGCTTTCGGTGACTCCCTCACCCTCTCTGTCTCTAAGCTTTGGCTGCTAACACAGAATTCTGATTCTCAAAATTTTGTCAAGAGTGAAAATATGAGCAAAGTGAGAGGGTACTGGATTCCAGGAGACTCCCAAGTTTAGCCGAGACAAAGCATGCTTTTGCAAACATCCTTGTCCCCAGCTTCGGGACAGAAGCTGAGCAGGTACTCCAGTACAGACTGAGGAGGCTCAGGAAAGATAGTGTCAGGAGGTTGGGGGGTGGGGTGGAGCATGAAGGGAGAGGCCCTGGAGGGGCAGGCTTAAAGCACCTCCTCCCAGCAATAACAGTAATAGCACCTGTTGCTTCTATCGTCTTACTTATTTATGCACACATGTGGTGATCACAAGACACCTTCAGGGGTCCATTCTCCCTTTCAACGTGTGGGTCCCAGGAATCAAACTCAAGTCCTTGGGCTTGGCTGCAAGCACCTTTTCTGACTGAGCCATCTTACCAACACCAACCTGTTGTGGGCTGAGGATAGAGTGTCTGCACAGCATGGAGGCCCTGAGTTCCATCCCCAGCATGGGGGGAGGGGAGGGGAGGGGTGGAAGGACAGGGACTTGCAATATTCCCAGCCCCTGGGTGATAGCCTTTGATTCTCACAATGACTTTTAAGATACCGGTGGTCATTACTTCCAGAGAGTTAGGTACCTGAGGAATGTCACTCACACAGCTACCCAGGTGGGGCCACCATTGACTCCAGGGTCAGAATGCAGTTTTACAGCAGGATTAAGAGAAGGCATGAGCTTCTGAGGGAAAGCAAGCTTAGGGATTGGAAGGAGTGTCCTCTTCAAAGGACATCAGAGAGTATTAAGAAGTTAGGAAGTGAGCTGGAGAAATGGCTCCGTTAAAAGCACTTGCTGCTCTTGCAGAGAACCCAGGTTCAGTTTCCAGCACTCATAACCACTTGGAACTCCCTTTCCAGAGGGTCTGACACCCTCTACAGGCCTCAGGGGTGTCCACAGGCATATACCCAGAAAGTAATTAAAAAGGTGGCTTAGGGGGCTGAGGCCTTGGCTTGGTGTACAGCTATGAGGCCCTGAGGTCAACACTCATAAAGTTGGACGTGGCAGCACAAATCTGTAATTGCAGCTCTCCTGCCATCGAGGGGAGTTCACCTGTGCCCCTGCAACAGATCACCCCCACTGAGCTTGCCGGAGGGGGTGGGGAGGGTCAGGAGATCCTCACTTGAGTATCCAGCTCCCTGTTCCCAGTTGTGTATGCAAATCTATCCTAATCACAGTAATCATAGCACCTGTTGCTTCTATCGTCTTATTTATTTATGCACACATGCTGATCACAAGACACCTTCAGGGGTCCATTCTCCCTTTCAATGTGTGGGTCCCAGGAATCAAACTCAAGTCCTTGGGCTTGGCTGCAAGCACCTTTTCTGACTGAGCCATCTTACCAACACCAACCTGTTGTGGGCTGAGGATAGAGTGGCCAGGGATAGGAGCTAGAGTATATAGTTCTGGAAAAAACGGGGGCGGGGGAGGGGCTCATTCCTGCTGGGCAAAAGCTTTTCAGGTGATGCCTGCAGCAGGGAGGAGCACCCACAGCCCTTTCAGTAAGAAAAGCCCAAAATACCTCATGGATTCCACAGAGAGAACTTTGGCTGTCTGTCATTGGGACCTTTAGAGAAGGAGCAGACCTTGTTTGCCAGGAAGATGCCGGAAATCTTCCCAAGGGAAGGAATTGTAATAACGGAGGCAGAAACACAGAGACAGGAGAATCCCTGGAAGGTAGACCAGATAGCCCAGGAGGACTGCCACCCACAATTGTCCTCTGACAAATAGACACCATACACATACACACAATGGCGCAGCACAACACAGGCACACCCGCACTCAACACGCATGAGTGTGCACACACATTACACACACGAGGAATACAAATGTTTTAGTGTCTGGGTGACTGTGGATATGGGTCAATTGGTAGGCTGCTTGCTTGGGTTCAGTCCTCAGTCCATTAACCAGGCATGGTGACACACCCCTGGAATCCCAGCATTCAAGATGCTACATAGGGCGTTAAGAAGAGGTCAGGTTTGCTGGGCTGGGGTATTAATACCAATACAATGCCAAGCAAGCAGCCCCTCCCGTTTCAAGGGTGTGCCTTGGCTGTCCCTGTATGTGTTTCACGCTTAGCATGGATGCCATACTCAAGATGGACCACAAACTCCAGGCACAGGGGGAGGAGATAATAAAGGCACAACAGGGCTTACCGTCTTTAGTAGAGGACCAAGCCCACCAGGGGCTGGTTAGTCCGCTCCATGCCATTGGGAGACAGCCAAACCCAGCTGAGATTGATACCATCTGAGGAGCTGAATTCAAGGTCTCGGAAGCCAGGCCTGGCCTAAGGCCAGGAGAAGGCTGCAAGAAACGGATGGGTTCAAAAGCTTCCCTCTGGGCCCTGTGTGGTAAAGTAAATGGCCCTAAAGTAGAGTGCTTCCTAGGAGAAGGGCAAGATGGACGATGCTGAAGAAAGAAGTCAACCCAAATGTCTCAGCTTGGTCTCCTGAACAGGCTCCTGCCAGGTGCAGAGATGGCTTGTCCATCTGAGCAGCAGGTTCAAAGCCCTGGGAACTCATTCTCTCCTAGGAACCACGAAGCCTCCTACAAAGCCATTCATCTAGGAAGCATTTTGCTTGTGGCAGCTGTGTGATTGTTACCTAGAAGCTGTTAGCAGAGATGTTCCAGAGGCATCCACAGCCTCAGGACATCTAGGTGGCTGAGCAAGCCAAGCCTTAGATTGGAGAAGGGGAAGAAATGGGGAGCAGGGGCCGAGGCTAACCTCTGACACCCCACTTAGGACTGTACCAAACATCAGGAGCCTTGGGACCCTAACCATTCCTGAAGACACTAGTTTCTACTAACTGTCTATTTTGGGCATCCCCAGACTAGACTAGCGGTTCAGCCCTGAAATAGTTCTGTATTGGACATGGCTGGCTCACCCTCCTAAATGAGACTTTGAGCCCCTGGGGCATCTAGTGGTGAGCATGCCTCACTGTGTTCCACTCCAGAGACGCAGGAGTAGCCGGGGCCTCCACCCAGAGGCCAAACTCCACAGCCCCACACGCGTGGGCTGAGGGCAAGTGGCCACATGGTGCCTGCAGCCAGGTCTGTCCTGTGCTCTGTCCCTGCCCAAACCTCCTCCAGGCCCAGCTCTGAGCTCCACCTCCCGGCAAGAGAAGCTGGAACAGGATTGGCTGGTTGAAGTCCCCGTGGGACTGCCCTGTGGGTGCTGCAGAGAGCCTCTCCCAGACTGCCAGCCTGGCATGGGGCCCCGTGAGCTGTATCTTCCCCAGTCCAAAGGCCACCAACAGCCAGAGGCTCGGAGTGCACCTAGGGCTGATCTCCAGCCAGGATGGTGCATATGAGGAGAGAGGGCTGGAGGGAGGGAGAGCCCCAGAGATGCAGGCATCCACAAGGAGGTTTGAGACCTCTCCAGTTGCCAGGCCAGGCTTCCCTCACCTCAGAGCCTGCCGACTCTGGACAAAGCCCCACAGACTAGCCCATCCCTAGCTTGGGTGGCAGTTCTCCTGTAAAACTTGAACCTGCTGTCAATAGTCTGTTGAGCTCCTGAAGGGGAAATGCCTAGCTACTCCCAGGGCATAAGCCTTTGTGGGGTGACAGAGACAGGCAGGTAAGGGAGATGGTTGGGTCAGGGCTCCTTCAGCTGGCTTGTAATCCACTGTAGCCCTGGTCAAGGTGGGGCCCAAGGGGACTCTGTGGGGCTCTAATTGGCTGGAGGGAAACCATAGGAGGGATCCAGAACACAAAAGCCCACCCAGCAATCAGGAGCTGCTGAGTCCTGGATAGCTTTGCCTCGGTGTGCACCCTCTGGTGACAACATCCCAGACCAGGTGGGAAGTTGGGCAGGGACGGTGAAAGGTAATTAGAATCTGACCAAGGGGCCAGATGCAAGGCTTCTAAGGCCAGGCTTGACACGGGATTCTAGGAGGATGCAAGGAACTATGGGGAAAATGCATACCTGCGCACAGTGCAGTGGATGAAGTGGACCTTCACTCGAGGCAGGCACCCACATAGCCATGTTAGCATCAGAGGGGTTCCCTGGAGACCTAGGTTGCCAACTGTCTTAGTTAGAGTTCTATTGCTGTGAAGAGACACCATGCCCATGGCAACCCTTATTAAAGGAAACCACTGAACTGGGGCTGGCTTGCAGCTCCAGAGGGTTAAAATTGTCATCATGGCAGGAAGCATGGCAGTGTGCAGGCAGACTTGGTGCTGGAGACAACCGAGAGTTCTACAACTCTACTGGCAGGCAGCAGGAATAGCAAGTGAGCCAACCAACCTGGCTTGAGCTTCTGAGACCCCAAAGCCCACCGCCTAGAGATATGCTTCCTCCAACAAAGCCACACCTACTCCAAGGCCACAACTCCTAATAGTGCCACTCCCTATGGGCCTATGGGGGCCATTTTTATTCAAACCACTACACCAACTGAGAAAGGAAAGCTGCTGAGCTAGATAGGATGATGAATGCCAGAAGGCTGAGGCAGGAGGATGGTGAGTGTGAGGCCATCTGGGATACATTTTTTTTAAGTTGTGCATGAAAAGGAAATAGCCAGTCATCTGGCCTGAGCTCTATCCTTCGGGCCTTTGCTCACTGTTTTTGCTCCGTTGTGTCCCAGTGTGCCACCCTGTAAGGGGATGTACTGAAGTCCTAATCACTGGTACCTGTAAGGACTGTGGAAGCAGGGTCTTTGCCAACTTAATAATTAAGTGAGATCGCTGGAGTAGAGTGGGCTCCTATCTCATATGACGAGTATCTTTATAAAAACAGGAAAATTTGAAGCTGAGGGTAGCGGTGCAGTGGACCTGTTATCCCAGCACTCAGAAGTCTGAGGCAGGAGGATTGTGAGTCTGAGGGCAATCTGGGCTAAACAATATATGCAGTAAGTTCAAGGCCAGCTTGGGTTACAGGGTGAGATACAGTCTACTGGAAAAGAAAGAAAGAAAGAAAACAAGAAGAAGGGGGAGTGGGGAGGAAGAGATGAAGAGGGGAGGAGGAGGGAGAAAGAGATGAAAGTGATGAGGAGGATGACTGGGTATATACAGATAAAGGAGAAGGAAACACATAAGCACGAAGAAAAGACAGCCATGTGGTGATGAAGGCAGAAACCACAGAGATGTGGCCACAAGCCAACGAATGCTTGAAGCAACCAGAAGCTGGAAGAGACAGAAGCATCCTCCCCTGACTCAGGCATTAGAAGGAAGAGGCCTTGTCAACACTGATTTCTGGCTTCCAGATTCCAGAGAGAATGAATGTCTGTGACTAACTCGTCCTTTTGGTGGTACTTCATTACGGCAGCCTGAAGGAGGTAACACACCCAAGCTGGCTCTGCTCCCTGTGGTGCGCCCTTACCCTGCCTCTTAGGGCCCACCATCACCTGCCCCCCCATCCTTCCCTATGTACCTCAACTCTGAGCCCTTCCCTCCTCAGTAAATCTGTAGACTTGGCAGGTAAGTTGGCCTCCCTGCACAGTCTGCAGGCCTTTGGAGGGTGGTCTGACCTGCAGTGAGACACGTGATAGCTAGCAGGTAGCGGGTGGCTAAATGGATAGTGAGACCACCGTAAGTGCTGGGTATACCTGCATAGCCTGCTCAAGCATGGATTAGGGACACAGCAGTCTTCAGAGAGCATTCAGCATTGTCTACGAAGCATTGTCTATGGAATACCACCCTCTGGTTCCCTCCCGGACCTGTGTGATTCTGAGCAGCCTGGGGAAATTCCTAACCTCTCCTTTCAGCTGAGCCCTTGGCTCTTGGAGCTAGCCACAACATAACTAGTCAGGTCTCTCCAACAAGGGGACTGTGTCTGTGGCCGATGACTCATGCACTCTGCTCCATCCCGCAACCTTGGGCGGGACTTGAGCTGGGGAGGGTGCCAGCCAGCTCAGGCTAGGAGCTTGCATCCTGTTGCCCCAACCCAGTCCTGCAGAACAGAGTGTACTCAAAGCTCCAGGACAAAACTCTGGAAGCAGAGAGCCGGCTCTCGTTTGGACTGAGATCCGAGTGATGAAAAGAGCAGGCAGGGGAAACAGCAAGTTCAAAGTTCCCGAGGTAGGAATGCACTTGGCACAGTCAAGAATTGAATAGAGCAACGGGGGAGTCAGGAGAAGCGTTACAAGGGAGGTCAGGATAGGCGTGGGACTAGAAGGGTCTCACCTGAGCAGTCCAGACCAGTCACCCATGTTAAGCTCCTTAATTTTTTTTTCCCGAAACAGGGTTTCTCTGTGTACCCCGGCTGTCCTCAAACTCACTCTGTAGACCAGGCTGACCTCAAGCTCACAGAGAGCTGCCTGCCTCTGCCTCTAGAGTGCTGGGAGTAAAGGTATTGGCCACCAGGCCCGGCCTAACTAAGCTCCTTAGCCTTTTAAGACTTACTTTTTCATTTCATTTATGTGTATGTGTAGGGATGCCCAAGTGAGTGGGGTACATGTGGGAGCAGAGAAGGGTGCCAGATGCCTGGAGCCGGGGTTACAGTTGTGGACCACCCAGCCTGGGTGTTGGGAATTGAGCTTCGGTCCTCTGCAAGAGGCGCAGTGGCCTTAACTGCCAAGCCATCTCTCCAGACCCAATGTCCTTATTTTAATCATCTCTGCAGAATCTGGAACATATTCCCAGGTTCTGGGGCACACAGTGACGTCGATGGGGTAGGCATTGTGTCTCTTCTTACTTCCTTTGCTTCTCCCATCCTTTGTCTATTCCCTCTGTTGTTAAGAGCACTGGCTGCTCTTGCAGAGGACCTGTATTTAGCTCCCGACACCCACACAGTGGCTCACACTCATCTGTAACTCCAGTTTAGGGGGTCCAGTACCATCTTCGGACCTCCTTGCCTACCCGGGACACACGTGGTGCATGTCAAATAAAAATTAAATCTTTAAAAAAAAGGGGGGGGCTTTACCTCCTGAACCTCTTGCTGACCACAGGGCCCCTTTTCATACTGTCATCACCAACCCACGCATGTGTAAGCTGTGCAGTCATCCTGCCTCGACCTCCTAAGCACTGGGATTATAGAGACGCCCCACCAACTCTGGCAGGACCATTCTCCTATAGACTTACTCCAGGCTGCCTGGGCCGCCACTGTGCATAAATAATGCAGACTCACTTGAACTGGATGTTGATCTTAGATTAAAATGTGGGTAGAAAAGTGTATCTGCTGGGCAAGCATCCTGCGCATCAGATCACAAATCCTTAGATGGAAATTATTTTTAGGTTGTCTGGGAAAATAGCTCCAGAGACGGGGGCTCCAGAGACGTGGCCTTAGGCTTGTGTGGGCACGTGCAGATAAAAGGGCAGACACAGATGCATATGTACGAGTACCCCCTCCTTTCCATCAGCCTCCACATGAGCATCTCCTTCCTGGCTTCCCTTCCCTTCCCCTCCCCTCCCCGCCCCTCACATGAACAGACGAATGCAGGCAGCAACTTAGGTCCTACTACATCTTGTGTCCTGTTTCCCTCTTTCTTCCTCTCTTCTAAATAAACGGGGAGGGGCACACTGGACAAGCATGCCAAGACATGTATGTGGAGGACAACTTGAGCGAACTAGCTCTCTCCTATCACGTAGGTCATGGGATTTGAACTCAGGTCATCGGGCTTCGCAGGAGGTTCCTCTACCTGCTGAGCCATCCTCCGGTGACTGCTTCCCATAAGGAATGCCTGTCTGTGGGGGAGTGGACACAAATACCTACTGGCTTTTGTTTAAGCTCCAGGAGCAGTTGGGGATAAGGGACATAAGAAATGGAGTGTCTAGGGACAGAACCTCTCCGGGGTAGAATGCACTGCAGGTGCAGTGCTCTCTGTCTGTCCCCACCCTCTCTCTGAGGCTCTGGATGGACCTCCAGTGCCTCTTGCCACAGCCACAGGTCCTAAACATCCAGGAAGCAATGCCCAAAGGAAGAACATTTGCCCCTCAGTCCCACAAGAAGATTTCAAAGCAGCCACCGTATATGCTGGAGCACTCCCCTCGGCAGGAGGTTGGTCAAAAGCAGGACTAAAGGCCAGGAGGCCATTCGTGAAGACTTGACTGGAGTGAGGCATCTCAGGACCTGGTGGGACTTACTGCTTAGTGGCCACACTGAGCCCTGATTCCATCCTTGTGCCTGCTGTGGTTTGCCCTTCTTCCCTTCGGGAGTACAGGGGCCTAACCAGCCACCTCCCTATAACCTAATGCCTAGTGGAGGGTAGGCCTAGAACAGCAGATTCGAACCTGAGCACATCCCACACCAGGATCCACCAGCTCAGGGCCCAAACCCTGGCCTCCTCTTCACATTCCTCGCCACCACCCAGGCTGGACATGAACTTGGTCTGTGGCCCAGGATGACCTTGAATTTCTTATTAAAGTTTTCCTTCTATGACATTTGTTTCTCTGGGTGTGGGTGTGGGTGTAGGTACGTCTTCATGGATCATGGAGTGCACGTGGGGATCAGAGAACAACTTAATTAAGTCACTTAAGTCAGCTCTCTCCTTCCATCACCTGTATCCCAGGGATGCAACTCAGGTCATCAGGCTTGGTGGTAAGTGCCTTTATCAGCTAAGCCATCTCAGCCTCCAACTTCTGATTCTCCAGCTTGCACCTCCTGAGGACTGGAGTTTACAGGTGTGTGCCACCACGTTCAGTTGATTTTGGTGCTGGGGGCTGAACATGGGCCTTTGTATGCTAGGCAAACACTCTATTACCCAAAGAACACCCCAGCCCTGAGTGGGTTCTTAGCAACTGTTCAGGCAATGAATTATGCCCACCTTTGTCACCCCAGGGGCCGGATATATTTCACCTAAATATACGGGGAAGAAATAGAACCTTACCTGCCAAAGGAGGGAGCGTCTTCTGGAGGCCAACCTTCTCAGCAGTGGCTTCACTCCACCTGATCCCCCAGTCCCAGACCCACCTAGCTGACCAAGGCCCTCAGAGCATAGAGAAATGGGGTTTTCTTTGTCCCTGCTGGGGCTCAGACTCCATGGGAAGGCTCTAGAAGGAAGATAGTCTCTGAAGCTGGTCTACCTGGAGCAGCCCAGAGTGAGACTGTGATTCTAGGTACCAAAGAAAGCCAAACAGGCCCAGGCTACACAGATCACAACACTTGAGGCAGGTGGGTGGGGCAGGACAGTCCATCCCAAGTGTCTTGAAGTTAGTACCATTGTCCCTTAGCTGAAGGTCTCTTCCTCAGAAATAGCCCTACTCCATGACCAGCTCACTCCTTCCCATCTCCCAATCCTTACCAAAGGCAAAAATCATCTTGATCTGTATTTCCCTGTTTCTCTGTGTGTGTCTTCCCTTTTTTTTCTAGACAGCAAAGACTGTTACACAGGCTGGCCTTGAACTCACAGAGATCCTCCAGCCTCTGCCTCTAAATTTCACTTTTAGATAGGGTCTCATGGAACCCAGGGTAGCCTCAGACTCACTACAGAACTGAAGATGACCTTGGACTTCTGAGCTTCCTGCTTCTATCTCTCAAGTTCTGGGATTTCAAGTGTGTTCCAGTGAGACTGGAGAGACGGCTCAGGAGTTAAGAACACTGCTCTTACAGAGGACCTGGATTTGGTTTCCAGCACCCACATAGGAACTTTTGACTGCCTGTAACTCCAGTTCCAAGGGCTCTGATGCCCTCTTCTGACGTATTGGACTCCTGCACACATCTGGTATACATAAACTCATGCAAGCACACGCACATACAGATAAATATAATAATTAAACCTTTAAAAAGCACAAAGCAAGCTAGCACACGCCTGTAGTCCCAGCACTCTGGGAGGCAGAGGCAGGCAAAGGTCGAGGCCAGCCTGGTCTACAAAGTGAGTCCAGGACAGCCGAGGCTACACGGAGAAAAACTGTCTCAAACAAACAAACAAACACACTCACACACACAAACACCACAAAGCAAAGCCAGACCTAACGGTACATGCCTTTAACCCCTGCACTCAGGAGGCAGAGGCAGGTGGATCTCTGTGAGTTTGTGGCCAGCCTGGTCTACATAGAGAGTTCCAGAACAGCCAGCTGGGGATGCTGTGGAACTGCTGATCCTCGCTCTTCTGTCTCCCATGAGTTGGTATTACAGGAGCAGACTTCTGGGCGTAATTGTTTTTCTGAGGTGTTGAGATAAAAGGCTGGCTCTCAGGCTGGGGTGCAGCTTACGGCAGAGAGTTACTCAGACTCGGCATGCTCCAGACACTCGTGACCAAACCAAAACTAAACAAAAAAGGAGGACTCGTTAGGCAGGCATTTTGCTTTATTGTGAATGAGGTGGTATGGTACCGCGTATCCTGAGGCTTGCTTGCCACCTGAGGCTTTTTTTTTTTTTTTTAATGTGTATGTGTGTTTTGCCTTCGTGTATGTCTGTATAGCACTTGTGTGTCTGGGACCCATACTAGTCAAGGAGGGCATTCTAGCTTCCTGAAACTGGAGTGAGAAATGGTTATGAGCCGCCATGTGGATGCTAGGACTTGGACCTTGGTCCTCTGCAAGAGCAGCCAGTGCTCTTTACCACTGAGTCCTCTGTCTCACACAAGGGTGCTCCTTCCTTGGCATCTTGTTCACTTTGCCTTGTGCTCTGTTTAGTTCACCCTCCCAGGAAGGTCTCCTGTGCTCGTGTCAGAAGTCTCCCCAGAGGAGAGTAAAATTGTGTATTTTCTCCTCCTCCCTGAAGACCGGCTGTTCCCAGCTTCACCTCAGAGGGCTCCTGATACGTTCTTCCTGAACGAAGGACACTTTGTCCATGGGAGAGTCCCCGAAAGACTAACCTGTCTGGTTCCCTGCTACTGGCCTCTCTGGACCATCTTTCCCCAACCCTATCCCATCTGACTTGACATCTGCTATGGTTTACAAGTGGCACATCCCCCGAGGATTCATGGGTAGGAAGCTTAGTCCCTGGTGTGCTGCTGTGGGAGGTGATGGAACTTGAACAAGATTGGGCCTGGCGGGAGGTGTTTGGGCCACTGGGGAACCTGTCCTCCTAAGGGAACGCTGGTCGCTCAAAGCAAGTGTGCTGCCGTACAGTCCTGAGCTTTGCCTGAAACCCTTCCCTGCTTCCAGCATACGATCTGTCTTTCACAGAATTCCTATCACTGTGAGGGCTGTCAGACATGAGGTTCCCACCGGAGCCATGCTGAGGCCAGCACCATGCCCTTGAGCTCCCAAAACAAGGACTGTGTAAACTTGTAGGGAACTGTTTTGTTTTGTTTCTTGCGAGGCCAGGGCTAGCTCCTAGGGCCTTGGGTACACTAGGCAAGCAATCCACCAGCAGGGTTACCTCCCCAAGCTAAGGTGTGCTTTGTCACAGAAATGAAGAATGGAGGGGCACTCCATCTAGATATTCTTCTCATGAAACTCTCTTGGGCTGGGTGTGGTGGCACCTACCTCTGATCCCAGCACCCCAAGGGCAGAAACAAAAGATCTTTGCGAGTTCAAGGCCAGACTGGTCTTCACAGCGAATTCCAGGACAGAAAGTGCCACATAATGAGACCTGTCTCAAAAAGAAGAAGAAGAAGAAGAAAAAAATTTTTTTTGACCATTTAAACCCTATTTTCCTGAGGCATTTTAGCATTTCTATTTGTTTGCTTGTTTGTTTAAGACAGGGTCTCAACCTGGAGATCACTACGTAGTTGAGGGTGGCCTTGAATTCCTCCTGCCTCTACATCTCAAGTGCGGGGATTACAGACGTTCCCCTCCATGCCTGGTTTATGTGGTAGTAGGGATCAAGGTCAGGGCTTTGTGCATGTCGGGCAAACACTGTACCAACCAGCTGTATCCCCAGCCCGTGAGCTTTTTGAAAGGTGAGCTATTTCTAAGGCCAGTCCCTGCCCTTGTGACTGAGTATGGGGACAGTCTGGAAGTCTGGCACTGGGGAGAGGCTTGCTCTGATTTATCAGAGACCCCAGGGGAGGTGAAGGACCTCTGCTTGCACAACTCAGTTTCATTTCGAACCAGTACTCTGGGTTCCTGGTGGCTCATGAAGGGGGCTGATTCCCTTAGCCCAGAGTGGGGTATCTCACACTTGGACTGCCGTTGGCCGCTGATCTGACAGGAGTTACTGGCTGCTGCCAGGTTCTGGAGAGGTGGCTGGAGGCCCCAGGGATCTCCACTGCCTTCTGCCATCTGTGGCCAACGGGCTAGGTCTGAGAAGATGAAAGGGGACAGGTGGCCTGGCTGGCACATTATCCAGACATCTCCTGGGACTGGTCAGGACCATCTCTGAACTGGCTGACTGTGGCTGCGGAGGGGCACCGCTCTCAGCCACGCACTGTCGTACACCCAGGCACAGCTAAGCTCAGATCTTGCCAAGGCAGAATCTTTAGCCACAGGCTGCCTTGAGTGGCTTTTCACTCTGTTCCAAGTCCCAGCTGTAGTTTCTCGGTGGCGTCCAGGAGGCTTAAACTCTGGCTCTGTTTTCTTCTGAAGGTTTGTTTGGCACACAGTAGGTACTCAGCAGCTACTTATTGAATAAACAATGGACTGATAATCACCCTTCAGATAAAGCCACACCATACTGCCCACTCTAGACAGAAGAGAAAGAATTCTAGAAATATTGATAAAGGGAAATATGAGGGCTGGGAATGCAATTCAGTTGGCAGAGTCCCTGCCTATCATGCACAAGCCTCTGGGCTGGCTCCCCAGCACCACATAAAAGCAGGCATAGTGTCACACACCTAGAATCCCAGCACCTGGGAACCTGGAAAGTAGAAACAGGAGGATCGGAAGTTCAAAGTCATCTTTGGCATCCTCAACTACACAGAGAGTTCAGAACCAGCCTAGGATACATGATACCCTGCCTCAAAAAAAAAAAAAAAAAAAAAAAAAAAAAAAAATTAAAAATTAAAAAAGACAGCCAGAGGTGACAGGCTCTGCCTTTATTCCAGTGGTTCGGAAGCCATCTGTGACTTTGAAGTTAGACAGGGCTACATAGTGAGACTGTCTTAAAAAGAAACAAAAGGAAGGAAGGAAGAAGGAAAGAGAACAAAGCTTATTTGTGTCCTTACAAGCATCTTTCCAGATTCCTGTCCCCACAGGGAGATTTCTTTCCCCACAGGACTCCCACAAATTCTTCAGGAGCCCTAAGGTAAGAGCAGGGCTCCGATCTGGCGTACTAACCTCCATGCCCTTTCTATTTTCAAGGGTGACCGCTGCTGCCTTTGGGGGAGCTTATGAGAAATACAGAACTCTGAAGCTCCACCCCAGGCTTCCTGAAGCAGAACCTTCCCTTGGAGAAGCTCCTGGTCATCCGTGGACTTGTTATCTTTGACCAGACACTGCCCTGAGCACCAAGTGAGTGAGTGTCAGCCCGGAGCCTGCATAAGGACTTCTCAGCCCACCCCATCCTCGGAGGCAGGCTGCTGGCAGCTGCGGCTGGCACATCTGGTGCTCCTGCCTACCTTGATGACTCAGACAAATGACTGAGTCAGATCGTTTGTCTCTCCAGCCCTTGAATGTTGCCTGGAACATAACAGGCACTCAATAAATATTCAATGCATGAATGCTGAGCAAATCTTATGCTATTTTTTTCAATTAAAGCACTTAGGGTACCAGGGACCTCTGCTTCGGTACATAAATCGCAAGTTATTTTAAAGGATTTTTGTGCTCTCAGTAAAGACTCCTGGAAAAACATCTATTGTCTAATGGGCAATTACTGACCTCCAGGCCAGTGTCTGACACCCACGTTCACAAACTCCATGTTTTATAAAGGATGGTTCCTAGGCAAGAACTTCAAGAATGACCAGGTAAGGAAACTGGAGAGATGGCTCAATGGCTAAGAACACCCGATGCTCAGGCAGAGTCCCTGGGTTCAGTCCTCAGTACCCCACAATGTCTTACAACCACAGGAAACTCAATTTCCAGGGGATTTGAAACCTTCCCCTGGCTTCGGTGGGCACCAGGCATGCCTGTGGTGTGGTGTACATAAATACATGCATGCCAAATACTCAGAAACATAAAATAAGTGAATCTAAGAAAAAAGAATGGCCAAGCAAAGGGGGTCTGGGGGTAGTGTGGTTCAGAATTAGGGTGCTTACCTAGTATGTATATTACCCTGGGTTCAATTCCCGGCCCTGTGTGGTGGTACATATCTGTAATCCCTGCAAAGGTAGAGGCAGGAGGTTCAGAAGTCAAAGGGCAAGCTAGAGAGATGGCTGAGAGGTTAAGAGCACTGGCTGTTCTTCCAAAGGTCCTGAGATCAATTCCCAGCAACCACATGGTGGCTCACAACCATCTATAGTAAGATCTGGTGCCTTCTTCTGCACAGGCACACATGCAGTAAAATAAAGAAATAAACAAACTTTTAAAAAGTCAAAGGGCAAGTCATATAAGAATTGTTTTTAAAAATGATAAATAAAGTTCAGGGTCATCCTCAGCTACAGATCAAGTTCACAACCACTAAGATCCTGTATCAGCCAGGCCAGGTGGTGTGCACCTGTGATCCCAGCACTCAGGGATGCAGAAGCAGGCAGACCTCTGTGAGTTCAAGGCCAGCCTTGTCTGCAGAGTGAGCTCCAGGACAGCCAGGGCTACCCAAAGAAACCCTGTCTCAAAAAACCAAAAATAAATATAATAAAATGAAGAGATAAAAAGAAAATAATAACCATCAAGTAAGGCAAGCATGGTGACTTGAGCCTATAATCCTTGTATGTGAGAGACTGAGGCAGGAGGATTACTGCAAATTCAAGTATATCATGGGTTGCATAGTGAATTCTAGGGCAACCTGGACTACAGTGTAAGACTCTATCTCAAAAAATAGCAAGAACAACTAGGTGATTGTTGAAGATGTAGATCTATAGATCCCTGGGCCTTATTCTAAATCTGCCTATTGAAAACCTGTGGGCAGCCAGGTGTGGTAGAACACTTCAATCCCAGCACTCGGGAGGCAGAGGCAGGCAGATCTCTGTGAGTTCGAGGCCAGCCAGGTCTACAGAGTGAGTCCAGGACAGTCAGGGCTGTTACACAGTGAAAGCCTGTCTTTAAAAACAAAAACACAAAAACAAAAGGAGGAAGAGAAGAAGGAGAGAAAAAAACAAACAAACAAAAAAAACCTGTGGTATCAGGCTAGAACTATGCCTGTCTGTCTGTCTGTCTCTGTGTGTATGCCGGAGATCAAGCCCAGGCTGTTGAAATCTTTGAGACAGTCTCATTTAACCCTTGAACTTTCTGTACGATTGAGTCTGACTGAACTTCTGATCCTCTCTGGCATTCACGAAGTCATGCTTCCCACCAGTCCCTACCACTCTTTCTTGACACCAGTCAAGTTATTGCTTACTTCCCTTTACTGCTGTCAACGGTGACTTCCATGCTTCTGAACCTTGAGATTCTTATTTTTATTAATTACAGTTTATTCACTTTGTATCCCACCTGTAGCTCCATCCCTACTCCCCTCCATGTCTTGATTTTTTTAAGACAAGGTTTCTCTATGTAGCCTTGGCTCTTATGGAACTCTGTTTAGACCAGGCTGGCCTCAAACTCAGAAACGTGCCTGCTTCTGCCTCCCCAGGGCTGATGTTAAAGATGAGGGCCGCCATGCTTGGCTTTTTTTTTTTTATTATTATTTTTATTATTAAACAGGGTCTCCCCATGTAGCTAAAGCTGGGGCGGAACTCCCTACGTAGATCAGACTGGCTTCAGCCATGTACTGACTTACCGGTGTTAAAGGCCCGTACCACCATGCCCAGCTTCGCAGTAAAATATTACCTGATCCTTCAGCAATTTGGGGCAGTACGTGTTCACAACTTTCCTCCCATCTGTTTGGATGCTTCTTGAACTGTTTAGTTTCTAGATTTATTTTTAATTCTGACTCAGGATCTCATGTAGCCCAGGTTGTCCTCAAACTCAGTATGTAGCTGAAGATGACCAGAACTTTTGATTCTCTGTCTCCACCTCTCAAGTGTTGGTACTGTAGCCACTCGCTACCGCATTGCTTTACAGGAAGCTAGACATGGAATCCAGGGCTTTGTGTGTGCCAGGCAAGCCCCCTACCAACTGAGATACATCCTCAGCCCCTTCTTTCTCTCATTCTTAATGATACCTTTGCTGAGCCCGCCTCCTCCAGATCTTAGTCTTTGCAGTGTCCAAGGGCATCATCCTCGGACATGCTCCACTTTCCACCCTTCTTTGATGCTCTCATAAAGCCCCACAGCTTAAAACATCACCCATCAGCCCCACTCTGCCCATGTTGAAACTACCATGTCCAGCTGCCTACAAGAAGCCTAAAGACAGGCGTTCAATAGGCACCTCAGACTTAATATGCCCACAGAGGAAGACCCTTCTCCTCCTCAAACCTCCTCCTTCCTCTTTCCCCATCTTAGGTACTAGCAACTCCATCTTCCCATTGGCCCAAGACAAAACTCTTACAGCTGTTCCTTTATTTAAAACAAAATCCAAGTTATATTGTATTTGTTTGTATGTATGAGGGTGTGTGGGGGTATGCATAGGCTTACACATGCTACATCATGTGTGTGAAAGTCAGAGGACAACATGCAGGAGCTGATTCTCTCACTCCTCCGGGTAATTTGGGAAATTAAGCTTGGGTAGTAGGAGTTAGTGGAAAGTGCCTGCTATGGGGTCTCACCAGGCCTTCTGATTTTTTCAACTCCCCTCTCTCTCTCTTCAATCAGCAAATTCTGTTAAAATACATACAGAACTTGTAGCACATATATTTTAAAATCTATTTTATTTGGGTTCTTATTCTTCATTCTCCCCCCCCAACAATAGAGGGGGAAGGAGGGACTCAGTTCTCTTTAGCTACTTCCTGCTGGTTAGGGTCGTTGGGTTCTTTGGGGAAAGTCCAATCTTCATTTCAGGATCTCTCCAACTTCTTCTCAAGAAACTGTAACAACAGCAGCCAGGAGCAGCAGAGGAGAAACAGCAGCTTCTACTTCTTTTTTGGAGGCCCCTGTCTCTCTCCTGGCTCTGGCATTTATTCCCCCCCGCCTCAAGGTCCCTCCCCAGAATTAAACTATCTGCAGCTGGCAGAGATCACGCCCTTTTCAGAGCCTGCTTCAGTCAAATAGTCTGCTGTTGTGGACAATGTAGGGCAGCCCAATATCCCACACCTGGGATTAAACCAAAACCATGTTTATGTAACATAACTGAGTTTTTAAAGACACCAAAACTTCCATTACAAGAACCTGGCCACTTTGGCCATTCTCACTGCTACTACTCTGGTCCATGGCAGCATCCTCCATCCTAAACGCTGCTCCTGCTTCAGCCTACTCTCCCATGTGACAGCCGAGTGACCTGTAAAACCTAGTGTCAGATCATGACCCTCTTCTGCTCAAAAGCCCCATCTCACTCCAGCAAATGCCAGATCCCTTACAAGGTCCTACAAGGCCCTACACATTTCATCCTTTACAGAGAGGACGCTATGAAGAGCACCTTCCTGCCTGCTAGCCCTTTAATTTTGTTTGTGCCACGGACTCAAGTACTCTGATACCTATGAATTCCTCTGGAGGCTAACAGCTTTACTATTTTTGCAGTGGGATGCTGAGAGTTGAATCCAGGACCTTAGGCAGCCTAGGCTGACCTCAAATTTGCTATGTAGTCAAGGATGACCTTGAACTCCTGCTCCTCCTCCATCAGCCCAACAGGTGGTAGGGATAGTTGGTATGAGCCACCATCCTGCAGCCCTGGGAATAGGTTCTATGGATTGTGAAGAATCCTAATTATATTGAAATGTGGAGATCAAGATATTTTCAAAACCTATAACACAGTAATGTGTGCTTTATTAAGTCACAAGAACAGCATAATTTGAGGTAGTGATGTGTAATGGTATTTTAGGCTATTAGTAACAGCTGTAACGGAGTATGAAAATACCTGTGATTTCCACCAGCAACCATGTCACAGGTGCGGTTATTAGTAGAGACTTCCTGTCCCTATTTGTAATTGAGAAACAAGCCACATTTTAGTGATGGAAATGAAGACGTGAACTTTCTTCCCATCAAGTCAAGAACCCTGAATTCTACCCACAGGACCTAAGACCCCTGAATTCTACCCACACACCTATGAAGAAGAGTGTCCCTGAATATCAGGTTAAGAAGCCTGGTTTTAGAATGCTCCCCCTTCACCTACCGGCTCACTCCTAACTTCCATCTTCTCAGACCATCCAATTTAAAACTGCACCCCCTCGATCTGACACCTCCTTCTCACCTCCGCAGGCACTGCGCATACATGAAATAGACATAGATGCAGGCAAGACATCCATACATATAAATTAAGAATAAATCTATTAAAAATAAAATTGTACCCCTAATACTGTTCTGATTTCCAATTATTATTATTATTATTTTTTACCTTAGCACTTAATTATCTTCAAACATACCTGCAACCCCAGCATTTGAGAGTCTGAGACATAAGGGTTGCAGAGAATTTGAGGCCAGCCTGGGCTACACAGTAGAGTCTGAGGCTAGTCTGGGCTCACACTTGATTATTTAGTGAGTTCCTACCTTAAAAAAAGGTTTGCTTTTTTTTTTTTCAGTGTCAGAGAGATGGCTCAGCAGTTAAGAGCGCATATTGCTCTTGTAGAGGACGGGAGTTCTGGCATTTCAGTCAAGCGGCTGACAAAGCCTGTAACCAGCTCTGGAGCATCTCTCTCCTCTTCCGGTCTCCACAGGCACCTTGCACACACACACATATCCACACACAGGCACACTCATATACCTAATTAAAACTAAGATACAATTAAAATTTTTCTTCTTTCTCCTTTCCCATTTTTTTTTTTTTTTTTTTTTTTTTTTTTTTTGCGGGGATGGGTGGGTGGAGAGTAATTCCACTCAGTCTGTAGTCTCATTTTGCTGTCTTGGCTGAGTTGAATTTACTCTGAAGTCCAGGCTAATTTTTTAAACTCTTGGTAATTCTCCTGCCTCAGCTTCCCAAGTGCTGAGATTATAGGTGTGAACCATATGCCTGGCTAAATGAACTGCATATTTGTTTAATTAAGCTGTGTATCTCTGTCCTTCAGAAAATAGGTACCAAGCGACTGGACATTTATGACTCTTTCATTTGAGCTGTGTCCACAGCACCTAGACTGGCCATTACCATGAGGCCTTCAACAAATAGAACAACAACAAACAACATTATTACAACAACAACAAATGGGGCCTTCTCCACAGCCCTTTCTCATTTTTTTTCCCAGCAAGAAAGTTAATGAGTGGTTTGTGAGACTTTTTAATAATGATTAAGGAATTAAAATCAGCTTCACAATTATCATTTTGTTAATACTTTCAAGGTTAGCCTTAGACAGTAACACAAAACTAGGGGAAACCCAAGGACTAGTGGGGATTTTGGTCCTAAAAGGATGGTGTTTTCTAAGAACTCTTTAGGAGGCCCTGGTCTGGCCCCAAGTTAGAGAACTATGTCAAGGACTAAATAGAGCAGTCATTCTTGCTAGGATCAATCATTATGAGACTATATAATAACTACTTTTTTTTTTTCTGTTGTGTAGCAAGAGGCAATTAGAGTGATGCCAAGGTCACTGGGACTTAAGTGTCCATATACCACTGCTGGCTGTGGGATTACTGTCAAGTTACTAAAACCTTTCTGAACAGGATTTGTGGGCTTTTATGTTGTTGTTGTTTTGTTTGGTTTTTTGAGACAAGATTTCTCTGTGTAGCCCTGGCTGTCCTGGAACTCAGTCTGTAGACCAGGCTTTGAACTTAGAGATCCACCTGCCTCTGCTTCCCAAGTGCTAGGATTAAAGGCATGTGCCACCACTGCCCGGTGTCTCTGGATTATTTTATAGTTCCTTGCCAAGACATTTCCCCTTTCCAGTTCATGGGCTCCCGATGGCCAAGAGAAACAGCCTGTCCTGTCCTCTCCTGCAGAGACACTCCAGGGAAAAGACCAAGCCTGTGGGTCCCTGCAGACTCTGTCTCTATGTATTGTGTCTCTACCTACATCCCATCTACCTACATGGCTGACACTGTTGTCAGGACCTTGACCATGAAGCCCACTGTTTCCGTCCACACTGCATGCATCTTCAGAGTTAAAATAGAGAGCATTGTCCTCTTGCTCTTGCCTAGCATGGGGAAAGCCCTGGGTTAATCCTAAACAACAACAGCAAAAAGAAACGCAAGGGCTGGGGAGATGGTTCAGTGGTTAAGCGCACTTGCTGCCCTTCCAAAGGACCAGAGTTCAGATCTCAGGACACACATTAGGTAGCTCACAACCATCTGTAACTTCAGCTACAGGGCATCCCACGCCTCTGGCCTGCTTCACCTGCATTCCTATGCACCTGCCCACATACAGACACATAATTAAAACTAGGTGCACACACACCTACACATAACTAAAAATAGTTTTAGAAAAGTAAATAGTTCTATAAGAAAGACAACACCGGTCCAGCACTCCTGGTGGACTGTGCATTCTTAGCCAGGTCTCGATTTACTCCTACAGGGTGGAAATTTACATATTCATACACACGGGTGCGCACGCGTGTGGACTCTGGAATCCTCAGCTCACCCAGGTGAGAACAGATCCAGAGAGATTCCTTCACTGGCCTGCTTCACACAGCCACCTGAAAAGGAAAGCCAGGATTAGAAGCCTTTTAGCAAGCTGTTAGAGGCTCCCAGGCTGCCAACACCTGTTAGCAGACATTGACCTTGGCCTGGGAAAAATCTTCTCAGTGGACCACTGAGAACCAGAGCCAGGGCTAACTAGGAGGTGGTAACGAGCCCCTCCTCTTACCAGACAAGCCTCTTCAAACTTTGTGAATGAAGGCCAGAGAAGAGAAATTCTGCTGGTGGCTCCCTTTGAGTTCATATTTCTTTCTTGTTGCAAAAAGCGCTTATTTCAGCATCCATCATGCCCCTCTTTGTTGCATGGACAACCTCCCTGTCAGAGGATTTGAGCTGTTATGAGTTTGTTTATTATTAGATTTATTTCTCCTATAAGCAAATGTGTTCACAACATTCCATCGGGGAATCTTCTTAATTGTCACATAAATGTCATCTTATGTAAATTGAATATTTATCTTTCCATGCAAGGGGGGGTTGGGGTGAGGGGGAAAGGAAAAATAAACAACCTTCAGTCTTGGAGAAGGAAAGGGATTTAAAAACTCATCCACCTGCCTTCAAAAACAAAGATGAGTTGGGGGGTGGGGGTGAATCATTTGATTATCTCGGAGGAGGCAGAAAACGTTGACAAAGATAAGATGCCTTAGGGATGCTGGGCCAGGCTTCCCCAAACCTCGGCCCAAAAGCAGCCAACCTCCGCTGCTGAAGTATCCCCAGGAGGCAGGAGGTTGCCCCCCACACGCCTACCCATCCAGGAGGCCTGCCCTTTTCCTTCCTAGAGAGAAGGTGAGCTCCCCGGGCGCAGCGGGTTGGGTGGGTGTGGCCCGCAGCTCAGGGAACAGACCCAAGGCTCCGCCACTGCCGGCTAGCCGCCCGACAGCCCGCCCGCCTGGCGAGCGCAGGCTCTTCTTCCAGAAACTGCGAGGATTGGAGAGCACTGTTTGTGCACCACAAGGTCAAGTCGGGAAGTGGAGTCGGAGGAGGAGGGGCGAGGAGGAGAGGGAGGGGAGAGGGGCGCCCCACTTCTCCGCCAAGTACCAGCCCTGGGAAGTTGCCCCCTCGGTTTTTAACCCTTTGCGGTTAGGAAAAGGCACGAGGCCGGAGGAAGAGGGTGCCAGGGTGCAAACTCCTTCTGAGGCTAGGATATGTTGCCTCCCTGCTAGCCACCCACCCGTCACAGCGCGCCTCACCCCCCCCCCCGGAAATGCAGGGCAGCACCGGGCGCCAGGAGGCACCCGCGAGGGGGAGGGGACAACGAGTCCAAGAAGGGACCCCCCCCCACGGACAGCCCCTCTCTTCCGGAGGTCGCTCACAATTTCAAGTTTCCCTGCCTGGGATGCTAGTTTGCATTTGGTGTGGGTGGGGGAGGAGGACCGCGCCCCCTCCCCCAGCCCCGTGCGCGCGCCCCTCCCCTGCACTCCTGCCAGCACTTTCTGCTCACTTCTGGCGCTGCAAAAAAAAAAAAAAAGAAAGAAAGAAAAAAAAAAAACGCCACGCGATTTCTCCGATTCCGATTTTAAAAACCAGCGATTCCGAAACCGGGTGGAGGGCGAGGGTCTTCCAGCCCCGGAGTCCCGGGGGGTGGGGCGGGCGGGCGGGCGGGGTACCCCGTGCAAGCCTCGTTTCCTCCGCGAGTGTCGCCTCCAGGCTGCTATTTGCAAAGAAACGTCTTTTTGACGCAGGGAGAAATGGCAAATTTTAAGTACGTCATTAATATGGCGCCAAAAGATTTTTTTTTTTAAGTATAAGCTTGCCCTTTTTTTTTTTTTTTTAAGGTTGCGGGGGGCTCCGCCTGGGTCCGGGGCGCGAAGGGGGCGGGGTGTGAGCAGAAAGTGCGAGTGTGCGAGCGGAGGGGCGGGGTGTGTGTGTGTGTGTGTGAGTGTGTGAAGTGTGAGCCGACCTGATGGGACTTGCACGGGCTCCGCCGGCGCTCAGGCCCGGCCCTGGGGACAGGGCGGGCTGGGGGCGCCCCGGAGTCCACGAGGAGTCCGGGCCCGCGTGCAGGCGGTTGGGGGACCTGCAGGGCGCCCCCCCCCCGGGGCCCGCAACGCTACCTGGGACTGTCGCCGGAGCCAAACAACTGGGCGGGGAGGGGGGGGACACGGAGGGGGGTGCCGGGAGCATAGATCTGAGTGAATTAGAAAAAAAAAGTGGCTACTCCCCCTCCCTCTCCTCTTGCCCGCCCCCACCCCACCCCCACCCCAACACATTTTTTTTTTTCCCCTCAAAAGAGATCACAAGGAAGTCTTGGTTTAAAAAGAAACAGAAACATACACAGGGGGTTGGTGAATGGTGCCGACCGCGGCCATCGCAGTTGGAGGCTATTTTTTTTTTTTTTTTGGAGGTGGGGGGGTTGAGTAGCGTTCATGGAGTTACTTTGCGCCCACTCCTAGAGGCACCAGCTCGGGGCTGAAGGGCTGACTGTCTTCCCAGCAGGGGTGCGGGGCTGGGGGGGGGGGGGACGCCGCGGCCCGGTCGCCTCCCTCGCCACGACCCCGGATGGATGCGCGCCCCCCGCCCTCCCGCGCCGGCCCCAGGAGCTCCTGGCTTCGGGAGCATCCTTCCCGCGCCGGCCCCCGCCGCGGCGCGTAGCCGAGGGCAGCGCCCCTCGAGAGGGCACCGCGGAGCAAGGTAAGAGCCAGCCTCCGGCGGATGGGCCCTACGCATCTCCACGGCATTATTTTGTGGGTTTTTTTTTTTTAACAGATCTGCCAGTGCTCCTCGATCCTTCTCTCTCTCTCTCTCTCTTGCTCGCTCGCTCCCTCTCTCTCTTGCTGGCTGCCTGTTCTAGGAAGCCAGCGCGCGCGGGGGGTGGGGGGGGTGGACGCACAGCACCGGGGAGAGAGATTGCGCATGTTGGTCAGCCGTGTTTTAAAGAGTACGGTGCGGGGAGGCTGAGCGGGGCGCATGCAACAACTTTTGGAAGGGTGAGCCTGGCGACCTTTATTAATGACTGCGGCAAAGCGCCCCTGGGCCGGCGAGGGGACGCGGGCGGGTGGGGGCGCTGGGGCTGCAACTTGCCTCGCGGGCTCCGGCCGGCCCGAGGGGCTACGGCGCGACTGGGGTGCGGGGTAAGGGAGGCCGAGCGGCGGGGCACGGGGAACCCGGAGCTATCTGCCCTTCTGCCTCCCCGAGTTTCATTTTGTTGATAACGCAGCACGTCTGGGGTGCCGAACCGGGCTGAGCCGATGCACATGACCCCGTGCTGGGCTCACGTGCAGCTTGGTCCAGTCCTAGACACCTTCCGGGGGCCACCGCCTCCGCCCTGCGCCCCCTTTCCAGGCTGGGTGCACGCGGGCGCTGCACGCGGGGGCAGCATGCTCCGTGCCTGGGCTCAGAGGCATTGCACAAATTAGTTTTTTTTTTTCTTCTTCCTCTTTAAGGGGCGGGGGACAACCTTCCCAGGTGAGTGCAGGGTGCGCAGCCCAGGCAGGCAGGGTGCGTACCCGGGTAGGGGACAGCAGCCCTCCGGGGCTGCGCGGGAGTCCGGCGGGGGAAGAGGCGCTGCGAGAGTGGAAATGTACCGGCGGCGGCGGCCGGAGCGGCGGGTGCGCGCTCGCGGGGCGACGGCAGGGGGCGTGGCCCTTGTTTACCTTCTCCCAACTCTGCTGGTTCGCGTCCCGCTTCGGGGACGACTCTGCAGCCCTCCCCCTCCCCCGCCCTCCACCCTTACACTCTGGGTGGTACCTGGGAGCAGCGGGCAAGTGGCGGGCCCTGCCTAAGACACACGCACCTGACCCCCAAAATGAGTGACATTGCAGCCCCCGCCCCCACCAAGCGCTGCTGCAGTCCCTCTGCCGGATCCCCAGCCCCGCCCCGCCCCCGGCAGTGGCATCTTCCCGGCTCACCTCCTTCCTCCTCCTCCCTCCCTCCTTCCCACCCACTTGCCTGCGCCTGCGGAGCGGCTCTTGCTCGCCCACTCCCCGCCTGGGTGCAGACTTGTGGTTCCCCACGGTCCCTTCCCGCCCATCCCTGGGTCCTGAGACACCCCCTTCTCCGGGCAAGGGCTGATCCTGGGTCAGCTTGGCGACTGGTAGCTGTTCTGCCGGAGGGTGAGGACGTCTGCAAAACCGGCTTGGAGGCTTCCCTCTACCTTCCAGAGAGGCCCAGCCAGCCCAGCCCGGTCCCCTTGCTGCACACCTCTGCTCCGCTCAGCACCCCCGCCCCCACCCGGGGCTCAGCTGCCCTTCCCGGAGTCCCCTAGACCCCTCCCCCGCCCTGGGCGCCAAGCCCACCCACCTCCTGGCACCGCCCCCGGCCCGAACCGCCTCTTGCCCTTCCTACGCCTGGGCCGGAGCCCCCCGCAGCCACCTCCGGCTCCTCCTCCCGGCTCCCGCGGTCGGAATCACGCCGGCGCGCCTCCAGCCTGCGTGCCCTCTGCCTGCCGCCAGGGGCAGGCTGGAGGCGCACAACCCTCTTCTAATCCCCTTAGCCACTGCAGCCGGCCTGGGCACTTTTTTTTTTTTTTAAACCAGCTTGTTCTCAGGCCTCCTGCTGGGGGTGCGGGGGAGGGGCGCCGGATTTCTTTATGCCCGAGGGTGCATTGCACTAGCTATCCTGGGTCTCTGCAGATTTCCAAACCTCACCCTTACCCCTAGCATCCCCCCCCCATCTGCAGGATTCCGAGGTACAAAGTTTTACCCAGAGGCAGTTTGCAAGAGGTCAATGGGAGGAATTATGATTGTTTTCAGAGAAGTGACAGGGAGGTTAGGGAGGGGCGGGTACCCCCCATTTTGAAATGAAGAGTTCTGAGCTTGGAGGAACTGTTAGGATACCCCTTTAATGTTTTTATTTGCAAACAGACCCGAGTTTAGGAGGTGGGTTCTCTTCCCAGAGTGGCTCTGTCTCCCTCCTCTCACTGGTAAAATTCCCAGTAGGACATTTGGCAGAAGAGCCAGTCATAGGACTGCCAACCGGGCCTGGCCCTGTTTCCTGGGTTCCTAGGGTGCCGACTTCTTTTTTCCCCTTAGGGCCCCTAGTGAACCACACCAGCCCTCCAGGCCCTCTTGTCCCATCTTCCTTGGGCGGGTTGGAACTTGCAGAGCAATCTATTGAGCAGCGGAGGAAAATAACAGAATAAACTGTAAGGGGGGGAAGGAATGAGTAATAAAACTGACCCAGTCAAGGAGGAGGGCTTTCATGTTTAGGCTGCGCTGTTTGCTTTTTAGGTCACAGGCTGCAAAAACAGGCTTTGATCCGAAGTAGGCGAATAATTTATTGAGAAAGTTTTCTTGAGGGGGGGATGCTTGTTTGATCTGGAGCCCTCTCCTCGGTTGTTCCAAGTGCTGTTGGCTGCTGTTTTGAGTGGAAAAGCATTTGGTTCCACAGCAAATGCCTTTTAGAGGGAAGTCCTCACCCTACGCAGCAGGACTTAACAGTGAATGTTGGTTTTGAAACTGTTTGGCCAAGGGTCCCCCCAACACTCTTAGAGATGAAGTGTTTAAGGACAGGCTTGTTTGGGCTTTGGATACAGCAAATGTTTCCAGAATGTTTTCCCAATCCAACATGCTTTTCCTTTCCCTAAGTTGCCTGGCAAAATGGCCAGTGACTCCTATCCAAGAGGCTGTCAAAGATCTCAGCCACTTAGCTCTCATTGACAGCATATGTGGGGGTCCCCAGGTCCCTGTTGTACCTTAATATCTAAGATAAGCCTTTGACACTGACTCCCCTGCCTTTGATGTTTGTGTTTGTATTAGACTAGAAGGTGGTTGGTTGTCTTACGCCCCCATCGAACGCTTCACTGCATGTGCAGCAGGCTGTCTGGAGATCTCCCGGGTGTTTAGGTTGCATGGGAGGAGGCCAGGCCACAGTTGGGTGGAGGATAACTTTGACTCGCCATACACTCCCCCCACCCCCCACATGGGACCTGTATCACATGCCTTAAACAGTTAAATGGTCTCAGCTCAAAGCTTTGGCACCAAGGGAAGTTGGTTCTGGAGCCGTAGGCAATCTCTTAGCTTCCCCTCAGAAATCTCACTGGCGTTTGGAAAACTTCCATCCGTACTGGGAACTGTGGTAAGCCTTCCTACAGACTTGAGCCCCTTGACAACAGAGTCAGCTAGCCCTGGGTTCAAATGTAGTTTCCAGCTGTGGGAAAGGCCTGTAGGTCTCAGTTTTCAACCAGCAGGACTGATGGTAATTCTTATCTATGATCAAAGGAAGGAATAGGATGTATTAAGGACTAAACCTGGGGCTGAGCATGTAGTTGACGGCCGAGCACCTGTTGAGCAAGCACAAGGCCCTGGGTTCAATCCCCAGCCCTACTATGAAAAGGGAAGGGGGAAAAAAAGGCAAAGCCCACAGTGAGGCGAGTGGTAGCGCCCACACAGTATTAGCCACTATTACTCTGTTAATGAACCGAGGCAAGCCAGTTTATTGTATGCACTGTGGCCTCCGATCTGTCAGTCCGCAGGCCAGAAAGCCATCTCCTCTGCAGAAGAGACGGGAGGCATCTAACAGGTGCCCATGTGGGCAGCTGGATTTAGAAACCATCCGCTGAGTTTTGCCCTGCGGGGGAAGAATAGGGTCGGGGAAGTACCAAATGATAAATTAGACAGAACCCATCACGCTCTTGGGATCTCCCTGGTTGGGTCTTAGAGCTAGGGCAGTGGAGTAGCAGGTAGGCAGTGATGTGGTAGGAGGAGAGGGCCCAGGCTCCCCTCCCAGCTTGGAGAAGTCACGGGCGGCAGCCTTCTGCCCTGTGTGCACGGGATCATTTTTTTTGTATCTACAATTATTGTCCCTGAGAAGGCATTAAAGTTAATGAGAGATGGGAAAAGAGTGGGGCTGTGACCCCCGTTTGAAGCAGTTTAAGAGTGTGCGAGCTCTTGTTTTCTGAATGTCTGGCCTTCCCTGCACAAGGAGGCTCTGAGGACAGGTTTTCCAGCCGAAATATCATTAAATTGTATTAGCATCTTATTACACACACGCCTTCGCGGTCTGCCTCAGACAGGGAGAGTTTTTGTTTCTTTCTGAGAGATTGTGTCTGGAATGGTAAATTGCCTGCTTGAAGGTCCCCCCCCCCTTTTTTTTTAAGGAGGATGGAATCCTGCTGTGTGTGTGAGAGTAGGCCTGGTAGCCTCTGGAGAGGAGAGACCTGGAGGCCAGGTTTGGGGTGTTTTAACTGCCCCAGGGAGTGGCTGCAGTAGCTGGCCTGAAAGCCCCACTGTTCCCAGGGTCAGCTGGGAGGGCGTTAATGGAAGCCCAGGGTGTTTATTTGAATTTATTTGCAGAGACATCTTTAAAAGAGACTGGCACTGGGCAGTGGCGTTCCAGGGCTAGAACTTTAGTTGGGGCTAAGGCTGATGGCCCGTGCTGCCAAGAAAACATCTGCCACCAAATTGCTGCCCTATTACTGAGTTGACATTGGTCATTAGCCAGGAGCCCAACCAAATAAAGCTGCCTGGAAAATGTGTAGGGTCAAGACAGGGAAGGAGGACTGTGAAAACAGGAGGGAATCTTGGGCTGGGGTGTTGGTTTCTGCCAGCAGCAGGCCGGCCAGCTGGGCTGTGTGGTCCTGACACTCCAAGAGGGGAGGGGAGGGGAGGGGAGGGGCGGGAGCATGTTCAGGACTCATTATACTGGGTGCACTGTGAGAGTCCCTGGCGTTCACACAGGGATCTAGCCAGACATGCTCCTTACTCACTCCCCCGAAGGACAGTTGGCAAGTACCTCGACACACTGATGGGTGCTCTGAAGACAGAGAAACGGGGAGGCTAATTTCTCTAAATAGGGTAATGGTCAAAAAACGGACACTGGCAGCTGCTGCAACTTGTGCCCGGGTCTGGAAGCATGGAGAAACTTCAGCTTGGGAGAGGGAACAGAAAAAGAGGCCAGGGGCTATGACTGTAGCTCAGTGGGAGAGTTCTCTCCTTGCGTGCATGAGTGAGAGCCTAGGTCCGGTCCTGCTATTGCTGCTGTGCTGAGATGGAGTGAGCTCTGGGTCCAGATTGTTGTAGGCTCCTGCCGGGATATGGAGAGCTAGCCATGGATCAGCTGGAAGCCTGTAAAAAGAGTTTAGGGGGTGGTGGGGAGCGTGACAGGATTTAAGCTTTGAAGGTCTCTTTGGGTGCTGTGTGGAGTTCGGGGTCCATGAAATCGTGGGAGTGAACACAGATGGGCCAGGTGAGAGGTGAGGTGGGCATGGGGCAGTGGGGAGAGTGGGTGTGTTGGGGGCTTTCCAGAGGTCAACTGTGGCTCAAAGGTGGCACGGGGGCCTTGGGCCGCCGCTCCACTGAGGGCACCCTGGTCTCCCATAGTGTAAAGGAGAGCTTCCCGTGTGTGCTCCTATCTGGGGAGGTATGGGAAAAGTGCAGCGGACCCAGAAGAATGGCAAAAACAGATCTTTCTTGCTCAGACTCTCCTTCACAGATAGGACTTCAGGAGCACTTCTCGTCCCTCAGCATCGAGTGCCGTGCACCTCTGAAGTCCTCTGTCAGGGCAGACCATGACTGGGAAGAGCTGGGAGGGCTTGTTAGAGAGGGAAAGCCGGAGGCCTGGTTGACTGAGCAGCTACCCCACCCACCCCCACCTATTGGCTGACTTAGCAGTGTCCGTCCCTTTTCTGACCAGCGGGCGGGCCAGGTGTTCTGTGGGACAGAGGGCCTCCTCATCGAGGTGGCTGGGTGTGCAAGCTGACAGGTCACCTGTTGGTTTCTGGGCAAGGACCCGGGACTGTAAGGAGGGTGTGGACAGCCACAGTCACTGCCTGTTCTTTCCAGGGGGCTGGCCCCGGTAGGGCTATCCATTCTGGCCCGAGGCAGCCAGGCATTTACTAGCTAGCATCCCTGTGGCGCTGCAGCCGCCCCACTCACTGTATTGAGAGTTCTTCACACTCATTTAGTCTCGCCAGCTGATTCTAGCCAACAGACGTGTTTAGTTTGGCCCTTTCAGGGTGTTCTTCAAATTCTGAGTTAGTTGCCAGCATTTTAAATTCAGGAGATATATGGGGAAATCAGATCCAGTTTACCTCCTGGGGGAAGTATGTCTTTGCCAAGACCTCTGGCCTTGTGAGGGGTGGGGTGAGGATTTGAACCCAGCACTCCTAAATCCATAGCCTCCCCCCCCCCCCCCGCACCTCTTCTTCCTGGCCTGGAGGTCACACCTGGGGGGGGGGGGGGACTCGTGCATTCTAAACACGTGGCTGGCTACTACCGAGTGCTATCCTCGGCCCCTAGCCAGCTGTTAGTGCTACAGGAGATCCTGGTTTGGAAGTACCGTTACTCTCCGCTGAAAGTGAGAGAGAATTCCATTGTAGAAGGAATTGGACAGGTGACACCCCAGTGACATCGAGGCTAGGCCAAGTTTGGGCTTAAAGCCACAGTTCTTTTTAGAGTCAGTCTTCCTCACATCCTGAATGTCACGGAGCGCGATGGCTTTGGTTCTGGGCTCCCTCTGCTGCAAAGAGGCCCCGAAGTCTGACAGTCAGGGGTTGGCTCTTCTGAGTCCATCACAAACACTGTCACCTTAGTTAAGTCACTTGACCCCTGAGCCTGAGTCTCTTAGACTTAAGTTAGAGGGAGGAAGTTGTCATACCTACCAAGGGCCATTCTGGGAGCCCCGTAGGGGTCCTTGAGTGCTAGGGGACATCCTGCCTGCTGTAAGGGGCTAGGCCTTCATTACTGGCCCTGCCTCTTGGCTTGCCTGCACTGCCAGGTGCCCCATCAGGCACCCTCCCATTCTGTGTGTGGGGGGGGATTGTGGGTAGGAGGCTTCTAACTGAGGTTAAGGGTAAAACAGGAAAGCTCAGAGGTCTGGGTATTCGTCTTCCCCGCTTAGTGAGTGGGTATTTCAGGGTCTGTGTGGCACCGCAGGTAGAGACCAGTGGGTGTTGAAGGGCAGATTCTTTGTACAAAGGGAGCTCAGGATAACCTCAGGAATCAGACCGCAGACTCCAGGGCTCAGGGCTCATCTCCATTCAGCCAGTTAGCAGCAGAATGGGGCAAGCTTCCTCTGTAATCGGGCCTGAAGCTTACAGCTCACCAAGCTGTTAGGAGCTCCGCGCTGTGAATGAGGCTGTGAGGGAGCTGCCCTTAGTGTCTCAAAAGTTAGATGGCGTACAGGTGAGGTAAAGCAGGTTGTATTTTTATCTGAGGATGGACAAACGATGTCCCATTTCTGCTCTCCAGAAGCCACCATGCTCGGGATTGGGCCGCAGTGATGGTTTGTGGCTTACCTTGACAGTATGGTCCTGGAAGAATCATTCTTTTTTTTTCTCTTCTCCCTCCTCCCTGTAGGGGGCGCTCGGGAGGTATCTGCTGTGGGTCACTCTGGTCTGCTTATTTCATTGAATGGGAACCGGGACTTGAGTGGTCATTGTCACCTTTTGGTTTGTGCCCGCTGGCCTCCCTTGCAGTCTTTTTTACACCACAGGGCAGACTTCTGTTCAGACTTCTGAGTTCCTTGGGGCCTCCTTTCCCAATCTCTGGCCCGGTGGGTGGCTACGGAGAGGATGGAGCTGGAGGAGAGGCAGGGACCTTATACTTTCTCCGCATGGAAGTGTGGGTTGAGGACGTAGGTGACGGGGTGTTTTCCAGAAAAATTGAGGATTTCCCCCCAGGTGTCTGTGAAGATTATGACCCTTCTTGCCCTTTTGTTGCAGATGGAAGAGAAGAGGCGAAAGTACTCCGTCAGCAGCGACAACTCCGACACCACTGACAGTAAGGCCCTCCCCCCTGGCTCTACAGGGACAGTGGTTAAGTAACACTGGCAGGAGGCTGGCTCTCCGTTCAGCTCAGCCCAGGGCCACATGGGTGAAACCAAGTCGGGTCAGGATCCTCTGGCCCTGGGGTGGTCAGTCCCTCCCTTCCCAGGGGCCTCCCCTTTTTTCTACCGCCCTGCCCTCTAGGTAGGCCTTCCTCTGATTGGAATAGATTGACTCCTCTGAGGGCATTTGCTGCTGGCTGATGGTAGGGGAAAATGAATCCTTTGGCTTTCTCTCCAGTCGGGACCCTTTTAGAAGTCTCTACAAAACACACACGAAACCCTGTTGCCCTTTGTTCTGATCAGTTAATTATTATGATAAGTAGCTTCCTAACCAGTGGAAGACTCTGATCAGAGGATTCCTGTCATGTTCACCGCTCTGCTACCAGCTGTAATCCGACACACAGTAGGTGTTCTATAAATGTGGGCTGAAGAAATTAACGAAGAAGCCCAGCCTTCATGGAATCCTGGCAGTAGGTTTTCAGAGGTTGACTTAGGTAAGGGGTGAGGGTGTCAGGTGTCCAGGAGTGGAGGAAAGGCCCCGTTGTCAAAGGGCAAATGACATGTTGGGAGCAGAGGGGGAGGTTTGTGTATAGTAAGAGCTTCCCCTCCTGGGTGGTGACAAAAGGTATTCATTCTCCGATGGCCCAGGAAGCCAGGCCTTCCAAGCCTGTTGGATTAAGGAGTTCCGTCTTCATGGGTTAGAAGATGCCGGAACTACTTCTTAAGGAGGAAGCCACACTGCTGGGAGGCTGAGCCCGGATCTCTAGACCGGGTGAAGTAATGGCATCTACAAGGCCCTTCTAGTTCCAAACCCCCATACTCCCTAGCAACCAGGGGATGGATAATACCCAGCCCTTCCTGCCTCCAGGCCTTCTCCACTGCCCTGTGAGTCTGGCCCTGGCTGTAATCTGCTCCTCCACTCCACCCCTCCTGCTGAGGGAACAGCTTGATCATGGACTTGGAGCCACTCCCTCGATGTCGGTTCCCGCCACTGTGCCCACCCGTGGCCACTGATTCCCATGTTCATCAAAACACTTGGATCTTGAATTTGTTGTGGCGGTCCACTTCTTTAATCCCAGCACTCGGGAGGCTGAGGCAGGTGGGACTTTATGATAAGAGGTCAAGGCTGGCCTGGTCTCTATAGCAAGTTCCAGGCCTGGCTGAGGAAGACCCCTGGGTCTTCCTGGTCCTTCTGGCTGAGTCCATTGCCCTGTTGTCTAGCAAGGGCCTGTGACTCTACAGTCATGGCTAATTGAGGAATCCCTTTGGACCATCCTAAGGCTATAGATATGGTATCCTTTGACTAGCCTTTAGAGGAGAGTTCATCTCTTCTCCCGTTATTCATGTTGCTCTCATGAATACTACAAGGTTATTAACTTACAAAAGGAAAGGTTCTGAAAAGCCACACCACCTCCCATCAGCATAGTCCCAAGGACAAGGTCTTTTGAGGCACTCGTATCTGAATCATCACAACTCATATTAGAGGCCAGCAAGAATCCCAGCACCGAGGAGGCTGAGGAAGGAGGAGCGTGAGTTCGAGGCCAGCCTATCTTAGTCTCTTTCTGTTGCTGTGACGAAGTCCCCTGACAGGAACAGCTTAAGGAAGGGTTTATTTTGGCTCACAGTTCGAGAGTCCAGCCCGTCGTGGCGGCAAGAACTTGATGCACTGCAGTTGGGAAGAAGAGAGATGAATTTGCTGTAACTCAGCTTTCTTCATTTTATACATTCCAGGACCCATGCTTGGGGTGGAGATGGGGGGGTGCAGCCCACTTTTCGTATAGGATCCTTCCCACCTCAGTCAACCCAGTCAAAATAGTCCCTCCGAGGCTTAGGCAGAGGGTAACTGACCCCTCCCAGGTGTGCTGAGGCTTATCTGCTAGATGATTCCTTATCAAGTTGGCATTGACACTTCATTATGGCACACCCACCCACCTCTTCCAGGCCTGCAGAGATCAAATCATTTGCCTGAGGTGACCAGTAAGTAGGAGGCTGACTTGGGTCTAGCCTGGCAGTCTACTGGTCTGTTCAGATTCTTACTTCCCTATGCCCTCCCCCCCTATGCCCTCCCCTGCTTCTGCAACCCACTGGGGCATCCAGGACTGCCATGGGGCATCTAAGCTGGGGCATACTGGAGACAGGGCCTGGAGTGTTCCAACATTCCTTGACCAAGTAGGAAGCAGAACCTCAGAGAGGGCCGGGGACTTCTCTGGAGCCACAGAAGCAGCTGGTAACTGCCTTTCATTTCTTAAGGCCCGTTTTCAGTGGTTGAGCGAAGGAGCCTTTGCATTTCCATTGGTCTTTGGAAAGATTGGGGCCCAGAGCAGGTACCAGTGCCTCCCATCTTCTGATCCGACAAGCCAGGACTCTCCTTGAGACTTTGGTCCTCTGTGTGGTTGGGGTGCCGCTTCTGACTCTTCAGGACCCCTCATGGCCTGTGTGCTCTCTGCAGGTCACGTGATATCCACATCAGCATCAAGATGTTCCAAATTGCCCAGCAGTACCAAGTCGGGCTGGCCCCGGCAGAACGAAAAGAAGCCCTCAGAGGTAGGTAGCAGTGCTGGGGAAGGTTCCGGGAAGGATGAGGCTGGGGCGGGGAGGTGACTAGAGTGATACCTGTGGGGAGTAAGAGAACGAACTGAGGAGATGCACGGAAGGCCATGTGTTCTCGACAGAGGGCCCACGGCCAGTATGGCAGGATGGAATGAATGGGGGAAACCAGTTAAGTCCAAGCCGTGGTTCCCAACCCGTGGGTTGCGACCCCTTGTGGGGGGGATTGAATGACCCCTTCCCAGGGGTCACATATCAGGTGTCCTGCATTTCAGTTATTTACATTATCATTCATAACAGTAGGAATGGTACAATTATGAAGTAGCAATGAAATAATTAGATGGTTGGGGGAGAGTCCCCACAACATGAGGAACTGTATTAAAGGGTCACAGCATTGGGACGATTGAGAACCGCTGGCCTAAGCCTTTCCTCTTGACCTGAGAGAATGTTTTGTGTGTTCCTAAGTGGGGCAGTGACACAGTCTGGTGCATTTGTTGTTGTGAGACCAGGTCTCTCTTGGGTAGCCCTGGCTGGCTTGGAACATGCTGTGTAGGCCAGGCTGGCCTCAAACTCAGAAAGAGGGGTTTCCTGGTCTGCAAGTAGAGAGAGGTGTTTCTGGCTTCTGTGGAGGGGGGGGTCCCTGGCACATGAACCAACAGCAAGCCCCTTCCTGTAGCCGATGGAAACCTGCATGCAGTCCTGCTTGGGACTTTGCCAGCAGGGCACTGGGCAGAAAAGAGGCTCTTGGTGTAAATATGGCTGTGGGAGTGTGGAGGGCTGTGCATTTTCACCCCTGTACTTTTCACATGCAGCTGTTTTGCAGTTGGGGTGGGGTCCAGGACCATGTCTTTTCCCAAGCCACCCCCTCTTTTCTCCTGCTCCTACTCCGCTGGGATCATCTGGTGTCAATTTTTACCAGCCCCTAAATGTGTAATTTGGGGTGGTCTTCCTGTATGCACGTAGGTGCTCTTCCCCAGAGCTTTGTATTTAAAAAAAAAAAAAAAAAAGACTCCTTGAATCCCAAAATGCCCTGCTTTAGGCCCTTCCCCTTGGGAGGTGGGCTTGGGACCCTGTGAGAGGGTTCTCGCAGCCCTGATAACTTTCGAACTTGGGTTGGGTAGAAGTGTATGGAGGTATTTTTGGGGGTGTTGTGAACGAGGGAGTTGGAAGCTGGGGCTCTTCTGTACCCTCCTCCTTAGCTGGCTACATGGGAGGACAGTGTACCAAATACAGTTTGGGAAGCAAATACAGGATGGGATCTTGGCAGGCTCTGCCTCTTCATGAATGAGTAAATGGTGTGATCGGTTTTGTTTGTTTGTTTGTTTTTGGCTCTCCTGGTCCTCCGAGGCAGGAACTGCCATCCTCATTTATTGGGGATGTTGCCTCTGAGAATCCAGCCTTTCTTCAACTTCCCCGTGGTTCTTGAGTATTGGCATGAGGTGGGAAACTTCTGAGGGAACCATCTCTTCTGCTGCCCCGCCCCCTCTAAGCTAGCAGGGCAGGAGAGGTGGGGGGGGGATTGTCTTCTACACTGGCTGGGATCAACCTTGGGAGGAAACAGGTGTGTCAGCAAGGCTGAGAAGAAAGAACAATTTGCATGGGGCAGAAAATTCCCCTGCCTCTTGGGTTTTCCAGCCCAGAGGCTTTGTACCTAAAAATAGACTTGAACCTCTGTAAGGTGCCTCCTGGGGACTAGCTGTGAATGGCCGGGTCCCAGCCCAGGAGCCCCTGCAGGTGGCTGTGATGTCCACCCAGGAGGACTGAAGAGTCTTCCCTGCCTTGAACTGCAGCCAAACCTTTCCTCCCGCAGCAGGTTGGAGAGCAGCCTGAGAGCTTTTTCCTTATCCCCTGAGTGAGAGGGTTGAGCCGTGGCCGGTATAAATTCCAAGTTATGGCGGGGCAGAGAAGAAAGCATGAATGAAAGCTTCCAAATGATTTGGCTCATAAGAGGGTGGAGAGAAAAAGCTAGGACTTGGCTGCAAGCGTGTGCACAGGCTCTGATGAATGACCTGGAAGCAGAGGGCCTTGCTGGTGAGCCTGGGTTAGGAGGCAGAGGCTCCAGGCACCCTAACAAAAGGGGTTCTGGGGAGCCCTGTCTGCCCAGGGCCCTATGGGATAGTTGCCAGGCTGGTCATACTATGCACTCTTACTGTGGCAGTATGGTGCAGAACTCCCCCCTACCCCTGGTGGCTGCAGAGCTGAGGAAGCTACGGTTCCTTCCCTGTTTTTATTCCTAAGCGTGTCCAGTAGTGGAGAAGAGAACTTAAGGACCTGTGATGCTTAGCTTTGCATACAGCAAACTGTAAAATGGCAGAGGGGTAGGTTTAGGAAAAAACAGAAAAATACCCTTCCTTGCCTGTCTATGGGGTGCTCGTCCCACTTACATCCTATTGCTTACATCCTATTGCTGAGGGTGTACATCCTTACATCCTATTGCTGAGGGTGTTTTCACTTTCTTGGCCAGATCCAGTGCCTGAGGGCAGGGAGCTAGGCATCGGGAAAGGGCTTCTGTAGAATGTACAAGAGCCCAATTCTCTCCTCTAGAGACACTCATTCCTCAGCAGAACCTACAGAAGCCGGACTGTAGGGTCCCAACTCCTACGTTCCCCATTCTGGGATCATTCGAAGTGGCCAACTTCTCCTGACATCTACCCATCCCACTCTCTTCTTTGGCCTGGGGCCAAAGAGCACTGACCAAGAGTCAGGACCCTGGACAGGGCTGAAGTGAGCTTTCCCATATGGCTTTTCACCCAGGCTCCTCCCTGAGCAGAAGGGAAAGGGAGGGTGGGTTAGGAGTCTGCTTTTTCCTGGTAGAAGGAAAGGGGGCGACCAAGCCAAGGTCTCAGGCTTCTTCTCTTAGGCCTTTTTGTGGGACTCCCACAAAGCTGAAATCTGCCCCTTGGACCTTAGATTCGGAAAGAGGGGCACCCCGTCTGAGGAACTGGTACTGTGTAAACTCTGCTGGAGCCTTGGAGTTCTGGCTTGGGCTGCCTTGCCCAGTACTGTTGGCATCTTACCGCTTCATCCCCATGGGTCATGGCTTCATAGACTCTGAAGTTGAGTTGCAGTCTGAGGTCATCTTTGCTATTCCAGCTCCAGCCATCTACCCCCAGGTAGAGGCCAGTACTTAGGTAGGTAAGAGCCTTCTTTCTGGGGAAAAAGTTGAGAGGTCGGCTTTAATTGCCCCAAGTGGGGCTTCAGGCTTCTTGCCTCCAGCAAGCTTCCTAAGTGGCAAACAGTATCTTAAATGAGGCCAATAGAAGGGGCTTCTCACCCATTCCCCCCTGGCTGTTGTCATGCTGTCCCCATGAGAGACACACACACACCCTTGCAATGGACAGGTTTCTTCTGAGCCAGAGGGCTACCTGGGGGTGCTAAGGACGGTTCTGAAAGAGACCTGGAGACCTGCCCTGTGGTTGGTGCTACAGGCTGCGTTGAGCCTAAGACTGAAGGACGGGCCAAGCAGTGGGGATTTCCCCTAGGCCACCTATCTAGAGGCAGGACTCTGTGTGTCAGGGAGCCTCTGCTCCTTAGTAAGGTCAGCCAGCACAGAGGGTGCCTGGGAGGCCTGGCTAGGTGTGGGTGTGGGTGTGGATGTTAGGGAATTCTTCTACTGGGAGAAGTCTAGCCTGCTTTGCCTCTGAGGAGTTTTGGGATGCTTGGCAAGGGACTCCTCTCTCTCTCTGTCACTCGCTCTCTCTCTCTGAGCCTTGAGATCAACATCTGGAGACCCTTGTTCTAGGGATATGGCTGCCTTTTCCTGATAGCCATGGAACCCATGGGAGGCTGTCTTTGTTATTATTCTACTACTTGAACAGACACTGTGACCAAGGTGACTTATAAAACATCTAATTGGGGGCTTGCTTTATAGTTTCTGAGGGTTAATCCGTGATCATCATGGCAGGAAACTTAATGGCTGGCAGGCAGGCAGGCAGCATCAGAGCAGCAGCTGAGAGCTCATATCTGACGTGCAAGCATGTGGCAGAGAATCTGGGCCTGCTGTGGGCTTTTGAAACCTCCAAGCCCACCCCTAGTGATATACCTCCTTCAACAAGGCCACGCCTCCTAATCCTTCTAAACAGTTCCACCAACTAGGGACCAGGCATTCAAATATATGAGGCCGTGGAGGCCGTTTTCATTTAAACCACCAGAGATGAAGGTTCCAGAAGAGAGTGGGATGGGTAGATGTCAGGAGAAGTTGGCCACTTCGAATGGTCCCAGAATGGGGAACGTAGGAGTTGGGACCCTACAGTCCGGCTTCTGTAGGTTCTGCTGAGGAATGAGTGTCTCTAGAGGAGAGAATTGGGCTCTTGTACATTCTACAGAAGCCCTTTCCCGATGCCCAGCTCCCTGCCCTCAGGTACTGGATCTGGCCAAGAAAGTGAAAACACCCTCAGCAATAGGATGTCCCTAGGTGTGTCCTAAAAAGCTGTGTGAGGAGACTCACTGTCCAAGCCTTGCGGCTCTACTTAAAACAATAAATAACTACCAAAAGTTAAGATACACCCTGAGAGAAAGATGATACAGCCGGTCTGTTAGGTCAGAAACCAGGAAATAATCCTGGAGGCACAGGGATGACGCCTGGATGCCTGGAATAAGATAGTCTCTGTCAAAACAGCAGTGAGGGCTGGGACTGCAGCTCAGTTGGTGTGATGCCTTCCTGGTGTGCATGAGGTCCCGGGTTCGATCCCCAGCACTGCACAAATGTCCTGAGGGCAGGGAGATTTCATGTTGGGCCATCAGAAAGGCTCAGTCCGAGCAGGTCAAAATGGCTGCCAAGCAAACCCGGCCACCTGGGCTGAGTCCCTGGAACTCAACAGATGGCAGGAGAGAATTAAGCCCAAAAAGTTGTCCTCTGGCCTTTCTAAGTGCTGTGGCACACCCCTTACACACACACACACACACACACACAGCATACACACAAATACGTGAGAGATTCAAAGTCCTTCCTGACCACACACAAGCTCGAAGCTAGTCTGGGTTACGTGAGACCCCGCCTAAAAACAGGTAAACAGACCGATGATGGCTGGGAGCACACACTAAACCTTAGGTTTAGTCCCCCAGCACTGAATACACCAGGCATGGTGGTGCGTGCCTGTAATCCCTGCATTCAGGAGGTGGAGGCAGGAGGATCAGATGTTCGAGGTCATGTCCACTATGTAGCAAATAGAGGCCTGTCTGGGCTAGCCACCCTGACTCCAAACAGACAGACGGACAAAGGAAATCGATATGGCATCCTGTGTCATCGCATGCAGAATGCTCACACACTTAAATAAAAGAGGAGAACCCCCCCCCCCAGGAAGTTCCCTGCTTGTCCCTGTTAGAACTAGCTTTCTAGCCAGTTGGGTGGGGGTGGGGTACACGCTTTTCTTCCAGGGTGAGGCACTTGTTCTCCGAGACTTCACCGGGGTGGGGTGGGGTGGGGTGGGTGTGGGGTTGTTGGGGATGGTGAGGGCCACGTCCACTCCACATCTTAAGTAGAGTCAGAGACGGAGCTCTTCCCCCCGCCAGCTGGAAAAACCTCCCGGCCTCTGGGACTTGTCTTGCAAAGGAAATGTGTGTCGTAAATTCTCTTTAAGAGCAGGAAGCGCTGTTATCCTCATGAAAATAAGAGCAGGAGATGTTGAGTGGTTTTCCAATTTTTTTTTTTTTTTTTGAGCGCCAGTGGTAGCTTGAAGCTGGAGCTGCATGAGGGTCACTATTCCCCTCAACCCGTCTGGGATTGCATACCTAATATGTAATGTGAATTTTCTCTTGGCTGAAAAACTGTATCAGGTTCCAGCCCAGAAAAGATTGCTTGAAAGTTGAAATAAATATCTGGCTGGCTGGGGGTGGGGGTGGTAAGTACTGGGGGGGGGGGGCGGGACAGGGCTGAAGAAAGACCCGTAGCAAGTAGTTTGTTCATGCCCGAGTTTTAGTCTTCACTCTGTGAAATAAGGGGACCAGGCATGAGGGTGGGCCGCGCAGGGAAACTGTTTGGCAGGTGCACTTGTGCCTTAGCATCACAAAATGTTACTTCTGACAAGACGGGGCACCCGGGAAACAACTGTGATTTAAAGGAAGGTTCCTGGGGTTGGAGAGATGGCTCAGCGAGTAACAGTGCTGCTCTTGCTGAGGACTGGAGCCTGGTTCTTAGCACTCAAGTTGAGTGGCTCACAAGCACCCCAAACCCCAGGCCAGGGCATCCAGCACTCTTCTAGCCTCCATGGGTCCCCGCTCCCAAAGGGCATACGCACACTCACAAGATTAAATCTCAAGGAAATGAATTTCAGAGAATGCCGAAGTAACTCCGTGGGTAGGAGGCCTAGCGTGTGTGAAGCCCTGGGTTGGTTTCCCATAAAAATATGGTGTGTATATGTAATCCCCAGGGGGGTGAGGAGACAAGGGGCTAGACAGTTCAGTTGCCCAGCCTGGGCTACCTAAGGCCTCATCTTAAAAAAAAAAAAAAGAAAAGAAAAAAGTAAATAAAAAAGCAAAGTTCAGGACAGATCCCCAAAGCTTCCTTGGGCAGAAAGGATAGAAGTAAAGAGACGCAGGTCCTCGCCAAAGCCATTTATATTGGCTTTGGGACAGCGGTCAGGACCCATTTCTGGGTTCTCCCTCCATCCAGTCCTACATGCATACAAACATTGTGCCTGGTAGGAACTTTCCAGTTAGCTGTATTTCTGGGGAGGGGGAGGGGAGGTTGTTGTTTTGTTTGTTTTGTATTTATTTACCCACTCATTCCACAAGCTTTTCCTCAGGAGTTACTACACGCTGAGGATGGTGCTACAGAATAGACACAGGAAAGACTGGACATACAGGCCACGTGCAGTGCCTGTCTTACGTGGCTTATTGAAGGAGATTGTCATCGGCAGCGTGTGTGTCTGTGTGTGTCTGCGTCTGCATGGGTATGTGATTTAGTTTACATTGAAACTGGGTGGCCTCATACTCACTGGATAGCTGTGGACAAGTCTTGAACTCATGATTCCCCTGCCTCTGCCTCTCGTGCTGGGGATTCAGGCATGCACAGGCTTCCTGCATGCTGAGCAAGCGCTGCATGGACTGGTCTACACCCCCAGCTCCTGTGTAACAGCATTCGGTGCTCTTTCATAAGTAACCAGACTTCCCCAGTCGTCCAGCATCGGAGAAAAGGAAGCAGAGAACCTAGCTTCCGTGGTGAAGAGTTTCAGGCTGATCACACCCGGCCCCTTGACGTTCTCTGTGTCTCCTGGCCTAGTGTCAGCGTACTTTGAAAGCTGCCCAGTGTCATTATTGGAGTGACGCAGGTCACTCCAATTCCACAGATACTCCCTCAGAGCCAGTTTTCAGCCCTTTCTGGGCAGCAGGTACAGAAAACAAGTAGCCTATGGTCTTGGGGAAAGGAAGTGTAGGGCAGGGCCGTGTCCTGAGCTCCCGGGTAACGTCCTCACATGTGGGAAGAGAGGGGTCTTTGCACCCCAGGCACGTGGGTTGGTTGGTAGAGTTTGAAGCCTTTGAGGAACCTTCGTTTGGTTAGAGAAAGCTACAGTTAATATCCCCAGCAGCTCAGCAGAAGTTGGTTGCTAGGCAGCGGACCTTTAAAGACAACCAAAAGAGAGAAAACTAGTAAACATTCATATCCTAAGAAAATTGCTTGTTTTCCAAGCCCCTCAACTTTTCTTGCCACAGCAAGAATTCTGCTCATCAGTGTCAATTTTATTCTATATTTAGTTTTCATAAATTATTCAAAGCAGTTTTAGGAAAATCATTAAGCGTTCTCCAAACCTTAACCTCTGGTAGTTCAGACAGAAAATATGGAGGTTGGGAAACAGGCCATGATGTTGGCGATCAGCTGTCTACCTACTTGGGAAGGTGACTGTGAGTATTCAGCTGTAGCCTGCACCTGAAACCAGGGTGTTGACCCGTGGAAACACCTGGAGCCTGCACCCAGCATCTGCCAGGCCCTGTGTGCAGCCTTGACCAGTATCTTTTGACCTAGCCGGACCTCACTGAGCTCATCCAGCAGGGAGGATATACCAGAAAAGCAGGAGATTGCAACAACAGGGACATTGGGCATTGTAGACAAAGCCCAGGACCCTGGCTGCTTGAGAGCAAAGGTTCCTGCAAGCTTTGAGGAGGCCAGGTGAAGCGGGCCGGCCCCTCTTTGTCAAGGGTGCAAAAATGCTTGGCTGGCTGTGAGGACAGTGGCAGCCACAGGGAGCTGGGGAGCTGCATTAGTCAGCCCCATCTGTTGCTGTCAGAATACCCTGACGAAAGGAACTTGAAGGAGAAAGAATTTAGTTGTGGAGGGGGAAGTCATGGCCCTTCAAGTCTGGAGCTTCAAGTCTGGTCACTTTGCAAGAAAGTAAAGAGGATGGACGTCACCACCGCCTGGCTTGCTTCCAACTTTTTTATTCAGTCAGGAACCCCAGCCAGTGGAATAGTGGCCCCCAGGGTTTAGCTGGGTCCTGCCGCTTCAGCTAACCTAATGTAGATGACCCCGTGAGGTTGACAGTATTAACACAGAGGCCTTCCTGAGGACTTGGACGGGTAAAGGCCTCCAGATTTGCATATGGTTCTACTGGAATCCACCTGATTTGGCTTCATGCTAATTCAGAGTCCCTGAGCTAATTCAGGTCCGCTTGGATCCTAAGAGGGCGGCGAGGTGGAGGCAGTGGTAGCTACGTATGAAGACTGTAAGAGCAGCTCTTTCTGGGTGTGATGGGGGCACACCTGTAATTCCAGATTTTGGGAGGCTGAAGCAGGAGGATTTTGAATCCAGTCTCAGCTGTGCTAAGGAGATTCTGTCTCAACAGCCAAAAGCCTTCTGTGGGGTCTCATGCAGCCCCTCAGTACGTAGCCGAGGATAGCCTTGAACTGATGAGTGTGTGTCTGTGTCTGTGTCTGTGTGTCCGTGTCCCATACAAGTCACTGAAGGTCAGATGATAACCTCTGTGCCCCAGTTCTCCTTCCACTGTGGTCCTGTGGAACTGAGGGCAGGTCATCAGGCCAGTGTGGAAAGTACTTTCACTCACTTGAGTCACTTTTCTTGCCTAACCTTGAACTTCTAGATTTCCTGCGGCCACCTGTTGAGTGCTCAGGTTACAGGTGCTGGGAATGAACCTATGGTAAGGCATTCTAGGTGTTAGGATTTATATAAAAATGATGCCACGCATATACAACAGATCTCATATGAAAGCGTTTATTCAGGGTAAGGGAAGAAGAAGAGAGTTAGGGCCTCAGTGAGCCATGAGGGCAGAGAGACAGAGAGACAGATATGGGGGTAGGGGGGTTCCCAGACAGAGAAACAAAAGCAGAGAGAACAAGAGTGGAGAGAGCAAGAGAGAGAGAAGGTGGGAGTGGCAGACGGGTTATATCAGAAGCACCTGGCCGAGGTAACATTTAGGACACAGGTACTGATATAGGACATTGTCAGAACCCTAAAGGCCCCTAAGGGCAGGGGCCTGCACAACATGACATTCCTCCCTTTTTGTTTAATTAAAAAACGATGCGCTAGGGAGGGGTAGCGAGGCATGAGGACGTTGGGCTGCTTCTCATGCAAGGCAAGTTGAAGTATATAAATGTAGGTTCATTGGAGGCAGCTCTTGGCTGCCATGTGGGGGGGGGAGTAAGAGCACCAAAATATTTAGATTACATGGTGAAGAGAAGGGGAAGCCCCTGCCCTGGAAAGTTCAGGGTAGGGGGTGGAGTTGCCAGCCATGCCCAACAGCAGATAGGACTGAGGAATGCTGGGGGAACCCAGGAACCAGGTCCTGGGCCTGAAGCACACCATTCCAGCCTTTTGTTGATAAGTGGATAATGGGTGAAGAAGTCAACTATTTTGGATACTTCCTGCTGGCTCTGGGGCGGTGATAGGGAGGCTAAAAGGCTGAACTGTTGGCCAAGTGCAGGACGAGCAGGCTGTCCAGGATCTGTGAGAACATCCGTGGCTGGGGAGCAAAAGTGCAGGTTTGGCTTGATGAGGTCTTAGAGGTTAGACTGGAACACGTGGACAGCTGCTTCAGCGCTGTCTTGGATGTGGGAAACACCTGAGTCTGGCAGGATAGTGGCAATTATAAGGGCAGAGACAAAGTTAAGTAGGTTAAGGAGAAGATCCCTTTAGGTGTACTTTTGAAACTTTTGGGAGAGCGAGCAGAGATGGAAGAAGAGACTTGAACGTGGGAACCTCCATTTACCCAATCGCTGGCAGTAATTCTAAAGGTCTGGTTTTGGATCTGCCATCTAAGGAATACTGAGATGAGACCAGGTTTGGTTGCAGAGGCCTGTAAACTCTTACAGGCAGCCCTGTAAGTGAGCACCAAGTGTAAGAATCTGAAGTTCTCCAGAAGACATCCCAGAGGAGAATCTGAACCACTGTTAGCATCTATATAAAAATGATGCCACACACTTACAACAGACACTGAAAGAGTATTCGGGGCAAGGGAAGCAGAAGAGAGTTAGGGCCTGAGTGAGCCATGAGGGCAGAGAGACAGAGAAAGACGGGAGATATGGGGGGAGGGGGCACCTTGACAGAGAAACAGAAGCAGAGAGAGAGAGAGAGAGAGAGAAGGTGGGAGTGGCAGACGGATTGTGTCAGAAGCACCTGGCCCATGTGATGTCATAGGATGCAGATCCTGACATAGGATGTTGTCAGGACCCTAAAGGCCCCTAAGGGCAGCCCAGTTGACAGTAGGTGCATACAATACAGTGAGCTACGTCCCCCCGCTGAAACACAGGTAAGCTCGGCTCTTAGACTGCTGCTACCTACTGAGGTGGCTGCCACCTGCAGTGCTAGCTCTATGTTTCCCTGAGGAGTCCTGGCTAAAACGGCCTCTAGTGCGTCATCACCTTTTCCCTGATGAGGGGGACAAAACTTAAAACTTGGACCAACATGCTAAATTAGGACCCCAAGTTGAGCCCCAGGTCCCTTCCTGTTCTGAGGACCCTGGAGTCTTGAGTCAGGGCAGGGCTGCCTCTGCCAGCGTGACCTGGCACTCTGGTCACTCCCAACTGCAGCACCGGCTCTTAACTGCACCGCTGACGGCAGAGCGATGTAGGACAGGAGAGAGGACAAGAAACACGACACAGTCAAAGCAGGCAGCTTCTATGTGTGTGTGTGTGTGTCGGGTGGAAAGTCGCTCAGCCAGGTACCCTGCAGTCCCAGAGTTGTCGGTAAGTTAAGGGCTCTGAGGAGGTGACTGTTACGATACAGTCCAGAAGGAGGACTGTAGTTTTATCTTTGGGACAAGGTCCTCCTGTGGTCCATGCTGGCCTGGAGCCTTGTAGAGGGGGTCTAGAAACTGTCGTCCTGCCTCCATCCCCCACGTGCTAAAATTAGAAGCACGCCCCACCATACCCAGTTTTACATGGTACTGGAGACCTCGCCCAGGGTTTGTCCATGTTAGGCAGTCAAAACTGAGCTACATCTCTAGCCCTTTTGTTGTTGCGGAGGTAGTCACGGCTGGTCTGGAACTCACTCCATAGACCAGGCAGTCTGGAGGCAGTCCTCCTGCCTCTGCCATCAGAGTCCCGGGACCTCAGCCAGGCTCCAGCAGGGTATTTCTAGCTACGTTGCCTCTTCAGCGGTTGATTTGTGGATGGGGTGTCCCAGTTCAGTGGGTCCCTGTGGCATCAAAGCTGCAGGGTCTGGGAGGTCCCACCAGTGAGAAGTTTGAGGGAGTTCTACATCAGCTCGGATCTGGGTTGTACTAGATCCTGTATTGAGGCTCCTGGGGAAATAACCGAGTCTCAGCACTGCTTTACTGCTTTACTCTCCAGAAGCCCCAGCGGGGAAAGCCTCTCACCAGCGTAAAGTCGACTGCCTCCTGAAAGTACCTGGTGCCTGGCGTTTGCACTCTTGTCTTAGCTCTCTTGCTGCTTGCTAATAAGATATGCAAATTATCGGGGCTGTGAAATCCTAGCCACATTCCATCTTCTGTTTAATTAGCATTTAATCTAATCTGGTTTTAATTTTTTCACACTGGCACCCTAATTAAATGTTAGGGTGTTAGTCTTAACAATTAAATTATATTGGCAAATAGAGTCTTCAAGAAACTTGACCTTTTTTCAAGTCAGAGCCCTCTCTAGCTGGATGCAGATATTAATTAGATTCTGTGAGATTCTGCTTCTAGGCCCATTGGTAAACCCATTCAGCTGTTTTCCTGTGGATGTGGCCCTTGATCCCACAAGGCACACCGGGACTTGGCCCCAGCAGGCACTGGGTTGCGGCAGGCAGACGGGTTTGTCAAGAGGATTGAGAGGCCCATGTGAACTGACCAAGCCCCCAGGACTTAGACTTCAGCAGTGGGCGTTGACTTAGTGAAAGGGCCTCACGGGGCAGGTGGGGCTTGGGCCTGGAGTGTGCTAGAAGTGGTTTCTCCCGTCCCGTTGACATGAGCTTGCCCTTACCTTGTGACACTCAAGGGATGACCACTGGGAAAGCTGGCACTTGAGTGAGTCCCGGGTGTCTAGCGGCACCCCTGTGTTCCACAGCAACCTCTGGGGGTGGGGTGCAGAGGCGGGAGGCTTCATCATTGCCAGCTGGGTAGCAGTTGGGAGGTAGCAGACTGAACTATGGGAAGAACAAGTTTTCTAGTGAGGGAGCAGGTCAGTGGCCAAAGAAACCCAGGAAGTGGGAATTCCGGATAGGCTTAAGGATGAAGGAAGACAAAGGCCTTCCTCTCCTACCACATACCAACCAAGGGTGGGACTAGAGAGTCCTGCTTCTTGGTGAAATGGGTAGTGTTTCTGAGAGAACTTGGTAGTCCTTGCTCATGGAAACTTCCCAAGCCCCAGCCTCTTGCTTTACTCTTTGTCTAAAATTTAAGTCTTCCTTTCTGGCACTAGAGAGCCTTGGTTTATATGTACATTTGTGCGTCTGGCTGCAAATTTGCACACATATTTTAGACGTATGGCACAGAACACTCACAAAGCCAGTAGTATTGGGTTCCTACTCTATTTGTTCTGTTTGTCTGTGTGTGGCTATGGGAGCCAGGAGGCCAGGTTGGGACCGTTGGGCTGGGGAAGAAAAGGAGGCTGCTTTTTTGGTGAGGGACTTACCAGTTCTTGGCTTTCTTTCTCAACCTGTCTCTCTATTCTAGGAGGCAGAGGGCAATTTGCAGGAATCTCCTTTTACCGTGTGGGTCCCAGATTCTGAACTCAGGTCAAGGGCCTTTAGCTCTCACTGGCCCTGCTTTCATGCTTGCCTGCTCCCCTGGCCAATGAAGCCAGCCTCTCTGCCGTATCCGGTGACTCCTTCCCCTCCCACCTCTGCCAGGTTTTCCGGACAGACTTGATCACAGCCATGAAGATCCCGGATTCATACCAGCTCAGCCCGGATGACTACTATATCCTGGCCGACCCATGGCGACAAGAATGGGAGAAAGGTGTGCAGGTACCTGCTGGAGCGGAGGCCATTCCAGAGCCTGTGGTGAGGTGAGCCAGGTGGCCAGGCTAGGACCACTGGGGCAGGGGATGAATCTGAGAGGCTGCTTTTTGGTGAGGGGCCTACCAGTCCTGGGATTCCTCCCCAGCCTGTCTCTATGAGGTGGTTAATTCTCACACCAGACAACAACAACAACAACAAACATTGGTTCAGAAACACTGGTTGGGTTACCTTTGAGGATTTGGGCTTGCACTCAGCTCTGAAGCCATATTGCATTGGTCCAAATTGCTTCTTACTGTCAGTAGGACCTTGAGCCAGAAATGTAATCTTCCTTGTTTCTGAAATAAGGGTGATACCTGTTTTCCTTGTGGCTGGAGAAGACTCAGGATGTGAGCTGCCTATAAGCAGACGTAACAGAAATGGCTAGGGTTCGAAGGTTGCAATTACATCAGACAGAGCAGATGAGGGAAATCTCCAGACTTTTCCCCATCCCTTACAATGAGAATAAGCCATGTTGTTCTGAAGTACTTTTAAACCATCCTTTAAAGCAGCTCTTAGAGGATGGAGCCTGGTACCCATCAGCCAGTAGAGGCTTCGGAAGAAGTTGGTGGTGTCAGCCCTTGAGGAATCTGTCCTTCTAGGGCCGGATCAGAGTCCTCAAGGGCTTCATAGCCTGCTGGTCTTGTGGGCAGGGACTCTTGTCAGAATTTAACCACATATGGTCTTGCCTCAGAAGTGTTTTCCTTTTGCAACCTCAGGGGACTGGTGGCCTGGCCTCCCTGTCCCACCAGCTCACCTGAATTGATCCACTCATGTTAATATTTCTTCCTGGTGTTGGCCGCCTCTTGGCTTTTGCTTGAGGACAAGTAGACAGAGCTTGGGGCAAAGGTCACAGCTATCCCCTCCTTTGACATTGGCGCCATTGCTTCCTGGCAGCTACACATATGAAGAGCCTGATTCATGGCACCCCTGAGCTAGAACCACAGGGAGACTCAGCCAAACTCTGTGAGAGACTGGATGTGGGAAGGCCTTTTCTCCGGGGACTTAAGTGTCTGGGCCCTCTGAGAATCAGGAAGCTGGAATGCCTGAGGACCACACTGGGAACATAATGAGGGGTAGATGGATTGGTGGGTGGGTGGGTAGGTGGATGGGTGGATGGATGGATGGATGGATCCCCTTCTAGGGCCTGTAACATGGCCCAAGATCCTAGTGGGTTTCATGCCCTGACCTTGTCAGTCAGGAGAACCATGGCCTGACTTCTCTGAGTTACTCTGCTCCACTGTGGAACGGGGATGATTTTAATACCAGTGCCTACCTGATGGTGTGGAGGTCAGGATTAAATGAGAACTGTGTGTGGCATGACAGTTTATTGCACTTGCCTCCACCCTGGTGGCTTGTGTGCTGGTGGCTTATCTGATGACGTGGAGAGGGGCCGTGCTGTCCTGGCCTCCTGAGGTCCCAGCATCCTTTATCTGATTCAGTTGCTTTGTTGTAGCCCAGGTGTTTTTGTTTGTGTTTGTTCGTTTTTTGAGACATGGTCTCGTGTCCCGAGCTGGTCTTCCTATGTATCCAAGGATGACCATTACACACACCCAGTATCTGCGGTGTTGGCATGGACCCCAGCACTGTTCGTGCTGCATTGGGTAAACTCTTTACCAACCGAGTGCATCCATAGAGGCTCCGTATACTCAGGAGATGTACGGAGGTGGGCAGGTGGGTCCGGTCTCCCAGAGATCAGTGCTATCACCTCCCCGGGTCCCTCCCTGCTGCACAGCCTCCTGGAAGCAGCTACCACGGAGGATGCTGAGCACCTCCCAAGTCAAGCCTGTCACTGTCATTCGGTGAGCACATTTGCAGAGTGCATAGTACTGTCCCCAGTTTATAGATGAGGAAGTCAGGAAATTCTGGGGAATTTCCTACGGGGCCTACGAGGCCGCTAGGCCAGGAAATGACAGACCACAGGAACAAACCCTGGGCTGTCCCTGTGAGGCCTAGAGTGAGAGCTCTAGGTGTACTCTCCATGTTCTTTCCCCAGACACTGTCCCAGCCTGACTCCTCTGCCCTGGTTGTGTTCGCCTTGTGGTCTAAAATGTGCCATCAGCGTTTGCGCTGTCCCTTTAAACACGGTCCAGGGCAAAACCAACCTGGTGTCTGTCCACCTCTCTGGGATGGTCTCTGCCCTCTCGTGTAGGTCTTGAAGAAGCATTCCTTCCACCCCTCTGAGGCCCGTTGCCACCGGCTGTGTCCGAGGGCAGGATGTTGGCTTAGGGTCAGGTTAGTCCATGCCTGGTGGGAGTTTCTCTTTCTGGTGTGTGTTCCCTGGCCCTCCGAGGGCTGGCCAGTGAAGCGAGCAGGTGTGACTGGTACTCGGCAGTAGGTAGCTGTTCAGACGGGGATGCTCAGTACACTTAGGGCACACACAGGGCTGCAGTGTGACAAAATTATAGGCTGTGCTTTCAAGAGATGCTCATTTTGGAGTGACAGTTTCTTGGGAAAGGCAGCGTTTGTTTGGACTGAGGACATCGGTGTTGACCTCTCTTTGGGATCGCCTGCTTGGCGTGGGAGGAGTCATTGTCACCTCAGACTCTCAAGAGGGTTTCTCATGTCCAGTGGTGGTACTGACCCTTAACTTTTGACCCCTTTACTGTCTCCTTGTCTGTAAGACTTCCAAGCCTACGGTCTTTCCTCCCTGCTTGCACTCTGCCTCACCGTGCCCAGCATTCTTCCTGTCCCCTTGTTGACACCAGGGCACTTCCTGAAGCCGGGGGCCCTCCCTAAAACTCAGCCCTGTCCCTGTGCCATCTTGAACCCTCCCCTCTCCTGCCCAGCCTGAGCTGAGTCACAGCCCTTGGCCAGCCCTGCCTCTGACCCCAGGAGGCCTCCCGGGCAAGTGTGGGGCCTCTCAGGCCTGGCGGGGCTGGCCAGATGGAGGCCAGGCTCCAGATGATAACCATGGCAACCAGTGGGTATGGGAAGGGCTGGCATTTTGAACTGGCCTCAGAATCTGACGAGGAGCACACAGATGCGTGAAGAAGGCGACACCCGCCTGAGACAAAATGCCCCTTATTTTTCATTTCAGGAGCAGAAAGGTGACTGATGCATGCACACGCACACACACATACACACACGTACAGTCAGCCCACCCCACTCCCTGACTGACACTTTGCTAGCAGATTTCTTTGTGTTAATCCTTGCCATCCTCTCACAAGCGCCTACAGTAGGTTGTGATAATGGTATCCTGTTTGAGGGGGGAGGACCTGAAGGAATGGCCATTCAGGGTGCCTGCAGCAGGTCCCTGGCCCTGAAGGAAGACTGATCTGGGATGGGAACTTTGGAAGGCAAGCTGAAGCAGTAAGAAGCATGATGCCTGTATGGTTCGTGGGGAGGGTCAAGGTATGTGGCCACAGCCCTTGTTTGGTTTATCAAGATAGAGTTTCTGTGTGTATCACAGCTTTGACTATCCTGGACTCATTTTGTAGACCAGGCTGGCCTCAAACTGACAAGAGATCTGCCAGCTTCTGCCTCCCACGTGCTAGAATTAAAGGCGTTTGCCTCCTCACCCAGCTATTTGGCCACAGGCCTTTAATCCAGAAAGCTCTCTCTCCTGGGTTGTACAGTAAAAACCCTGTGGAGCTTAAACTTCTGGGAAGGGGAGTCACACTTCAACTTAAGACCATGACATCCACAGGCCCTTGGTGAGGAGGAGGCAGGGATTATGAAGCTGTGTAGTTAGTCATTGGTCCTAGCCTGGAGGGGTATGCCAAAGGGTCTAGAGTCCAGCTGGCTCTATCTCACCTGTCCCCGAGTAGTTGACACGGTGTATTGCCCAGGATGGGCCCTTGGGATACCTCCTGCTGACCCAGGCAGGGCTGATCTGGGTTGGGAATAGCCCTGACTGGACAGGGCAGATGCTACTGTGGTGGGCCAGGGCTATCTGACATCCCCTCATGGACTCTACCTCTCCCTGACAGCCCTTAGGCTCCACTAGTCCTGTCTATCTGTAGTTAATGGAGTCTGTAAGGCAGACTGGCAGCAAGGGAAGAAGTGGAGAGGGGGATGGAAATGAGGGATGGGCCCAGTGAGGCATGAGCATCTCATACCTAACCCCGGGCTACCAGTCCCTCAGCCGGCCTGACCGAAGCGGACAAGCCAAGGCTCCTCCCTTTACCACACCCATTCTTGGTTTCCCAGGCTCCTCCCACCACTGAAAGGCCCCCCTGTGCAGGTGTCCCCGGACAGCCCCACACTTGGCGAGAGTGCCCAGCCTTACTGGCCAGGAGGCAGCCGCTACGACCTGGATGAGATCGATGCCTACTGGCTGGAACTCCTCAACGCAGAACTCAAGGAGATGGGTAGGTGTGCTCCCGGGCGTGCGAGTGCAGATGGCAGGGGGGGGTGTCTTCCTCCTTCCTCCCTGCCCCCATGGTGTCTGCAGCGGGGCCACATCCCAGCGGCTGCCACGGGGGCCACATCCCAGCAGCTTTGCTGACAGGTGTGGGTTTCACTGCCTCTGTCAGGAGGAGGTGAAAGTAGCACGTGATGCACGGGGCTCGACGTTGCAGGAAGTGAGCTCGCAAGGAGAACCGGGCGTTAGTGGGCCTGGGCCTCCCGGGTGAAGCCTGACAGGTCCCAGGAAAGACCAGCTTGGCCACTGGCCACTTGGTCTGAGATCATATACCCGCAGTGCACACAGTAGCTTCCTCATGGAGCCAGGTGCATGGCAGAGAGACACACCCTACATTGTATGTGCACGTGTGTGAGTGGCCATGGGCAGGCGGTTGAGATGGTCAGGACCTTTGGGATTAGACGGTCAGGTTGTCCCTGGAGCCGAGGCCCGGGTCGCCACTGTAGGTGGATGGGTGGAGCCTTCCCCTCAGCACCGCCAATAGGTTTGCCCTGATGGCCTCGAAGCCCGCTGAACTCCTAACGGTGTCCCGTGCCGTCCTGCCCACAGAGAAGCCCGAGCTGGATGAGCTGACGTTGGAGCGTGTTCTGGAGGAGCTGGAGACCTTGTGCCACCAGAACATGGCCCAGGCCATCGAGACGCAGGAGGGGCTGGGCATTGAATATGACGAGGACGTCGTCTGTGACGTGTGCCGCTCCCCTGAAGGCGAGGATGGCAACGAGATGGTCTTCTGTGACAAGTGCAATGTCTGTGTGCACCAGGTGGGTGGACCCTGTCGCCGTCCCTCATACGCCTGACCCCGAAAGAAAGTGAACTGTTTATGATGTTACTTTCGGGTAAAGGCACTTGCTTGAAATAATGGTGACATGAGTTCAGTATACCCATATGAAGACGGAAGGAGAGAACGGAGTCACAGAGCTGCCCTCAAGCCTCCACGTGTAGCCCGTGGCCCGCGGTATTGTGTCCCCAATGAATTAACTTAAGAAATACATACAGTACATCTATGTTAGAGTTCTTCTTACTGTTGTTACTGTAACAGAGCTAGCCAGGGTCCCTTCCTTTTCTTTTCTAAGATTTTATTTTATTTTTTTAAGAGTGTTGGGGTTGTATGTGCAAGTATGGGTGAGTGCCTCTGGAGACCGGAGGTAGCCAAGCTGTCTGGAGCGGAAGCCAAAGGTGGCTATGAGCCTCCTGACATGGGTACTGAGAGCTAAACGCCAGTCCTCTGAAAGAACAGCAAGTCGCTCTTAACTACTGAGCTATCTCTCCATCCCACTGTCACCCTTCATTTTGTAAAAGTTATATCATCATTTTATGTGTTATGGGTGTGTTTTACCTTGTACATCTGTGTCTGATTTCCAGGAAGGCCAGAGGGAGGACATTTTTTACCACCTGGAATGACAGCTGAATATGGTTGTGAGCCGCTACTGGCCTGCTAGAAACTGAACTTGGTTTCTATGCTCTTAGCTGCTGGGTCATTTCTCTAGCTTGTAGCGCCCTTCCTTGATCTTGGGTCCTGAGACTCTGGGTCCTTTGCTATCTCCAGGCCTTGTTTCCAGAAGACCTGACTTGGACTCAGGAGACCCACTCTAGCCCATCTTTGAGGCGCATGTACCCACTGTAGCTGAATTAGATAGATCCTAGGAAGCTGAGAAGCAGGGACTTGAGCTACCCAGAAGCCTTTGGGCCTGTGTGTCTCTCCTACACCCGTGGCATGATGGGAGAAGTGGGGGGTGGTCACTGTCACCACAGGGTACTGTATAAGAAAGAGGAAAGCTTGGACCTTAGTCTTGGGGAGACTTAGAATCAACTTTGTATACAATTTAGGAAGCAAATGAGGCTTTTCTTAAAAGGCCCATGCTGGTTAGGAACCTCTGGCTAACACGGGGCTTCTGACGGAGAGCAGCCCTGACCTCTTTCCCAGAGGATGGGCATGCACACCCTCTGGAAGTCTCTGTGTCACCCAGTGTGGCCCGGGGACAGAGCTGACACCATTGGCAAGTCACTGACCAGAAGCTTCCAATCTGCCAGTGCTCTGACCCATGACCTCCACTCTGTTCCAGGCATGCTACGGGATCCTCAAGGTGCCCACGGGCAGCTGGCTGTGCCGGACGTGTGCCCTGGGAGTCCAGCCTAAGTGCCTGCTCTGCCCCAAGCGAGGAGGAGCCTTGAAGCCCACCAGAAGCGGGACCAAGTGGGTACACGTCAGCTGTGCCCTGTGGATTCCTGAGGTGTGTAGGTGTGGGAGGCAGAAGATTTCAGGGAATAGAACGTGGGGACAGGGGCATGTGGAAAGCTCAGGTTGGGCCTGGCAGAATTTAGGTGACAGACTGCAGGGAGAAGGAGATGCTGTTGCTTTCCCATGAAGATGCAGAGAGACGGGTCTAGGAATAACTGAGAGCATTGTCTGTGGACCTGGTCACAGGTTGGGGGCAGTTTCTGTCAGGAAATGGGGTAAAGAGCCACTGGGACATTCAAGAGGGATGATTTGAGGTTCGGCCTCAGTCAAGTGGCAATATGGCAGGGTCAGCCAGGTGACTCAGATTATGGGATCTGTCAAAAGAAGGCTTTGGTTAAAATCAGAATGAAACCAGCCTTGGTAGCATATGCCTATAAATCTATCACTTGGGAGATGGAGATAGAAAATGAGTTCAAGGTCGCCATCAGCTTGAGTTTGATACTAGGTTGGCCTACATGATTCTCTGTCTCAAAACCCTAGTCCTGTGGCTGGGACCACATGGAAAGGCCGTGGACAGCAGGCTGGGTCCACAGCAGCCATCTTCGCCAGAGTTTTAGTCAGTTCTTCCGTTTTAAGATGTTTGTCCGTTGCTGTCCAAGCCTAGAAGCAAGCTAGGGGCTCCTGTCAGCTTGCAACCCTTCCCTTCTTGTTCGTCAGCCCAAAGGTTCCCACTGGGGTCTTCCCTGCCATACTTGAGTTAATGGTTACTTGTGTCACATCTGCATCTTGAAGGCCAGGACTGCCTCTCAGCATCCTCTCTCCTGGTTACAAGAGACAGACTCACCTATTGAGGACCCCATCCTTGGGGACTGGCAGGATGGCTCAGCAGCTTAGATGCTTGCTGCCAAGCTTGACAACCTGAGTTCACTTCCCAGGACCTACCTAGTAGGAAGAGAGGACTGACTCCTGCAAGTCGTCCTCTGACCTCCACACCTCTGCTGTGGCATACACGAACACACGCATGCACACCCCTGTCTCAAAGCCCACGGTCCCAGGCTCATGCTTCTCCTTGCCAGCTACCTTCTTCCACCCTCCAGGGGCTAGTTCCAAACGAGCAGGTGCTTGATTGGGCAGAAAGGTGGGGGACTCAGACCTTAGGCTCTGCACGTGTGGAGTCAGGGAGAATTGAGGTTTACAAGTTGGGCCATGGCTCTGCCTGCTCACTACCTGGCCACAGCTGACAGCCTCCCAGCTATGGCCTGACGCAGCTCCCTGTGTTCTGCACAGGTCAGTATCGGCTGTCCAGAGAAGATGGAGCCCATTACCAAGATCTCGCACATCCCAGCCAGCCGCTGGGCCCTGTCCTGCAGCCTCTGCAAGGAGTGCACAGGCACCTGCATCCAGGTATGTGGCTTGCTTCCTCCTGCTGCCCAGAGCCGTCTCCTGACCAGGTCTGAGGTAACCTTACACACCGCTAGTTACCACCCACCCCCTGTGGCTGCACCGCTGATGGTCCCGAGAGGCTTAGGCCCGGGTCCACGTTACTGTTTCACCCATGAGGAAGGTACGTTTGTTTTCGTTCGTTCCTCCTCGGGCTTCCAAGGAATCGGGCCAGACTCCACCCATGGAGTGCTGAGAAATTGGCTTTCCCCATGAGAGCAGGCTTCCCTGGGCTTGATGATACACTGGCCTTTTAGACTGCAGTCCTGACATGTGAGTGGAATGGAAATCTAAATCCCTCTCCGGCTTAGCAAATGCGCCTCGCTGAGCCAGTGCCCGGGCCTACTGGTCGACCTGTGAGGGTGGCTCCCGTTTTGGTGGTCGTCAGGATCACCCGAGGCTTTCAAAACACATGAACATGAGCCCCACAGTGCTGAGCCCCATCTGGAGGGAGCTGTAGATTTGCTTGGCTCACGGAGCAGGGGTTGCCGGTCTCTGGTCTCTGCTGTGGGGTTGGAAGGCCCCCTTTGTCCCTCTCGTCTCATTGCAAATAGGCCTCCACTCATTTATCAGACCTCCAGAAGGCCTCTGGACACAGTGGCAGCAATACCTGATGTTGGGTACATCATTGATGAGCTAGTGTCAGCAGTCCTGCCCCCACCCCAGGTTAGGAGAGATGGTCCAGCCTTTAGCTGTTTGGATAAGTAAAGGTAGGAATCCAGCTGCTCCCAGAGAGCAGAGCTGGGCCAGACTCCTGAGCTTTGATGACAGCGCAGTAGCGGAGGCTGTGAGCCTCCTCGGGCTGCTTTTTTTTTTTTTTTTTTTTTTTTTTTTACCCCTGCCTTCTAATCCCAAAGTCATTTTGCCCACAGAACAGTGCATCTTGTCCCCATGTGAGCGGCATCGTTACCTTCTGACTGTTGGCTCCCTCAGCATGTCTGGGATTTGTTCTGTTCCCTTTCCAGGTGCTGCACAGCTCCTGTTTCTCCTACCAAAGCTCCTTTTAATGCTGTGGGAGGTCGGAGCCCATGCCATTTTATGTAGGCTCTCCCCGGCATCCTGGTGCTCCACGGTGCCCTGGATGAACCCCTGCATTGCCCCACCAGGCTCCTTTAAAGCCTGACACTTGCCTTTTCCCTCTCCCCAGTGTTCCATGCCTTCCTGCATCACAGCATTCCACGTCACCTGCGCCTTCGACCGAGGCCTAGAAATGCGGACTATATTAGCCGACAATGACGAGGTCAAGTTCAAGTCACTCTGCCAGGAGCACAGTGACGGGGGCCCTCGGAATGAGCCTGCTTCTGAGCCCGTGGAGTCCAGCCAGGCCGTTGAGGACCTGGAAAAGGTGACCCTACGCAAGCAGCGGCTGCAGCAGCTAGAGGAAAACTTCTACGAGCTGGTGGAGCCAGCTGAGGTAGCCGAACGGCTGGACCTGGCCGAGGCGCTGGTGGACTTCATCTACCAGTACTGGAAGCTGAAGAGGAGAGCCAATGCCAATCAACCGCTGCTCACGCCCAAGACCGACGAGGTGGACAACCTAGCCCAGCAGGAGCAGGATGTGCTCTATCGCCGCCTGAAGCTCTTCACCCACCTGCGGCAGGACCTGGAGAGGGTGAGTAACCCTGGCGGGTCAGAGGTGGGGTCGCAGCCAGGACTTGGGGGTACGAAGGCTGCCAGGATTAGAAGGCGCACTAGGATGAGAAATGCTTGGTCTTTGAGACTGTCTTGTGTCAGCCATCTCCCAGGCGTTGGTGAAGGTGGCCTGTGGGGACAGGAGGCAAGGATGCTAGTACCCAGTTGCCTGCCATCTCACTTCTGTGGATGGTGACCGAGCCTGAAGGAGCCAGTGTTACTCAAGATGCCTCTGTCCTGAGGTATTAAGAGTAGGGATTGCCTGCCGTTTGCACGTGCCTTTAATCCCAGCGCTTGAGAGGCAGAGGCAGGTGGATCACTGAGTTCGAGGCCAGCCTGGTCTACAGGGCGAGTTCCAGGACAGCCAGGGCTACACAGAGAAACCCTGTCTTGAGGGGAAAAAAAAAATAGAGAGGAGAGTAGGGACCGTCCAGTTACCAGGCATGCTGGTGCTGGCCAGAACTGGGCAGGCAGCATGGATGGTGGATGGGATTCCCTCAAGCTGCCAGGCAGAGAACAGGATGACAAGATCAGGCAGTCCCCAACAGAGGCATTCCAGGCCTGGCCTGGGTGACAGAGTCGAACACACTCCCATCTTTGTTCCAGGAGACAGGGCAGAGGCATGGCTTGGTCCCGGGTGGTATATGTGGGGCTGAGAGAGACACACACATTTGGATCTGCTCATCAGTGCTGTGAACCCAGGAATTGCTCTGGACATTAAGTTCTAGAGTTCCGAGAACTGTAGAATCATGTCTCGGTATCCTTCATGGACCCAAGCACGTGATTGGAAAGCCTCAGTGGGATTAGGTGGTCGGCTGCTTTCCCTATCTGTGCCTCAGGTGATCCAGTCTGTGAAGTGGGCGGAGCATCCCAGCAGGCGATGTGCTGTGGAAGGAATTGCACTAGGCTTCCTCACTCTCTATATAGCTGCCCTGGGGCCTGGGCAAGGGAGAGATGACCCTGGTGGCCGGAGTGGGAACTGCTAAGGTCAGAAGGGAGGGTGCTTCAGCCAGGGCAGGGGGGAAAGCTGGCTGGACCATAGCCGTCGCTTCCTGGGCAGTTCAGCCTCCCCCAGTCTCCACCCCCCAGGTGTCCAGTGTGAGTTGCTGTCCCTCTTGGTGCTTGCCAGAGGCCCCCTCAGATGTTACCTCATGGTCTGTGCAGGTCAGGCCCCGGTGTGTGGCTCCCACCTGACCTAACCTCCTGGGGAATAAGTGAGGAAAACCTTCCCTTCCTCAAGAGGCAGGTGCAGTCCAGTTGGGCTCAGGAGGCTGAGATGCTAGGAAACCTTAGAGAAACTTGTCTCCTTGGGCTGGAACTTGACTTGGGATTTGAACTTACTTGGGGATGGGGCTCAGAAAAAGCAGTATTGCTTTTTTCCAGTTTTGTAGATTTTCCTGAGCAAATGTGTTCTTTTATCATTTCTCTGTCCTCCCAACCCCAGAGTCAGCTACTTACGGGGCCACTATCCAAGGCTGGCAAGGGCTGGCGAGCAAGCTGCCTGGGTAGGCTCCAAAGGGCACAGGGTAGAGAGGGCTGCCACAGACCCCTCCAAAGGCAGGTGATACCTACCTGAGCATCTAGAAAGAGGGGTGAGTGCCCAATGGAACTCTGTGAAAACTCTTGGAGGCTCCAGACAGGAGACCCTCTCCGAACTGCACTTCTCAGCAATCCTCAGGGCTGAGCACTGAAGAAGGAAACTAGCAAAGATAGCAGGGAGACCCAGGCTCAGGTGGCCCAGCATCAGGTCCTCTTAGGACCACGTGTTGATGACTTGAGCCAATGAAAAGCACCAGGCTCCGTAGTGGCAGTGGCCTGGCCAGTAGGCCCAGTCTCTGACCATGGCCCAGGGCCAATAACAGCTGAGAGTACTCCGCCTTTGACTGGGCACCAGGCCAGCTTGGGCCTGCTTCCGTAGTGAAGGTGCAGGATAAGGCCGGAGTGAGAGGCCTTGGGTGGTCCGGCTCTGCGGATTCCAGACCTCCTTCTCCCCAGCTCTGTGACTTTCTCTTTCCTTTTCCATGAAATGGCAATAGGGATCCAAGTGACCCTGGGGTCACAGAAGGAGAGTGTTTCGTTTTGTTTGAGGGTGGGTCTCACCCTGTAGCCCAGGCTGGCTTCACCCTCCCAAGCACAGGAATTAACAAGGATGTGAGCCCCTTCCCTAGCCCACTGCTGGCTCCGTAAGCGGGTCAGCTCTCAGGAGAGAGGTGAAGCCTCGTATCCCAAGGGTGGCCTTGGCGCTCCAGCATGGGCATCTTTCCTAATGGTTCAGGAGCAGGGCTGCCACTGGCGTGAAATCGATTTTACGGGCAACCCAGAAGATACGCCTTCCTACAAATTCCAGCCACAGGCCTGGACCTTGGCAGGCAGTGTGGACGGGCACGGCCACCTCAGCGTCCAGAGTTATTCACGGCTGACAGAAAAATTGCAGGAGTGGACATCAGTCCTGCAGATGCCGGCTCATGTCCCCTAGCAACCACACTGGCTGTCAGGCCCTGCGGGGACACGGTTGTGGTTCTTGCTACAAGTGTTATTCTGAAGACTGAATGGACCTTGTGCGCGAGCCAAGAGGGTGGCTGGAGCTCTCAGTCACACATCTGCACTCAGATGAGCAGCCTCGCCCCTGCTGCTCCCCCAGGGCTGGAGAGTAACAGTGAGAAGCGGATCCTGGCCTGTTCTGATGTTGCCACTGGCTTCCTTGTTAGTCCCTAGATTGGGGTCCCTTGCCAAAATCCTTCACAGCACTTTTCTGGTGAACACAGCCACTCCATTTCCTACCTCCGTTTGCCGGCCTTTTGTCTTTATTCAGGCTTGTTTAAGGACACCAGTCATGTTGCAGAAGGGGCCCACCCCATCCCAGATGACTTCATCTGAGCTAATTTTATCTTCAGAGACTTTATGTCCCATTCTGAGGTCCCCGGCAGGAAATCTTGGGGAATTCAAACCATATAGAGGCCCTAGAAGGTGTAGGTCCGGCCAGGAAGTGGTCTCATTTGCATTTCAAGAGCATTGTGGAGGGACAGTTTTACTATCCCTGTGAAAAGATGGGGGAGGGGGGAGGGGGAGGGAGAAGGGCGGAACCAGGCTGTGAAGTGAGCTGGTGTCCCTTACAGGGAAGGACTGACTTGTACTGATGGGTCCGTTTGTGGGTGTGGGCCAAGAGGGCAGGTCATGGGGATGACTCTAGTTTTCAGCCATAATCCCTCCACAATTCCCCTTGGGTCACAGGGCACCCCAAAGAGCCTCCTCACCCCCTACCCCACCCCATATTCCCCACCCCAGAGGTTTTACTTCTCCTTGCTGTTCTTACATTTCTCCACAAGGTCTAGCTAGGCCTCCTGCTGCGCTTAGCTGTCCCTTTGTCCAGGAAGCCTTGCAATCTGGTCTCCCCCTGGTCCTGGGAGTGCTTCATTGCAGTCTCTATCTGCTTTCTACAGTGTTTTTCCAGAATGTAGGAAGACTCAGAGCCAGGCTGAAGTGAAGGGTTGTGGAGACGAGGTTGGTTGGAAGATGGACTGTGGTAGGAGGTTTACAAGCTGGTACCAGTGGTTAAAATGCCCGGGTATCCCTTGAGGAAGGGGCTGGACATGGGAATTAGTGAAGCTGTGGTGGGTGATGGCTGGACCATGGCAGCCTAGTGTTCATGTTCATAGTGCAGGTGGGGAGTACAGGCGTGGGATGTCACAGCAGAGTCCATATTGAATCCACCCTGTTGATGCTAACGGCTGGACTGGGTCTTCTAGAATCTTCTTCACAACCAGTCTCCGAAAGGAGGAAGGCCACACTGGCTGAGATCTGGTCATACCACCTTGAGCCAGGAGGAAGCATGGAGTCATGCTGAGAAGGAGGGGTTCTGAATTAAAGGCCACCCCAGACAGCTTAAGGACAGGTAGACCTCAGAAAGACTAACAGACCACCTGGGGGGTAGGTCAAGGGGGATCCTGGTGAGAACAGGATTCAGGCTGATCAGCTGTCGTCAGCTAACTCTCCCTGTTTCTGGAAAGCTCCGCATGATTCCAGACCAGATCAAGGGAGTGTCTCAAGGGCTGAAGCCTGGCCCCAGAAGGGGGGGGGCACCCTGAACAAGCAATGACAGGTCCACCTCAGACACTTCCAGACTGTGTGCCTGTCCTCTAGGCTAAGCCAGACAACTTCCAAACCTATTATAGGGACTCTTTCCCCCTGGCCTGAGAGAGTCTGGGGGTTGCTGTCCTTTATGAAGTAAGGCATGGGGCTGGAGAGGTGGCTCAGTGGTTAGGAGCACTGGCTGCTCTTCCAGAGGACCTGAGTTCAATTCCCAGCAACCACATGGTGGCTCACAACCATCTATAATTTAATCTGATGCCCTCTTCTGCATGCAGGTGTACATGCAGATAGAGCGCTCATATACAGAGAGAGAGAGAGAGAGAGATATGAAGGCAGCATGTTGCTGTGGGTATGAGGACATTGGCCTGAGTGGCATGGCCCCAGTGTGGCAGGGAGGCTTGGGAAAGCTCTTCTGCCAGGTTGTGGTCATTTGAAAGTACAACGATGCTGGTGCTTTGGGGCTGGCCGGGGGTTTTACCGTGATGGCCGCATCTGAAGAGCTGCTTTGCCGGGAAAGGCAGGTGTTGGACAGGAAAAGAAGGTTGCCAGGGTGAGACCAGGTAGTCCCTGCGCACTCAGGGTTGGGGGGTGAATTCTCAAACATCTTGGGCAGGAGGGAGGTGGCAGTGTCGGCCCATGTTCAAAACACTGCTTTCTCCAGCAGCGAGGCCCCTCGAGATGGCCGATCTAGGGTGGGTGAGCAACCTCTCTCGTGTCCCCTCAGGTCAGGAACCTGTGCTACATGGTGACGAGGCGCGAGAGGACGAAGCACAGCATCTGTAAGCTCCAGGAGCAGATATTCCACCTGCAGATGAAGCTCATTGAGCAAGATCTGGGTCGAGGTAGGCACGGCACCTTCCCTGTGGGGCCTGTAAGGGCCCGGGGCCAGAAGCCATCAGCCCGCCCCATCTAATCCCATCGCAGTCATCAGTTCCATATGGGAACCTGTCAAGGGCCTGGTTGTGTTGACAGGCGGGGAGCCAGGGTTTGGACTGCAGCTTTGGAGCCTGCCCTTGGGTACATCACTTGTTCCTTGGGATAGCCCAGTTCCAGTCGTGGCTTAGCTTGTGCGCGGACAAGTGCACATCCTCTGTCTTCTTGGCTCTGCTGGGCTCTGGGCTCACGTGATTGAGGTTCAGGCCCTGATTGGCTGTGTTTTCTTTGTCCTCTTCCCTCCCCCACCCCTGCCCCCCGGAAATAACATGGATTTAGCAGATCGAGAAACCAAGCACCGAAGTCTTGATGGTGACTTCAGTGGTTTAGTTGCGGAGTCTTAGGGACATAGGGCAGCAGGAACAGGTAGACAGAGCTTTGGAAATGTGGCTGCCACTGCCAACTCAGCCTGTGGGTCATTCTGAGACTTGATTGGAGGAGGAGGAGGAGAGCTGCTGGGTACCATTAGGGAAAGGACTGTCCCCTTCTCTGCCAGTAGCTAAGTTGTTCCTCCTTTGGGCTTACCAGCCAAGTGTGGTGTGGTACATAGCTGTAAACCCAGTGCCTAGGAGCCCAAAGCCACACGATTTTGAGTTCAAGGTTAGCCTGTGCTACGTAGGGAGCCCCCTTTTTCGTTTGTTTTTGTTTTTGTGGTTTTTCAAGACAGGGTTTCTCTGTAGCCTCAGCTGTCCTGGGCTCACTTTGTAGAACAGGCTGTCCTTGAACTCACAAAGATCTGCTTCCCTGAGTGCTGGGATTGCAGGCGTGCACCACTGTGCCTGGCTGAGCTCCTCTCTTAAGGGAAGAAAAAAAAAAAAAAAACAGAAAGAGGAAGTGGGGCTGGAGGGATGGCTCAGGGGATAAGAGCACTGGCTGTTCTTCCAGAGGACCAGGGTTCAATGGCTGGCACCAATGTGGTGGCTCATAGCTGGCTGTACCTCCAGTTCCAGGGCATCTGGTGCCTTCTTCTGGCCTCTGAGGGTCTGAGGATGTAGCTTACGTAGGGCACTTCCCTGGCATGCATGAAGCCCTGGATTTGATCTCCAGCACTGCTTAACACCGGATGTCTAGGGCTAGAGAGATGGCTCAGTGGTTAAGAGTACTGGTTGCTCTTCCAGAGGTCCTGAGTTCAATTTCCAGCAACCACAGGCCAGCTCACACCATCTATCATGAGATCTGGTGCCCTCTTCTGGTGTGCAGGCACACGTGCAGGCAGAATAATGTATACATAATAAATAAACCTTAAAAATCGAAACAAAAACCAGATGTACAAATGCACTTGGAAGGTAGAGACAGGAGAATCCAGGGCTCCAGGTTATCCATAGCTATGTAGCAAGTTCAAGACAACCCTGGACTATATAAGAACCGTTTTCTTACCTGTATTTGTTTTATGTCTGTGAATGTTTTGCCTGCATATCTATATGTGCATTACATGTATCCCTGGCGCCCGAGGAGGTCAGAAGAGGTGTCAGATCCCCTGGGACTGGAGTTACAGGTGGCCAGTGAGCCACCGTTCAGGCCCTGGGAATTGAACGCAGCATAATCAATTACAGAGGTCAGAGTAGGTGATGGCCTTGTGGAACTGACAGCTATGTGGCCTCTGTAGAGCTTTCCTGTCCTCATACAGCAGCGAGCGCGTAAAGTCATGTCCCAGGATGTTCGGGGGTAGTGGTATTGAGGGGAACACTACAGCGCTTGGAGGAGGCCACACGTGTTCAGGGAAACTGGGGTAGCAAAGCAGGAATAGCACCTTCTGGCACGGGATCCGGCACACCAGAGGGTCTGCACACCCCACCCCACCCCCGCCTAGAGTCTGGGGACTCGAAGCTCCTTGCCCTGGGCAGGAACAAGCACCATTGTCCAGGGCAGTGCGTCTTTGAAGAAGACTGCTTGACGCCTGCCTGAAGTGGACATGCCTGTGGGGAGGGGTGCTTACACAAGGCTGTGGCGTAACCAAGGCGAGACATGTAAGGTCTTAGGGGCCTTAGAAAGTCAGGCGTGGGGCTCATCTTACATGGCAAGGACACTAAGGTCCAGGTAGAGGCTCTGGGGACTCAGAACAGCTTTAGGCACACCTTTCTACCTTTGGGGTGGGGGGTGGGTGCAGCCTTGCCTGTCCTGGAACTCACTCTCTAGACCAGGGTGGCCTCCAATTCAGAGATCCGCCTGCCTCTGCTTCCTAAGTGCTAAGATTAAAGGCATGAACCACCACCACCTAGCCTTCTTTTAACATTGTTCCAGGAAGGCCTCCTCCCTCTGCTGAGCAGTGGAGGGCTCTTTTTTTTTTTTTTTCCTGCCCTGTATCCAGCTCCTTATCCTGGCATTCAAGGCCCTGCCCTGTCCATCTAACATTCAGTCACTTTTCCATCCCCCAGAACTATGAGTTTTGAAGGTCACTTAAAGCCCAGGTCCCATGAGGACTTCCTCTCCCTGCTCCTAGGTCCTTCTTAGAGTTGTGGGCAGTTACCCTGTGTCCTACCCGAGCTCCCCATTCCTACCATACTAACTCTGACCTTGGCACCACGGAGGACAGGCACAGTTGTTGAAGGACCAACAACTGGGCTGCCATTCAGGTCTAACTCTCTTTCTCTAACACAGAGCCTTCTGGGAGGAGAGCGAAGGGTAAGAAGAGCGACTCGAAGAAGAAAGGCCGAGAAGGTCCCAAGGGCAGTAGCCCTGAGAAAAAAGAGAAAATGAAGGCTGGGCCGGAGTCTGTCCTGGGGCAGCTGGGTAAGTGAGGAGCCATTGCGGCCTGGCAGACATTTCAGCACCCCCCCCCCCTTCAGCTTTACCCCATGTCGGGGCCAGCAGCCTGAATGAAGCACAGGTGGCCTCACAGAAGAGCCACTCAGGCCCGTCTTCTTGGCTTCACCTCACCTGAGATCCCAAGAGATGCTAGCTGGATGGAGGCTGCATTCTGCCAGCTCAGGGGCTGCCGGGGTGCTGGATCCTCCCGGGGGTCCCTAGAAATCATTCCCGTGCTGGGAGGGGAGGACTACAAGAAGTCTGTGTCTCTGTTCCAGTCTGTCAGAGTCGTCAGTCTGTCAGAGTCGTCAGTCTGTCCTGTGTCCGTTCCCTGCTCTAGCCCCCATCTACCACCATGGCCAATGTGGCTTATTCGATCCGCAGCCAGTTTTTTCTTGAGCTATACAGAGACCAAAAGAAGTGACAGCAAGCCCCAGTCAGTGACAGTAGATCTCACAATAGACCTCAGTAAAATGGGCCCCAAAGCTGAAGCTGGTCATGGCCTCCCTGTCTCAGAGACCTCTCTATCTGGTGGTTCTCTCCCCCACCACCCCACCACCCCCAAGCTGCTGGAGGGGCTGCCTGTACAGATGCAGCGCCCCCTGGTGGCCTCTCTGCTCTTGCCACTTTGAAACTCCAGTGTTTGAACAAGGAGCCCACCACTTTCTTAACGCTCCACAATTTACAAAACCAGTCCTGGGGTCAGTCACCCTGGTGAGCGGGGGCTGGCGCTGGCCCCGCTCTTTGCTGGCATCGGTCGGAGGGGTGGACAGAACCAGGGTGGCTTGCCTTCGTGGGCTGGTCATGTTGAGCCACCTGGAAGGGTGGTGCGCACAGCTCACGCACCTGCGCCCTCTCACCTTGCCTTCTATCCTCCCGTTCTTCAGGTCTGTCCACCTCGTTCCCCATCGACGGCACTTTCTTCAACAGCTGGTTGGCACAGTCGGTACAGATCACGGCAGAAGACATGGCCATGAGCGAGTGGTCTCTGAACAGTGGGCACCGGGAAGACCCCGCCCCGGGTCTGCTGTCGGAGGAATTGCTACAGGATGAAGAGACACTGCTCAGCTTCATGAGGGACCCCTCGATGCGACCTGGGGATCCCGCCAGGAAGGCCCGAGGCCGCACTCGCCTGCCAGCCAAGAAGAAACCCCCACCACTGCAGGATGGGCCCAATGGGCCCAGTGCACGGACCACTCCAGACAAGCCACCCAAGAAGGCCTGGGCCCAGGATGATGGCAGCGGCAAGGGCATGCAAGGACCGCCCGCCAGGAAGCCACCAAGGAGGACGTCTTCTCATTTGCCGTCCAGCCCTGCAGCTGGGGACTGTCCCGTCCCAGCAGCACTGGAAAGCCCCCCAACCCTGGCCTCCGAGAGTCTGGATGAGACAGCCCCCGTGGCTTCCGACTTGAATGTCCAAGTGCCTGGCCCTACAGCGAGCCCCAAGCCCTTGGGCAGGCTCCGGCCACCCCGAGAGATCAAGGTCAGTCGGAAATCTCCGGGTGCTAGGTCAGATGCTGGGACAGGACTGCCATCTGCTGTGGCCGAGAGGCCAAAGGTCAGCCTACGCCTGGACGCCGAGGCTGACGGCTACTTCTCTGATGAGGAGATGAGTGACTCTGATACAGAGGCAGGGGACAGTGGGGTACAACGGGCTTCCAGGGAGGCAGGGGCAGAGGAGGTAGTTCGCATGGGGGTACTGGCCTCCTAACTTGCCCTGGTCCCCCACCAGGTCTCAGCCCAATCATAACTGCCGTTTCCGACTGCTGAGTGTCCCAGACCCGCCACACTGTCGTGGTTTTATTTTTAATATAGAGAGAGTTCTGAGTTCCACTCTGTTGTCTTTCCTCTGTGCTGGCATAGGACATTAGGATCCCCGGGGCATAGCCACGGGGACTATGCCAGGTTCTATGTGCCACCCCTGTCCCAGCCCACGCGACATCGCTGGGCCTTCTGGCTTGATGTAGACGAGGTGAGGGAGAGAGAGCTCAGGGCTCCTGCCCACTGCCACTGGGTGACACAGACTGTCGTTAGGGCATTATTTCATGGCAGATGGGCCATCCCAGGGCCTACCCCGCCTGTGTCCCCCCAGAGTATACTGGGGGTCGTTTTGGGTGGGGGGGGTCCTGCTGCACTCCACTGATCCCTAAGGAAGTATGACAAATGATTCCCAGCCAGTCTATTCACTGTCACAAGCACAACGAGTTTATATGAGAAAGCACTGAGGGGGTGGTGCAGGGGGCCCCCACTGGCTCCTGAATAGCCCATGACATCTGAGGCCCGTCCGCCCACCCGCAACCCCCCCACCTCCCTTGCTGCTCTGTCCCTGCCAGTGCCCAGCCCAAGCAGCTCTGGGAAGGGGTTCCCAGGATCCTTCCTGAGCAGTGCTCTTTACTCAGGGGACTTCCCAGACAGCCAGCCACCTGTCCAGGTGGAGGGCTCCAAGGGAGGGCCAGTGCCCGGCTCGGGGCGTGGGGCTCAGATCAGCCCGCTGCAGAGAATCACTCTGGGGCTTCAACTTCCTTTCTTCCTTTAGGGCCAGTCTGGGCCGCAGTCTGCTCTCCGCATGGAGCTGGCCAGACAAGACCGTTTGCCTTTTGACGTTTCCTAGCCCTGCTAAGAGATGAGCTTCCTCGTTGGTTTCCTTCTGGAAACATCCTTCCAACAGGTGTAGTGGGATCCCGGGGCCCAGCACAGGCCAGTGTTGGCCTGCCAGGGCTAGTTGAAGAGTTGCTGGATCTTCCTATATTCCTCTGTCCCTTGACGCCTTAACCCTGTTTCCCTCCCTTCTGTACCCTCTTTCCTACCTGTACACCCCCCCCCCAAAGCCTCCAGGTAGTTCTGAAGAGTTTTGATGGAGTGGCCCCAGGGTGATAGATAGCTCAGGGAACAAAGGAATTCCGTGAAAACAGTTGTTTTGTTTTGTTTTGTTTCTTTCTTTTACGAAATTACTCTTGGGTCACTTCCGCCACTGGTAAAGCCAGAACTTCTCCAACCGGAACCTTGCAAAAGTCCAGTGAACCAGTCGAATCATTCTGAGAATGCCAAAGAATCTTTTGACCATAATACACAGCACAGCCCGGACCTGACAACTGTCAACTTGAACTTCCTTTTCAAAGGAGTTGGTTAGCAGCAAAGTTCCGAGATTTGGATATTGCACACACCCCCAGAGAAGGGCCCAAGGCCTCTGAGGAGGCTGCCGCTGCTGCTGCTGCTGCTGCTGCTGCTGGTTTACGGTCCCTGGGCTAGGCTGCTGTGAGCGTGGTCCTAGACTCTGAGGACTCCTCCACTTCCGGGGGAGAACCCTGACTGTGAATCCAGCATGGTTCCCCCATCGCCACCACACAGATACACAAAGAGCAGATACTCGGGACTCTCACCCACCTCCACTCCGAAACTATCAAGGTACGACAGTGAGCTTGAATGAAATCGGAAGCAAACAAGACAACTTTGGTTTTGGTGGCTTGGACGAACACGTCTAAGCCAAATGGACTCCGAGGGTGGGGGGCGGGTCTCCAAGGATCCTGGGTATCAGGATGGCATCGGCTACCAGATAGACTTAGTCTGCCTGCCTGTCTTGGTCGTAGTGACAGCTCAGTGTCAGTGTCAACACCCCCACCCCGGTCTCTTGTTTACTGCCTTTGAACAGACCTTCCCTACCCCTGTGCTTTGGGTCGCAACGGGTCACAACCTCGTCTGCTGGATTGCCTGGTGGTCTGACCTGCAGGACACAGAGGGCATGGGGCTTAAAGAACAACCAAACGCTGCAGGGTGAGGGAGGGGATGGCCCTGGCCAGTCTGTCCCACCCCGGGCCAGGGGCTGGGCTCTAAGGGGAGACATTAGTGATGGGTGGAGTAAACCACGGTCTGGGCTGCTGGCATTCTTCCACCGGGGCCTGGACTGGGCAGGCAAGTGGGGAGAGCTTCAGAGAGCCTCTGCTGCTTCTGGCCTCTGTGTTCTGTGCCTCTCGGCAGCTGGCTCCCGCTTTGAACTCTGTGTGTCCACCAGGCCCTGCCTGCCACATAGCCCCCACCCCCCGTTGGCCGTTACAGTGGCTGGTTAGCAGACCCCTTCACCAGGCCAAGCCCCACACAGTCTTCATCCGGCAGCTGTCCCCACTTCTGAAGTGTCCCATTAGGCTGCAGGGAGGACAAGGCTCCCCTAGAGCCTCGCTCCTTGGTTCCTCCCAGGCCACACTGTCCATCGTGTGGATCGCTTTGCCACACATAACGACCGAGGCACCTTTTCCAGGCCAGAGACGGTTCCCATTCTTGTCCACATCCACTCCCCACCAGAAAGGACCCCGTAACTCATTCTGGCTCTTGTACCCCATCCCATCAGTCTCCTGGCTGCCTTCCACCTCATCCCCTCTCATCACAGGACACAGGCTAATGTGCAAGGAAAGTATTTTTGTGTATCATAAGTGTATTTTGAAACAAGTAAAGAAAAGAAAGATAGAATGCTCGTTTACTTTATTAAATGGGCTCTGACTTGGTGAGTGACGTGAGAGTGAGTCTTTGCAATGTAAGGACCTCAGGTTTGTTGAAGAAGACAGCCACCCAGGTTCCCAGGCATAGGTGTCGGACTGTGTGTGTGTGTGTGTGTGTGTGTGTGTGTGTGTGTGTGTGTACAGCAGAGCGCTGCGCACGTGTGTGTGGCAATGCACGGATACCCTATGGGACTTGCTGGGGTTTCTAGAGCTTCAACTGCCTGATTCTTCAGGAACGTTGGCAGCAGGTTAGACTTCGGGTTTCCTCGCCATTGCCACCTACGGCCAACCTGTGCCCATGCCTGAAGCCCTGCGGGACAATATGTGATGCCTGCAGTAAGGTCCTTGAGGAGGCCACTCTCCCATGTCCTTGGCCCAGCTGGCCACATTGGCCGAAGAGCCAGAGGTTTTGGAGTCGGGGACCTTTGGTCGTTCTTTAAGCCACTTCCTGCCGCCTTCCCTAGAGGATGTGCGCTCGTGCGCCACCCAAATCACACGAGGGATGGCGGTGGGGAGGGTGATATGAATGTCACAGGAGGAGACACCTTCTGTCTTTGTTTCAGAAAGTGATGTGCCATTTGTTAATATACAAGAGAAATATTGAAAATATATTGAAAAGAGCAATTTTAAATTATTTTTGGCTTATGTTGCAATATTTATTTTCTTGTATTAGAGAAGATTTCTTTGTAGAGAAAAATGTATTTTTCATTACCGCAAAGACCTATTTCTCCTTTTTGTACATTGTCCTCGTTCGCAACCCTTAACGAGCAATAGAATGTCCGGCCACGCCCACCTGCGTGGCCACTGCCCACTGTGCCCTGCATGATTGTGCTGCTGCTGCCGCTGCTGCTGCTGCTGCTGCTGCTGCCTAGTTTCCAGCCCCGTCCTGTCCTGCTCACTCACTGGGGCTGTTGTCTAAGGAGCCCACTGCACTCCTCGTGTGTTGGCAAATTCAGTTAATAAAGCAATGTTTTCTGTGCTGACTGCTGTGAGGTTCTGTTGCACGGGGGCGCGGAGGGGTGTCGTTGAACACTGGGGAATCCCATTACAGGCCTACAGCAGTGGGCTCCGCAGGAGTCCCGAGTTCCAGTAGTGCATGCAAACATTCAGATTCAGTGCACGGCACGGGCTGTGCCTGAAGGGGAGTGTCTTTATTTTGTTTCATTTATTTTGGTTTTTCGAGGCAGGGTTTCTCTGTGTAGCCAAGGCTGCCCTGGACTCGCTTTGTAGACCAGGCTGGCCTCGGAACTCACAGCGATCCCCCTGCCTCTGCCTCCCTGGGTGCTGGGATTACAGTGCACCACCTGCTCCGCTTGGGGAGTGTCTTTAATCTTCAGTGTTAGCCCCTGGCATTCAGGGTCAGGGATGAGGGTAACAGTAAATCACACCTCCAGTTAGAGGTAAAGTGCCACACTGAAGGGAGGGCCGCTGGGTCCTGACGCCACCAGCTGGAAAGGATAGGAGGGCCTTCTCCAGAAATCAACGGAGAATTCCACCGTTGGCTACTTTCGTCATTGCTCAGCACCTACTCCTTGCCGTGCTCTGGGGAGGGCTTCTGGCGCTGGCTGAGTGTTCACGCTCCAGTGGGGACACAGCACAGGGAGGGGACCTCTGAGGAGGCCCCTTCCTGTAGTCGTATGTTGACCACATACTGCTGAGCTGATGTGCCCACCCAGCCTCCCAGTGTAGACCCAAAGAACCTGTTAAGTGTGGCACGCGCTTGTGAGGGGGAGGTGGGAAGATCCGTAGTTCATCCTCTCAATACATAGCAAAGTTCGGGGGATGCTGGGAGTTGGGTAGTTATCATCTGAGGTCAGTCCCCAAAAACTTGCTTAAAAAGATAGGCCTGGGATACCTGTAATCCTGAGCACAGCTGCCCGCTGGCGTCACGTGTGCACAGTTGGACACATACAACTGGTGTAAATTAAAAAATCCCAACCTCGAGATGATGTGAGGTAATACAATAGTAAGATGAAGTGAATTCTCTATTTCTGGGATTTATGGGTTATGGTGAGCCACAGGTAACACACAGATAGCAGAACTGCCATGGGCTGGGCACCCTAGCTCTGTGGGCAGAATGCATGCTCAAAGCCCCAGGTTCCATCATTCCTACCATAGCTGCCTGGGATGTGGGGAGACACGGTAGATCCACGGCATCATATAAGTGGAGCCCTGCAGCAGCTGTCTGTGTCTGGCCCCTCATCTCGTAGCATAGGGCTCGCAAGGGTCGCCATGTGTAAGGATTCTCTGTAAAGCTTTCCGTCCCTCAGAGACGGGGTCTCCTGGAACCCAGCTGACTGGAACTCTCTACAGTTGAAGATGACTTTGAATGAGACACCCTGCCTCTCCCTCCTCAGGGCTGGGATTACAGTGTGACTACCACACCTAGCCATCAGTGCTGACTCAGTTACCATCATGTGAGCCCACTGGGGAGTGGTGGGCCTAGGGGGAAGACTATTGGGTCCCTGGGGACACGCCCCTGAAGGGAGTATAGAGAGTCCTTTCCATGTTTCTTTGCTTCCCTGGTCACAAGATGAGGCTCTGCCACGCCCGCCACTTGTCCCCATGATGCCCCGCTCCACAGGCCCAAGAGCAACAGAGCTCGCCAGACTGAAACTTCTGAAACCATGAGTCAAATAAGCCATCTGTCTCGGGGGTGTCCTCACAGTGACAGAAAGCTGAGTAGCGTATGATGGACAGTCTTTTCCTCTTTTGAGACAAGGTTTAGCTATATAGTCTGGGTTGGCATCAATCCCACAAACCTCTCCTCAGTCTCCTTAGTATCTGGGGTTATAGGCACAGCGCAGTATCTGGATCATGTGAGATATTCAGAATATCCAAAATTACAGAGACAGGAGTCGGGTGGTGATTGCCAGGGACTGGGAGAAGAGGGTGAGGGGTTGTTGGGTGGGCATAGTGATGGGAAGTAGGCGGGGTTCAGGGGAGCTGGTGCTGGTAGATGTGGAGATGGTTAAAATACTGTACTGCACTCGGAAACCACTGGATTCCTTCTCTTGTTCTACACATGATGTTAGCCAAAAGACCAGGAAGTGACTGTTTTCTTTTCTTTGTCTCAATCCCAGAATTGTCACAGTTCTATAAAAACAGTAAAATGTAGGGGCTGGGGAGATGTCTCAGCAGTTCAGAGCACTGACTGCTCTTCCTGAGAACCTGGGTGGTTATCAGCTCCCACACAGATGCTCGCAACCATCTGTAACTTCAGTCCCAGGGCGTCTGATGCCCTCTTCTGGCCGTGGTGGGCTCTGCATGCAGATGGTGTTCGGAGCACGCAGAGACGACACCATACACCTAAAATAAAAATGCAAAAAAAAAATTTAATCATATGAAAATCTAATCACACGTCATAAGAAGCACTCTGCTGCTTCAAATGCCACACAGATGCTTTGTTGCAGTGACACAACGCGAATATTTGAAAAAGGGAAATCCTAGTCATCGGGCTGGAGAGGTGGCTCATCCGTCAAGAGGGTTTGCTGAGCTTGCCCCAAGGTCAGTCCCCAGCCTGTGTCTGACGGCTCACAACCGCCTATAACTCCAGCTGGAAAAGGATGTGGCACCCTCCCTCCTCTGACCCCCACAGAGAGACACACAAAAACAAAGAGGTGGTTTTGTTCTTTATTTTTTTTTCTTTTTTTTTTTTTTTTTTCTTTTTCTTTCTCTATATCACCCTGGCTGTTCTAGAACCCACTATGTAGACCAGGCTGGCCTCAAACCCACAGAGGTCTGCCTGCCTCTGCCCTGCCTCTTGCGTGCTGGGATTAAAGGTTTGAGTCACCATGCCCAACCAAAAAGAAATCTTTATATATATATATATATATATATATATATATATATAAAGCCAAGAGCGACAAAGCTGGCCAGACTGAAACTTCTGAAACCATGAGTCAAATAAGACATCTGTCTCGGGAGTGTCCTCACTTTTATATATATATAATTTGGCATTCCCTGTACACTGGCAACCCCCTTAAGGTCTTCCACCTTGACCTCCAGGCTCCCTTTTCATCACGAACCCCATATCCATCACCTGGCTCTCTGCACAGTGCTTTAGGACAATATTTCTGACCCAGGAGTGAGAAGCTCTTCAAGTTCGAGCCCCTAAGGCAGACCTCATGCTCAGGAAGATGAGGCAGCTTTGTTACTGCCCTAGTGCTGGGAAGAGGCACCATAAGGATGGCAACTTATAAAAGGAAGCATTGAATTTGTGCCTTGCTTACAGTTTCAGAGGATTAGCCCATGGTCGTTAGTAATTGGGGACCAAGCATCTAAATATATGAGCCTATGGGGACCACTCTCATTCAAACCACCACAGTAGGTGAGAGCCTTCCAATTTATTTTTAGGTGTGTGTGTGTGTGTTGCCTGCATGTAAATACGAACATCACACACACCCTTGATGCCCGCAGAGGCCAGAAGAGGGCATCAGAACTCCTGGAACATGATTTACGGAAGATTGCCATCTACCTTGTGCTACGAGAGAACAAAATGCTCTTCTAACCTCTGAGCCAACTCTCCAGGACCTCTAGAACGGTTTTAAACCTCAGGGCAGTGGGATGAGGTGGCTGGCTGGCTGGCAGATGGAGCTGGGTGAACCTCCAAACTAGACTCGGGCAGAAAAAAA